>NC_134545.1:16350500-16962666 GCF_050624435.1 Tenrec ecaudatus
AATACATACAACTGATTGAATTATTGTATATAAACCAGAAAACACGGCCCTCACGGGGGTTTGACCACTGTTTATAAATGTTCATGTGCGTATGGCAGCCACAAGAGAACTCCATTTTTCTTCTATTCTCCCATCACCAGAAACATCTGGGGCAGGTGACCCTATCAAAGCAGCAATAGAAACTAAGCCTAAAGCATCAGCCTCAGTGCTGCCAAATGGCCTTTCCAGTACAGCGGTGGGAGTCTTGGTCTGGCCTTCAATCCTGAGGAAACCAAGGCGGATGTAGAGTGGGGACCATGCTGGTAGCAGGCCCTCTTTCACCCAGCAGCTTCCCTCACTGACTGGTACCCCTGAGCCTAAGGCAGGTGAGACTTTGTCATAAGCCACTGAAGAGCGCCACCCAGATGGCCACAGGTGCTCGTTTCGTGGCTTTGAGAGTCCTGGTAGCAACGTTGTCCCCATCTGAGCTCCTGTGTTGCGTGGGTTACATCAGGATCGGGCGCTAAGACAGGCTGTCCGAAGAGAGAGCAGTGCAGTCTGTGAGCTTCTGAGGACTCGCTTGCTGTCTTTCATCCCCTTGTGAAAGATGGGAAGTAGCTTTTATAAACAAGAGAGGTGTACATAATTTATGCAGGCAGGCAGGCATTTGGTTTCTTGATTTCTGCAATTGGTTCATGAGTTACACAAGGAGGCTTCTAGAAGTGTGGGAAAGTTCTATGATCTTCCATTTCCATTTTTCCATGAACTTTCTGAAGCCCCTTCATGTAGGTATATTCGTACATCTATGTATGTATATATACTTGAAAACAAAGACCTAGTACTTTAGTGTTTTTAAGTAAGCGGTCTGGGAAAGAAGGACCTTCCCATTGGCAAAAGAAATGTCAACCTATAGGTTAGAGGTTCAGTCTACTTTCCTTAAACTTGAGAAGAATACCAGGATGGCATTTACTGCGTTCACTTAGAGGTCGGTCGCCAAGACTTGTTTCAGAGGTTGTCTGAGCAGATACAAATTACGCTCGAAAATGTTACACAATTGTTTTCATGATTTTTATGTTTGAATCCTTCCTTCTGTTTTGTTATTCCCTTATCCCAATTTTAGTTACAGTGATTGTGTAGGAGCAAAGAAATGAATTTGGTGAGGAAACCCAAGCATCTGAGGGAGGGAGGACTGATCTTGAAGACTTAGGAGTCTTCTCCAAGCCCGGGGTCCAGTGAAATGCTGTTTTTCTTTTCACATCAGCTTAAGAGTGCTTGAAAATCTCTACGTAGAGCCATGGTGTTATGCGTTCTCATCTTGTCCGTACTGGAGTAGCAATTTGATATGGTGATTAGTAATTGTTTAATACCTCTAAGGCAATTTTCTCATTGTTCAAAATAAGACTTGTTGGACAGCCTAGTTCATCAAGTGATTTAAAAAGTTTTGTTGTTAACTGGTAGCCACAGCTGTCACATACCTCATTCCAAGGAGACAAACTGTCTGGAACAAGATGAATTGAAAATTCAAACGGATTTTGAATAGAATTCAATGGCGACATATCATTCTATTATACAACGGTGGCCTGTTTAGGTGGAGAGAGAGAGAGAGAGAGAGAGAGAGAGAGAGTTTGTGTGTGTGTGTGTGTGTGTGTGTGTGTGTGAGATTCTTAGACTATTAAAAAAAAAGTACTGTACATACAAGTCTTCTCTGAGACAAGTCTATCAGTTGGCCATGATCAACCGAGCATGTGTGTGCACCACTGGCTTTGGTCCCCAGTGGGCTGGCGAACCAGTCTCCGGCCTCGTGGCATCCGAGACGGACACATGATGCCACGTCCAGGTATGCTTCTTTGGTTACTTGCCGATTTCCCACTCAATGTAGCATTTCAGTTAGATCCAACTTCTTACACTTTGAGATGATTGTAAAACGAATGAAATTATGCAGAAATGGCCAATATCTTTTATTGATCTGTTCTTTTGGAAACTGTCATGCACTATAAATTGTGTACAGTTAAAAAAAAGTATATATATATATATATTCTTACTTGAGTAAAAAACACCCACTCCTAGCCATTGTATGTCATTGGTATTTGAAGATAATTCCCAAATAATCCATTGCTATTTGCTGCTGCTGGTTTGGTTTGGGGTTTTTTCGGGGGTGGGATTGGGGTGGGGTTTGTGTGTGGGTGAGTTTTTTGTTTCGTTTTGTTTTTGTATGATGAATTGATATTTAAAAAAATAGCAACGAGAAAAAACACAACTACTGTTTACAGATTGAAACATTACTGCTTTTTATACTACTGAGATCCTAAAGTTAAAGAGTCTCCAAAGCATATATTTGGTGTAGACCATCTAACTGATGTAGATAAAAGGCAGAGAAGTTCTCAGTGTTCTCCACATAACAGAAAATGTGTAAATGCCTAGCTATGTTGCCCATCAATTTTGTATATTTTCATAATTTTAAGTCTTCAAAATTGCATTATATTTTGCAATCACTGTGTTCAATCGGATTTGTCTTTCATTTTAACTTTTGACCTTGTTATTGAAACTCTTTAAGTATTTGGCGTGACTTATTAATATGGAAAGTAGAGTCTTCCTTTTTCAAAATTAAGTATAAACTGGATGGGTTAATTTATATAAACAGCTTTCACTTGAAGTTGGCATTTCTTCCTGGTTCATTTTTTGTTTAGATTTTTAGAAGCTACAGATTTCTAGTTTCCAAGGGGGTTTCAAAATTGCATGGAAAATGGGGAAAAATAATGGAATTTCCCCACAAATGTTTTAAAGCCACTCATCAATGGTAGTTCCCCCCATTTTGTAATGACCATACTATCCCCAGCAACTCTTTAGGATTTGTGGATTTACGTTTATCTCAAGGGCATTAGTTGGTTTTCATTTCAAAGTTGCCTCTTGCAGACAGCATTCGTTAATTCCTCGGGTAGGCATTGAGCATCCTGCAGATCTCTGCTGATAAACGGGGGAATGAACCTCAGCCGTGTGTGGTCTATGGGGGCAGATTATCAGGCCTTTCTGTACTAGGGCCACTGGGGTGCTTAGAGTTCCTGGGTAGGTTTGAACCGTGACCTTGTTAGTTGTGCCATTAACCATTGTGCCATCTGAGCTCCTTAAGAGTATCCTAGAAGGTCACTTTAAGCTAGGTAATAGGGTCACTCAGTGTTGAGATTTGACCTGCAGGATGTGAAGTTAGCTGTGGACAAAGGCAAGCAAGTACAAAGGCCCCAACAGAAGACTAGGGGTTGAGATAGGAGGTCTAGTGAGGATGGGACCCGTAGCCAAGGGGAAGGAATCGGATTGTACTCCACATTTCATGAGACGTTAATGGAGGATTTCAGGCAAGCTGATGAAGCAGAGGGTGGTTAAGCCCACAGGCTGAGATTCCAAACTTAGACTCCTTGGCAATACAGTGGAAAGAATAGCTGTTGGTCGTGTCTTCTAGTTGCTTTTCTCCTGTCCTATTAATTAGGCGGTTGCAGCATTTTCATCTGCCTGCCGTCAGGTGCTGCCACTGCCTTGATGCAGCTGTGTGCTCTGGAGTGATGAGTGGCGGATGTGTGTTCAAAGAGCACGCAACGTTTTAGTAAGCTCCAGCTTCCACTTAGGCCAGCCATGTGAGTTAGGACCCAGATCGTGTGCTGTCTTACTTCGGACAGGACAGTAGTTCTTGCCTATAGGATTACCTGAGTGTCGGCCCAGTTGGGTAAGAATTAGGATCCAAGCTCATGAGGCATTCATGGACCGAACAAAAACCCAGGTCCTTCTCACGTCAACCCATGACGTCTTGGTGGCCATATTCAGATTCCTAGATTCTATCGCGATTCCCTATCAGATAGTCAATCTTCCTGTGACTGGGCCAGTGCCAGCATTCTTTTTTATGGGACCATTGACCACGTGCGATTTATCAGTTCCACCACAGTTGTGGTGTTATGCTGGCTCGTGTTGTGCTGTGGTGCTAGAGCTGTGCCAGCAGACTCGCCCAGGGTGGGCAGGATACAGCAGAGCTCCCAGACTGCTGGCTAGGAGTAAGGTCCCAGCAATATGTTGCTGAGAGTTAGCCAGTGGATACTTAGTATCCAGTATGCTGGTGGAAGACCAGCCCCCAGATTGGATGATACTACACACCAGCTGGGACCCAGATTTAAAACAGGGCAGTGATCAGGAAGATGACACAGAGCCAGGCAACACTTCATTGGACACAGAGCCACCACCGGATGACAACTAACATGTGTACATCAAAATTTCTCTTGGCATCATTTGAGAAAACCTGCAAGTTCTTGGATCATGTCGGATCCAGAAATGCCTTTACAATGACATGTTCAGTTCTGGAAAGCCAGTCTGCAGTCTTTATGACAGTCTTAATAGCACATGAGCTACGATACTGGCTTTAGAAGTAGAAGGAAAAGGGATCTATCTGATCTAAGCGGTACAGGCTGAGTTGTATGTGGCGTATGCAGAGGAGGGTCCATCTTTAATGGGAAATAATAGATACAATGAGCCTCTGGCAAATGATGAGTTAGCCCTGTTTCTTCAGCTGAAGACCCTATTTAATGACACCCGTCTGGGCCCATTCAGTGACTTAAAATTATGGATGTACTGCCACTTTCTATGGTATCTCTCTTGATTGAGGGTCAAGAGTAGACCGTATTCAGAGACTGGCTGCGTTCAGTTTTAGAATCTGCTTCTGGATCACCATTCATCTTTCTTAATCTGATTTCTATAGAACAGGGACAGTTTGGAAAGAAAGCCAACCCTGTCTTTTTTTAAATTTTAATCATTTTATTGGGGGCTCTTACAGCTCTTACAACATTCCATACATCAGTTGGATCAAGCATATTTGTATATATGTTGCCATCATTATTTCCAAAACATTTAAAAAATCATTTTATTAGGGGCTCATACAACTCTTATCACCATACATACATACATCAATTGTGTAAAACACATTTGTACATTCATTGCCCTCATCATTCTCAAAACATTTGCTCTCTACTTAAGCCCCTGGCATCAGCTCATTTTTCCCTTCCCTCCCTACTCCCCCTCCCTCATGAACCCTTGATAATTTATAAATTATTATTTTGTCATATCTTGCCGGACATCTCCCTTCACCCACTTTTCTGTTGTCCATCTCCCAGGGAGGAGGTCACATGTAGATCCTTGTAATCGGTTCCCCCTTTCCAACCCTGGATTTCCTGTGTTTCCAGTTCCTATTTGTACCAGTGTTGGTCTAACCAGATTTGTAAGATAGAATTGGGATCATGATAGTGGGGGAGGAGGAAGCATTTAGGAACTAGAGGAATGTTGTATGTTTCATCATTGCTACATCGTACCCTGACAGGCTCATCTCCCTGTGACCTTTCTGTAAGGGGATGTTCAGTGGCCTACAAATGGGCTTTGGATCTCTCCTCAGCACTTCCCCTCTCATTCACTATGATGTGATTTTTTGTTCCGATGATGCCTGATAACCTGATAACCTGATCCCTCCAACACCTTGTGATCGCACAGGCTGGAGTGCTTCCATGTGGGCTTTGTTGCTTCTGAGCTAGATGGCTACTTGTTTACCTTCAAGCCTTTAAGACCCCAGATGCTCTATCTTTTGATTAATTTCATTAATTCCTCTTGGTTACATTACATTACCCTTGATCACGGCCTGCCAGGCCTCCTACACCCTCTTTCACCACCGATTTGGATCACTTGTTCCCTTGTCCCTGGGTTTGTTAACTCCACTACCTTTTTCCCCTCCTCTCTCTCTCACAAGTCCCCCTGGAACTGTCAGTCCCGTTGTTTTCTCGTCCAGATTGTTCATCCAGCCTGTTATTTAGACAGACCTACAGAGATAATAACATGCACAAAAACAAGACAGCAAAACTAAGCAACAATATACAACAAAACACAAGAAAGAAAAGCTTGTAGTTAGTTCAGGGACTGTTTATTGGCCTTTAGGAGTGTTTTCCAGTCCAGTCTGTTGGGGCACCACACCCTGGCCCCAAAGTCCACCTTCAGCATTCCCTGGAGACCTCACTGCTCCGTTCCCTTGCTGTTCTGTTGTACCCCCTTAGTGTTTTGCCTCAGTGTGGCGGGATCAGATCGGGCGCAATTCCCACACTGTGTCTCCAGTGTTGTCCCCTGTAGGGCTATGGGTCAGTGAGGGACGTCGTGTCTCATAGTGGGGCTGGCCATGTGGTCCTCTCTGGACTGGCTGCTCTAATTGGGAACATCGTCTTCAAGGTCTGGTAAGCCAGGATGTGCTCCACTCCTCCTCCTCCCTTTAATTTTTTCCTGTGTGCTCTGATAAGATTTGCCCCTCTCCCTGAGCTGCAGATTCAGTGCCATCCTTTGAAATAAATTCTTCTGGGGGAAGGGGCCGGCTCCTCAGACCTCTCCACTGCTGGTATTTTTATTCTTTTTAATTGGGAGCTCTTACAGCTTTTGACCCAATCCATACATATATCCATTGTGTCAAGCATATCCTTTTAAAAACATTTTCTACTTGAGCCCTTGGTATCAGCTCCTTGTTTTTCCCTCCCTCCTTCATGGACCCTTAATTTATAATTTTATTTTCATGTCTTACACTGAGCACTGTCTCCCTTCACCCACTTCTCTGTTGTCTGTCTCCCTGCAGGGGGCCATATATTGATCATTGTGATCGGATCCCCAACCCTCCTAGTTTTGCTACTTCTGGTATTGGTCCTGAGGTGTCCTGGATTCCCTGTGTTGTCAGTTCTTACCTGTACCACTGTACATGTTCTGGTCTAGCCAGATTTGTAAGGTAGAATTAGGATCATGATAGTGGGGCATAGGGGAGAAGCATTAAGGAACTAGAGGAAAGTTGTGTGCTTTATCGGTGCTACACTGAACCTTGACTGGCTGGTCTCTTCTGACAGGGGATGTCCAGTTGACTACTCATAGGCTCCACTCTACCCTCCCTGTCATTCACATGGATATGAACTGTTCCAAAACAGTTTCTGTTTGAGCCTTCCAACCCTGTCTTTAGATACGAAATGAGAAAAATAGAACAGCTCAAGCAAGTTTACCAAAGAGAAGCATCTAAAACGATCTTCCAAAAGTTCCACTTAAAGAGTTGAAAAGGGAAATACTGAAATTGTTGGACCAAGTATAATCAGTTTCATTGACAGAGGGAAAATACTGGTTCTGAGCAGGTGGGTGTTTGCAGGGAGCGTGCCTATCTCCCGCCTAGCTAGTCTGCACAGCTAGCCTAGAGAGGACAATTCCCCCACCCAAGTCGACACAGGTTTTCCTGCCTTTTTTGTTCCCAGTGATTCTAAATGTCAATCTGGCTGAAATTGAGTAAATGTAATACAGCGTTTTATTTACTCTTTGTGTGGGTATATGTGGACCCTTTTAAATTTTAATAAATCATCATATTGAGAGCTCTTCCAGGCATTCCTGTCCATAGGTCAAACACATTTGTACATGTTACCATCATTTTCAAAACCTTTTCTTTTTGCTTGAGCCCTTGGTATGGTTTTCCTTCCCTCCCACCCTCATATATTTTTCAAATTTTACACTGCCCACTGTCCCTTTGCCCACGCTTCTGTTGTTTGCCCCCCACCCCCACCCCCTAGGGTGGGTGCTGGGGCTATGTGAATCACTGTAGTTGTTTTCCCTTCTCCATCTTCCCCTATCCTCATGGTGTCACAACTCCCATGACTGTTCCTGAGAGGTGTATCTGCCCTGGATCCCGTGTGAGAGTGTACATGCTCTGGTGTAGGTGATTTTTAAGGCAGAATTGGGTCATGATAGTGGGGAGGAGGAAGCATTAAAGAACTGCAGGAATGTTGTGTGTTCCATCAGTGCTGTGCTGCACCCTGGCCGTCTTGTTCTTTCCTTGTGACCCTTCTGTGAGGGAATGTCCAGCTGTCTACAGATTGATTGGCTTTTTAAGAGCAGAAATTTGATGACGTTTCCAAAGAAACATGAAAGGTGGGTAATGTTATTGTGACGTTTCACAGGAAAGCCAAGTACTATGCAAAGTTGGTACTGATGGTAACAGAGTCACTGGTGGTGACAAAGAGACGTATATGAGAAACAGCCCTATTTTCAGCTGTCAAACTGACATCATTTGGCTGTGGAAATCCAACTTTTGAAAATTACCTCACCAGATGACCCTCAGGGAATATGGAAAAGTGACACATGGTTCATCCATGTGGCTTTTTAATTTTAAGGGCCAAAAAATTTACCCACAGTCCACCTACTGTGTTGGACCTCTAGTGGAAAATACTAAAGCCAAGTCCTAAACTGGGACGGCGTGAGACCACAAGTGTTGCACTCGGATGGCTAACCAGCCAACCAAGGCGCTGCTGTCCAGTGAATTCCAACTCACGAACCCTGCTGGGCAGCAGAACTGCCCCGTAGCGTTTAGCCTGCTCAAGTGGCATCCACTTCCGTTTAGATGGACAGACATTCAAGGGGGAAGCAGGCCACAATTTAAGGCAGGGGTCCTCAGACTCTTTAAACGGCGCCAGTTCACTGTCCCTCAGACTGCTGGAGGGCTGGACTATAGTTTACAAAAAACCATGAACAAATTCCATTGCACACTGCACAGATCCTATTTTGAAGTAAAAAAAACAGGGCGAAAACACCCGGCAGGCCAGATAGATGTCCTCAGCAGGCCGCATGTGGCCCACGGGCCGTAGTTTGAGGGTGCCTGACTTAAGGCATTATTTGAGAAAAGAAAACACAGTGGTTTCTGGTCCATTTAACCAAAAGTCTAAAGCTTTAATTGGATGAAAATTACACGGATTGGAGACCTGGGGGTGGGGTGGGGGTACACTTTATAGCACCAATCCCTTCTGGGGGTGGTGGTGAATTCACAAGTCAGCTGAGGTGGTAGTGCTCCAGTTACCCGCCAGGTTGGCTAGAGATGCCCGTGTGTGGCACATCCATGTCCAGGGACACCCAGGGCTCACCCAGCAGGTGAAGTGGCACTTCTCCCATTGGCTTTTTATGTCCCCCTCCAGGGTGCCCCAGCCAAGCAAGGAACTCTGCCCTCCCGCCCACCAAACCACCACGGGTGTCCTTTCACAGCTCCTCCTTCTCAGCCCCCTGCCTCTGGAAGGCAGCCAGGATGTTTAAGCTCTTCTGCAGTTCTTCTTTCTTCCCCTCACTCATCTTGTTCTTCTCAATCAGCTTGGTGATACGGGTTAGCTCCGTCGTGGGGAAGTCGTCCCCTTGATCTAAGACCTTGCCCATGATCTTCAGGTATTGCTCCGCCCACTTCTTCTTGGGCTCCTCCACATTCTCCAGGGTCTCCTGCCCCCGCTTCAGTAGGGCCTTGCGAGCCTCTGCACTAGAGGCCTTGATGAACTCCCCGGCCAGGGTATCATAGGCAGGCAGGCAACCAGGCATACCCAGGTAGACCCCCTGCCCCTTGAGCCAGCGCTGGATGGCTCCAACCTTCACCGACCCACTGTACACCACCGGGTTGTCAAAGTCCCCATCACGGAAGAGGTAGAAAAATGGATAGTTCTCTTTGTCCAGCTTGTATTTCTCACTCAGCTCCATGTTCAGCTTGTCACCGTAGTCTGTGAACGTAAACCAGAGATGAGGAAGGAGCTGGGCATTGGGGCGGGGGGACCTGGGGCAGAAAATTCCTACGGGGGTCTATCTGACCTGAAGGGAAGGAGCAAATCAGCTTGGCTGTGGAACCTTCAAAGCGAGGGCTGCCCACAGTTTGGGGCCTAAATCCCCTGCTGCTGCCACTTCCCCTGCCACAGTGGTTTACCTCACTGAGCTTCACTGTCCCACGGCAAACTGAGATTCTTCTGAATACTTACGTGCCAGATACTGTTCTAGGTGCTGCGGATCTATAGTTGTGCTAAGGACCAAGCTCCCAGCCCTCAAAGAGCTTGTGGTCTAAGGGTGAGAAAAGATGAACCTAAGGGGTTAGTGCCCTGATGAAAATGGAACAGGTTGTGTAGCAGTGATGGGATTAAGAAGGCCACTTGGTGGACATGGGCATCCTTGTGAGCTGAGGGGCCAGTCACACAAAGACCAGAAAAATGTCCTGGGCAGGAAGGACTTGCAAGTGCAGGAATCAGCTTGATGTACTGTGGGCTTAATGGCTCATCTGGCTGGAGATGACAGGGGAACAGGGTCTCTGTCTGGGAGGACTCAGTGAGGGAGCACAGGTCTCATGAGGCCTGGCACGGCTCAGCGCTTCAGCCATGGTGGCTGTTGATATTGGCAAGAGAGCAATCCCAAAGGATAAAGCTGTGAAGACTGGTTTCTTCCACCTTGTCAGGGAGAAATGGCCAAGATTATTAATTACTGGCCAGTACGTGGAATTCCAATCTTATTCTGCAATTTAGCAGCTCAGCCACCCTGAGCAAGCTACTCAAGTATCAGTTTCTTCATTAATTATTAAAAAAAAACATGTGGGTAATAGTACCATAGTTACTTCCCTCACAAGATAAAACAGATAATACAAACAAACAACAAACACTTAGCAGTGGCCTGCACACAGCAAGCATCTGACAAATGTTACAAATTATTACTATTTGCCTAAAACCTCCAAGGGCATTGACTCAACTTTTGGTCAAAATGGCCTGACCGCTCTGTCCTACGGAGGTAAGCACCCTGGGACCTGAAGCCTCCCAGCTTGGGGGGTGGGGGAAGCTCAGCTGGGTGCACACCCACCACACTCCACTTAAGTGGCGTTCCAACAGAGCTGCTCCTGCCTCATGGTGCGTGAGAAGGCATGAAAGCTGTGACATCTCTGGTGGGCCCCACGGGAAGACGTCAGGACTCCACCCACTACATAAAGGCCGGCAACTGAGTCGGAAAGTGGGCTGAGAGCTGCTCTGCGGTCAGTGGATCTGAACTAAGGCCCAAGCCCCAGTAACTGAAGAAACCGAAGGAAGCGCTCACTGTGAGGTCCTCCGAGAGGCATGTCAGTGCTCTGACCATGGTCCCCTCGAGGAGAGCTCAGAATTCTTGCTATCCATGTGTTTGGCTCAGGTCAGAGGGGCGGATGAGCTAAAGAGCAGCACAGGCTTCACACATTCCTACTGCCCTCCCACTACGACTCCCCCCCCCAGTCATGTTAGCCTTGTCCATACCTGAGATCCCCACCTCTGCCACCAAGAGGTCGTCGTTGGAAGCCGAGTTTTCAGCCAGACGCTTGAACTCATCTTGCTTCTCACCGTAGGGATACTGGGTGTCGAACTTCACCAAGACGAACTTGCTTTTGGGAATGACCTGAGAGCGCATAGAGCTGAGCAAGTGGGGGGTTTCAGGGACCTTTGGGGCTCATTCCCCTGCCCAAGGGATCCCTGCTTAGGAAACAGGAACCACGCCCATGAGGGAAGAGCAAGAGCAACTCACAGATGAATATTCATGTACTCGGCTACTGACTGAACAATTTTGTGAGTGCAGGCTGTGTGCTGGGAACCCCACACTAATCAGACACAACTGTGCCCAGGCTAGAGGCTGTAGTGGTACCTACCTAGGACGCCTACTGCAGCCACCCATGCAGTAAGACAGGGCAGACTCTCAGTACGCGTTGGTCCCTGTCATGCCCACCATCCCAGGAGACCTAACTTGGTAATCATTAACCCAGAAAGCTGCCAAGGGGATGTGGGTGGGGTGGGGGGAAGCCTACAAAGGAGCTGGCAACATGGAGAGAGCCAAGAGCATGGACTCAGGTTGCTGATACCAGGCTGGGGACAGCATCCTCACCTCTTCCTAGACTACGGTTCCCTGGGGCTAGATTTTTTTATTTGGGTCCTAAACTGTTAGATTAGGGGCACAGACTTACAATTTTTTCTTCCCTAATTGTAAAATTCACAAAACTTCACACTTTGAAGGGCACAGGTGTGGCGGCATTTAGTGCACTCAATGTTGTGAAACCACTGTCACTATGTAGTCCTGGAACATTTGCATTCTGCCCCTGGCCCCCATCAAGGCAGTGCCATGCCCGCTACGCTGCCACTCTCTCCTCTGCCCAGCCCCTGGACATCTACTTTATGTCTTCATGGATCTACTTATTCTGGAATTTCACATAAATGGAGTCATACAGCATGTGGCAATCTATGACCATGTTTTCAAGCTGCACCCATGTTGTAGCATGTATTCGTCAACAATTCCTTTTTATAGCTGAGTAAGAGTCCCTGTGTTGTGCAAATGCTTAATGCCTGCTAAGCACCCAAAAGGTTGTTGGCTCAAATCCACCCAGAAGATACTTCCAAGAAAAGAGCTCACCATCTACTTCTGAAAACCCAGCCTCTGCACACCCTGTGACACACAATTCTATTCTGACACACCCGGGGTCCGTCAGAATCAACCTGATGGCAGTTGGTAGTGGTACAGGGATATACCACATTTTGTTTTTCCACGCGTCAGCTGATGGACATCTGGGTTACTTCTACCTTTGACTACAGTGAATAGGAAGGTGCAAGTATTCTGGTACAAATATATGTTTGAAGATGTTTTCAATTTTAGGGGGTTGATACCTAAGTGGAATTGCTATGGCATGAGAACCCAGGGACTTCTTGATTGGACAGAGTCTACTCAATGCCTACATTTTATTTTTAAATCTACCTTATGTCAATAATGTTATCTCCCCCTCTTCCACAACTCTCTGTTGTAATCAGTACTTTATTTTACTGTGATCCCTGTTGATTTTTGGTTACAGGTAATCAAGCCTGCACAATTCCAGCAGGAAGCAAACTCGTGAACCTTGGGTCAATTCTGACTCTATGGCGACCCTAGAGGGCAGGGTAGAACTGTTCCCGTGGGTTTCCGAGACGGCAACTCTATGCAAGTGAAAAGCCTCATCTTTCTCCAGAGGCGCAGCTCTTGGTTTTGAACTGCTGACCTTGCAGTTAGCAGCCTAAGGTATCATAACCATTATGCCACCAGGGATCTGCAGGAAGCAAAGCAGCAACCTTTTCATTAGTCCTTGTTTGTGTTGACCTACACTTAATTCTAGGTTTGTAGAAATATCAACACTACCTAGGGACCCCAGCAGAGCCAAAGAGGAGCCATCGGACTAGATAATCTTTAAGTGGTCACTGACCCCATGAAGTCGGGGCTCTGGGGACCTAATGGCAGGAACAAAAATATAAATCAGTTCACATCCCTGAGGCCCAGTTGGCCTGATTTTAGTTCAACACACCACACCTGTTCCCACCTCTAGGCCTTCTCACTGGATGTCCCTGCAGGGGAGAGTGCACTTTTCCCGGGCCCTTCCACAGCTGCTGCTTTACATTGCTCAAACAGCCCTCCAACCACATCATCTAGTACGGCTCCATTCCCATCATGCTTTCTCACATGGCCTGCGGTCTTCCTTCATGATATGAACTCATTGCCGCAATTCCTATGTGCATATCTGTTGCCTGTCCCCTCCCCTCCACTGGAATGCACATTTATGAGAGAAGGACCTTCCCTGACCCGCTTTCTGCTGTGACTTTACTGCACAACAATGTCTGGCTTGTGGAAGGTTTTGGTGGCAGAGAGTACATATTCCTGAAAAGGGGGCGGGGCGGGTGTGAATCAAAAAGGAAAGAAAGAACACTGGATCCCTACCTTCAAGGGAGCCTAGATCCCCATCAGGCTAATATTAGTAATCTGACAGTGGTCTAATACTGAGATGGAACCGAGGCCGCCACCTTTTCTCTGTCACCATTCTTGATAATCCACATCAGGCCCAAATGGTTTGAGTGGCCACTCATTTGAATAATGTTTGTTTGTTTGCTCCTTGACACAGCCTGTATCTCTTTATCACTTTAGGAATCTTTCCTTCCCTCATCTTTCAGGAATCAGTCCCACCACTACCTGCAACTTGCTCCCTAAAAACAAACAAACCCTAAACCCCACTGCGCTCGAGTCCATCAAGACACACATAAACCCTATAGGATACAGAACAGCCCTACAGAGTTTCCAAGGCTGAAAATCTTTTTGGAACCAGACCATCATACCTTTTTCCCAAGGAGAAGCTGGTGGGTTGGAATCTCGGGCTTTCTGTTAGCAGTCAATCCCTCAACACCATGCTGCTAGGGTTCCTTATTTCATTACCAAGCCCCGCCCCCCCAATACACAAAAAACCTGAACTCCCTGCCATCTACGAATTCCAACTCACAGCGATCCCCATTTAGGACTTCCAAGGCTGTAAATGCTGGGGGCACACAGTCTCATCTTGCGGATGAATTCCTTATTTGTCCGGGAGAAAGTTACTGTGAGCCCGTTATTTGCCAGGGATTGTCCTACATGCTATCAACAAACACAGCAGTGAACAAAACAGACAGGACCCCTATCACAGGGCACTGCTCTTCTGATAACAGTGAAGGGGGAGAGGCAAAAGATACTGGAAATCACTAAAAACAAGAGTACAGAAAAGGCCTCTGGACAAGGTAACACTAAGAAACTCCTCTTTGGTTCAAAGGTCGCAGAAATTCACATGATTTTGAGAAAACATTTGTTCACTCAGCACATGTCTGGAGCACTTCCAATGAAACGGGCTGCTCAGATGACTGGTGAGACATAGTCAATGTACTTCTTTTTAAGGGTGGGAGGGCAGACACTAAAACAGATGAGGAGGGGGATCAGTAATAAGTGCGCTACTCGCTGCCATTGAGTCGAGTCCCACTCGCTGTGGCCCTACAGGACAGGGTAAAACTACCCCTGTGGATTTCTGAGACGAATCCTTTATGGGAGTAGGAAGTCCCATCTCTCTCCCCAGGAGTGGCTGATGGGTTTGAACTTCTGACCCTGCAGGTTAGCAGACCAACTCCTAACCACTATAGCAACTGGCTCTTAGAGCAGCTGTTCCCAATCTGGGAGTGGAAAGACCCTTTCACAGGGGTCGCCCGATGCGTAACAGTAGCAAAATGACAGTGAGGAAGTAGCAATGAAAATAATTTTATGGTTGGGAGGGGTAACCGCAACTTGAGGAACTGTATTAAAGGGTCCCGGCATTAGGAAGGTTGAGAACCACTGCTTTAGAGAAAGGGCAAGGAAGGGCTCTTAGGAGGTTAACATTTAATCTAAGTCTGCATGATGAGAAGTAACCAGCCTTGCCAAGAGTAGGGTAAAGAATGTTCTGGGCACAAGGAGCAACAGCTAGTGCAAAGGTCCTGAGGCAGAATGAGCTGGAACTATTAAAAGAG
The DNA here is from genome assembly GCF_050624435.1 of Tenrec ecaudatus. Lineage (NCBI taxonomy): Eukaryota > Metazoa > Chordata > Mammalia > Afrosoricida > Tenrecidae > Tenrec > Tenrec ecaudatus. Next base: position 16,365,620 of record NC_134545.1, read on the forward strand.
CAGAAAGACAGCTATATGGCTAGAGTAGAGGGGCCAAGGGAGAGAACTGGCAAGGAACAATAGCAAGGGGTCGGATCATGCAGGACTTAAGCTACTGTACATGGAGAATCGTCTAGAAAGCTCAAGACTGGTAGCAAAGAGTTGCAAGGGAGCAGGGTGACTGAGCTGGGGGGGCATAACACTGTTCACTTATGATGCAATGTTTCCCCGTTGAGGAACAGTGGTGTCAGGGTGTCACTTGGCCACAATAAAATCCTTAAAGCACAGGGTGCTGTGGGGCCGCCTGATACTCATACACTTTTAAACTCTTGAAATTCTGCATCAGCCGCAGGTGCCAAATCCACTGTAGGGCCTCCCTTTGAAAAGAGGTGGAGTTTAACAGGTGGGAGAGAGGTTAAGTGTTCGACTTCTTGGTTTCAGTTCCCCCATAAGGCATACAAAAGAAGAAATTAAAACCACGGGCTCTCTCAACACTTGGCTTGCCCATCTCTTGGGGGAAGTTAAAGCTATGATAAGGTGATGGCAAGGGCAGGGAGGATGGGTGGGTTGGAATTGGGGCAGCAGTGTTGCCAATTAGGCTTCAAAATTTCCTATTTCCATTTACCCAGGTCAGGCCTAAACATGGGGAGGGTGGTGGTGGTGCCTTGCCAGGTTCTCATTCATTTTTGCCCACAAACCCCAAAGCGGCGGCGGAACTGAAGCATGTTCTAAATGCTTGCACTTTTCCAAGGGGGCGCGGGATATTTGAACATGGTTTGCATATTGCAAAGCAGGCTGAGTCCACTCCAGGGGCAGGCAGGCGCCGAAAGGCTAGAGGCCATACGTCATACACTGAGTTTCCACCACGAGGCTTCCAGCTGGGATTTGAGGATTGGATCTGGCCAGGCACCGCCTATTCCCGCCCGACCGCCCCACCGTACTTGGAGGGAGCGAGCACCCGGTTCCCACCGCTACATCTTAGCAGCTTTTTGCAAAAAGAGAAATTAAGTATAAACGCTGCAAACACAAAGGGTCCGGGTGCCCCCTGTAGCGTGTTATGTATGTCCCATGACCATAGTACGCCCAGGGCCCGAGGTCCACCGTGAGCCTAAGAAGATGGGAAGCCGCGGGATGGTCAGCGCCGTACCGCCCGGCGCTCAGCTCACCTGCTTTTCCACCCTACTTCCCCTTCACCCCCATAGGTGGGAGCTTCCCGGGGCGCTGGCTGCACTTGGACCAGGTCCCCCGCCCCCTTACCTTGTAGAACGTGACAGTATCCAGGGGAAGGGCTCCCTTAGTATGCAGGCCGCTGCTGCCAAGCGGGGCGGAGAGAAGCAGAAGGCCCAGGAGAAGGGGAAGCAGCGAGGGGAGGGAAGCCGTGCGCGTGGGGCCGGCAGCAGCCATAACGACGGATCTCCGGGTTTTAAGCTACGACCTAAGCTTAGAAACCAAGTCGCGGCCCACGTGACAAGGAAGGCGTGCTCAGGCAGAGCCAGCGTTCAGAGGGAGGAGCCACGAGGGGAAGGGACTGGGGTAAAAAAATAAAACAACCCCCTGATGGGTAGCGCATGCGCACTCACCGAGGCTCCCGCCGGCCTCTAGGGGAAAGGGACCGCGCATGCGCCTACGATGAACGGAACCGGAAGAAGCTGGCGACTGCCGGGCTCGCGCACGCGCACTCCATGAGGCGCGCGCGCAGGGAGACGGGGGTGGGGGCAACCTTGCTCCCGTCATCCTCCGCGCGAACTGAGGCGCGAAGCCTGTGAGGCTGGAGCGGATGAAGCGTGCCGCCCTTTATTCGTGCCTTTGGCCCAGCAGGCAGTCGACCGGAAGCCACCGCCAGCCTCGGTTAGTCCGTCAGTCACGTCCAGCCACGACGCTTAGTCAGACCATGACCCTCAGTCAGTCAGAGTCCGTCAGCCATTGCACCGCTCCGCCGCTAGCTAACCCGAGTAGGCCCGCGGCACAGCGCGGGGCCAGGGCCGCGCCTGCTCTCTGCCTCCTGGGCCCTGCTAGGAGGTGGTGCCGCACATAAAAACAATTTCCCCGGCTTTATCGGAAGCTGCCGGAAACCTTGGGCGGAAAGGTTAAGCTTGACTGCTCCCCAGAAGGTGAGTGGTTCAAACTACCCAGAGGTGTGACGGGAGAAAGACCTGGCGATCTACTTCCGGGGCAGTTGTACAGTCACCTGGGCTCTCCGCCCGCTGAAAACACTTGCTGCGCGCATTCCCAGCCACCGCCAGACGCGGTTGCAGGAAGGCTTTTGTGTTGCTCTCACAGTTTTATGAACACCTCATCCACCCCGTCCTACAATTCAGTAAGTCATATCCAGAAGAGTTGTACAGTTAGCACCGCAGTCACTTCTAGAGTCTAGACCCTTTTCTTCTTCCTTGGACTCGCTGTTAGTCACGTAATTTTTTTTCCTTCCTTGGATTCATTGTTAGTCATATAATAATTTTTTCTAGTCGTGGCAGAAACACACACTACAAAACATTCTCCAAGCCACACCTTCTAATGTGTAATGCAGTGCCATTGAATTATGTTGTACAACCATTCCACCAACAATATAAACTCAGTGCCCCCCCCCCCAAAGCTACAGTTCTTTTTCCTTCACCCTGGTCAAGTTTGAGGTTTTTATTTTACTAGTTTTCTTGATATAGCATTCACATATCATATATTTCTTCTATGGTTAAATTGCTTTTAAGTAGTTGTATATACATCATCACAATCAGTTCCAGTTCTCCCTCCCCCCCTTCTGCAGTCATTGCTCCCCAAATCCCCTCACTCTCCTCACCGCAACTCCAAATCCCAATAAATCTTCATATCAGTTACTGTCTCTGTGATCCACTCCTGTGCTTCACAAACTGGGAAACCTAACAGAAACTTTTTTTTTAATGGCAAGGAAAAAAAATGGAAATAAAGGGTGAAAAAGAAAAGACTACCCTCAATGTTTTAAAATCTAGGGAAGAAATTTCTATAGTGAAACAAGCGAGAAATACTTGAGCAAATTAAGGTTGGGTCAAGAGGGAGGTCAACTGACCCAAGTTTATTATACCATAGTTTGATCCACCCAAATCAAGTTTACTATAATCGCTGTGTGATAATACAACTGTTGAGTTCCTTACCTGTGGCTAGAAGGAATCTTAATCTGACTATAGGTTTGGGCTCCCACTGTCCTCCATAGCCTTCTACAAATTGGGTGTTCACAATTTAAGCTCTGATACTTTTCCCTTCATCATGTTTAGGTTTTTTTCATATCATCTTTGTATCACACAGACCGGTGCGCTTCTGTGTGGATTTAGTTGATGCCTCACTTAGATGGCTGCTTGTTTGAATCAAGACTTTTAAGACACCGCCCCACATTATTCCCATTGATAACAGCACCATCTGCTTTTTTCACCATCCTTGCTGTCGCACCCTTATCTTCAGTGATCATTTCATGAAGACGAGTATTGAGCAGGACTCTTATGAGAACTAACTGTTCTTGTATTTGGGGCAATAGTTAAGTGGGAGCCCTGAATCCCATCTGCTTGTCCACAGGTTTTGAATGACTGGTTTACTTTAGCAGAAGTAGTATGACAAAAACAAGAATCCACAAGAGCAACAATAAAAACAAATGGACAAAAGGCAAAATTTTCTGGATCATAGGGGATTTCATTTCCCAGTTGCTTTAAGGATTACCATATTGTTTTCCTTAGTGGCTATATGTATTTACAAGTCCACCAGCAATGTATAGGAGTTCCAATTTCTCCATTATCCTCCACCATTTGTTGTTTTATTTTTTTTACTGACCATCTTTGCAGAGATGTGATTCACAGTGTAAATGGGAACTTGAGCATCTGCGATCCTCACCTCTCTCCACTTGTAGCTCTTCTGTTTTTGTTTTTTTTAAATCTGGGCTAGCATTGTAGGTGTAAAGTAGAATCTCATTGTGGGTTTAATTTGTATCTTCTTGATGGCTAGTGATTGTGAACATTTTTTTTTCATGAGTTTGTTGGCCATTTATACTTCATTTTTGGTGAGCGGTCTTGTCTGTTCATGTCTTTTTCCAACTTCTTTATTGGGTCATTTGTTATTTTCTTATTGAGCTGTTGTAGAGTTCTATGTACGAGGGGTACCAAAACAATGGACAAAAGCTCCACTGGGTAGAGTTTCATAGGATGCATTTTTCCCATTAGGCGAACATCAAGAACTCCTTCTGAGTTACCCAATGGTGTCACCTGGGAAGGTTCTCTCTGGTCACAGTGAATTTTTTCGTAAAAGCAATTTCGCTCAAACCTCACTTTTTTGTGGTTGCCGATTTCAGAGACTAGCATGTGGCTGTGAAATTTTGTCTCCTGCTTGGGAAAACTGTTGGAGAAACTGCTGTGATGTTGAACACAGCTTACGTGTCCAAGTGGTTTTCTCCTTTCAAAAAAGGTGAAATGTTGATTGATGATAAACCTCTTTCTGGATGTCCATCAACTTCCCTAACAGACGAAAATGCCAGCAAAATGTGTGCCCTTGTGCTCAAAGACCAATGACGGGCCATTGAAGAGATGGGGACGTTATCTGGACGATCGTGGAGCTCCAGTCAACAAATTTCCATGGAAGAGTTTGGAATGAGAAGGGCTGCTGCGAAATTTGTGCCTCGGGTTCTGATTTAACATGCTGTGTTTTGAAAAAACAGCTCCTAAGCAATCCAAACTTTCCCCCCAAGGTCGTTACTGGTGATGACACATGGCACTATTTTTAAGACCCTGAAACCAAATAATCAGGCAAGCCAGTGGAAGACATCAATATCACGTTGCCCAACAAATCTTCATCAAGTGAAATCAAAGATCACAACAATGCTCTTTTTTTAATGTGAGGAGGATAGTGCATTTGGCGTTCATTCCATGAGGTAAGACTGTTAATCAAGCTTTCTATTTAGAGTTTCTGAAACTGTTACATAACATTGTATGACAAATAAGGCCTGATTTGTGGCAGACAAGGGGATGGTTTTGCCACTATGACCATGCAGCCATCTCAGTGAACTGTATTTTTGTTGTTTTTTTGGGGGGGGGGGCAAAAACCCGCATACCTCTCCTAACCTCACACACATTACCTGACCTTGCTCCATACGATTTCTTTTTGTTTCCACAAATGAAGAGGGAACATGAAAGGATAGCAATTTGATAGCATAGAAGAGGTAAGGAAAAAAACAGGGAGCTACTGTCAGCCATCCAAACAGATGAGTTTGAAAAATGTTTCCAAGAATGGAATCACAGATTTGACAAATGTATTAAGTGTAATGGAGAGTACTTTGAAGGTGAGAAGGTTATTTTGAATTAAAATAAAGTTTAAATACATAGCTTTGGGGGGGAAATTCTGGGTTTTTTGAAGGGGGGACCCCTTTTATTTTGGTCTTCCATCTCTTCAACTTTGTTTCTCCTTTTATTGTACTGTGTAATTTTGCTATTGTAGTGTTTAACTTTTGTTTTTCTGCCTGTAAGGTAAGTAGTGAGGTTACTAGCGTTTCTACTTCACTTTTCCTCTTTCTATGAGTGCAGTTATCTTCTTTTAAATTCCTTTTCTGATAATTTCATAGTCTGTTCAATTTCAGGCACTTCATTTGGGTCTGGTTGGTCTTTGGCTGTTTCAGTTTCTTTTTTTTCCTGTGAACTAATATCTTCTGTTGTTTCTTGATTCCTTGGTGTAGCTTTTAGGGGCGTTAGGGAGGGATGCTTATGTGGGAGTAGTTAACTCCTTTAGGTGGTATAGTAGAGGTGTAGTGGGCAGTTTGTATTACGTATCCAGCGGAGAGTGTTAGAGGGTAGATAAAAAAGTAGAAAGGGAGTGTTAGAGAAGGGTGAAAGAAAGGAAAAGTAAGCAAAAAGGGTGGGATCAGTGGCTAGATCGATACCAGGCTGGTTTCTAGCACAAGTGACCTTGAATCTCCCCCACCCATGCAGAGCTGACCAGAGCTGGCTGAAACAACTAGCAGCAAGTGGCTTTGAATCTCCCACACACACCTGCGGAGCTGACCAGAGCTGGCTGTGTAACCTGTCAGCAGCTTTGCGAGTTTTTTTCTTTCTTTTACTCACGGCCCATTTTGTTCACGTCCCGCTTGGCTCAGTGCCCACTTTGTTCTCAACCCACCGCTCTGTACCCGGCACGAATACACCCAGAACCAGGAAGACACCTTACATTCCAGAAACCCAGACCTACCTGTATCTCCCAATCCCTGACTACTTTACCTTATATGGACTCAAGACAGCTCACTCACAAGTTTCCCAGCTATAAAAATACCACTCCTGTAGGCTGAAGTGTGACTCCCTCGGCCCGGACACTATAGACCGGGGGACTTTGCTCAGGCTGGGTTTTTCTCCCCAAGAAAACCTGTTTGCTCTAATTCAACTGATTTGGTCTCTGGCACCTCTTGACTACCTTACAATCAGGTAGTGTTATTTCGTAGGTTAAAAGAAAGGAAATTAGACCCTGTTTTGCAATGATGGAGGAATGAGTAATAATATGTGGTAGGAAAAAAATGGAAATAAATGTTAGAGTAATGTTAACTTTGGTTTTATAAGAATGAGAAAGAAAAGTTTTGATGAGAAGAGAAAATAAAAGGTTAAAAGCGCTGTAAAATAAAAGTTTAGATATTAAAGAAGGACAAGAGACTATTAAAAAATAAAAATGGAAAAAATCATACTAGAGTAAGAAGCCGGAGAGGTGTGAATGTAATGTTGATACTGTGCTAGCCTTGGGGAGGTAAGGCTGGGAAGGTATCAGACCAGAGCTCCCTGAATTTGGGCTGAGAGTCAAACCAATTTGTGTTTATATCAGTTCTAGGCTGGTCCCTTAGAGCTATGTCCCTGCAACTCCGATGCCCTAGGGAGCTCCTAGACAGGGAAAATTCGGTCTGTGCTCCATCAGCTAGTGCTGAGGGCTGATGACAAATCTTCCTGCCTGTCGGAAGGGATTTTTATTTTAAATCTGAGTAATTCTACCCAAGAAATCTTTGTTAAATGTCTACCCGTTGGTCAGGTGCCTTGCAGTAGGTTTCAACTTAGTGATAGTATGTACAAGGAAAACAATACCCAATCCTGGGCTATCCCCCAAATCGTTCCTGTAGTTGAGTCCATTCTGAGAGCCGCAGTGTCCATGCAGCTCATGAAAGGTCTTTCGTTTGTCAACTCTCTATCTTACCTCTATCTTTTGCCTCTGGAGATACAGAATTGAGAAATGAAAAGACCAAGCTCTGCCCTGAAGGAGTCATAATGTGAGGGAAGAGAAGACATGGGAGGAAAATAATAAACCAGTGCAGTGTAACTGGTATAAAATAAGCCTGTAGCAGGGCCTTGTGAAAACACACAGAGAAGCACAGTCTGGCTGAGGACTACCTGGGATAGTTATAGATAAGAGACAACTTTTACCTGGATCTTGAAGGAAGAGGAGGTGTTCATAAGAAAGAGCATTTCTAGCTGGGGAATGGGAGGGGAGGACATGCACATGCAGGTAGACAAACTGCTTGAGGGGGATCTTGGAAAGGTAATTTGGGAGAAGTGCTAAAGGCTCTCACCAAGCTGAAGAGTGTGGGTTTTTGGTGAAGCCTATGAGAACCACAGGACACTTTCACAAGGGGATTGAGGTCAGCTTTGTGTTTAAAAGTGTCACTAAGGAACGAGGGAATGCATTGGCAAGGAGTAAGATTGAATGCAGGGATCCCAACGAGGAGCCTATTGCTATAGTCTAGATGAGTAAGGCTAAGGTCCTGCAGCAGGAGTGAAGATGGAATTGAGAAACATTTGTAGGGCAGAATCCACCCCACAATACTTGAACAAGTCAATGTCATAGAGGTTAAATTAGGTAATTCATCATGAAGAATTTAGCACCCTAATTAGTATGTGTTCTATAAATTGCATGTGTGTATAAAATAGTGAGTTGTAAGAGATTTTGTTCTTGTTGTTAAGTGCTGTCGGACCCGACATTGCCCAGGCCTGTGCTGTCCTCACAGTTCTTCCTCTGTGTGAGCTCACTGTTGCAGCCCCTGTGGCAGTCCATCTTATTGAGGGCTTTCCTCTTTTTCGCTACCCCTCTACCAGACTCGATGTTCTTTTCCAGGGATACGCATCCAATCTTGGGACACCAGTTTGATTAGGTAGAGGTTTTAAGAGATAGGAAGACAAGTTCAATGCTTAATTGTGTGTATGTGTTGTGGGGGATAGATCCAAAAAAATCTTTCAATTTTTTTTTGCCCTGGGAAATTCTTAAGTTATATAGCCAAATGATAGGAGGTAGAGGACAGGAAATTTAACTCTGAGCTAGGGTGGGTAAGGTTTCATGTAGGAGATGGGAATGGAGTTAAGTCTTGGGAGAAAAAACATTTTTGGTGGAAAACAAATGAACAAGCAAAAATGGGAACAACAGTGTTGCTTTGGGGAATGTATGATTTGGCAGGAGGGAGTTCTCAAAACAGTTTTTCAGATTTCTACGCCCAAATGGGGAGGGTCTTGAAAGTCAAACTAAGAATATTATGTTCTGTAGTCAATAATGACCTAACAAGGGTTATGTCTCATTAGAGACTCGTAATGAGACTTTTAAACTGTTTTAAAATTACTCACTCTTGAGTGTATAGATGCATTGGATGTACCTAGTTAGTGTGATTAGTCAGGAGTCACATTCCAGTGTAGAAGGTTGTAAAGGAAGTGGATTGGTGACAGAGGGAAAGAAAATATTGGAGCTTTTTTCTATGAGTTTCAAAATGAGGAATTATCTTAATGCTTCCTTTGAATAATGGCATGTTCCCAGTGAGTTATGAAATAAACAACTTCTTAGCTTCAGAAGCCTGACAGCAGTCTACAAACTTAAGACAAGTATGTTCAAAAGGATCTCATAAGACCACACTGTGACATGATAAGTGGAATATCCGAAGACTCACTCTGGAGGGAGGAGAACACTTACATGAATGTCTACAAGGCTTAGTGTGACAGCTGGAGTGAGCAGGGGAAAGTGGCCTGGTCAGCTAACGCAGTTAACATGTAAACACTCCCATCTTTTTTCTAACCTCATCTAACTGGTGAGTCCCCCCCCCCCCGCCACACACACCCCACACTCACTGTTCACCTGGCTGTTTCTTGTATACACAAGGCATATTTTTGCTTCAGGGCCTTTGTACTAACTTCCTTCCTCCAGAACACTTTCAAAATACCCACCCAGCTAGTTCACTCACTCACTCTTAAATCTTGCTCTAAATGTCAATTTTCTGGTGATAATAGTTTTTGAAATTGTTCTTCCCTGATACTATGCTGCTTTTCCTCTCTTGTCCCTCTGTTATTTTTTCTTAAAAAGAACTTTTCAACATGTAACCCATTTGGCTTAATTTTGTTCCCCATGGGTTTGTGTCTATTGTGTTCACTGATAAATATCTTCAGCACCTTGAGTATTGTCCAGAATATGGTAAGTGTTCAATAAATGTTTGTTCATTGGATAAATGCATCAAGCTAATCAGGGTGGAACTATTCCATGACAGTTTTTTCAGATTCCTTTGGCCCTATCCACTTTCACATCTTAGATCACATATTATTATTTAGAGATAATTCTGTACCTTAGAACTACTTGATTTCCCCCGCAAGATGTTTATATTGTTATATTGATATCTTATATTAACACTTTAGGTTTTTATACAGAGAAGTCTTAGTGAACATCGAGAGCATGTTTTACCTGTTTAAAATTTGCTGTAAAGGGAAGATTTAACCCATAATTTTTATTTTCTTTGCTCTTCATACTTATCTAAGAATTCATTGTTGGCAAACATTTACAACATCTTTCATGTGCTGTACATTCTTTGGAGATAAGGGTGAATAAAATAGATATGCCTCCTTGCCATCCTTGCGGTTACAGCTTAAAGGGGGAGACCAATGTTAAATGATTACACAAAGAAATGTATCATTATGATCTGACACCATTTATAGAAAAGCTGTGGGTTTATGAAAGAATATGATGGGAGAATGTAATAATTGTATGTGGGCAGCACCTGACCTCTGATTTCACAAAGCAGGAAGAATCAAACTCAACATCAACTCAAGGCTGGTTCGTGTGATGTGGAGGCCACACATGCCTGCAGCCTCCTGTCCCACCCAAGGCACTCTTCACTTCTCTTCTGGGTTCAGTAATTCATTGCAATGGCCACACAGAACTCATAGACAATGTACTGGTTATGGGATTTATTAGAGAAGTAAACAGGTTACTATTTAGGAACTGTGATGTTTGGGATACAGTACTTTGGTCCGGAGTGCCTCTTCTCAGCCTTGACCACAGGCATGCCTCTCTATGGTCTTTGGTTTCTCAGCCACATGACCTATTGGCCTCTGTCTTTCTTGTGCAGTGTTACAAAGCTCTTTCAGTGTTCATGCCAAAAATGCATACCACTGTGCCATAAGCTTTATCCAAAAGTCCCTCAGCTTTCTCACTCTGGGCTGGACACCCGACTACCTTGTATCATGTTCTTAATGTTACTGCTACCACTTTGCTCGTGTTACAGTTCTGTTTCCTCTGTTGCTCTGGTGTCATTTGTCTCCTGGATGAAGGAGGTTCAGTCCACAGGGACCTAGGGTCCAAAGGATGCTCTCTACTCTCAAATCTGCTTTCGTGAAGGCAGTGAGAGCCATCATCCCTGTTTCTGAGATGGCTCATTTTTTTAATCCAGTGAGATTACAAACTGGTCAATCCCACATTTGCATTGTCTTGCCTAGTTATTTGGTAGAAGTTATGCACCAAACCAAAACCAAACTCACTGCCCTTTAGTTAATGCTGACTCATAGCAACCCTTTAGAACCAGGTAGAACTGTCCCTATGGGTTTCCAAGACCATAATTCTTTTTTTTTAATTGTCTTATTAGGGGCTCATACAACTCTTATCACAATCCATCCATACACCAATTGTGTAAAGCACATTTGTACATTCATTGCCCTCATCATTCTCAAAACACCCGCTCTCCACCTAAGTCCCTGGCATCAATCAGCTCCTCATAACCATGACTCTTTATAGGAGTAGCTAGTGCTGCTTTCTCCCATGGAGTGGCTGGTCAGTTCCAACTGCTGACCCGTGATTAGTAGCCCGATGTGTATCCACTACACCACCAGGCATCCTTATCTACCTTACCAATGGGGATTGATTTTGATTGAGGTACATGGAAAACCTCTACAAACAATATATGTATACTGAGGTAAGATTTGATAAAATTTAAAGGATAAATAGGACCTAGCTATCTACAAACTAAGACTCATGTGAAGAGACAGTCATTAAATAAATGCAAAATTACATATGGTGATAAGAATTATTAAACTGTTTTGGAAAAGAAAACAGCATGTGTAAGTTTTTGGGGTGAGAAAGCTTGAAATATTTGAGGAACTGAAAGAACAATCAGAGAAACTGCCCTTTAATAAAGTCAACTTAAAAGGAGGTTATAAGTATAGGGTATTTTATCACAGCATTGTGTGGATAAAAGAAAAACTATTCACCTTTATAAAAATTGTTAGATAAAGGAGCTTTTGTGAAATATTATACAGCTATAAAAATGAATTAGATATTTATATTAAGGCAAAAAGAGATCCTTGAAATAATAATTGTAGAAATCAACATGTACAGAAATATAGTATGACTGATTAAAAAACAACCTTCCACTACCATCACACCAACCCACATTTATGTTGTATTTATATTAATGATCTGAGAACATAAAGATGCAGAGAAAGATACCAGGCTTTTAACATTGGTTTGCTTGCATCTAGAAGAGTAGAGAGAAAGAAAATAAGAATAATACAAAAGGAAAAAAAATTGTGCCCTAACATTCAGGATAGGTATAGAATGTAAATTACTAGCTTAGAATTACTGAAAATATATTTAAAATTAATATAGCCATGGGCAGGGACTCAAAATATCATACTTATATACTCAAGTATAAGTTGACCTGAATATCAGTTGAGGTACCTAATTTTACCACAAAAACTGCATTACCAAGTGCTGAAAAACTCAGCTTATGTAAGTATACATGGTAGATAATTGAAATTTAGTTTTGCATGGGTGATGAAATTACAGTAAACTTTGTCAGGTTTCTATTATTTTGATATGCTTTTGCAATTAAAAAGCACACAAACTCCCCGATGTCAAATCAATTCTAACTCATAGCGATCCTATGCCAAGAAATACCAAACAATTGCCATGGAGTCAGTGCCGACTTACAGAAACCTTAGAGGACAAGGTAGAAATGCCCCTGTGGGTTCCTGAGACTGTAACTTTTTACTGGATAGAAAGCCCCATCTCTCTCTAGCAGAGCTGCTGGTGGTCTTGAACTGCTGACCTTACAGTTAGCAGCCCAACTCGTAACCACTACACCACCAGAGATACTATAGCAACTGTATGAGGCAGAGTAAAACCATTCCTTAGGGTTTCTGAGGCTGCAAATATTTATGGGAACAGAAAACTTCAACTTTCTGCTGTGGAGCAGCTGGCGGTTAGCAGCTGTGACGTTGTGGTTAGCCGACACTATGGCACCAGGGTCCATTGACAAAGAGTGACATGAAAAGTTTCTAGAGGTGAAAGGGTCAGATCATATCAACAAAATGCTTTTCCTTGACGTCCTCTGACTGAGAAGGCTCAGAGTTTCCCACAAGGCCTGCAGATTTTGAATCACCAGCAGTTTACAGGAAGGAGGAAGAAGTGCATGGTTTGTGAATGATTATTTCTGGGATGTCCTCATGAGAGATTGAAATTTGTGAACATCATTAGAGCTGATCCAGAGAAGACAGAGTATCCCAGTTGCCGGCAGTGTCCTAAGGACCAAAGAAAATGACCAACGCTCAGGAATCACTGACATTCAATGATGTGGCTGTAAAGTTCACCTGGGAGGAATGGCAGCTCCTGAACCCTGCTCAGAAGACCCTGTATCAGGGTGTGATGTTCGAGAACTATTGCAACCTGGTTTCCATTGTGATGGCATGGAGGAGAAGATCCCATTCCAGATTTTATCTAGTACCCAGTTGAAAAGCTCAGCAGATGAATGGAGCCTTTTCTTCAAAAATGACTTTATCTTCAGTCTGGCATGCTGCTCTGGCTGTAAGCTAGGAATGCATACAGGCTGAGGGCCAGGACCTTGTTCTAAACCTGGATCTCCTTTGGTCTGAGATTCCTCCCACTTGGTGCCTTAGTGTCTCCTGAAAGTCATGAGATAAAGAAAGTGAAAGTTATATTAAAAGTGATTGATTTTTATTTATATTTAAATTGTGAAATAAAAAATACTTTCTCTTGTCCCACTTTCAACTCATGTTGATTTGCTTTATTTTAATGTACTCATAAATAACAAAAACCAAGCCCATTCCGTTCAAGTCAGTTCCAACTCATCCCGCAAACCCAAACTCAGTGCCAGCGAGTCAATGGGTTTCTGAGGCCGCAAATATTAGGAACAGACAGCTTCATCCTTCTCCTGAGGCACATTTGGTGTGTTTGAGCTGCTGATCTTATGGTTAGTAACCCATTGCTTCTCCCGTAGCACCACCAGGGTTCCTGACATACTTTTTAAAGTCATCTGAAATATTTTTGCATCAAGGTAGGATATAATTAAATAAATAAAACTAACATAATGTAGCCAATCTCCTTTTGATCTGTTCTGCATACTGCCACCAAATTAATGCCACAAAATTATCACATAAAATGAAGATAGTAGTACATGCCTCATAGGGTTGTGAGTGGACTAAATTGATTATGCATAGAAAGTTTTTATAACAGTGCCTGCTGTACAGTTATAAGGTCTAGTTATATTATTGTACAGTTATAAGGACTAGTTTTATTATTTTTTAATTATTAGGGGCACCTACAACTCATCACAATCCATATATACTTCATTTGTGTAAAGCACATTTATACATTCATTGCCCTCATCATTCTCAAAACATTTGCTCTCCACTTAAGCCCCTGGCATCAGCTCCTCATTTTCCCCTCCCTCCCCACTCCCCCTCCCTCATGAACCCTTGATAACTTATAAATTATTATTTTGTCATATCTTACACTGTCTGACATCTCCCTTCACCCACTTTTCTGTTGTTTGTCCCCCAGGGAGGAGATTATATGTAGATCCTTGTAATTGGTTCCCCCTTTCCACCCACCCTTTCTCCACCCTCCTGGTATCGCCACTCTCACCACTGGTCCTGAAGGGATCATCCGTCCTGAATTCCCTGTGTTTCCAGTTCCTATCTGTACCAGTGTACATCCTCTGGTCTAGCCAGATTTGTAAGGTAGAATTGGGATCATTGGAGGAAGCATTTGAGAACTAAAGGAAAGTTGTATATTGCATCCTTGCTACACTGCACCCTGACTCGTCTCCTTCCCACGACCCTTCTGTAAGGGGATGTCAGTTGCCTACAGATGGACTTAGGGTCCCCCTCTGCACTCCCCCTCACTCAGTGATAAGATTTTTTGTTCTTTGATGCCTGACACCTGATCCCTTCTACACCTCATGATCACAGAGGCTGGTGTGCTTCTTCTATGTGGACTTTGTTGCTTCTCAGCTAGATGGCTGCTTGTTTACTATCAAGCCTTTAAGACCCCAGATGCTATATCTTTTGATAGCTGGGTACCATCAGTTTTCTTCACCACATTTGCTTATGCACCCACTTTGTCTTCAGCGATTATGTCAGGAAGGTGAGCATCATGGAATGCCAGTTTAAAAGTGTTCTTGCATTGAAGTAGTATTTGCATGGAGGCCCAATGTCCATCAGCTACCTTAATACTAACCTTATAAATATATGCACATAGATAATCTATTTCCCCATCATATATTTACATATGTACATTCTTGCACTTAGACCTCTAAAACTGCCCTTTACCTCCTAGTTCTTTCCTCTATTTCCTTTTACTTTCCTCGTGTCCCACTATCAGTTCAGCCTTCATTTGGGTTTCAGTAATTCCTCTCGGTTTCATTATCCTTGATCAAGCCCTACCAAGCCTCTTAATCCTTCTTGCCATTGATTTTGGATCACTTGTTCCCTTGTCCCTGGGTTAACACCACTTCCTCCCCCTCTCCCATGTCCCCCTAGAACTGTCAGTCCCATTGTTTTCTCTTCCACGTTGTTTATCCAGCCTTTGTATCCAGATAGACCTGCAGAGATAATAACGCACAAAAACAAGACAGAGCAAAACAAAGCAACAAAGGAAAACAAAACAACAACAAAACCCCAATGATTAAGAAAAGAAAGAAAAACCTGTAAATAGTTCAAGGTCTGTTTGTGGACCTTTAGGAGTGTTTTCCAGTTGAATCTGATGGAGTACCCTGCCCTGGCCTCAAAGTCTATTTTTGGTACTCCCTCAGGACTTGCTTGCTCTGCTCCCCTTGCTGTTCTGTTGAAGCCCTTAGTGTTTTGCCTCAGTGTGGTGGGGTCAGATTGGGTGCAGTTCCCACAATGTCTCCAGTGTTGTCCCCTGCAGGGCAATGGTTCAGTGAGGGATGTTGTGTCTCTTATTGGGGCCAGCCATATGGTTCTCTCTGTGCATTGCCTTCTCTGAGCAGAGATATTATCCTCAAGGCTTGGTGGGCCAGGATGTGTTCTACTTTCTCTTCCTCCCCCTTCATTTACTCCTGTGTGTTCTGATCAGACACATCCCTCTCCCTGAGCAGTAGCTTCAGTGCTGTCCCCTGCAGTAAATTCTTCTGAGGGAAGGCTATCCACCTAGTTGGGATTGGCGCCAGCCCCTCGTGATGTCATTTCTTTACTCAGAAAATTTTAGTAACATTTCTGTAGGATAAAATGTAAATGTAAATTCTTCTATAATGTAGCTGCAAATCAAAAAGTCTAAATGAAAATGTAATTAATAATATCATCTGCAGCTATTGAGCCCTTCAAATGGGGCTAATTCAAACGGAAATGTGTTGTAAGTGTAAAATACGCTGAATTCCAAAATATGAAATTAAAAATGTAAAATACTAGTGAAATATAAAAGACAAACTATACATCAATTTTTAAAATTCTTGTTAGGTTGTTACACCCTAGTGGTTTGTGTGTTGCTGAACGCTGTGTCACTGGTATTTTCACACACCAGCAGGTTTCAACAGAGCTTCCAGACCAGAATATACTACGAAGAGAGTAGGCTGTTCCCTTCAGAGAGATTAGCCACAGAAAACCCTATGGATTGCATCAAGACATTGTCAGTTACTGCAAACTAATGAACAGAGGCAGAACATTATCAGGGATAGTGCCAGAAAAGAGCCACTCAAGTCAGAAGGGACTCAAATTATGACTGAGGAAGAGTTTCCTTCTCAAAGTAGAGTCGACCATAATGGTGCAGATACAATAAAGCCTGTGAGAGTAAAGCCTTTGGGACCTTCATTTGCTGATGGGACACTACTCAAAAAGAGAAGAAATAATTGCAAACTATGGATTGTGATAAGAGTTGTATGCGCAAAAAAAAAGAGTTGTATGCGCCCCCAATAAGATGACTTAAAAGAAAAAATAAAAGGAAAATCTAATAATTTATTTAAAAAATAATTGCAAAAAACAGTTTTTTATGAAGAGATCATTTTATTAGGGGCTCTTGCAGCTCTTAACAATCCATACATCGATTGTATCAAGCATATATGTACATATGTTGCCATCATTATTTTCTAAACATTTACTTTCTATTGAGCCCTTGGACAAACATCA
This sequence comes from Tenrec ecaudatus, assembly GCF_050624435.1. Lineage (NCBI taxonomy): Eukaryota > Metazoa > Chordata > Mammalia > Afrosoricida > Tenrecidae > Tenrec > Tenrec ecaudatus. The sequence goes on from NC_134545.1 coordinate 16,382,254, forward strand.
GTTAATATCTGGAACTTGGGGAATGTATAGAAGTATGAATCTAGCAAAATTAGGAGTTGTAAAAAAATGGAAACGAAAATGAAATACCGAAGGTGTTAACTGAGCTGAAATGAACTGGTATTGGGCATTTTGTATTAGAATATTATATGGTTTACACTGCCAGAAACGACACAATCAAGATGTCAAAAAGGGCATCCCAAGAGCTAGAAGTTTAATGCTGTCTGTGATAGGATAATATGTATCGATATACAAGGAAATCCAATCAGTGTAACTATTATTTAAATTTATGTGCCAACCACTAAAACTAGTGATGCAAAAACATAAGAATTCTGCTAATATCTTCAGTCTGAAATTTATGCAATCAAGATGAATGGATAATTATTGGTGATTGGAATGCAAAAGTTGGAAACAAAAATAAACAGTAGTTGGAAAATATTGTCTGGTGATAGAAACAAAGCTGGAAATCACATGATAGAATTTTGCAAAACCAACATTGCAAGTTTTTATTTTTCCTAGCAACATATAAGGCAACTATATACACAGGCTTCTCCAGATATAATACACAGAAATTAAATTGACTACATATGTGGGAAGAGAAGATAGAGAAGCTCAATATCAGCAGTTAAAACAAGGCCAGAAATAGTTTCTTGGCCTTTTGGCTAACATCAAGTGTAAAAAAAGGCCAGGGGCTGACAGTAGGACATCCATTAATTGCTCAAATTTAAGTTCAGGTTAAAGTGGAAGTTAATGAAGCTGAACCATAAGAGACAAAATACGACTGAGTATATCCCACCTAAATTGTGAGACCATCTCAACAACAGATTTGTTACACTGAACACTATTGACAGAAAACCTGATGAGCTATGGTATGACATCCAGAATATCAAACATGAAGAAAACATAAACTCATTAAAAAGACTATTTAAAAAGTCCAACTGGATGTCAGAAGAGACTTGCTCATAATCACCGAGAGACTATGGCAAATGGAATAAATGATAATGTCATTGAATTGAACAGAACATGTCAAAGGACATCTCAAGAAGACAAATGAAATGTGCAAAATTCTAGAGTTATAAAATCAAAAAGGGAGAACATGCCAAGCATATCTTAACCTGGAAGAACTAAAGAAAAAACTCAAGTCATGCAAGTAGTTGCAAGGATGGAAAAATTCCCCCCAATAAGATGATTAAAAAAAAAGAATGGAAAAATTCTGTGAGCAAATATTAAGTGATGCAAGATCAAAAGAAGACAGAAAGAATATAGTCACGTTACCAAAGAAAACTAGCCAATGTATGAGCAAAAGCCAATGGTACTGAAGGAAGAAGTCTAAGCTTCCCTGAAAGCATTAGCCCAAACAAGGATTTTTGATGGAAGATTCATGGAAATGTATCTACAAAGTGATTGACTATGCCAAAGCATCCAACTGTGTGCATAATAACAAACTATGGACAGCCTTAAGAAGAATGGGAATTCCAGAACACTTTAAGTGTGCTCTTGCAAAACCTGTACATAGATTAAGAAGCAGTTGTATGAATAGAATAAGAGAATACTGCATGGTTTAAAATCTGGAAAGACATGCATCAAGGTTGTATCCTCACCATATTTGTTCAATCTGTATGGTCAGGAAATAATCAGAGAAGCTGGATTTTATGAATACAGCATCAGGATTGCAGGAAGGCTAATAAACCACCTGTGACATGCAGGTGACACAACTTTGTGTGCTAACAGTGAGTACGATTTGAAATATTTGCTAATGAAGGCCAAGTATTGTAGACTTCAGTATAAGTTACAACTCATTCTAAAGAAGACCAAAATTCTTTCAATTGGACCAGTGGGTAACATCATGATAAACACAGAAAAGACTGAAGTTGTCAACAATTTTTTTCTTGCTTGAATCAACAATCAATGGTCATGGAAGCAGTAGTCAAGATCAAAGGACATATTGTATTAGGTAAATCTGCTGCACAAGATCTCTTTCAAATGTTGAAAAGCAAGGATGCTTCATTTAGGACTAAGGTGTGCCCGACTTAAACCATGGTATTTTCAATCACCTCATGTACATCTGAAAGTTGGACATTGAATAAGGAAGACCAAAGAAGGTTTGATATATTTGAATTATTGTGCTGGTGAGGAATATTGAAATTACCATGGACTTCCAAGAGAACAAACAAATCTGTTTTTGCGGAAGTGCAGCCAGAACGCTCCTTGAAGGTAAGAATGGTGAGACTTTGTCTTATTTACTTGGGACATGTTACAAGGGAAGACCAGTCCCTGGAAAAGCACATTAGTTGTAAAGAGGGGCAGTGAGAAAGGAAGGCCTTGGACAAAGCAGATTAACACAGTTGCTGCAACAATAGGCTCAAACATAAAAAAATAATTGTGAGGATGGTGCAGGACCCAGCAGTGCTTCAGTCTTGTTCATAGGGTCGCTATGAATCGGAACTGACTAGATGGTGCCTAACAACAATAACAATTTCTACATGTATAATTTGTGACATTGATTATATATTTGCCATCCTTTTAAAATTATTGTTTCAGAATCAACTAGATTCTGCCTGAACCAAAAACTTCTGCTTTCTGTTTCCCTCTTCCTCCCTCATCCTGTAACCCTAATAATTTCTTTTTCTACATATTGGCTGTATATTTTCAAAAAATTGACTCAAAGTAAGAAGAAATAGCTGCAAGCATCTATTAACAATTGGCATACGCAATGTACAGCTCCAGAGGTTACATGATGGAATTGTACTTACTCATTGTGAAAATCATTTTCAACAATTTAATCAATGACTATATATGTGTACCTCACCAGATGGAACATACAGGAAAACTGGAAGTAGTAAAAGATGAAATATAACCAAATAAATGAATAAAGATTTTTAAGTTAAAAAATAGAATGCATACAGATCAATACCTTTGAATTAGCTGAAATGGACTAGTGTTGGCCATTTTGAGTCAGATAAACATATGATCTATGCTGAGAATGACAAATTCAAAGTGAATGGAATAAAATTCACTGTCAAATAGCACATTTCAAGATCTGTCCTGAAGTACAACATTTAATATAATCATACACCTACAAGGAAGACCAGTTAAGACCACGATTATCCAAATTTCTGAACCACCAACTAATACCAAAGATAAGGAAATTGAATACTTTTATCAACTTCTTAAGCCTCCAATTGTTGAAACAAAGAAGCAGCAGCAGTTAGATAATATGACCTTGGTAACAGACATAGAGCTGGGAATCACATGATAGAATTTTGCCTGACCAACAACTTATGCTTGCAAATACCTTTTTTCCCCTCATTAATATAAATGATAGCTGTTGTGCTGGTAGTCTTCACCGTATGGATTGCACAGGAATTAAATTAACTACATCTGTTGAAAAGAGGCCTTAGAGAAGCTCAACATCACCAGTCAGAACAAAGCCTGAGGCCGGCTGAGCAATTGCATCAATTGCTCATATGCAAGTTTCTCCGTCATACACAAGACTACTTTTCTTGCTATGTCCCCCACAGTATCCTCTATTTTTCCATCTAGGCTCTATAATTCATCACAATGGCCAAACACAACTCCCAGACAATGCTCATGGTTATATGGTTTATTGTAGACATTAACAGGTTACAATTCACATGGAAATGCTCAGGATACAGTTGTGCAGTCAGTACATGCTACAAAGTTCTTTCAGAGCTGCTAATAAATGCCCAAAGGGTATGCTACTCCAGTTGTAAGCCTCAACCCAGAGGCACTCAGCTCCAGCTCCGTTGGTCAGTAAACCCAGTGCCCCTAATTAAGTATCCAGAGGCACACAAGTCCCCAAGCCTGTTGCCCAGAACTCTGCTTTACTTGCTCTGTGGACTCTGTCTCAGACTCTGGCTCCTGATCTTCTTCTGCCGCTACTCTTTTGTCACTCCTTTGATGGCAGAGCTATCTTCTGGATCCAGGAGAGTCACTGTGCAGTTATATCAGGGTCCAGAGGACACATTCCACTCCTGGCTCTTGCTGGTAGTGAACTACTCCCCTCCTGCTCCCCAGATGCCTAATATTATACCCAGCAGGATGGCAATTTAATGAATCCTGTTAGCATGCACTCACAACTGAAAGTTTTCAGTATCTTTCTCTACCTTCTCTTATTCAGATCCATCAGGGAAAGACAGTTTGGTGGGAGTTACAGAGACTGTGGCTAGAAATGTCACATTAAATAATCCACAAGTTCACATCAAATCTGAAGAAAATAAAAAGTTCACAAGAGTCAAAATATGATTTTGCATATATTGCATCTGAAGTTAGAGACCATCTGAATTTATATTTGTTGACAAGTTGTGGAATGACATAAAGGACAACACATATGAGGAAATCAAAAGGTTATTAAAAAGACAAGAAAGAGAAGACCAAAATGGATGTCAGGAGAGACTCAAACTTAACTCTTGAACATAGAGAGAAACTAAAGCTGATGGAAGAAATTATGGATTAAAATGGGTGAGCAGAAGGTTCTGAAGGGCAGTGCTCAAAGACCACATATTATAATGAAATGTTGAAAGACTTGAAGTGAGAAATCCCAAAGGGAAAAACACATTCAACATCTCAAGCTGACAAACCTGAAGAAAACATTCAAGCCTGGGGTTGAAGTATTGAAGGATTCTAATGGGCAAAATATTGAACAATGCAGTAAATGTCTAAAGAAAATGGAGTATCCTGAGACTTTGTGTCAAAAGAGGAGCCCTGGTGGCGTTGCACCAAAAATAATTGGTTAATATTCAACTATTTCAGGAGTTAGCATAGAATTAAGAACTGGCAGCATTGACGGAAGAAGTTCAAGCTTCACTGAAAAACAAGGCTTCACAAATTGACTGAATCCCAATTGGAGTGTTTCAACAAATTGATGCAGTCCTAGAGGTCCTTAGTCTTCTACGTCAAGAAGATTGGAAGGCAGCCAACCAATTGGAAGAGATCTGTATTTGTACCTATTTCAAAGGTGACTTAACAGAATGCAGAAATTGCCAAACAATATCATTAATATCACATACAAGCTTTCCCCCCCCTGATTCTCATTTCAAAATGATTGTAGCAGTACATGAACAGGGAGCTGACAGAAATTCTAGCCAGATGAAATTTTGATGACTGCCAGTTTTCCAAGACTCGTACTTTGTACAGCCCACATTCTGATTATTAATGAATGTTTGCAGCTCTTTCTTCTCATTTTGAATTGTGCTCCACCAGCTCCTGAAAGTTTTAAAAGCTTTGCTTCATTCACGTGACTATGGTTTGTTCCACTTTGAGGAGGCAGCTCTTCACCAGCCATATTCCGGGTGTCTGTCAAGCTGAGGAGTTCATATTTTGGCACCACATCAGTGTTCCACTGTTACTCATCATCTGGCTTGGTCTGGAAGCCCACAGCAACACAAAAGCCACCACAGTACAACAAGTAGGCAGCCTAACGGTGGTGGAGGCACTGTTTTAGGCACTGAGAGTATCATAATAAATTACCTGCTCTCAAGATGGTAACTGTCTGCTAGAGGAAAACAAACAATAAATACACAAATGAACAAGGTATTTTGGGGTTTAAGGAGTGTTACAATGTACATGAACAAGGTTAATTTGCTATAGACTGTAGAGTTACATGGGAATCAAGGAATTGGATTATTTTAAATACAGTGGATTTAGAAAGCTTTGCTGAGATTATATTTGAGCTGATACTCAAAGAAGCAGTTCTGTTCTGTCCTAGAGGGTCGCTGTAAGTTTAATTGACTTGATGGCAATGTTCTTGATTTTGTTTTTCACATTTTTCTATCAGTCTCTATTGCTTAATTGACAAACAGCCATGTTGTAGAGGCTCACATGGTGAATTACTAGTCCAGCCTCTGACTGACAGCTAGAAATTGATGTCCTCCACCAAACAGCCCTCAACCAATTGACTTTTACCAAAGACTACCTGAGATTGGAAGCAGATCCTTCTCCATTTAGGTTTCTTTCTTTCTTTTTTTTTTTTTTTTTTTTTTGGTGATCCAAATGGGTTTTTATTAAGGAGAGAAGGTGATAGAGAAGAGAAGAGAAAGAGAAGAGAGGAGAAGAGAAAAGAAAGAGGGGAGAGAGGGGGAAGGGGGAAAGAAAGGATTCTCCATTTAGGTTTCTAATGAAACCCCAGCCCGGGCTGATATTTTGATTATAGCCGTATGAGAGATTGAATCACAAAACACAATCAATGTCATTGGGATCAGGTGTCCGGCATCAAAGAACAAAAAATCATATCATTGTGAATGAGGGGGAGTGCAGAGTGGGGACCCAAAGCCCATCTGTAGGCAACTCGATATCCCTTTACAGAAGGGTCACAGGGAGGAGACAAACCAGTCAGGGTGCAGCGTAGCAACGATGAAACATACAACTTTAATGCTTCCTCCCCCCACTATCATGATCCCAATTTTATTTTACAAATCTGGCTAGACCAGATGATGTACACTGATACACATAAGAGTTGGAAACAGGGAGTCCAGGACAGATGAACCCTTTAAGACCAGTGGTGAGAGTGGCGATACTCGGAGGGTAGAAGGAAGGTGGGTTAGAAAGGGGGAACCAATTACAAGGATTTACATATAACCCCCTCCCTGGGGGGGCAGACAACAGAGAAGTGGGGTAAAGGGAGACGTTGGACAGTGTAAGACATGACAGAATAATAATAATTTATAAATTAAGGGTTCATAAGGCAGGGAGGGAAGGGAAAAATGAGGGGCTGATACCAAGGGCTCAAGTAAAAAGCAAATGTTTTGAGAATGATGATGGCAACAAATGTACGAATATGCTTGACACAATGGATGGATGTATGGATTGTGATAAAAGTTGTATGACCCCCCCCAATAAAATGATTTTAAAAAGAAGAAAGAAAACTTAGCCAAACAATATTTGGACTCCTAACCCAGAAAAACTGTGAGGAAAAAATTGTTTTAAGTCACTATGTTTGTGGTAATAGATAAATAATATACATACACATTTGATGAAGGGTTTTTTTTTAAATAATATACATACACATTTGATGAAGGGTTTTTTTTTAAACAAACAGTGTTCAGTCAGAATGTTGATTCACATCACTGGAAGTGATCCGTATTTTATTTTTAGATTATCGAATTTCTCACTAAATGATTGCCAAAAATCTTACATACACGTCATCTCATATGCTTCTATCCAAATAGAAAATAAGGTTTTCTGGCATGATTTTTAAAAATAATCTTAGGCTGATTTACATCCCTGGGTGGTGTAGACAGTTAAGGTCTAGACTAGTAACTGCAAGATACATGGTTTGAATTCCTCCCAAGAGCACTTCAGAAGAAAGTCCTGCCTGTCTGCTTCTGAACAACCACGTCCTTGAAAGCCCTACAGAGTGAAGTTCTACTCTACACATAAGTGGTCACCAGGGTTGGGATTAACTCGAAAGCAAATGTGTGTTAAGAAAATTCTGACTTAGTGTTTACTTTCCTTCTGACGCTAAATACACATCTTTTCTTTCTTTTTTTACATTTTATTAGGGGCTCATACAACTCTTTATCACAATCCATACATATATACATACAACAATTGTATAAAGCACATCCGTACATTCTTTGCCCTAATCATTTTCAAAGCATTTGCTCTCCACTTAAGCCCTTTGCATCAGGTCCTCTTTTTTTTCCCCTCTCTCGCTGCCACCCCCGCCCTCATGAGCCCTTGATAATTTATAGATTGTTATTTTGTCATATCTTTCCCTATCCGGAGTCTCCCTTCCCCCACTTCTCTGCCCTCCGTCTCCCAGGGAAGAGGTCACATGTGGATCCTTGTAATCAGTTCCACCTTTCCAACCCACTCACCCTCTACTCTCCCAGTATCGCCCCTCACACCCCTGGTCCTGAAGGTATCATCCACCCTGGATTCCCTGTGCCTCCAGCTCCCATATGCACCAGAATACACATCTTTTGAATGATTCAGTCTACCTCTTGCCTGGGAGCACTATGGATACCTATACTTATGATTAGCATGGTTTTCACATTCCACTGCCCTTTACGTAAAAAGTAACCAAGATTTTCATGATCACTTAACTTGTGCTTTCATCAATGATCAGCCAGCTCTCAGTGGTTTTTTCGACTTAAGCTGCAGGTTCTATCCAAGTCTTGGAGTGTGTTTTGTCCAAGCTTTGAGTGGTGGGTTCATTTAGAGCAGTCAGGTGCTCTCACAATCTCTTCAACTTCCTCCTATAATATTTGTTTACACTTTTTATTCTAAGCATTACTGTTTTCAGTAAGAAAGAAGCATGTTATCCATTAATCATTACCCCATGAATTCCAGTAGTGGAACATTTCCTTCTTCGTGCTTGGCCCAAACGTCTTTTTTAAAGTAACAGCTTTATGGAAATATGATTCACATATATGCAATTCCCCCTTTGCAACTTACAGTTCGGTGGTTTTAGTGCCAGTATGTGTCACCTAATGAGTCCCTTCTAACAATGTCAGCATGCACATATGCCTGTGATTTCATTGACTGTTCTGTGTTTAAAGGGAAAGAAGCTCTCCTTTTGTTTATTATTTCCTCTTAATGTTTTTAAGTACCTCAAACCCAGACTCTTTTGGCATGGGTCCACAGGTAGGACACAGGTGAGGCTGAGGATATGCCTCTGGGCATGGGCTCTTAGGCTCTGTCTGGTGAACAGGTGGCACCAGCAGTGAGCTGAGCTTGCTGCTTGGGCAGTTAGAACAGCAGTTGGGCAGAGCACACTCTACTTCCTAAAAGCTCATTTCCTCTTGTCTCACTCTAGCTGCCCTTGCCAGTTCCTCCAACATCCACCAGCGACTCTTTTTTTGCTCCCCAACCATTTTATTGGCACATAATTCGCCTATCGTACCACCCAGTAGTTCAATCACACAAGAAGAGTTGTACAATCACCACAATCAGTTTTAGCCCCACCAGTAACTCTTGGAGCAGCAGCAGCGATAGCAATGAAGACAACTGGAAGCAGGCTCCTATTAGGATTTATTTATTTTTAAATCATTTCATTGGGGGCTATTACATCTCTTCTCTCAATCCATCCATCCATCCATTCTGTCAAGCACATTTGTACATGTGTTGCCATCATCATTCTCAAAGCATTTTCTTTCTACTTGAGCCCTTGGTATCAGTTCCTCATTTCCCCCCCGCCCCCCCATTAGGATTTAATTCTTCATTTGCATAATGTCCAAATCACATAATGTCTTATTTCACAGAATGCATTATGAATAGTAAGCAATGCATACATGTATACTGAAAGAATTTTGCAACTATAACCACTGTCTAATTTTAGGGTTGTTTTATTTTGTCACCACACCAAGAAAACCTCAGCCCATCAGCAGTCATTCCACATTCTCCCTACACCTCTTCCAACACTAGAAAACCAGTAATCTGTTTTCTGTCTCTGTAGGTTTACTTACTTGGGACATTTCATTTGAATGGAGCCATAGTATATGTGGTATTTTGTGACTAGTTTCTTTCACTTAGCATAATATTTTTCAGGCTCATTCAATATGATTTCCTTTGTATTTCCAAATAATATTCCATCATATGGGTATAATATATTTTATCAACACATCAGTTAAGAGCATTTGTTTATACTTTTTTACTATTATTCATAATACGATGAATATAAGTTTTGTGTGGATGCACGCTTTCATTTTTCTTCAGTTGTCATGTTGGAGACTTCTACTGGTAAAATGTCGGATTAATAATGGGTGTTTGTAGCAGTTTATTCTCATTTTGAGTTGTACCTCATCAGCTCATGAAGGCCCAAGTAGCTTCGCTCCTTCCGTGCCATTAACGTTGACTCTACTTTGAGGAGGCAGGCCTTTCCCAGTCATATTTGCCTTCCCATCTGAGGTCATCGTCTGGCACTCTATCAGACAATGTTCCACTGCTATCCATAAGGTTTTCATTGGCCAAGCCCTAGATGTGGAACACCCATTTCTTTTTCCTCTTCTGTTCTTGGTTTACAAGCTCCACAGAAACCTGTGCACCATGAGTCTCCCCAGTGACATAGCTTGCAGCCGACAGCAACACGCAAGGCACCACAGTACAAGAAACAGACAGACAAGTGAGGGTAATAGAAGCAACTGAAAATGAAATTTTAGAAGTTCCTGAATCAGAATGTTCCTTTAGAATCAAGAATGGCTAGACTTTTTCTCATTTATTTGGGCCTGCTACCAGGCTTGATATCATGCTCGGTACAGGAGAGAGTCAGATGAAAAAGAAAAAGAACGTCAACAGGATGGATTGACACAATGGCGGCAATGTTGGGCCCAAACATAGCCAAAATTGTGTGCATTGTGCAGGACCACACAGCATTTCGTTCATTGTACATGAGGTTACTAAGAATTGGAAGTGACTCTACAAGAGTTTTCATGTTTTTTGTGCGTAAGAGGCATGGTTTACAAATATTTTCTCCCAGTCTGTAGACTGTCTTTTCACCTTTATAATATCCTTTCATATCCAAGTTTTAATTTAATTTTGGAGAAGTAAAAATGTTTTCTACCTTCAATGCCTCTATTTTGGGTGGCATAGTTAAGAAACTCTTCTTTAATGTCTCAAATATCTATACTATTCTGTTCAGCAGTCATTATGTATTCTTCAAAGAGCTCCCTTGATATTACATTAATTTTTAAATTTATTTTTCAATTCTTCCATTCACAAGCTTCCCATTAAAATATTATTGTGATTAGTAGTGAGAACCTGGGGTTCAGAATGACTGTGTTTGAATGTCATCAATGCCACTTGATTAGCTGATATCACGGGCTCAAGTAGAGAAATGTCTTGGAAATGTTGATGGCAACATATGTACGAGTGGGCTTAATACAATTGAATGATGGACTGTCATAAGATTTGTAAGAGTCCGCCAATGAGAGGATTAAAAAACCCAACAACAATAAACCACTTGATTGCTCTATAACCTTAGCGAAGTGACTTAATTATTTAAACTTTTATTTTTCTCACTTGTAAAATGTGAGTAATACTGATTCTTACCTCAAAGGCTGTATTGAGAGTTAAAGTGCTTAGCATAGAGCCTTATATATGAGAAAGGCCTTGATTGGGAACTATGACTACCAGAAACCTTCTTTTTGTTAAATATTGTTTATGTATTTTTTATTTAAAAAATCATTTTATTGGGAGCTCGTACAACTCATCACAATCCATGCATACATCATTGTGTCAAGCACATTTGTACATTTGTTGCCCTCATCATCCTCAAAACATTTGCTTTCTACTTGAGCCCTTAATATCAGCTCCTCATTTTTCCCCTCCCTCCCTGCACCCCTCCCTCATGAACCCTGGATAATTTATAAATTATTATTATGATGTCATGTCTTACACTGTCCAACAGCTCCCTTCATCCACTTTTCTGTTGTCCACCCCCCAGGGAGCAGATTATATGTAGATCCTTGTAATCTGTTCCCCCTTTCTACCCCACCCTCCCTCCACCCTCCCGGTATCACCACTCTCACCACTGGTCCTGAGGGGTTCATCTGTCTTAGATTCTCTGTGTTTCCAGCTCTTATCTGTACCAGTGTACATCCTCTGGTCTAGCCAGATAGAATTGGGTCTAAAGTAGAATTGGGATCATGATAGTGGGGGGAGGAAGCATTTAAGAACTAGAGGAAAGTTGTATGTTTTATCGTTGCTACACTGCAACCTGACTGGCTGGTCTCCTCCCCATGACCCTTCTGTAAGGGGATGTCCAGTTGCTTACAGATAGGCTTTGGGTCCGCATTCCATACTCCCCCCTCATTCACAATGATATGATTTTTTTGTTCTTTGATGCCTGGTACCTGATCCCTTTGACACCTCATGATCACAGAGGCTGGTGTGCTTCTTCCATGTGCTTCTTTGTTGCTTCTGAGCTAGATGGCTGCTTGTTTACCTTCAAGCCTTTAAGACCCCAGACACTATCTTTTGATAGTTGAGCACCATCAGCTTTCTTTACTACATTTGCTTATGTACCCTTTTGTCTTCAGCGATTATGTTGGGAAGGTAAGCATCACGCAATACCAGTTTAATAGAACAAAGTGTTCTTGCATTGAGGGATTAGTTGGATGGAAGCCCAATGTTCATCTGCTACCTTAATACTAAACCTATAAATATATGCACATAGATCTATTTCCCCATAATCATATATAAATATATTTACATATGTACATTCTTGTACTTAAGACCTCTATCAATTCCTTTTGCCTCCTAGTTCGTTTCTCTATTTCCTTTTACTTTCCTCTTGTCCCACTACCATGCTCAGCCTTCATTTGGGTTTCAGTAATTCCTCTCGGTTGCATTGCCCTTGATCAAGCCCTATACCCTCTTACCTCCTGCTTACCACTGATTTTGGATCACTTGTCGTTCCCTTGTCCCTGGGTTTGTTAACACCACTTCCTTTCCCTCATCTCTCCCATATCCCCCCGGAACTGTCAGTCCCTGTTTTCTCCTCCAAATTGTTAATCCACCCTATTTTATTTAGTTAGAACTGCAGAGATAATAATATGCACAAAAACAAGCAAAGCAAAACAAAGCAACAAAAGAAAACAAAACAACAATAGCAATAACAACAAAAAATAGAAAGCCTGCAATAGTTCAAGGTCTGTTTGTTGACCTTTAGTAGTGTTTCCCAGTCAAATCTGATGGGGTGTCACGCTCTGGCCCCCAAAGTCTATTTTTGGTACTCCCTCAGGACTTCTTTGTTCTGCTCCCCTTGCTGTTCTGTTGCATGCCCTTAGTGTTTTGCCTCGATTTGGTGGGGTCAGATCTGGTGCAATTCCCACACTGTGTCTCCAGAGTTGTCCCCTGTAGGGCTATGGGTCAGTGAGGGACGTTGTGACTCATAGTGGGGCTGGCCATATGGTCCTTTCTGTGCATTGGCTGCTCTGAGAGGGAATCTCGTCCTCAAGGCTTGGTGGGCCAGGATGTGCTCCACTCTCTCTTCCTCCCCGTTCATTTGCTTCCATGTTTTCTATCAGACATGTCTCTCCCTGAGCTGTAGCTTCAGTGTTGTCTTCTGAAGTAAATTCTACTCGGGGGAGGGGAGGCTGTCCACGTAGTTGGGATTGGGCCGGCCCCTCAGACCTCTCTACTGGTTCCCCGCTTCGTGTTGGTATGTTGCATTCACATCTGGGAGCACCGGGTTGAAGTCTGGTCCCTCTTTCCCTGTGGAGACAATACCATCCCATTGGGTGGGTTAGTGCCCTGTTCCCCTGCTACCCATTTATTTTCCCCCTCCTTTTTAGTTGGCTACCATGTGTATCCCTGGATTTGGTCTGGCCCCTGCCATACTACCTGGACCTTATCCCAGTAATGTTCCTATACAGTAGCTTTTTCCCTATCCCCCTTTTACATTTTTTTAAGCTTACCTCAGTGGACTCGTACTTGTCCTTTTGTGTTTGGCTTACTTCGCTTAGCATAATTTCCTCCAGTTCTTCCCATGCAGTGATGTGCTTCATGCATTCATCACTGCTTTTCAGGGATGTATAGTACTCCATTGTATGTATGTACCACAGTTTTTCAATCCATTCGTCTGTTGATGGAAATTTGGGTTGCTTTGAACTCCTTGCAATTGTAAACATTGGAGGACAGATGTCTGGTCGTGGTTTGTTTCTTTCCTCTTCTGGGTATGCCCAGCAGGGGATTGTTGAGTCGTATGGTAGCTCAATTTCTATATGTTTTAGATTTTGCCAAATCAATTTCCATAGTGGCTGTACATACCTACAGGCCCACCAGTAGTGAATGAGAGTTCCTATCTCACCACAGCCCCTCCAACACTGTTGCTTTCTGATTTTTTTAATTGGGCTATCTTTGAGTGTATTAGGTGATATCTCATTATTGTTTTAATTTGCATTTCTCTTCTGGCTAAAGATTGGGAGCATTTTCTCATGTTTATTGGCCATTCAGATTTCTTCTCTTGTGAAACTTCTGTTCAGGTCCTTTGCCCACCTCCTCAAGTGGGCAATTAATTTTTTTCTTTTTGGAAGCTAGCAGAGTATTGCAGAGTTAGCAATAAGGCCTTTGTCTGATGTGTCATTGCTAAAGATGTTTTCCCAGTCCGTGGACTCTCTTATTACTCTCTTGGTGAATTCTTTCAATGTACACAGGTATTTTTTTCTTCAGTATATCCCACTTGTCAATTTGTGACTCATCCGTATTTGTGTCCTTCCCTATTTCTGATAGCCTATGTATTCCCTGCGCCATAGTTCTCAGGTTGGTCCCAATTCCCTCATTGATGACCCTAATAGTGTGGGGTTTGGCCTTGAGGTATGTGATCCACCTTGAGTTTATTCATGTGCATGGAGTGAAATAAGGGTCTTGCTTCATTTTTCTGCAGGTAGATATCCATTTTTTCCTGCACTGCTTGTTAAAGAGAGCATCTACTTCCCATTTTATATTTTTGGGGCCCTTATCAAGATCAGTTGTATGTATGCTGATGATTTTATTTTTTGGGTTTTCGGTTCTTTTCCATTGGTCTGAGTATCTGTCATTATAACAATACCAAGCAGTTTTGACCACTCTGGCTGTATAATATGTGCTAAAGTCAGGTAAAGCAAGCCCTCACTGTGTCCTTCTTCTTGAGGAGTTCTATCCTAATTCTGGGCTTTTTCTCCTCTCCATATGAAGTTTGGTAATCAGTTTTTCCAATTCTTTGAAGAAGGATGATGGTAAGATGGTAGCCATTCTCCACTGTGGTAAGCCAAAAGCCCCCAGCTCAAAACCTAGTGGATCTGTGCCTACTTGTCTTTATGATGCTCCTCCTCTGACCCGGCAGTGTGGAATTTCCCTCTTAGTAACCCTCATGCGCTGATTTCTGCGGAGTCCCTCTGGTATGTGTTACTCAGTCACCGTCTCCTTGGAAGTCTGTATATATTTTTTCTTGTATAAAAATCTTTTAGTAGGTAGATGTCTCTCTTGACTTTATATCACTGCGCTGACTTGCTCATGGTAGAAGTTTAGATCTGTTAACTTGAATTCACCTATCTTATAGGAACCCATATAGGTACTGTTATAAAGTAATTCAAATTGACCTGCCATGTAGTAACTTACTGCACAAGATCTCTTTAGAGTATTGAAAAGCAAGGTAGGACTAGAGTTGCCTAATCCAAGCCAGGGTGTTTTCAGTTGGCTCATATGCATGTGAAAGTTGGACAGTCAATACAGACAATTGAAGAATTGATGCATTTGAATTGTGGTGTTGGAGAAGAATATTGACAGTACCATGGCCTGCTAAAAGGACAAACAAATCTGTCTTAGAAGAAGTAGGACCAAAGTGTTCCTTAGAGGCAAGGATGACAAGACTTTATCTGACATGCTTTGGACATGCTGTCAGGAGTGACCAATGCTGACACCATCATCATGATTGGTAAAGTAGAGGGGCAGCAAAAAAGAGAAAGGCCCTCTAGCAGATGGGCTGACAGGGTGGCTGCAAAAATGGGCTCAAGCATAGGTACAATTGGGAGGATGGTGAAAGACAGGACTGTGTTTCTTTCTGTTGCACACAGGGACGCTGTGGGTTGAAACCCACTCCATGGAACCTATCGACATAGTAACCCATAGGTAATATCATGATAAGCGGAGAAAAGATTGAAGGTGTCAATTATTTTGCCTTGCTTGAATCCATCAATTTTCATGGACACAGCAGTCAAAAGCTCAAACCATATATTGCATTGGGTAAATCTGCTGCACAAGACCTCTTTCAAGTGTTGAAAAGCAAGGATGTTACTTTGAGGACTAAGGTGTCCCTGACCCAAGCCATGGTATTTTCAATCATGTCATACACATGTGAAAGTTGGGCATGAAATAAGGAAGACTGAAGAAGAATTGATGCACTTGAAATTTAGTGCTAAGAAGACTGAAAGTACCATGACCTGACAAAAGAGCAGACATATCTGTCTTGGAAGAAATACAGCCAGGATGCTCCTTAGAGGCAAGGATGGTAAGACTTTGTCTCACATACTTTGATCATGTTGTCAGGAGAGACCGTCCCTGGAGAAGGACAGCGTACTTGGTAAAGTGAAGGAGCAGTGAAAAAGAGAAAGGCCCTGTGGGGGATGGATTGACACAGTGGCCACAAGTATTAGATCAAATATAAGAACGCTTGTGAGGATGGCGCAGGACTGGAAGGTGTGGGTCGGAACTAATTTGATGGCACTGAACAACAACAACAACATAGTGACCCATTACATTAATCAAGAGCTGATTATGTTTGAATTTGCCGAAGAACGAAGAAAATATAATGGAAAAGAAAACAAAGTAAATATCACATACTTTTATCATTTGGGTATGGGTTAGCTCTTGTAGAAAAGGATGAGGGAGAGACTGTGTTTCCCAAGGTATTTCAAAGGTGGTAAATGCAGAATATATAGGAGGCAGGCAATTAATTTAGAGAGAAAAATGGAAAATAAGCCCCTCAACTGTTAGTAGATGGCATAAGATGTTGTTGAAGAGATGTCACAAGGGAAAAGTTCTACAGAGTTGATTCTCCTGTCAAGAGCAGCAGACTGATTTGGCAAGACTCATCGCTAAACAATTTCAGGTTTGTTCTCGGCTGAGACAAGACTCCTTTGTTCAAAAGCATTCATTTATCACTCGATGAGACTGTCATCAATGCCCTCTGCCTTATTAAATATATGCCTACAAGTCTCAAAACAGCCTTTATGGTACAGATTGTTTTACCTAATAATTTGAGCAATGTGATTAAGACCTTCTTCCATTTAGCAATGTTTCATCTTCCATTCCAGACAACAATCTTAACCTGATGAGAGTAAATGAATCATGCACCTAAATTTTGCAGGGTATGCAAATTTATGTTGTTAGTATTTATAGAATAGATGGAGCGGATGGCTAGATAAAGATCATAATAGCTAATAAAAGATAGTCAATAAATGAACACTACCCTTCCTTACTCTTGTTTTTCCCCTCCCCGATTTTTTCCCACATTTTACCAGTTCTAAATCCTATCCAAATACCACTCCATAGAGTGCTGTTCCAGGCTGATTTTTTGAGCCATTTCCCTACTGTGTTACTCTGTTCAGGGTTGATATTTTAACACAAGTATGTTAAGTGAGTATTATAATTTAATAATATAATTATACTTCTGGTAGGAACTTTCAGAATATTTAAGAAGATGCTAATAAGTAGTGGGAGTAGCGATATCATGAGGGTAGGAGGATGGTGGAAGCAGGGGAGAAAGGAAGAAGCCATCACAAGGTTAGATACTCCACCCCAAGAGGAACAACAGATAACCAAAATGTGGGTGAAGGGAGTCCATGGCCAGTGTAAGACACGAACTAAGAACAATAACATATGATCGATTAAGGATTTACAAGGGCGGGAGGGAGGGGAATAAAGAGGAGCTGATATCAAGGGCTCAGGTAGAAAGAAAATGTTTTGTAAATGTTGATGACAACAGATATGCAAGTATACTTAATACAAGAGCCCCCCCCCAATAAAAGGGCTCTAAAATATGTTAATATTAAAAAGTCATGATAGACATTAATAACCTCTCCTCAGATTTTACTAGTATTATTAAAATAATTATCTGAGTGTATAGGTTGTCTCTTCCTTATTACTGTCTTCTATCTGTTCAAACTTTTAAGTAGACCTCTTTATGTTCCATTTCTCTCTTGCATCTCAATTTGTCCTTTTCACTATGATTCATTCTTTCTACTTTTCACCATTTCTGCCTCTTGCGCCTTCTTAAGATTCTTAATGCTTCTTAGAATGTTTCCTTATCACCTGCTCTTTCTAGTTGTGTGCTTTCTGTTTGGCTTTTTTCTCCTCTAGTCACCACCACCTTCCCTCACCCTTACGTTACAAGGCAGGATGGGGTGGGGAGGAGCCCAGCTGGGCTAGGGGTGGAGCCAGCTGTTTACTGCTCACGGCTCTGGGATTCAACTCTGGGACTCAACCTGGCAGGGAAGGAAGGGTCGGGCTGCTTAAAGAAGCTGGGACTAAGGTGCCTATGGCCCTCCCTTGGGAGGCTAGCATTCTAGAAGACAACTGGGACTTGGTGAGCCGATCAGAAGCTGTATCTCTCCTCTGTTTGTTTCTCGTTCCTTCTTTCCTGTTCTGTATTTTCCACTCTCAGTACCTTCCTCCAGACTATCAATCTTTCTTCTGGCCACTTCTCAGTAGTTTACTTCTCCCTCTCTTTCTCTCTGTGTTTTGTTTAGTTCTGTCTAGCTGCCAGTCAACTCTGTGTAGTATTTGTTTGCCTTATCTTTTACATTTTCTGATTCTTCCCCCTAAATCTGTCTATGCTGTTTCAAAATTCAATTTTTCCTACCTCTTCACTTTCTTCCTATTTTTCCTTAGTTTTCTCATCAAACTTTTATCTTTTTTGTGCAGTCATTTTCTATCTACTCTCTTACTATTTTTTATCTTTCTGTTTCCTAGAGACTTGAATCAAATGAGCAAAGGTGCCATGCTGCCTATTCAGGGGCTTATGCAGCCTTGACACTCATTTCCAGACTTACAACACCTGGTTACGCACCGGAGAATTTGTGCAGCTCAGATAGTTAATAAACAGTGAAATTGGGGTAAGGTTGAATGTTTAATATAAAAAGGCTAATTTTATTTTATCTTTTATTTAGGTTTTTTCAGTAACACAGTGGATACAATTTGTAATGGCTACTCTGAGGTATGTTTATTTAATCTGATAGAATATGACTGTCTAAACTAGTATAAGCAAAACTGGGGAATTTTGGAAGTCCCTACACGTTCCCCATCTGGGGATTTGTTTGTCCTCTTTCATTGGAGAGAAATACTATTTTCTTCCATGTTGGCATCTTGTGACTAATGTATATGGCAACATCAAAAGCAATAACAAAACAGAGTAACAGATTGAGGGATAATGTCTGAAAATCGAAAGGCAACCTGGTTAGCAAGGTTATTTCCAAAATAAACTGCGAAAATGAAATAGCCCTATTGTTTTGTTTTTAACATTATATTTTGAGATAATTGTAGATCATTGCATTGTTAGAACTAATACAAAGAGATCCCTGTATTCTTTACCCAATATCCCCTTATGGTAACATCTTTCAAAACTAGAGTACATTATCAGAACCAGGATATTGATCTTGATAAAGTCAAAATACACAATTTATCCATCTCTGCAAGAATCCCTCTAGTTGCCTTTATAATTACTCCCTTCCCTCCTTCTCCTTCCATCCATGACTCCTGACAACTATGAATTCTTGTTCCATTTCTACAATTTTGTCAGTGTTTTTCTAAAAGTTTTATAGTTTTACATGATACATTTTGAGTTTATTTTAGCATAAGCTAGGGGACAACTAAGAGTTCTTTCCCCCATTTCCCCCCCTTATGAATGTCCAATTACCTCAGGGCCACTTGTTGAAAAGTCGGTCTTAATTTCATTGTTTTTACATCTTTGTCAAAACCCCGACTATTTCTGGGTTTTGTATTAAGTTCCATTGATCAATGTGTCTGCCCTTCTACCAATACCACACAGTATTAATTACGATAGCGATGTAGTAAGTCTTGAAACCAGGTACTGGTTATTCTCACCTTATTCTTCATGTCCAAAATATATTTTATCTATCTCCGTTTCTTTGCCTTCCATTTACATTTTAGAATATATATACTGACTAAAGTTTTCATTGGCAGTACATTAAGATGATACATTCATTTAGAGAGAATGGATGTCCTGTTTTAATAATAGTTTCCTATCTCTGTCAGTGTTATAGGTTCAAGTTCACTGATTACCTATGCTGTATTCCAGAATATACAGAAATCTCCAGAGGTGAGCAGTGTCTTTTTGGGTTGTATTTGAAATTTAAGTCACTTAGCCTTTGAAATAAGTAATAAATTATGGAATAATTCTATTAATAATCATTAAGTTTATTCTAAGCAAACCTCCTCACTTTTCCCCTCTCTCCTGTCCTTGGTAACCACTAATGACTTTTGGTTCCTAAATAACTGCTAGTTTCATATAAGCAATAACATATACTATGTGTCCTTTTGTATCTGACTTAATTCATTCAGCATCATGCCTTCTAAGGTAATTGTGTTGTGATATGTATCAGGACTTCATTCATCTTTATGGCTGAATAATATTTCATTGTATGTTGCACCTTGTTTCCCCTGAAAATAAGACCTACTTACAGTTTTGTCTCTTGCTGAAATATAAGGCACCCCCCGAAAATAAGGACCCCCGAAGCTACCATAACTCTGGACTCTGAACTATAGTGGCAGGCGCCACATAGCTCACTGTTGGCCGCAGTGCAGCCAGAGCAGGCAGGAAGTACAAGGTCTCTTTTAATAAAACAATAAACAAACAATAAATGTGTACCATATTCTTCATAGAAAAATAAGACATCCTTGAAAATAAGACCTAGCGCATCTTTGGGAGCAAAAAATAATATAAGACATTGTCTTATTTTCGGAGAAACAGAGGGTACTATATTTTATTTAACTATTTATGAATTGATGGACATTTTGATTGTTTCCACATTTTGGCTCTGGTGAAAAGTGCTGCAATGCACGTGTGTATATGTCTCTATTCGCATCACTGCTTTCAGGTCTTTGGAGTATTTAGGTAATTATTTTAATGATAACATTGACATCTGAGAACCTAATGACTAAATATGGATTTCTTCGGTGTGTCTTAATTAAAGAAACAGTGTTTGTGGGGAGCAGAGAACGGAAAGGGCATATACGGATGATTCCTTTATTCTCATGTATGAAGAAGCCTAGAGAGCTGGGTTTCTGGGGTAGAGGGAGGCCTTTACCCTTGTGACTTGGAGGTAATTCTTATCACATTCTCATAATTGATATCATTCCCTACTTTATCCTCCCTTAATAGTGCTACCTTTAGGTTACCTATTAGAAGCACATGGCTAATTGCTATGTAACCAGCAGGGCAGCTTTAACTATAGAGTCAGACCTGTGTTATTGCTCTCTAGGCTCTGAAGACAGCCACTTCCCCTTACCTGCCCCAGGTACTGGTGTTAGGTTACTCCTCCAATATTCTCCAGGACCTTTAGGGTTGTTGCATATGTGGTTACCTGCAATTAAGGGAGTTTGCATGCCCTCCAAGTGTATATAAGCCTTGGTTGGAGATATATTCTCCCTCTGCTCGATCTGGCTCCTGAAGTCATAGTGGTCTCAGAGGTGAGCACTTGTATGCTGTATCTTGTCTGATGTCTCCTTAACTTTACCCCTCAGTTACACAACCACTCCTTGGACCTGTTAGTTGCGGGGTCTGATACCCCACAATTTGGCACCCAAACAGGGACCAAGGGAAGGTTTCCCCAGAGGAGAATTTCCCCATGTAGTGGCAACCCCATCAGAAGATAGAATGAATCAGGGAAATTAATTTGAAGTGGTAATCAGGCTGGGGGATTAGCAGATAAGTAGTAGTAGTAATAATAATATAAATATTTTAAAGAGGACAGTGGGTCAAGACGGAAGTAAACCTAAAATGTATGCTATTACTCTCACCCACTTACTAAAAAAAAACCAATGAAACAGTAACAAAAAGATGCAAGGTTTTTACAAGTAGTAAAAAATGTGTACTCCGGGGGAACTGATAAAAGGATCTACATATAACCCCCTTCCTGGGGAGTGGTCAACAGAAAAGTGGATGAGGGGAGACATCGGTCTGAGTAAGACATGGAAAAATAATGATTTATAAATTATCAGGGGAAAGATGAGCTGATATGAGAGGCTCAAGTTGAAAGCAAATGTTTTAAGAATGATTAGGGCAACAAATGTACAATGTGCTTGACACAATGGATGTATGTATGCATTGTGATAAGAATTGGATGAGGCCCCAATACAATGATTAAAAAAAATAAGTAAAATAAAAATGTGAAACAAAACAAAAAACGTATAATCCATAGTTCCCAGAGGAAGGAACTTTAGATCTAGGAACTTGGGAGGAATTAGGTACGAACTTACAGAAAGCACACAGAGAAGGGCAGAGTATCTCTCCTGGAGACCTAGTCTCTGTGGGCTCAAGTTAAGATGGTTTTAGAACCTCTGCAGACAGAGCAGGAGAGGAACATCAATGTAAAAAATAAAAAACCTGAAATAAACTACCCAATCCCCTTTCTACCTTCCCCCAATGCAGATATTAGGTTTCCACACCTGTGAGCTCAGGGACCTTAACGTAGCTACCACCACCTTGTGATGCATGTAACTACTGAATATGCATGTCTTAAGACTACCTATAAATGTCCCACTCATCCCAGTTCCTCATGGTCAATCAAGAGAAGCTGAGGTGAACATGCTACCATAAATGTGTCTGACTCCTTTATTTTTTCTCTTTCATAGCTTTATCTCCTATGACTTTCTTATAATCTTTATGTATTATCGCTGTAAATTTGCGCCTTCTGGCCCTTCGGTTGTTGGAGGCTTTTTTCCTCTGACATATGTCTGAAACATTTTAATTGACATTCCGTCAGTTTCTGGAGACTTGTTTATTACCAAAGCCTTTAGTGCCCCTCAGCGTAGACTTCTTCCTTCAGTACCACCACTTCTTGATCCTGGGCTATTTCCTGAAATGATTGAACATTGACTAATTCTTTTTATATAGTGGCTGTATATTCTTTCCATCTTATTTTGATATGTTTTTCATCATTCAATATTTTGCCCACAGAATCCTCTAATATTTCAACTTGAGACTTGAATTTTTCTTAAGTTCGTTCAGCTTAAGAAATGCTGAGCAGGGTCTTCCCTTTTTGGTTTTCTAATGTCAGGTCTTTGCACATGGCATTATGACACTGTCATCTTGACTGCTCTGTGAAACTGTCTACTCAGTTCTTCCACTTAATCATTTCATATGTTTATTTTAGTGACTCTCCATTCAATACCAATTTTCGGAGTCCCTTCTGACATCCATTGTAGTCTTTTCTTTCTTCCCTGTCTTTTTTTAAAGAATCATTTTATTGGGGGCTCGTACAACTCGTATCACACTCCATACATATATCCATTGTGTCAAGCACATTTGTACATTTGTTGCCATCATTATTCTCAGAATATTTTCTTTCTATTTGAGCCCTTGGTATCAACTCCTCATTTTACCCCCTCCCTCATGAACCCTTGATGATTGATATATTATTATTAATTTGTCACGTCTTACACTGTCCAATGTCTCCCTTCACCAACTTTTTTTGGTATATGTAGATCCTTGTAATCAGTTTCCCCTTTTTACCCCACCTTTGCTTCACCCTCCTGGCATCACCATTTTCACCACTGGTTCAGAGGAGTTCATATGTACTGGATTCCGTGTTTCCAGTTCCTATGTGTACCAGTGTACATCCTCAGGTCTAGCCAGATATGTAAGGTAGAATTGGGATCATGATAGTGGTGGGGAGGAAGCATTTAAGAACTATAGGAAAGTTGTATGTTTCATCATTGCTACACTGCATCCTGACTGGCTCGTCTCATCCCCTTGACCCTTCTGTAATGGGATGTCCAGTTGCCTACAGATGGGCTTTGGGTCCGCATTCCATACTCCCCCTCATTCACAATGATATGATTTTTTTGTTCTTTGATGCCTGGTACCTGATCCCTTTGACACCTCATGATCACAGAGGCTGGTGTGCTTCTTCCATGTGGGCTTTGTTGCTTCTCAGCTAGATGGTCACTTGTTTACCTTCAAGCCTTTAAGACCCCAGACACTATATCTTTTGATAGCTAGGCGCCATCAACTTTGTTCACCACATTTGCTTATGCACCCATTTGTCTTCAGCGGTTGTGTTGGGAAGGTGAGCATCACGGAATGCCAGTTTAATAGAACAAAGTGTTCTTGCATTGAGGGAGTATTTGCATGGAGGGCCAATGTCCATATGCTACCTTAATACTAAACCTATAAATATATGCACATAGATCTATTTCTCCATCATCATCTATAAATATATTTACATATGTACATGCCTGGATTTAGACTTCTAAAAATGCCCTTTGCCTCCTAGTTCTTTCCTCTGTATCCTTTTATTTTCCTCTTGTCCCACTACCATGCTCAGCCTTCATTTGGGTTTCAGTAATTCCTCTTCGTTACATTGTCTTGATCAAGCCCTACCAGACCTCTTACACACTCCTTGCCACTGATATTGGATCACTTGTTCTTCCCTTGTTCCTGAGTTTGTTAACATACTTCCTTTCCCCCATGTCTCCCTCTCCCATGTTTCCCCAAAATATCAGTCCCATTGTATTCTCCTCCAGATTGTTTATCCAGTCTATCTTATCTAGATAGACCTGCAGAGATAATAATATGCACAAAAACAAGACAGCAAAACAAGGCAACAAAGGAAAACAAAACAACAAAAATAGCAACAGTGACAAAAAACAATGACAAAAAAAAAGAAAAACATGTAATAGTTAAGGTTTGTTTGTTGATCTTTAGGAGTGTTTTCCAGTTGAGTCTGATGGGGTGCCAAACCCTGGCCCCCAAAGTCTATTTATGGTACTTCCTGGGGACTTCCTTGCTCTGCTCCCCTTGCTGTTCTGTTGCACGCCCATTAGTGTTTTGCCTCGGTGCAGTGAGGTCAGATCAGGCTCAATTCTCACACCGGGTCTCCAGGGTTGTCCCCTGAAGGGCTATGGGTCAGTGAGAGATGCCATGTCTCATAGTGGGGCTGGCTATAAGATCCTCCTTGTGCATTGGCTGCTCTGAGCAGGGATATTGTCCTCAGGGCTTGGTTGGCCAGGAAGTGCTCCACTCTCTCTTCCTCTCCCTTCATTTGCTCCCATGTGCTCTGATCAGACATGTCTCTCTCCCTGAGCTGTAGCTTTTGTGCTGTCCTCTGAAACAAATTCTTCTGGGGGTGAGGAGGCTGTGCAAATAGTTGGGATTGGGGCTGGCCCCTCAGACCTCTCTACTCGTTCTCTGCTTCATGCCAGTATGTTGCATTCACATCTTGGAGCACCGAGTTGAAGTCTGGTCCCTCTTTCGCTGTTGAGACATAAATAATACCCTCCTCTTGCGTGGGTTACTGCCCTGTTCCCCTGCTATCCATTTCTTTCTTTTTTTTCTTCTTTCTTTTACCCCTTCCTTTTTAGTTGCTTACCATATGAATCCCTGGATTTGATCAGGCCCCTGCCATACTACCTAGACCTCAACCCAGGAATGTTTGTATACAGTAGATTTTTCCCTACGCCCCCTTCGTATTTTTTCTTAAGCTTACCTCAGTGGACTCATGTTGTATTTGTCCTTTTGTACTTGGTTTACTTCGCTTAGCATAATTTCCTCCAGTTCTTCTCATGAGGTGATGTGCTTCATGAGTTCATCACGGCTTTTTAGAGATGTGTAGTATTCCATTATATGTATGTACCACAGTTTTTTAATCCATTCGTCTGTTGATGGAAATTTGTGTTGTTTCCAACTCTTTGCAATTGTCAACTGTGCCATGATGAACACTGGAGCACAGATGTCTGGCCATGGTTTGTTTCTT
Organism: Tenrec ecaudatus; assembly: GCF_050624435.1. Classification (NCBI taxonomy): domain Eukaryota; kingdom Metazoa; phylum Chordata; class Mammalia; order Afrosoricida; family Tenrecidae; genus Tenrec; species Tenrec ecaudatus. Next base: position 16,407,684 of record NC_134545.1, read on the forward strand.
GCCTCTTCTGGGTATATACCCAGTAGGGGAATTGCTGGGTTGCATGGTAGCTCAAATCCCATCTGTTTTAGATATTGCCAAATCAATTTCCATAATGCCTGTACATACCTACAGGCCCACCAGCAGTGAATGAGAGTTCCTATCTCACCACAGCCCCTCCAACTCTTGTTACTTTCTGATTTTTTTAATTGATCTTTCTTTGAGGATGTTAGGTGGTATCTCATTGTTTTAATTTGCATTTCTCTCATGCCTAATGATAGGGAACATTTTCTCATATGTTTATTGGCCTTTCGGATTTCTTCCCTTGCGAAACTTCTGTTCAGGTCCTTGGCTCACCTCCTCAGTGGGCAGCTAATATTTTTTCTTTTTTGGAAGCTAGCAGAGTATTGTAGATTTTAGTAATAAGGCCTTTGTCTGATGTGTCATTGCTAAAGATGTTTTCCCAGTCCCTGGGCTCTGTTATGACTCTCTTGGTAAATTCTTTCGATGTACACAGGTATTTTTTCTTCAGTATATCCCACTTGTCAATTTGTGACTCATCTGTATTTGTGTCCCCTATTTCTGATAGCCTATGTATTCCCTGCGCCATAGTTCTCAGGTTGGTCCCAATTCCCTCATCAATGGCCCTAATAGTTTGGGGGTTTACCTTCAGGTCGCTGATCCACCTTGATTTTTTTCTTGTGCATGATGAGGATCTTGCTTCATTTTTCTGCAGGTAGATATCCATTTTTTTTCCAGCACCACTTGTTGAAGAAGGCATCTGCTTCCCATTTGATTTTTTTGGGGGCCCTTACCAAAGATCAGTTGTCTGTATGCTGATGATTTTTTTCTGGGTTTTCAGCTCTTTTCCAGTGGTCTGAGTATCTGTCATTATACCAATACCATGTGGTTTTGACACTATAGCTGTAGAGTATGTGCTAAAGTCAAGTAAAGCAAGCTCTCCCGCTGTGTTCTTCTTCTTGGGCTTCCCTCTCCAAATGAAGTTGGTAACCAGTTTTTCCATTTCTTCGAAGAAAGATAAGAGTGATTGGATCGGGATTGCATTAAAGTTTTATATTGGCTTGGGCAGAAATGACATCTTTACTATTTTGAGTTTTCCAATCCACGAGCATGGGATATTCTTCCATTTGTTGAGGTCATTCTTGGTTTCTTGTAATAGTGTTCTGTAGTTTTCCTCATATAAACCTTTTGTTCTTTTAGTCAGGTATATCCCTAGATATTTCCATTTGTGCTTGGCTATTGTGAAGGGTACCACCTTTTTGATCACTTCTGTGGTGTTATCTGATGTATATAGCAGTCTGATAAACTTCTGTTTGTTGATCTTGTATGCTGCCACTCTGCCATACTCCCCTATTGCTTCCAGTACTCCCCTTGTGGAGCTTTTGGGATTTTACATATATAAAATAGTATTATCTGAAAATAACGATATTTTCACCTCTTCTTTCCATAGGCGATTACCTTTGATGTCTCTTATTTGCCTTTTGCTGTTATTTAAAATCTCCAGAACAATGTTAAGTAAGAGTGGGTTCAGGGGCATCCTTGTCTGGTGGGATTGTGTTAGTCTTTTCAGTGGGATTGTGTTAGTCTTTTCTCCATTGACTAGCACATTGGCTGTTGGTTTTTCATGTATAATTGTAATATCTTGAGGAATTTTCCTTCCATTCCTATCTTCTTGAGTGCCTTAAACAGGAATTGGTGTTGGATGTTGTCCAATGCTTTTTCTGCATCCAGTGATATTATCATGTGGTTCTTAAAGTTTTTCATGTCAATGTGGCGAATGATACTAATGGTCTTTAGTATGTTGAACCATCCCTGCATACATGGTATGAATCCCACTTGGCCATAGTCAATTATTTTGTTTGATATATTTTTGTATTCTATTGGCCAGTATTTTTTAAAGGATTTTTTGCATTGATATTCATTAAGGATATTGGTCTGTAGTTCTCAATTCTTGTGGGATCCTTACCCGGTTTCAGTCTCAGGGTTATACTAACTTCATAGAAGAAGTTTGGGAGTTTGCCATCTTTTTCTATGTTCTGGAAGAGTTTGTGAAGTATTGGTGTCAGTTCTTTCCTGAATGCTTGGTAGAATTCTCCTGTGAAACTGTCTGGCTCAGGGGATTTTTTTTTGTTGGTAATCCCTTGATAACTTTGTCTATTTCTTCTATTGCTGTGGGTCTTGACATCCATCAGGGACAGTCTTAGGGAGGGATTGTTTTTCCAAGAATTTTCCCATGTCTTCGAAGTTGTTGAATTCATTGGAGTACAGTCCTTTGTAGTCCTATAATTATCCTTTTTATTTCATTAGGGTTCTTTGTAATGTCTCCTCTTTCATCCTTGCTATTGAAATTTGTTCCCTCCTTCTTTTAGTTAGGTTTGCTAGCAATCTGTCGAGTCTGTTTATCCTTTCAAAAAACCAACTTTTAGCAGCATTAATTTTTTCCATAATTTTCTTATTTTCCCTCTCCTGAATCTCAACCCTGACTTTTATTATTTATTTTCTATTGTTATTAGTAGGGTTGTCTTGTTGACTCTGCTCTAGTTGTTGTAAATTTTGTGCCAGCATTTCAATCATCAGGCTCTTTTCATGTGTGCATGTATTGCTATGAAACTTCCTTTGATAACTGTGTTTGCTCTGTCCCATAAGTTTTGGTGTGTCATGTTCTCATTTTTGTTGGTTTCTAGAAATTTCTTTATTTCATCTCTGATTTGGGATCGTATGCACTCCTTTTGCAATAGAGAGTTATTCAACTTCCACTTGTTTGCTCTTGTTTTCTTCATCTTCTGTTTGTTGATTGCCAGCCTCATGGCACAGTGGTCAGAGAGAGGTCTGTATGACACCAATGTGCTTAAGTTTATGTAGATTCGCCTTATGCCCTAGCACGTGATCTATCTTCAAATATGTGCCATGTGCTCATGAAGAGAATGTGAATTAATTTGTATTCGGATGAAAAGTTCTGTAAATATCTATCAGGTCAAATTGTGTGATTGTAGTTTTTAGACCTCTTGCCTCCTTGTTGAGTTTCTTTCCCTGCAAGCTATCTTTCTCAGAGAGCTGTGTATAGAAGTTACCCACTATAATTGTCGAGGCTGTGATTTCTTTTTTAATCTTTTTTTTTCTGGGCCACACCTCCTTTATTTTCAGTGACTGGGGTGCTCTGCAGCCTTAGTCTCTCTCCCAGCCAGCAACAGCTTCTCTGGTACCATGCAGCTAGGATCAGTGAAGCCCCCACCACTCCTGAAAGACTTTATCCTCATGGCCAGTCTCTAGCAATCTATTGCTGCATTCTTCCCAGAGGGTAACCTCCCCCTTCTCGACCACCACAATCTTCCACTGCACCACTGTGTCGGCCGGCAGGGCAATGGGACGAGACCAGAACCCATCCTTGCTCCCCTGGAGAGGGATGTAGGTGCTCCAGCCCCCAAGCCGCTCGTGGTCTCCGGTCACTGCAATGAACTGCTCCCCAGGGCCTGTGACATAGTGGACCTGGAACCTGACACTAACTTGTTGAGCCTCAGGAAACAACGCCACTGTTTTCACTTCCTGACCTTTCGCTTCTCCCAGAGCACTTTGGCCACAGTCCACTCCCTGACTTGCGCTTAACACCAGAGCCTCAAGGCCGCTGTTCAAGCCAGCATCTCCCCAGGATGAATGCCTGGACACCATCTCCCAGTCCTCCTGCTGCTCAGCCAGCTCTGAGCTGCCCGAGTGGGCAGGGCTCACTTCTTTGGGTCTGTCCCTCTGGAGGTTGCTCGGAGGCGCACTCTCCGCAAAGCATGGGGCCTCCTTGGAAGGTGTCTCCTGTCCTTTTTGTAATCCCCAGCCTCATACAGGACGATCAAGGTCTCCGTGTCTTGGAACTTCTGAGCAAGTGCTGGAACCTCCCAAGGCAGCTAGAGAAGCTGTGTCAGGAGACTGTCCGGAAGAAACCTGCCCTCTCAAACTGCCACAGGGACCGTCTCCGTCTGCTCCTGGAGGGCTGTGCAGCATCCACGCCGCTTCCTGCGGGGGATGCAGCTTACCCAGGCCCGTGGTCTCTGAAAGCAAACAGCCATTGTTTCCTTGAAGATGCGCTGGTTTGGGGACCTGCTCCCGCGGGGCAGGTTGCAGGCTCGGTCTCGCGCCGCCACCCAGCTCGCCCCCGGGAGGGCCGTCCCGCAGCAGCCACGTGAGGAGTGCCCCGGCCAGGCTGCCTCCGACGAGCAGGGCGGACCAGACGGCACCCATGGCAGAGAGGCCGCAGCTGCGGGAGACACCGGCGACGGAGCCAGCCGGGGCTCCTCTCAGGCGGACTCGGTTCTTTTTTAATCTTTTGGAGTGTTTGGTTGATATGTTCAGCGGGTCGCCTGTTTGGGGAATAAATCTTTAAAGTGCTTAGTGGTTCTTTGTCTACCCTTCCCTTGAGCATTATATTGTGTCCCTCCTTATCTCTTTTTATAGTTTTCAATTTGAGGTCAATTTTATCCGAGATTAAGATTGTAACCCCTGCTTTTTTTGAATTGCTCTTTCCTTGGTTTGCCTTTCTTGAGCCTTTGATTCTCAGCCTTTTTTTTGTCTGCGGTTTTGAGGTGTGTCTCCTGTAGGCAGCAGATTGCTGCGTTGTGTTTTCTAAGCCATTCTGCTAGCCTCAGTCTTTTAATGCCTGAGTTTAGGCCATTGATATTCAGGGTTATTATCTCCATCTGTGGACTCTATGATGTCATCTTATAACTTTTGTGTTGGGTGTTTTCCTATCTCCCTTTCTTATCAGTGTGTTGTGGATGTGTGTGTGTGTGTGTGTGTGTGTGTGTGTGTGTGTGTGTGTAATTCTTGACTTCTTTCCACCCTTAAGCCAATGCTATCTTGGGGACTGTTTTCTCTTTGTTGCCCTCTGGGTGAGGTTGTTCTATGTAGCAGTCTCTTATTTATGCTTGATGAGTGCTGTTCTTCTTCCTATACTGGATCAGCAAGGATTATTTTGTAGGGCTGGGTTTCTTCTAACATATTCTTTGAGTTTTTCCTTGTCTGGGAAGACACTTCTCCATCTGTCACGATAGATAATTTGGCTGGGTAAGAGTATTCTTGGGTTTGCATTATTTTCCTTCAATTTTTGGAATATGTTACTCCACTCTCCCCTCTTTTTCATAGTGTCCGCTGATAGGTCTGAGCATATTCTTATTTTGGAATCTTAATATGTGACTGCTTGTTTTCCCCTAGGTACTCTCATGATGTCTTCCTTTTCCTCAAAGTTGGATGGTTTAACTATTATGTGCCTTGGTGACTTCTTCTTGGGATTCAGTCTAGCTAGTGTTCTTTCAGCCACCTGAAAGGTTGCCTGGTTTTCATTCAATAAGCTGGGGAAGTTTTTCTCCAAGAATTCTCAATGTTGTAGATGACCTCTTTGTTGTGTCCTCCTCCAGTAATCCAATTATTCTGATGTTGTTCCTCTTCATAGCATCAGACATAGCTCTTAGGTTTTCTTCAGCTTCTCTGACTATTTTATTAGATTTTTGTTCGTGTTTGTTAAAGTCTGCTTGGCTGTCCTCTAGGTCACTAGCTCAGTTCTCTGCCTTCTCCAGTTGATTGGTGAAGTCCGTGAGTCTGTTCCTGGTTTTTGTAATCTCCTTCCTAAGCTCTTTATTTCCCTTTGGTGTATGGACTTTATCTCCTCTATCATTTCATCCTTTTTCTGTATTGTTTCCCTCGTATCCTATATGAATCCAAGCAGCATTGTCTCCTTCTTCTATGCACATCATTAAGTTCAGGATAACTTCTGCCATTACTTTTGTTTCTCCTGTTGTTGTTTTTTCCCATTGAGGTCGTTGAGAATGATTGCTGTTTATGTTATGTTGTTTTAGAGGAGCCAGGTGCCATTTTCCAGGGAGTCGAAGAGTCCAGGGCTCTCTTAGGAATGCTTCTTCGTACTGCCTGCAGCTAATTTCACTATGGAATTAGCCTACCACTTTATCCTCTTGTGGCTTCACTCTTTCCCTGGTCAACCAGTATTCTGTTATTTGAAAGGCAAATTGGATGGTCCTCTCAGGGGATGCTGGTTGGATTATTGCGGACCCTCTAGGATGGTGCTGTACTGGGTTATCTCACAAAAAGCCGCGATGGTGTGACCCATCGTAGCTTGGTGTGCTACAGAGGGCATGCAGGGGTGCCCGCTACAATGGGAGTGCCACAGAAGGCTGGTGGGTTGCCCGCTTTGGTGTAGAGCACCAAAAATGGTGGGTGGAATTGTGCTGGTCAGGTAGATTGCTGCAGAGTTTTGGCAGAGGTTCCCACAGCACCATAGAACATTGGTGAGTGTTGGCCAAGCTGCCTTAGACAGTGTGAGGCACTATGGCAGGTGTGAGGAAGTTCCCTCAGTCATGTGGGATCACAAAGAATGGATAGGAGCTCCCCCAGCCACCAGGCAAGATTTCCCTGGAAGAAGGTGGGTGGGATTTCCCCAGCTCAGTGTTAAGCACTGCAGAAGGCGTGTAGGCAGAATTTTCCCAGGAAGAGGTTGGGTGGGATATCCCCTGGTAGAGGGTGGGCTGGCTTTCCCCAGCCTTGGGTTATGCTGCAGAGGTTTGAATGCTCCCATCTGGGTGGAGGGCAGGTGTAAATGCCCTAGGCTAAGGGTAGTGGTCTGAAGGTCATCAGTGGCATGTGAGAGAAAAGGGAAGAGAAAAAAAGAAAAATCGGGGAAAAAAACAGCCCATTGAGACTCGGAGGATAGAGAGAAGTGAGGAAAACAAACGTAACAATATAGCTGAGCCCAGATCCCTGACCCTGGGACAGAAGGGTTTTAATCCCTGCCGCGAGCCAGCGGCAAGTTGTGGCTGTATTGAGATCAAGCCTCTGCACACACTCCAAATGGTCCCAGCTCCAGCCAAGACAGTGGCGGGGATAAGGTCAAACCCTAGCCGGGCTCCACTGTGGTAAGCCAACGATCCCCAGCCCTTAAAACCTAGTGGATCTGTGCCTACTTAGCTTTATGATGCTCCTCTGCAACCCAGCAGTGTGGAATTTCCCTCTTAGTAACTCTCCTGTGCTGATTTCTGTGGAGTCCCTCTGATATGTGTTACTCAGGCGCCATCTTCCCGGAAGTCCTTCCGTCTTTTTTAATGATCTTTCTTTCTTTCTTATATATAATGTCTGTAGTCGTTAGATGATTTTATGTCAACTTGAATTTGCTGGAAAATGTAGGTATAGAATTCACCCTATCAATCAGGTCACAGCCTGATGATGCCTTCTTGAGGATGTGGCCTTCTTAAAAGCTAGGGAACCTACGTACCTCCCTCTGTCTCTGCCTACTCACCTTCCTTATTGCTGAGACTGTCGCTGACCCTGAGAACTGTCAACATCCTGCCATGTTTCCAGTGACCTTGGATCCACATGAGTCTGTACCCACCGTCACCATTCTGCATCATCAGCATGAAGCTATGTGAGTCTAAAGAGGGACTTATGAACTAGCATTGGACCTAAGGCCTGAATTTGGGCTGGGCTGAAATGCCTTCTTTTGATGGAAGATTACTTGTTGATATAAAGGTTTTTCTTATACATATGTGAGTGTCACTGGATTTATTTCTCTAGACAACCTAGCCTAACACAATGTCCTTTATGTTATCCCACAACTCATCTGATCTTTGGTCTCCCTGTATGGACTTTTTCAAAGCAATGAGATGTACATCCTAAGAAAAAGATAATTTTTAGAGGCAAAAAGTGAATGTGTAAGTGAAATTAGAAAGTACATATCTCGGTACTGCACTACCGTTGCCTGCCAAAGTAATCTTAGGCCAAACATCTGTGATTTAGATTTCCTAATGTTTGTTCCTTTGCTGGAACTTGAATTCAGTTGTAATTAAGTTAACAAAGCGTGAATTAACAGTGAAGAGAATTAAGCTCATCTTGAAGTTAAGGGTTCTCAAGTTGCCAATCTTAACCTTTTAAGCTGGATAATTATTTGTTGTAGGAGACTGTCCTGTATTGTAGGGTATGTAGCAGCATATCTACACCTACTAGTTGCTAGTGGCAACAGTACCCTTGACCCCCAGTTGTGATTATTGAATACATCTTCATTTTGGTCAAATGTTCCCAGGGCAAAATTGCTACTGTTTTAGAATTATTACTCTAAGGTGCCCTTCTAGCCTGGCCATGAGTTGGGGCTCTTTAAAGGTGGAGGTTTCCTTATAGTTTTCTGGCTTTAATTCTCACACCTTCCATATAACCACTCCTAAAGGACCTTAGAATAACTTAGCTAAATACTTATCACATTTTCAGTTTTCTTGGCCTAGGAAAAGAATTCCTCTGCTGTTTTCCTTAGTTCATTCATAAAAATAAAAAAACATTTTTAACAAGAAAAATACATGGAATATATCATTTGAGAAAGGTAGTCTATTAAATTAAAAATAATCATAATAAGTTGGAAAAAATCTATGAGAAATTTTTTAGGTGAGTAACTGATGAGACAGTAACTCAGAGAGGCAACCTGAGAGAAAAAGAAAGTGGCCTAAGCCAATCATTGCTATGGAAGACAGATAAACTTGATTTCACTTAAGCAGAACTATCATGCAGCAGGACTTTAGAGGCAGTGTTTTTGGTTTTTCAACTCACCAGGAAATAGACCTGCGCCCAGAACCTTCCTAGGGAGAGCCTTTCCCACATTGTTTATCTTTTTTCCCTATCCTTACCTTGCTCTTCATTTAAGTTAAAGACAAGTACAAATATCAAATATATACATAAATTGTGTGTGTGGGGGCGGTCTATAAACTCAAAACTCACTGCCATTGAGTCAACGCTGACTCATAGTGACCCCTGTGGGTTTGAGAGACTAACTTTTTACACGAGTGGAAAGCCCAGTCTTTCTCCCATGGAACTGCTGGTGGTTTGGAACTGTTGACCATGCGAATCGCAGCTCAATTCATAACCACTGCACCACCAAGGTTCATATATATATATGTGTATGTATATATATACATATACGTATATATGTATATGTATGTGTATATGTATATGTATCTCTCTTTTTCTTCCCTCAGTCTTCCTGACTACCAAGCATTGAAATTATTATATTTTTCTTAAGGTATTCTCTGCAACATATTATCTCATTGTAGATAGTAGGAGTGAAATCCTTCTTGATTTCCATAATAGGTTCTTAGCTAGTTTTTGATAAATTGATTGACTTTTTCTCCTGCTGTTGGGAGTCACGGTTTTCCACAGAGTGAAAGCAAAAAGACCTTTTTTCTGCTGAAGTCTGTAGGTGTCTTTGAGTGAACAATAGCTCCTGTACATAAAGCTTATTTTTGAATCGGTGTCCAGAATAATGTTCTAGCTTGGCTCCTTTCTCCTCTAAAATTTATTTTGTATTCATTTTTAACTTTTTATGCATTAACAGTTATAAACTCGTAGCAAGTCAGTAGAGTCTGTGAATGTGCTATCTGACTGGGATTTTACCAAGATATTATTAATAATAATAATATCTCATGTTATTGAATATTTTATATCTTTCCATGTACTTAATATGCATTATTTCAGTTATTTATGTGTCTGCTTACCAAGACTAGCCTCACCATCCATTTTCCTCTTTAAATGTTGTAAGTTACATGGCTCTTCCAGATTTCAGTCTTTGTAAATCCCACTGAATAACTGAATGGGAGCATGCAAATAGTTGTGTATGGTCCTTGAATGTGGGGACTGGTCAGTTTTGCCATTCTGCTGGGTGTATGGTGAGCTGTCTCAGAAGCAGGAACAGAGGATCTCATGAGTATAAAGAGAGAAGAACCAGCAGTGAAGTGCATCCTGTGTTCCTTGAGATTCCTATTGAACTTCTTCCATCCAGGAGACAGAGCCTGTGACACAAGATGTACTTCCTTTCTATCCCCAAGACTATATTTCCCTTCAACTGCTCCTTCCTCTTTGTTTCTAATCCTTTAATTCCATTCACCAATAATTATCAATGCATCTTGATTGTATGTTTGATTAATTTCAGACCAAAAATGTTGGTAGAATTCTTCAATTTATGCATCACTAGCTTTAGTGATTGGTAAAAAATTTGAATAATAGTTGTATTGGTTGGATTTCCTTGTAGGAAGATAGATATAATCTGATCACAGAAAGCATTGTACTTCACAATAGATCTTGACTTGTCCTTTTTGATGATGAATGCATCTCCATTCCTTTTGAATCTGTAATTCCCAGCATAATAAACCACATGGTTTTCTGATTGAAAATGGCTAATACCAGTTCATTTCAGCTCACTAATGCCTAGAATGTTGATGATTTTTATGTGTCCCATTTAATTTTTTACAACTTCCAATTTTCCTAGATTCATAATTTATACATTTTAAGTTCCAATTTTTAATTGGTGTTTGCAGTTGTTTCTTCTCATTTTGAGTAAGACCCCATCAACAAGTGAAGTTCCTGAAGGTTTTTCTCCATCCATGTCATTTTGGTCAGCTATACTTTGAGAAGGCAGCTCTTCCTCAATCATATTTTGATTGCCTTCCGACCTGAGGGCTCATTTTCTGGCACTAACTCTGAACATTTTTTGCTTCCCTTCCTTAGTTTTTCAGTAACTGACAATATTTCAATACTCAGGGCTTTCAGTAGTTAATCCCTCTGAAGCAGATAGTCTATTCCTTTTTGTAGTCTGTTCTTATTCTGGAAGTTCTGCTTCCAGCATCACAGCAACACACAAGGCACCAGAGTATGTAAAAAAAAAATGACAATAAAAGAAAACTCTAGAGACAAGAAATTGAAGATTTCTGTGTCCCCAATACATTTCCTGTACCCTTTCCGATTACCGTTCTCCTTCTCATCTCTAAGTGACCACCAGTTTTTTGTGATAACAATTTTTTACTATTTCTGAGGGGTTTTTCTGTACATGCTTATATTTATACCTCTGTATAAAGTTTTTACCCCCTGGTTCTTTCTTCTATTTCCTTTTACTTTCCTCCTGATCCACTACAATGTTCATGTTTGACATTTCACAGTATGAATATGACAGTTTATTTATTCATGCTGCTATAAATATACTTGTACATGTCTCCTGTTGCTCACATGTACACATTTCTTCATGATATTTACTTAATGTTACAACTGCTGTATCATAGGATGTGCATGTTTTCTAGATAAAGCCAAATTATTTTCTAATGATTGGTTTCATTGTTTCAGATCCCTATTAATACTTGGTATTGTCAAACTTTGAAAATTTGGGGGATAGATATGTAATTCTTTATTATCATAGCTTTGATTTGCTTTTCCTTGAATACGAATGAGATCAGGCACATTTTCATGTGTTCATTGGTCATTTGGATTCCCTCTTTTGTTAAATACTTGTTCAAATAATTTGCTTTATTATTTAAATTTTTTTTTGCTTTGTATGAGTTTTGCTTCCCCTCTCTCCCACTCCTTTTTTTAAAGTATAGTTTGGATACTTGCCCTTTGTCAATAATATACGTTGTAAATATCTTCCCTTATTATGTTACTTATTTTTTTTTCACTCTCTGTGTGGTAGTTTGTTATTGTTATGGTGTCTTTGAAGTATATTTTTCATTTTCATGTGGTCAGTTTTAAAAAAATTATTTCGCTGTGAGCCTTTTGTGTTTTGTGGAAGAAACGTACCCTTCCCCAAATTTCTCTTATATTATCCCATAAATTTTGCCTTTCACCTTTAGGTCTTTAATCAACCCGAGTCTTATTTTTGAGTGTAGTGTGAAGTCTCAACCAGGAATCCAGCTTGATTAGTTTTTCACATGGATACCCAGTTGTTCCACCACCATAATTTTTAAAACCTATCCCTTCTTTATACCAAGGACTCCCTGGGTGATGCAAACAGTTAAACAGCAGCTGAGAGATGATCTGTTTGAATCCACATAGAAGCAGACACCTCAGAAGAAGGCTCTGGCACTCTAATTGTAAACAGTCACCAAAACTCCATGCCATCAAGTCGGTGCTGACTCATAGCCACCTTATAGGACAGCATAGAACTGTCCCAGTGGGTTCTCATAACGCCTGATGGGAGCAGAAAGCCTCATCTTTCTCCATGGAGCTGCTGGTGGTGTCAAACTGCTGACCTTTCTGTTAACCCAATGTGTACCCATGGAGTGGAGCTCTACTTGGAAGCACATGGTGTCACCATTAGTTAGAATCAATAGCAGCTGGTTGGTTTAGCATACATTAAAGGGATATATATATAAAGTTTGCTTTGAGCTGTTTATTTTGTTCCATTGTTCTGTTTGGTCTTTCAGTCTATTTTAACTCTGTCTATACCACAGTATCTATTTACTTTTATTTTATATTAATTTTGGATGTGTGGTGAGGCAAGTTCTCTTTTTTACAGAGTGGTTTGGGTATTTTGACATTTTTCATTTCTGTGCATTTTAGAGTCACTTTGTGTATAAGAAAATCATATTGAGATTTAACTTAGATTGTGTTTAACATGTAGATTAATTTGGGGAGAACTAACATTTCTATAAATTGGGTTTTACAATCGATCATGGTAATCTTTTCTCACATTACATCTTCTTTCAGGACTCTGAATAAATTTTCTAATATGTTCAGATAGGTCAGAGTGGGCAGATCAGAAGGAGAAGGATACTAGAAAGTAAAAGAGAAAAACTGCACAAAGGTGCTCAGCAATTGGAAAGAAAGACACACCATTCATACTGAAGTTCTCCCCGCTCAGACTTCATCAAAATGAAATTGTAAATGCATTGTAATTTTTCATTAAGTCCTCAAGCACATCCCTAGACATTCAATGGATGATCACCTTTCCTATCATTAGAAGATGTTGTCCGTACAGCTAGGTAGAACGTTCTCAGTTGTTTTTCCTCTCATCTACAAATTTTCTCTTCATCTCTCCATGTTTTCCTTGATTTCCTCTGAGGCAGAAATTACAAAGCTAACCCATCTATGAGTGCTCTGTGACTATAGACTCCTTACCTTACATTTCCCACATTCAACCAATGGCAGAGGGCTGGAAAAAATGATGCCCAGTTTTATGGTAGGAAGATAAGGCATAAAGGTATGATTGTTATATTTTTCTGGATGGATTACTCATGAAATGAGACTTCTGTTGCTTTGGCAGATGAAGCCGCTCTTCTACCTGAGTGTCTCTGACCTGCTCCTGGGAATATGCTGGCTCATTGAGGCACTTGTCTATGGAACTTCAGCCGCCAATAAGGACGTTGTCTGCTATAACCTGCAAGCAGTTGGACAGGTAAGTGCTACTGGACTGTCCCAGCAAACACTTTGCAAGGCAGGCACACTCACATCTCACTAGGTGATAAAAATCCATCCTGCGAAGTTCATCCTTTGTTATTATATTTTAAAACAATAGCTTTTATTGCTGTTTTTTTCTACTAAAAACACTACTCATTTATTATAGACCATTTGGAAAAGTCAGAGAACAAAAAAAATAATTAAAAATTCTCAGATATAATCTTAATATTCCTGAGTGACAAAAATGAAGCTGTTTCCTCCCCAAAAGATTCCTTGCTTGGACGATAAAACATACAACTTTCCTCTAGTTCTAAAATGCTTCCTCCCCCCGACTACCATGATCCCAATTCTACCTTACAAACCCAAATAGACCAGAGGATGTACTCTGGTACAGATAGGAACTGGAAACACAGGGAATCCAGGACAGATGAACCCCTCAGGACCATTGGTGAGAGTGGTAATACTTGGAGGGTGAAGGGAGGGTAGGGTGGAAAGAGGGAACCGATTACAAGGATCTACATATAACCACCTCCCTGGGGGATGGACAACAGAAAGGTGGGTGAAGGGAGACATCAGACAGTGTAAGATATGACAAAATAACAATAATTTATAAATTATCAAGGGTTCATGGTGGGGAACAGGGAGGGAGGGGCAAAATGAGGTGCTGATACCAAGGGCTCAAGTAGAAAGCAAATGTTTTGAGAATGATGAGGGCAACAAATGTACAAATGTGCGTGACACAATGTGATAAGAGTTGTACGAGCCCCTAACAAAATGATTACAAAAAACAGGAAAGATTCCTTGCTTGGAAACCCTATGGGACATTTTTAAACTGTCCTAAAGGGTCACAATGATGGAAGTTTGATATCCCCTTCCAATCTTTTTATCTGAGTATACTTTTAAAAAATCAGATAATATAATATTTTCTATAATTTTTATTACTCAAGATATTGTGATTATATTTCTATGTAATTATATATTCTCCTGAACATCATTTGAAATTATTACCTTTTTATAATAGGAATATGATTAATATTGATTTTTTAAAATACTGTAGATGATCATATATGAATTATATATCTTTCTTGGATTTTATCGATAGATTAATCCACACAATATTGTTAGAATAGGATGTCTCTTTTACATTTCCGGGACCTGCTATATGAATAAATAAGAATTAAATGACATCTGTACTCATTGAAAGGAGCCTTAGTGACATAGTGAATTAAGTTGTAATATTGACCCAAACCCACCCCCTACTCTCTAGGAAAAAGATAAGGCTGAGTGAGCTCCCACAAAGACTCACCAGTCTCAAAAAATGTATGTAGAGTAGCTATGAGTTGGAATCGACAGTGGATAGTGGTGAATTTGATTTGGTATTTATTGCTAGATAATTCTTTGGAGTTTGGGGCATATTTATTTCAACTTAATAGAAAAATAGTAATATATAATATATATAATCCCTGTGCTCATATTACTACCCGTCTCATGGATTTAAAATGTCTTAGAGATATACTTTGCTCAATAGTGCGAATAGCTTCATGCATTAAATAGAGTTCAGGCAGTATTGTTTTTTCTATAAGGAAATAAAAACACAGGAAAGATAGTCTTTTTATTAATTGTGATGAATACATTTATCAAATCATTCCATAGTTCATTCACATCTATCAGAACTGTACATTTGCTACCACAATCAGTTTCCAAACACTCCTTTTCTATATGGACCTCTTGACATCATCACGCTTTAATCCCACCACCTGCTTTGTGTCCACCCCCCAAAAAAAAAAACAAACCCTTGCTGACTATATAGGTTCATCAGTCCTGGTTTTCATACTCCCCAAAATGAAAGCACATATACTACAACTTCAAGAGGATAACCCACAATTACATAACACTCCTGAGATACCCCCTGATACGTACAATTAAAAACCCAACAAGACCATACAACCCAAAACACATAAGATTTTGAAATCCAGATCAGGTCTAGCATGCATCCAAGGGGAAATCTGACAAGTTTTAACTGTTCAAGTCAGGCTTCTGCCTTTGACCTTCCACACACAACTCACTAATGCACTCCGTTTAGTGACGACTTTTTGCCTGTCCCTCAATTGTGAATAGAGGGATAGGCAAAAAGTGGTCATTAAACGGAGTGCATTAGTGAGTTCCACCCATGTATAGTTCCACCCATGAATCTTGGGTTCCCACTGTCTTCCATGGCCTTTCTGCAAACCAGATTCTCAGAATTTAGGCTCTGATACTAATCCCTCCTTCACTTTGCATTATTAGATTTACAATCCTGCGGGGACTGATGACATTGTTCTTCCATGTGTCTTAGTTGACATCTCACTTAGATGGCTGCTTCCTTGGAGATAATACGCCATTTTATTTAATAGCTGGCACGATCTTACTTCTTCACGCATTTTGGTATAGCATCTGTATCTCTACAGAGCAGGGCCATAATGTAAGCACTAATTGTTCTTAAGTTGGAGCTAGGATTTAGTGCGAGCCCCAAAGCCATTCCTGGTCCTTGCTTGTTTGTTTGACCTTTCGATTTATTCTTACTTGGGAATTAACCCAAAAGCCATGTCGTTACATCACTCAGTCTCGTCAAGTAGAATTGTACCATTGCTTTAGGAAAGATAATCTTTGAAATAAAAAATCTGCATTAGAATCCTTTATCATTAACTCATTAAGCAAGCACTTAAATCTTTCTGAACTTCAGTTTCCTAATCTGTAAATTAAAACCAAAACACACTGGTATTGAGTGGATCCCTACTCATGGTGACCCTATAGATGAGTAGAACTGCCCTGTGGGTTTCCCAGACTGTACGGTTTTCTGGGAGTAGAATGCGTCATCTTTCTCCCTCAGAGGGGCTGGTCGTAGCCCACTGTGACACCAAGGCTCCTAATCAGCATCAAAGCATATTATTCACTTTGTGCTTGGCATGGATATGATTAACATTACTGTGTTAGTCCAGGTTGACTAGAGAAACAAGTCCAGAAACAGTCATGTGTGTAAGAGAGAGGTTAATATCAAGGAGAAATTGTATATTGAGAAAACACCCCAACCCAGTCCAGATGTCTGATATGAGCCTATATGTCCCATACTAGCCCATAATTTCCTCTCTAGACTCACGCAGCATATCGATGATGCTGAATGCAGGAAGATCACAGGACTGTGGGTAGAAGGTTGGGCATACAATGCCAGTGGAAGCATCTCAGCACTGGTTCCTTCCGCTCTGAGTATGGCTCTTCAACAGGAAGGTGAAGCAGAGAAGAGTGTGTGTGGCCTGCCTCTTCTGATGGCAGAATCAAGAGACAAAGTTCCCAGAATCCTCATGAGAAGGCCATGCCCACAAGAAGGAATTGATTAGGCTGTGTGTGACCTGATTCACAGGCTACACTCCACCCCTACAACCTATTTATCCAGTTAACAATTACTTTATTAATTTTTTACAAATCTGTTTAGATATAATATAGTAAACTGTATATATTTAAGCTGTACAATTTAATCAGTTTTTGACAAATGTGTACCCCCATGAAATTATCACCACAGTCAAGGTTTAAACATTTCTATTTCCATTACCACTAAAAGCTTTCTTCTGCCACTTTAATCTGTTTTCTGTCACTATCGATTGGTTTATAATTTCTACAATCTTATTATGAATCATCATTATTTATCTCTTTCCAAACAAATTAGGATTTCACTCAGCAAAATTCATTAAAAAACTTTTTCTTATGAATTGGGTGAAGGTTTAAAAATCATTAATTTTAAATTCAATAATTCATATGCATGTTGTTTCATTTAATTCATTGAAATCACTTCAATGCATCATCATTATCTCTGTTTCCTCCCTGAGTTTCCTGTTTCCATTCTTCCTTCTAAGTTAACCCTTATGAGCTTTATCTTTGGGCAAATACTGCCCTTTGGGTCTTCAATGGCAGATTCTTCTTTTTTTTTATTTTACAGTTTTAACAGATTTATTTACATTTTACAGCTTAACAGATTGATTTTCATTTATGTGAATCTCATAGCAAATGGTGGATTATTCTAAGATGAGCGTACCTCACTGACTGTTACTGTTCCCCTTACACCTGTCTCTTTGTGGGAGAAAGATGAGGCTATAAAGAGCTCCAGTCTGGGGAACTCACAGGGGCAGTTCTAGCCTGTCCTATAGGATCGCTGTGCGTTGGAAGCAGCTAGATGGCAGTGAGTGTAGTTTCATATTGTTGGGTTGAAAAGTTAGTCGTGGGAATGAGGGTCAATTCAGTTCCAGACCTAAAACTGACTAAGGGTCAGAGTCTTGGGAATTCCACCAATCTATATCTGACCACTAAACTTGGTCATCTTTACAATTTTGAGTTTTTTTCCCACATTTGTCTCCCATTTTATCTAGGACATTTGATAGTAGTGGCCAGGCATCATCTGGTTCTTCAGGTCTCAGGATTGTGGAGGCTGGTGTTTGTGTGGCTCATTAGTTTTTGATGGTCATTAGCTGGCACCTTCCATGGCTGTTCATGAGCAAATCCAGTTGCTACCCACCAAAGTAGGATGTAGAATATTGTCTTTGTGGACAGTGTTATTTCTGCTGACCTTGGTGTCCACCAAGACAATGGTCCTGAGCCCCTAAGCTAAGCAATTCATTCCTTCAAGGGTTTGTTTATATCAAAGAATTTTCATAAGTTTTATCCATGTACTCTACTCCATTTAAAGATACATTTGCAGCAACAGTAAATACCTAAGTTCATATATCCTTTGTTGAACCTACCCCACCCTCTCCTGCATTCAATCAGCCTATCTCTCTCTCCAAGCTCTCAGTTCAAAACTCACTCCATTGAGTTAATTCCAACACAGAACAACCCTTCAGGAGATAGTGAAACCTGTTCTGTAGGTTTCCAAGGCTATAAATCTTCACAGAAGCAGAAACCCTTATCTTTCTTCATTGACTGGTGTGTTTGAACCACTGGGTTTATGGTTAGCAGCCCAACAGGTAACCTATTATGCCACCAGAGTTCCATCTCATCTACTTGTAAATCACAGCTATTGCATGGTTGTGTGTACAACAGGGTTTACCTCTGTTGCCTCTAACTCTAACTGTTGCTTTCCTCCTAGTGTCTTCAGCTGCCTCCAGCCTTTTTTTTTTTTTGGCTAGGATTCCTCTTACTATATTGCCTTCCTCTTCATTCAAGTTAGCACTTGAGTTAGTTAAAGTTTATTGTGCCAACCTGGCCAATAAACACATGTGGGGTTAATTGAAGCAGAGAGATTAATGGGTCAGTGAGCCTCACCTTTCTAGTTCTTGGGTCTCTTGCTTTGTGATGGTCGGGCCAGGGTGCAGCTACCTTAGCCAGTTCTCTGCTTCAGCTGGCAAGGCTCACTTCCTACAAGACATCCCCAAGGAGAGCCGTATGGACCTACCCCGATGCAGCCCTGGGTGCTGGAGCAGCCACGTGGAGACTCCTGCCAGCACTGAAATGCTTACATATTCACTGATTGGACTTTCCTCCTGCAGTCAGCATCATTGCATGTGTTTTGTGAGTTGGAGGAAGACTTGGTGGATTGGTGTTGGACATATGGGTTAATGTTGGACTTGTGGGCTTGGGCAGCCCTGGGTGGGGATGTTTTCTTGATGTGCACTTACCATTTACATAAAACTCTCTCTTATACATGAGTTTCTGTGGATTTGTTTCTCTAATGTACCCAGACTAACACACATTTGTCTAATCTCTGGCTAGTGATTTCTCCTCTAACCCATGGGAACCATTAGAGAATGTTTCTGTTAGTGTCAAAACTATTTTTCTTTACTGTTTTACAATAGTGGTCTCACACAGTATTTTTCCTGTATAATTGGCTAATTTCAGCATAATCCCCTCCAGGTTCACCCACATTACAAGATTTTATACAGATCCATTGTTATTCTTTAATATTGCATAGTAGTATTCCACAGTATATCCTTAAAATCTGTTGTATTAGAAATTAGCATAACCATATCTGCTCTTTTTATTTAATAATTTTATTGGGGGTTGTACAACTCTTATCACAATCCATACATATATATATTGTGTCACACACATTTGTACATTTGTTGCCCTTATCATTCTCAAAACATTTGCTTTCTACTTGAGCCCTTGGTATCAGCTCCTCATTTTTCCCCTCCCTCATGAACCCTTGATAATTTCGTCTCTGTTCTTTTTATTCCCATTCACTTGATTATTTGTTTCTATCCTTTGATTTTCAGTCTATTTTTACATGAAAAGTATCCATTTTCTTTTAGGTTACTCTGTAATTTATTAATTTATCTTCACAAAAAGCAATTTGTTCTATCTTAAAATCTACTTTCTTTCCCCTCTTTGTGGAAGTTCTGTAACTACACTATTCCCACGACTATTAATTGTCTTCATTGTTGTTTCTGTTTGTTTCGTTCCTCTTCCTATTGACTCTGTGTGCAGCCAAAGGAAACTGCTCAGTCCTGTGCCAGACCCACATTGTTAGAGAGCCCATCGTTGAAACCATACTATCATCCCATCTTGTTGAAGGTCTCCCTCTTTTTCACTGACCCTCTACTTTACCAAGCACGATGTCCTTCTCCAGGGGCTGGTCTCTCCTGATCACATGTCTAAAGTACATGAGATGAAGTCTCACCATCGTTGCTTCTAATGAGCATTCTGGATGTACTTCTTCCAAGAAAGACTTGTTTGTTCTTCTGGCAGCCCATTTTTTTCCCCCAATATTCATCAGTAATCGAAATATATCAATTTTCTATGGTCCTCCTACTTCATTTCAAAATGCTATTTCTGATTCCCTAGTTTCAGCTTCAAAAGCATTGCTATGACTCAGAGTAGACTCGATGGCAATAAGTTTAAATCTTCATAGAGATTTTTAATACATTGAATAAGATGTCCGTGTGTTTAAAAAAAAATTGCTTGGCTGTATTTCAGTGGCAACTAACAATCACAACATTAAAAATACTATATGAATATTTTAGCTGCATTTTATTTTGTTTTTGTTTTATTTATTTTGAGCAAGGGAATCAAGATCAGGAAACTAAGTGCCCACCACCTGCCAGTTTGTTGTAATATTGTGGCTTACATATTGCTATGGTGCTGACTGACACAAGGGCTTCAACAATGGGTGTAAGCATAGGAGCAATTGTGAGGATGCCGTAGGAATGAGCAGTGTTCCATTTTGTTAGGCAGAGGGTTGCTATGTGTTGGAATCGACTCGGTGGCACCTAACAACAACACTGATGCCTAAAGCTATGCCACCCACATTTAAAATGCTCTCAGGGTCCACCATGGTGGACAGGTTGGTTGGTTTGTTTTCATGAAATGGAGCTTTCAGACTAACATTAGGAAGCAACTTTTCTTAATCTCACTAGAAACGCAAACTCACTGCCATTGAGCTGATGCCGACTCATCGTAACCACCCGTGGGTTTCTGAGACTGTAACTGTCTACAAGAATAGAAAACTCGCTCTTTCTCCCTCAGAGCAGCTGGTGGATTCAAACTGCCAACCATGAGGATTGCAACCCAACTTGTAACAACTCTGCACCACAGGGCTCCTGCACACCAACAAGGCTCCTACTCTGTTAATCTTTTACAAAATAGTTTATGCACGCCCTATAGATCACATCAGAATATTGTTTGATTTAGTGCTGGAAGATGACCTACCCCCCTAGATGGAAGATACTCAAAAGATACAGTAGCTGCAAATGGACTTGAGCAATCACGGTTATGAGGCTGGTGCGGGACCAGGCAACGTTTCATTCTGTTATGTGTGAGTTGGAGTCAACTAACAATAACAAACCAGGCACTGTACCGAGTGGTTACTTCTTTCCAGTCCTGAGAGCAGGTCCAGTTTATGCCCAATTTAGAAAGATATTAGAATCTTGTTGTGATCGTTTCCTATACAGAGGAATTTTTGAGGTAGAAGATTCTGTTTGACAAGGTC
Source organism: Tenrec ecaudatus (assembly GCF_050624435.1). Classification (NCBI taxonomy): domain Eukaryota; kingdom Metazoa; phylum Chordata; class Mammalia; order Afrosoricida; family Tenrecidae; genus Tenrec; species Tenrec ecaudatus. Next base: position 16,428,826 of record NC_134545.1, read on the forward strand.
TGAGTTAGCTATGTTGATCTGTGTAGACATCAGAGCCTCGTTCTCCCAGCGTTGGTTTGGAAAGGGTCAGTATGTACTAGATGTGTTGGCTAAATAGAGGTAACCCAGATCTGATCAGGGAATTGGCATAGGAAAGCGGCAACACTGCTATGCGATTTCACTGAACTGGAACAGAAAAGATCAATCATTTACCATAAGCTCATAGGTTCAGGAGAGGCAGTACACAGACAAATATCTTCCAACTCTGTAAGCCATAAGAGAAATTGTGGGAAGGGCCCTAGACCACAAGTTAGGAAATCTAGTTCAGTCCCAAACAACAGCTGCATTTTTTTCCCAACAGTTTTATTGGCACATAATTTACATATCATAGAATTGAATAGGTCAATCATTCAACAACTGCATAATAAAGTCTCCAAAGAAACCACCATAATTCTAGTACTGTAGCTGAATTTCTCTTTAGACAAATTAGAATGAGAATGTTTAATAGACTTTTAGGGCCTAGCCTTCATCCTCCTTGACTTTATTAAGAATTATTTAAGAATGCTTCCTATTTTCTACCATTTTCCAAAAACTCCCTGCCATGTAGTCAATTCTGACTCATAGCTAGGAATTAGATATTCTATTAGATTATTATTCCATTAAAAAAGCAAACCCAAATTTGACTCTTTCCCCCTTCTGGCTATGTTGCTGGAACATCCTGACATTTATTTTAATCCTTTTTAAGAGACCTGGAGACTAAGAAACGCATGCCTTCCTTACAATGGAACGCCTTCAATTTTTCTGTATTAAATAAATTTGTATCTGCACTTTATAAAATGAAAACAATAAAGAGGGACATACAACTAAAAAGTAAGCATTTTCATCTTCTTCATGCCCCTTACTTCTAAAATCCAATCTGCTTAGATGAAATGTCTCCACTTTTCAAGATTCTCTTCTGTCCAGTTAAGAAAAACATGGGCCATTCCCTGTTTGCACAAGCAGATGAAGAGGTCCTAGACTCTAAGAGACATAGCAAAGACATGAGAACCAGTCAACCGATCTGAACTAACATTCACATTGTTCTGAACCCAAACTTCCAGTTTCATTCCTTGAGCAGGAGAGACCCTTTTGAAAATGTCTTTGTTCTTCTTAGAAACTGTTCCAGAGCTCTTTGGAACATGGTTAGCAGATATTATGTATTTCTAGTTAAGCTGCTTGAGAGAAAATATGCTTGCTTAAGCAGTAGCAAGAACTCGTTTCATTTGGGTGGAAACCTCAAGGATCGTTACTAAATCATCAGAGCCACTGTAGTGTGTTCCATGAATCTTATCTGTATGAAATGAGTTAGCCGATTTTGTCTGAAGACCAGGTGATAACACTGGATAAGAGATTCAGTTGTTCCTAGACTGTAGGATTTTGCAAATGAGAAAAACGGAAACCCATGAGAGTTGTGCTAGTGTTGCCAACTTTATATTTTGCTAAACTAAAAATATTTCAAAGCAATTACCATCTAACTTCATAAAAGCATTAAATCTAATAAAAACACTTGGCAGTGTGTTAGAATTAAGGCTGATCCTTTAAACTGCTGAATTTAGCCAGACAGAAACTCATTGCATTGCTTGTATGATTCTATTTATTTTAGACCAATGAGTATTTTGTTAGGGATCAGCTCTCATCCCTGAATTGTGTTTGAAAATTATTATACTAAATGGCCTTTCAAAGGCCTTTCCTCATGGTGGATGCTGAAGCTTTAGGACACATGCATGTTGGTCTGTTTCAAGCTTTTCCTCTTATGGGGAGGTGAGGGTATAAATGGGTACCATCCTTCATCACCACTTTCATTGTTTATATTGTATTGTTGTAATGCATTGTATTGTTGTATTACATTGCAATACAAATGCATTATGTCCGTGTACAATTGAGCTCCTCCCTCATACAAATCTTCTGCCTAATAAAAATCTTCTCAGGTAGTGAACAAGCAGCCATCTAGCTCAGAAGCAAAAAAGCCCACATGGAAGAAGCACACCAGCCAGTGCGATCACGAGGTGCCCAAGGGACCAGGTATAAGGCATCATGCAAAAAAAAAAAGAATATATGTACGTGTATATATATATGTGTTTTTATATATGTATATATATATACCATATTGAATGAAGGGGGAAGTGCAGAGTGGAGACCCAAGGCCCAAGTGTTGGCCACTGGAGATCCCCTCATAGAGGGGTTTAGGAGAGGAGATGGGTCAGTCAGGGTGCGAGGTAGTACCGATGAAGAACACAGCTTTCCCCAAGATCCTGGTTGCTTCCTCCCCCCAACTACCATGATCCGAATTCTACCTTGCAGGGCTGGATAGGGCAGAGGTTGTACACTGGTACATATGAGGGCTAGAGGCACAGGGAATCCAGGGTGGATGATACCTTCAGGACCAAGGGTGTGAGGGGCGATGCTGGGAGAGTGGAGGGTGAGTGGGTTGGAAAGGGGGAACTGATTACAAGGATCCACATGTGACTTCCTCCCTGGGAGAGGGACAGCAGAGAAGTGGGGGAAGGGAGACTCCGGATAGGGCAAGATATGACAAAATAACAATGTATAAATTACCAAGGGCACATGAGGAAGGGGGGAGTGGGGAGGGAGGGGGGAAAAAAGAGGACCTGATGCAAAGGGTTTAAGTGGAGAGCAAATGCTTTGAGAATGATTGGGGCAGGGAATGGATGGATGTGCTTTATACAATTGATGTATGTATATGTATGGATTGTGATAAGAGTTGTATGAGCCCCTAATAAAACATTTTTAAAAAATCTCAGGTAAAGTCCAGATTGTTTCTGGGTGAATTAGTGCTTTCTTCTGTTCCAGTTTAGTGAAGTGCCATCAGGGTGTGCTAGTTGTACTGAGTCAATCCTCCTAATTCACTGCTCTGTATTTCCTATAAAACCTTTTTTACTGTCAACGAAACAAAAATAAGCTGGAGAAAAAAACAGAAATAATTTCTGTCTTTGGTAAATAGAGGTATGGGATTTCCCCAGTTCTGACTTTTTGTGTATGTGTGTGTGGGTTACATGTTACGTTGCTAATGCCAGGTCAGTTTGACCCCACCCGCCAGTCTGAAGAAGAAAGAGGAGGTTGCTGCTCTCTTAAGTTTTACCGTCTCAGACACTATGTAGCATCGCACGAGTCGGAGTCAACTCAGTGGTAGTGGTTTGGGTACTTGGTTTTTGGCTTCTAGTGTTTATTTTTTACACAATTGAAGTTTGTCTAGCTGTCATCTGCCTTCACTCTCACCCACCCCCCCTTTTAACAAACAGAAGTTTGTTAGTCTAGACACTGGATCGCAGGTTAGTAATCTAGAAGTCTACAGTCACAGTGTCGCCTCTAGAGGAAGGCTTTCTTTCTCTGTTGCCTCTAGGCAGAGATGGCCTTGCAACATCGCTGGCCCACATTACTTGGGGATCTCCATTTTGTTGGCACCACTCTCACCCCGGTTCTAGGAGTTTTCCGGTGTAGGGACCCTAGGTCCAAAGGACATACTCCACGCCCAGCTCTTCTTTCTTGATGGTAGTGTTACTGAATGCAGTGGATTCACCGCTTGTCCTCTGGTTAAGAATAACTTCGAGCCATGTGGTTGGCATAGTTTATTACTCATGAAGAAACAGAGAGATCTTTCTAAAATAAATACTGCCTTTTTGAACAGAGCGCAAAAGGAGATACTTAAGCAGGAATGGAAAGAAAGGATATTATACATATTGAGAATATTTCTGGGAGACGTTTCCACATTATTCAGAAGAGGTGGGATTTAGTTTTGGACAGAGTAACTAATGAACACTTTTGAACTGTGAGTACCAAAAATCACATAGTTCCAGTGAATTTTGGTTTCTTGACACAAGTCTTAAAATTCCAGGGTTAAGCTGATGCTAGGGGCTTAAGTGGAGAGCAAATGTTTTGAGAAAGATGAGGTCAATGAATGTACAAATGTGCTTTACACAATTGATGTATGTATGGATTGTGATAAGAGTTGCATGAGTCCCTAATAAAATGATTTTTTTTAATTCCAGGGTTAGTCAGAGGGTAGAGTTAAGTCTCCTGCAAATGGGAATATTAGGTATGGGATGGGAATGGCAAGAAGTGAGAGTGTTATTCCTTAGGTCCACTGATTAGTGATGTGTTTATTATAGCTCATAGTTCAGACCAAGGTGCCCTTAAGTCTGGGTGGAAAATTCCTTAACCTAGCTGGGCTCAGCAGTAGGACCCTCTGATCTCTGCTCCCACCTCTCTCCTTTTATGTCTTGTGAGATAAACAGTGTTGCAGGCCACACAGTAGAGAAACTCCCTTTACAGCCTATCAGGGCTGTGATGGGAGGAAGCATGTTTCATCTCGCTCTCAATTCTTCTATCAAATCACAGCACATCACAGGGAGACATCGCAAAGCTCCAAACCACTGAGAACCGTGGCCCAGGCAAGTTGACACTTATTTTGGGAGATACAATTCAATCCATAAAATTCCATCTTTTGCCCCCACCCCCTACCACCGCCCCAAATTCATGTCTTTGCTCCCTCATATCATCCCCAAAGCTTTTCAAGTTCAGATTCCAACCTGGGACAGAATCCTTCTTTGTGATCTTGAATACAAGTTATCTGTTTCCAAAGTACAGCAGTGGTGGGCATCATCAAGTAGCACTTCTATTACCAATGTGAGCAATTGGACGAGAGAAAGGATAACGGGCACCAAGCAAGCAATAACCTAGAAAACTCATTTACATTAGCTCTTCTGTTATCTGAGGCCATCTAGGCAATGGGCCTGCCCTTCAGATTCTGGGTGCTGGCCATGTTTGCTGGATTCTTGGTGGAGGTCCCTGACAATGTGCTTCAGCTCTGTCTTCCCAGTCACGGAAACTGCAACTCTAGCCAGCATCGTTTCATAGTGCAAAAAGCCAATTTTGCTTCTCAGAAGACTGTGCTACTCAGATATTTTAAGGATTCAAAATTGAATGGCAAATGACATGAGGTTTGCGTTTTGGAGTTAAAGCTTGGCAGCGATACTAGATGTGTGGTCTCAAGCATGTTAACTTTTCTAAGTATTAGTTTTCTCATCTGTAAAGTAGGAATAATAATAGGATTCTCAGGGTTGTTGTGAAGATTAAATTATCAAAGTGCTTGCCTTCAGTTAGCATACACTATTTTTGTGCTGATTATTAGATCATTGTTTTTGGAGGATTTCTCTCTACATTGTCAATAACGTGATTCAACTGCGGACTTTTTATTTCCTCCACATACTTACTGATTCATTTTTACCTATACCGTGTGTTCTGTTGCCAAGTGGCATCAAGTTGGTTCCTACTCATAGTGGCTTTATTTACAACAGAACAAAACAATGCCCAGTCCTGCGTTCATTGTTGCAGCCAGTATGTCAATCCATCTCATTGAAGGTCTTCAATTTCACTGCCCTTCTACTTTACCAACCATGATGTCTTTTTCCAGGGTCTACCCTCTCCTAACATTTCCAAAGTACGTATGATGAAGTCTTGCCATCTTTGCTTCTTCTTTTTTTTGCTCCTGGCCCACCCTCTCGCCCTCCCCGACATCTTTGCTTCTAAGGAGCATTCTGACTGTACTTCTTCCAAGATAGAATTGTTTGTTCTTCTGGAAATCCATAAGACTTTCAATATTCTTTAGAAGCACCGTAATCCAAATACATTCATTCTTACTTGGTTTTCTGTATCCACTATCCAACGCCCGCCATGCATATGAGAAAATTGCAAACACTGTGGCTTAGATTACCTTCATTCTCAAAGTGACCCCATGGCTCTTCAACACTGTACCAAGGGGCTTGTGCTGCCGAGTTGCATAACATTCTCCAATGCCATCGATGTCATGAGGCATGTCATAGTTCTGTCATTATTTGTTAGTGATGCAACGTATCAACTGTGTGTAGTACCAAAATTTACTTATCCATTCCACCACTGGACATTAGTTTTTTTTCCCATCTTCTTAGTAATGTAAGCAGTACTGTAATGAACATGGAGTTGCATACATTTTAAGTGTTTTTTCCCCCTCGAAATTTTTTATTGAAGTGAAATTAGCATTAAATTACCATATATACTCCTGTATAAACTTGAGTTTTTCAGCACATTTTTTATGCCATTTTTGTGGTAAAATTAGGTACCTCGGCTGATATTTAGTTTGGCTTCTACTTGAGTCTGTACCTTTTAAAGGGGAACTGAAAATTTCAGTGGCATGTAGTGCCTTCACAACGTCTTATAACTGTTACCCTTGTCTGGTTCCAAAACATTTTCTTCATTCCTTTTAAGCAGTTCCTGTGCCCACATTCTGTTCCTGATCCCATCTTCATTCTATATAATGGGTCTACCTACTTTGGATATTTCATATAAATGGAGTCATACAATATATGACCCGTTGTATCTGTCTCTCTTTTTTTAAAGAACATACTGCCATGTAAAAATCAGTATTTCAGCCCTTTCATGATCAAATGACAATCCATTGTATGTGTACGTATATCAAAATTTGTTCACCTTTCTTCATTTCTGATTTTAGTTCTTTTGGATATACACCAAGGAGTGTAATTGCTGAGTTATATGGTGATTGTGTACTTAACTTTTTGAAGAAATGCCAAGCCTTACTCATTTTTGATTGGTTAACTCCTTTGTGTCACACACTCACTGCCATTGAGTCTCTTGTGATTCACAAGGACCCTGTAGGACAGGTCCTGTCAGCTCCAGCTCACTGGCTAGAGGTTTGTGTGTAGATCAAAATGTCTGTCCAGTATCATCTATTTTCTGCCTGAAGACTTCTTTTAATATTTCCTTTTGTGAAGATACCATGTGTCAGTGTAGGCTCGTAGGTTGTTGTGATACTGAATAGGTTTCAGCAGAGCTTCCAGATTAAAGTTAGACTACAAAGACAGGTTTGGCTATTTACTTTTGAAAAGCAGGTGGTGAGAATACTCTGGACAGCAATCTGATGGCTCAGGACCAGGCAGTGTTTTGTTCTGTGGTGGAAAGGGCAGCCACCAGTTGAGGAATGATATTCAGCAGCAACTAACTGCAACAGTAACGGCGTGTTTTAATGTATTCTCTCAGCCCTTGTCTGGAAATGTCTTTATGTTGCCTTTAAAAAAAACCCCAACAGTGTTTTTGCGGTGTAGGGAAATCTAGGTTTGCAATTTCTGTTGCTGTTCAGCACTGTAATGATGTTACTTCTTTGTCCTCTGCATTGCATTATTTCAGGTAAGAAGCCTCCTGTTGTTAGTTTCCCGCTTGCAGCAACCCAATGGACCACAGTGCAGAACTCTGGCTGGTCCTGGGCCATCCTCACCTTTGTTCCTATGCTTGAGCCCATCAGTGCAGCCACTGTGTCAGTCCCTCTGTCAAAGGTCTTCCTCTTTTGTGCTGCGCTGCTACATTGTCAAGCATGTCATACAGGGCCATTCTAGTCAGAATTGATTCATTAGCAGTAAGAAGTCTACTATCATTCTTGTATTTGTACCCATATACATAATGGTGCCTTTTACTGTGTCTGCTTTTGGAATTATTTATAAAGGATTTTCAGTAATTTGATTATGAGGTGTCTTTGTGTATTTTCTTCATATTTATTGCATTTGGGTTAAACTTCTTGTATATACGAGGACTTATAGTTTTCATCAAATCTGAAAAATGTTGGCCTTTATATATATATATATATATATATACATATATATATACACACACACACATATATATATACATATATATATTTCCCTCTGTACTTATCCTGGAACTTCAATTATATTTGCTTGATATTGTCTCTGATTTGCTCATAATTTTCTGACACTTTTTCTATATAGCCTTCATTTTAGGTAGTTTCAATTGCTATGCCTTTAATTTCATTCATCTTTTTCTCTGTAATATTTAATCCGTATTAGCTTTTTATTATTGTAAAACAAATCTACCATATTTGCCAATTCAATGTTTTTCAGGCATCCAATTGAGTGGTATCAGTTACATCAATCATCTGTGTAGCCACCACCCACAATGGTTGCCCACTTTCCCAGCATGATAAACATTCTCTCCACAAAAATGACCCCTTTCCTTCTCTCCCTCTCTTTGTGTTTCATGTAAGATCATACAATCTTTGTCCTTTTGTGATTGATCTGCTGTCATGTTCATTTCATACTTTCCATCTTCATCTCTGCAAGTTGAACGTAGTTGAAGCTTTTCTTCTCTAGACATTAAAAAAATAAAAGTCTTTTGTTTCTCTCCTCATCTTGCTCTTGCTTTCCTTGACATTTGGAACATATCGAGTATACCAAGGCGAGTAAAAAAAATATTACTGCAAACTCATAGAAACCTTTATTAAATAAAAATAAAAATTAAAACTATTGTTTCTTTTCCCCTCAACAGTTTTATTAGCATATAATTCACATATCATTAAAATTTAGAAGTTTAATCATATCAAGGAGAATTATACAGTCATCACCATAATCAGTTTTAGTACATTTTCTTCATTCTTGTATTCGCCATTATAAATAAAACTGTTTCTAGCATGTCTGCCACCTAGGTCTACACTGAAGGCAGTATTTCCATCTCTCACGCTTCCCTAAGGGTCTGTAGTCTTGGGGGTTCCACAAGTACTGCCCCACTCTAGCCAGGACTTTGGAATGTGAACTGCTTTTCAGAACTCTTTGTGGTGGTATCTGAGCCCCGTCCCGTCCTTCTGATCTCAGGGTGGTGGACACTGACGATTGCATGGCCATGGTGTCCGTACCTATGATTTACATCACTGTTCTTTCCTCCAGATAGCAAGAGACCAATAGTCGCAACTTAGATGGTTGACCGCGCATGAGCTTTTAAGACCCTAGTTGCTACCACTCACCAAAGTAAGATGTAGAACATTATCTTTGTGAACCGTTATGCCAATTGACCTTGGTGTCTCTGAGATCTAGTGATTCATTCCCTCAAGGTGTTTGGTTATATCTAAAGAGGTTTTTTTTTTATAACTTTGTCCCTTATATGCTCCACCTCATTTCATGGATTACCGAATCAATACCCCTCATATGATTCTACTTTATGCCCTAGGTTTTAGCAAGTGTTTTCACTCTGGCTAATGGGAACAGAAACAATTCCTGGCCTTGTGTGTGCTTTGGAAATCCTTTCACCTTGTCCTTTCTGTTGGTTCTTTTCTCTTTGTGGTGTTCTCCCCAGCACACATAGATCAGTGGTTAATGAAAGACTGGAGGGGGCCTCTTCTAGAGCACTCACTTTCTGCAGCGACCTTTTCTCTGATACTCTGCTTCACAGATTTGAGTTGCATCAAACCGACTCTCTGCCCTCGAGTCAGTTGTGATTCATAGCAACTCTATGTCAAGTTTCAGAGGCTGTAAATCTTTACAGAAACAGATAAACTCATCATTCTCTCTTAGAGCAGCTAGTGGATTTGAACCTCCCACCTTGCTGTTAGCAGTCCTGTGCTTACCTAAGAAGACTATCTTGACTTCTTCAGGCTCAGTATTGTCTCCTCAACTCACCAGAACAGTTGATCTTTGTTTGGATTCTACTTCACTGAAATTATTTTCTCCAACTTGTGAGCTGGAGCACTTGATGGGGTCACATAATGGCCCTATTGGATAACTGTTGGGCTTCTAACCACAAGGACACCAGTTCAAACCCACCAGCTACCCAGTGGGAGAAAAAAGAGGCTATATGCTCCCATAAGGATTTACAGTCTCTGAAACTAAATATAAGGCCACTGTGAGTTAGAATTTTCTTGAGGCAATGGGAGAGATATTACATGTGTTATCCGGTGTTTGAAAACCATTTATTTTCATGCATTTTATCCCATTTTTAGTTGCTTAAGGCTGAAAGTCTGGGAACTATTGGCTAAGCTTGGATTGCCCCAAAAGTTGACAGTTCAAACCCACCAGCCAATCATTAGGAGAAAGATAGGGCTTTCTGTTCCTGTTAATAATTACAGCCTTGGAAATCCTATACAAAGTTGCTATGAATTGGAATTGACTGGCAGTGGGTAGATTTTGGAAGTATAAAGGGTAGATTTTGTTCCTGTTATTTCATCAAGGATGGAAGCAGGAATGCCTTACTGTAGGTTTGGGCCTGCTAGTTCTTTGCTATCTTGTTATCCTTTGATGCTTTATAATTATTATTAATTATTCTTTTACCAAACCCACTGGCATAAATTCGATTCAGACTCATAGAGATCCAATATACTTCAAATCTCAACAAGAGCGGACAGCCTCTGCTCTCATCTTTTTCCCAAAGAGAGGCTGATTGGTTGGAACTTCTGACCTTGCAGTTAACGGTCCAGTGTCCACCCAACAGTACCACTAGAGATCCTCATTGATGCTTTTAAGGATATAAATAAGTATTTTATATACCTTATTTAATTTTTGTTTGTTTTTTTGGTCAATTATCACCATAAATCACTTCACCAATATTTATTGGCAATATTCTCCACCGGGTACCATTTTTACCATATGCTAGGTACCAGAGGTGTTTAGGGGTTTTTTTTGTTTGTTTTCATGAAGTTTGTTTCAAATAACTTGGACTATCATTACTAGAAATGGAAATCCTTATTCAATTAAAATCTAATTAAAAGTTCCTTTAAAATCTTCATTAAAGTGTAACAGTTAGATTAGAGTAGGTAGATAATACTGTGGTTTTTCAGAATAGTCACAAGAAAGCTGCTAGTGGATTTGAACCTCTTACCTTGAAGTTCACAGTCCTGCTCTCAACCACCAGAAACACCAGGGCTCCTTGGCTTCTCTAACCTGTGGGTGCTTGTTCCCTAGTGTGACACAGTATGTATACTAGTGTATACAGTATATTACTAACAATCCAGTAAGTAGGATTTTAATAGACAGAAATCATGGAATATGTTGAATATGTCAGTTAGTTATGATAAATTGTCTTGATTTTCCCCTAGATCTTCTACATTTCCTCATTTCTCTACACTGTCAATTACATCTGGTACCTGTACACAGAGCTGAGGGTGAAACACAACCAGAGTGGACAGAGCTCATCTCCACTGGTGAGTTTACAGCCAAGCTGCTAGTTAAGAATGGTATGCTAAACCAAGCCAGTAACCCCTGATTAACAATGTAAGCACTCAGCACTGGTGAGGTGAAGTGGGAGAAGCTCCCAAAGTTTCATCTTGTTGACATTACTTTCTCTTCTCTTTTGCTACCACCAAAAAACTAAGAACAGAATTGATTATAGGAAACATTAAAAGTACTATCATTTGTACTTGATTCCATTGTTCAGTGAGGAAAATTCTTTTGGCTCCCAGCTAGAGTAAAGAAAAGGGACAGGAGAAGAATCAGGGAATTGGGCTCTGGATGCTAACATTGCTGTTTGGACTGCAGGTATTGGAAAGGGAGAATGGGTGTTCTGTTTTCCTGTATTTTTTTCAGTAACTGTACATGACAAATACTGGTTTACAAAAGGACGGAGGAATTATTGTGTGGCAATCAGAAAAGAAGACAGATCTAGAGAGCCATTGTCTCTCTGTCTTAGGTTCACAAAGGCAATTTCCGACACAAACCAGCATTGGGGTTATAAAAGACAGGAGGAGATCATGAATTGAGGACACCTAGATTTTTAGTGGTGTGTAATATTTTCTTATGACATAATTTACTGATTTGAAATGAAGAGTTCAATGATTTAAAAAGTAAATTTATTGAATTTTGTGCCTGTTAACATAAATCAGTTTTAGAATATTTTCTTCAGCCCAGTGTATTTCCTTCATGCCCATATACTGTCAATCTCCTTCTCACTCTGCACCAAACAAGCACGACTGGAGTTTACATTCTACCATTGCCTTTTTTTTTCTTTTGATGTTTCATATAAATGGAATCATACATAGTATCTGGTATTTCTCCATAATTTTCTGAAATCATCCATTATACCATGTATCAGTATGTAATCCGTTTCTTTTTATTCCTGAATATATAATAGATAGCATCCCATTGCATACTAAATATGGATTATTTCTTTTAGTATTATACTAAGCGATCATGGCAGACAACATTTTTGTGATAGTAGTTTTTAATTTCTCTAAATATCTTTACAATTTTAATCTGATTATAGATCTCATTAAGTATTCCAGTGTTCTTATTTCTGAAGTATTAATTAAATGGAGGGGGAATTTTTGGTTTAGGGTACTGCGATAGTTTATTGTGCCAGCCTGGCCGATAAACACAAACAAGTAGGATTAATTGAAGGGCGGAGAGATAAATGGCTCGGTGAGCCTCGCCTTGCTAGTTCTGTGCCCCAATTTAGAGGGTACACTACCTGTGGGGCGCCTGTGTCGCTGTAAGTTAAGGTCCCTTTAAGCCCACATGATTGGAACATTCATCTCTGGAGCTGGGGACTGACAGTTGGTGACAGTTGGTGACCTGCCTTGCTGTTTGCTGCCTGGGTATATATAGCCCAGCTCTCTCTACAGAAAGGGAACTGGCGGCTCTCAAGCCTTAAAGGACTGCTAGTGTCTCACTGCTTTATAATTTACAATTAACTGTTAATTTCTTGTATTATCTATCTATCTATATATAATTTAACGGTTCATTTCTTATGTTATATATCTATCTTTATAAATATATATATATAAAATTACTAGCAATCTGGTTTTTTCTCTCTAGAGAACCCTGTCTAACACATTTTGGTAACAGGAGTGGGGTACCATGGAGTAAATGGGTCTAGAAAGCCTCCCAACCTATCTTTCCCTAGAGCCTATGGGTCACTTATATTACAAATGAAAATGACACGCTTATCAGACATATGATGAAGTTTAATAAGTATTTGTTAAATGATCAAATAATACTATAAATAAAAAAGAAAAGAAGCTATTTTCTTTTATTAACCCATTGCCATCATTGTTTTTCTACTAATAGCAGTCATATTAGACAAAGTAGAAGTTCTGTAAAGGCTTTAAAGTGTTACAGAAGCATCTGTCTTTTGCTGAGTGCCTACTGGGTTTGAACCACTGACCTTTTACTTAGCATTGAGTTAGTTAACCACTGTGCCACTAGGCTCCCTAAATGGGGCCATAACTCAAAAACTTGAGTTGCCGTCAAGTAATGAGACCCCCTTATTATAGATCAGTTGTCTGTATGCTGATGATTTTATTTCTGGGTTTTCAGCTCTTTTTGATTTGTCTGAATATCTGTCGTTACACCAGTACCACATTGTTTTGACCACTGTGGCTGTTTAATATGTGTAAAGTCAGGTAGAACAAGCCCTCACCCACTTTGTCCTTCTTCTTGGGAAGTTCTATGCTAATTCTAGGCTTCTTCCCTCTCCATATGAAGTTGGTAATCAGTTTTTCAAATTCTTTGAAGAAGGATGATGGTGTTTGTATAGGGATATCATTAAACTTATTTAGTGCCTTGGGCAGAACTGACATCTTTATTATATTGAGTCTTCCAATCCACGAGCATGGGATATTCTTCCATTTGTTGAGGTCACTCTTGGTTTCTTGTAATAGTGTTCTGTAGTATTTCTTATACAAATCTTTTGTTTTCAGTTAGGTATATCTCTAGATATTTCAATTTGTGCTTGGCTATTATAGAGGGTACTACCTTTTTAATCTCCTCTTCTGTGATCTTGTCTGATGTATAGAACAGTCTGATAGACTTATCTCTGTTGTTCTTGTATCTTGCCATGCTGCCATAGGACATGGATCTTTATGCATCCCATTTCATTTTAAGGACTCCAAGTTTTCCTCAATCCACACTTCAGACACTCCACGATCCTATAATTAATAGATGTTTGCAGCTGTTCCTTCTCATTTTTGAGTCATGCCCCAGAAGCAAATAAAGGTCCCCACAGCTGTCCTTCGTTCATGTCATTATTGTGGACTCCACTTGGAGAAAGTAGCTCTTTCTCAGTCATAGTTTGAGTTCCTTCCAACCTGAGAGGCTTGTGTTCTTGAACGATATCTGACAATATTCCACTACTATTAAGCAAGCTGCTTATTATGGCTTCTTTGACAATCAGGTAAGAAAAAAAATAAACAGGATAGCCACGTAATAGAGGATAAAATAAAAAACAAAAAGAGAAGAGTGGAAAGGTCACTAAAGACTAATTTTCTCTAAGTCCACACTGGATATTGTACTTGAGTTTGCTATTAATTTCTCATTGTGTATTGATTACTAGCAATGTCATTCCCTGATACATGACTAGCAACTTTATAAAGTTAAAAAAAGTGCTTGTCTTTGCTTCTATGATCTCCTTTATGTATTTTGGTTAAATCTTTCACCATAATCTCCTACAGGATAGAGATGATTTTTCCTCAAAGTTGTTTTAACAATGGTTATGTAATGTAATAGGGATTTTTTTTGAAATGTTATTTCTCCTACAGTCTAACAGATCTTATATTCAAAAAGTATTTGGCTGAGACCTACTATATTAATCGTGACATATTATACTTTCTGAAACCCTGGTGACATAGTGGGTTATGTATGGGACTACTAACTGCAAGGTCAGCAGTTTGAAACCACCAGCCTCTCTATGGGAGAAAGATGAGGCTTCCTACTACCACAAACACTTACAGTGTTAAAAACTCACAGGGGCAGATCTACTCTGCCCTACCAGGGTCACTATGAGTCAGCACTGACTTGATGGAAATGAGTTTGAGTTTTTTGAGTATCATATCTTCTGCTGGTTATCATAAAATAGGCACAGATTTTCATTCCAACCACAAGGTCTGAGAAAAACCATGCCTCTCCATATCCAAAAGAGAAGAAGACTGAATCCTAGATGGAGAGTTACTGTGTGATTTTTGTATTTGCCTTTTTCTTAAGATAATCTCTTCTGATACCCAAATCTTAAATTAAACAACTCCCTCCAGGCTCTCCTGTGACCTTTTTTCTGGTTGCACTTTTATTTAGAGTATTTTATATACAGATAAAATTCCGTTAACGCCAACCCTAAGGAACTATATCTCATTGAATTTTATAGCAAATATTTGTTGAAAGAAGCTAGTCTAGTCTTAGAAATCCTTTTGTTCTATAAAAAGATGAGTGATGCCGTGGTATGTTCTTGTCAATGTCCTAAAGCATTATTCCCATTTATACTTTTCCTAGGCAATAGATTATACTTCTCAAATTAGTCAGATGGCCATCATTATGTCAAGGTAAGTTTTGAGTTTTTTTCCTTCCTAGCAAGTTGTAGACACTCATTATTCTGGTGTTCAATGAGGAACAAAGAAGAGGCAATGCCTGTTATCTCCACTGCATCATTACTCCTAAGTCTTAGGAGATGTAAACCATCCTTCATAGGTGGTTATTGGTTTCATTTCCCCAGCTGGAACAGGAATGAGGTTTGATGTTACAAACGTGCACTTTAGTCCCCTTCTGCCCTCACCTCTATGTGACCTTGAATAAAATCCCTTTGTCTTTAGAGCTCTGGTTCCTTTTCCAAATAGTGAGAGTTAGATATAATAGAGGGCCTTATTTATAACACTGTTTGAATCCCTTACCATTATGATGCTCAAACAGGGACTGAATCATACCAGGATTAGTGGTCACATCAGATCAGAGTTGGCTTTAGAATGTATAACTTTCACTCCTGTATTTTTTCATCTTACAGAGAGATGCCTATATTATCTAGATTGAAAACTGGCTCTTTAAAAGTGGGGAGTCTTGGTGGTGCTATGGGTTTCCTGATGTGCTGCTAACTGCAAGGTCAGCAGTTCAAACCCACCAATTGCTTTCATAAAGATTTATAGCCTCAGAAACCCTAGGAAGCCATTCCACTGTTTCTTATAGAATAGTTATGGGTTAGAGTCAATGCAGTGCAATGGGTTTGGTTTGCTTTGGAAAAACTCCCAGGAAGGGGCTGATGATAAGGCTACCAGGGAAAATGAAACAGACTAAGCCCAAACTTCTTGATAGATTTTACTTCCACTTTGACCCTCTTAGATTTTGATCTGCCTGAATAACTAACTCCCAGACACTCCATGAAACTCTGTTTAAGGCTCATTGATCTAGATATAATCTGTGAGAACCCACAATAAAATTATTTTAAAACTGAAAATAAGCTATAGCTGCAAAAAATGTAGATATAAAATTCATTCTCTTTTCATTTCTCCAAGAATTGGAAATTGCAATCTTTCTCTTGATGAAATTAAATGTATGTATATTTGCAGAGATTGTGGGAGTGATGGAGCTGGGAGAAAAACGGGAAAATAGGAGAGCAAATGCTTTGAGAATGATTGGGGCAGGGAATGTATGGATGTGCTTTATACAATTGATGTATGTATATGTATGGATTGTGATAAGAGTTGTATGAGTCCCTAATAAAATGTAAAAAAAGAAAAGAGGAGAAAAAAATGATTAGGGCAAAGACTGTACAGATGTGCTTTATACAATTGATGTATGTATATGTATAAACTGTGATAAGAATTGTATGAGCCCCAATAAATTGTTAAAAAAAAGAAAAATATATATATCTTTATAAGTAACCTACTTGCTATCTATAAATTTACAAGATTTTCTAAAAAAAAAAACAAACGGGAAAATATTCTGCAGAGAGGAAAGGCTTGAAAAGGTCTGGACATTAGGGTGATTGGTTTGTTTTTCTTTCCCAGCCTGGTACCTCTGTTACTGATGATACCTGTATTTTGCCTGGGCAACACTAGTGAGTGTTTCCACAACTTTAGCCAGAACCATAGGTAAGAAAAAACAAATCCAATATTCCCCTGGTAGACGATGTGTGTTCTTGTCTAAAGGGTTGGAAAAAGACTTTCTGCATGCATTCTGGCCGAGATGTTTTTACTGTCATGATGCACTGGTGTAAGATAGTGCCAAAGCTGAAACACCTACTGTAGATACTCGTGTATAAGCTGACTTTTCCAACACATTTTAATGCACTTTTTTGTGGTAAAATTAGGTGCCTCGGCTGATACTCGAGTCGGCTTATACTCGAGTGTCTACGGTAGGTAGGAATATAATGCAAAGTGATTAGAGGATGACGTGACTTTAGAAGGAACAAGATTTTATGGGCAAAGGTAAGCAAAGTGGTAAGCAAACATGCATACTCCCCAAGTAGATATCTCCTCAGTCTTACATCTGTAGCCGCAATCCTGCCCATTCTTTCTCTTCCCAGGTGTGTTCTGATGCTTTCACCACCATCGACCATGGCTGAGCTCATGCCTTCTGCCAGCACATCTGTGTGTAGCATACTTTATATTTATGGGATCACCATTTTCCTGGCCAGTTTTCTCCTCAGCTTTCTCACCATCGTGGTATGACATTACCCTGCCCATCTTGGTAACAGGGAGGGGAGGGGGGGGGTTGTCCCAGGGCTTGGGATACTTGGAAGGATACTTAGTTCTTGGGATACTTAGTTCTTGGGTCCTAGGACCAAGAAATTTGCCAGGAAATCTTAACAACTTAATTAATACCTTAGTCTTTTGGACCTCCCAAATTCAAAGTAAGGTAGGAAAATAGGCTGTACTCATTATATGAGATGTGTATTCATTATGTAATTAATACATGTGGCTGTGGATCACTGTGAAATGCCAGACCAAGAAAATTTGTATATGTCTGTTATATACAGTGACAGCATTGGAGTATAGGATACGTGCTTTGATTTAAGTTTCAACTAATGATAAAGAGGAGCTTTCTTCAGTTCCTCACTTGACCACAAGTTTGCACTGATGGCCCATCCATCTAGGGTGCTAAGTGGCCCATGCAGTTATCAAACATTCATTTGGATCACCAGGATGATGTACAATGAAAATGACCAGGGGCACTGCCTAATATAAAAAATTAAGCAAATAAATATTTTATTATATCTACATTTTTCATTTCCTTCTCTCCGCATGTGCTAGTTTAAGGATTGCAAACTATCTGCCTATACAAACCAAATTCAGCCCACAAATCTGATTTCTTTTGCTAGCACAGCATTTCTTTTAAAAGTTCATTAATTTTTTTACATTAAATGTTTTTATTTAGTTCATATACTCTCTAGTTCTTCACAGTCTTATGCACGTACTATTATTATTTTATACTAAATTCAATTCACATTGTCACCTAAGTGTGCAATACCTTCCCTTCTATCCTACCACTTGAATCGTCAACAGATTTACCATGAACCAAATACAGTAAATCAGCCAAAGAACTATGAAAATGGGTTAAAATCCTTGTAAACCAAATATACGGGTGGAGAATTTTCTTTGACACATCAAAAATAAGACATGGCACTACCCCAGCACAAATCAGAGCGTACAATAGCTAATTTATTTATATGGCAATGGATTTGATGGCTCCTGTTTGGAGCAGATTAACAGGAGAAATGATATCCCCAAACCTGGCACCAAGATATTCCTGTTTACTTCAGAAGAGTCCACATTTCAACGGGCATTCAGAAATAAAAATCTATCTAAATTATTTTTAAAATCAGTAATTTGAACATATGGTGTTGGCTATGTAAATTCCTTTAAAAATCCATAGAGGCTGAGCTGATTATACTAGACATAAACATTCCGAAATGAGATCAAGCTTCCTTTTGATTCTTATGTCTCTGTGGGGAAAGGGAACTTCCATGGCTAAGCTTGATTAGATATGTAGCTAGTTATTCAGTTAGAGTGAATCTAAATTATTAGGGGAAATATTTCAGATTTGGGTAGATTTGTTACAGACTATCACACACGCATGCATACACACACAGAGAAACATCTGAACGGATTCATACATTTAGTTTGTGAGACTTTATTCAGGTGGACTGTGCAGGGAAGGGAAAACAATCCATTGGCCACTTAAGGGCAAAGAGCAAGAAGAGATTTTTATAACCTTATTTTTTTTGTTTGTTTGTTTTTATTATTTTATTGGGGGAACCTTATTTGTTTTGGTCAGAGCTGAGAATTTCAATTCAGTCATGGTGCTAAAGTTTGTTTTTTTTAATGGTGTTAAGCATAAAATACTTTTTAACACTAACACAGTGTCTTAAAAGAGGGTCTGGTTAGACCTTAGTTTGTACTTCCTTTGTGTAGAAGGTTTGGGTTTGGTTTGTTTTTGTACTTGGCCCCAGTGTCTTGTCATGGATTTGAGAAGGAAGCCTGAGGGTTGATGGAAGGTTCAAGTATTGGACACAGTGAACCAGAAGTTGGTTAATATCTGTCCATTTTCCTGGCCAACTGAAAATTATCTCTTCACATAATTTTCCCTCGGAAAAAAGCCTTATCTTAAGAGAGTGAAGACAGAAGAATGGTTCTTTGCGGCTGTGAGCTTATCTGAGAATAAATGCCCAACACCAAACCTACTGCCAGGGAGTCCAGCCTGATTCGTAACGACCCTTACATAGGGTTTCTGAGACTGTAACTCTTTATGGGAGATGAGGAAATAGAGCTCAGATATTTGATCAAATCCGAGGCAAACCTCTCTTTGCTGCCCCCATGTCTATCTAGGTTTTACTCATTCAAGCACAGACACTGTATAAGAGGTTCATGAAATCTACTGGCTTTCTGGGGAGTGAACAGTGGGCAGTGATTCACATTGTGGAACAGCGAGTGCGCTTCTACCCAGTGGCTTTCTTTTGCTGCTGGGGTCCAGGTGCGTATCTTAATGGGAAGAGCTGGGCAGAGAAAAGGGCAACTATAGAGCTTCACCAGGCAAAGTGACTTTTCCAAGAATGATGACTGCAAATGTTTGTTAAATTTGTAACCTTTACATTGACCTTGCCCAAGTTTTCCATTTTCTTCTTGCATTTTTTATTCGCTAGAGTAAGACAGCTTGATATATGAGAGACATGAGACACAACTTGATATATGAGAGAAAAAAAATCCTGAAAAAATTCAGAGAACTTAATGCCTACTACATTAGATTATAGTGAGGATCAGATCGTATGTTTATGAAGGAACTTGGTAAACTCCAAAATTTGGAGAAGTATACATTATTATCTTCCCACAGTATGTCTTGCCATCATGACCAGAGTAATAATCTGCAAAATTTAATCAAAATAAGGAAAAATGTTAATCCTTAATACACAGTAGTTATATACTGATTACTTTCATTGCTGGTGTTCATGGAATGAAAAGATAGATAATAGATCACAAGAACATCAGTCTCCGTGACCCTGAGACCAGAGGAATTAGAGGATCCTAGCTACCACTACTATTTTCAAAGGGGTCACATTCGAAGATGCTGGAGTGAGAGATAACTGTGTAACAAAACTCAAAACCAATAAAAACAGACTTGCTGGTCAAATAAAGATTGCTAGAACCCCCCAAGACTATAGCCCTTAGTCACCCCTTAATTTTCAGCCAAAAAAATAGGTCTGTATTGACTTAATTTTCCGTTAAGAAACAGACAGGTCTGTGTTGTTGTTAGGTGCCATCAAGTCAATTCCAACCCACAGCCCAACCGAACGAAACACCGCCCAGTCCTGCGCCCTCCTCACAACTGTCCCTGTGCCTGAGTCCATTGTGGCACCACTGCGTCAGCCCATCTCCTGGAGGGCCTGCCTCTTTTTTGCTGCACCTCTACTTTACCAAGCATGAGGTCCTTCTGTAAGGTCTCCTGACATATCCAAAGTATGTAAGACGGGTCCATAAAAGGGGAAAAAAATCAAGTCTCACGTTGAAATGTTGACAGATGCTATAGGCAAAATAGTGATTAATACTTGAAGCATCAAAATAAGAGAGAACGAATACATAGTCAATGTACCAAAAAGAATTAGTCGACATTCAATGGTTTCAAGAGGTAGCATATAATCAAGAACTTAGGATACTGAAGGAAGAAATCCAGGCTACACTGAAGGCATTTGCAAAAAAAACAACAACAAGGCTCCAAGAATAGATAGGATACCAATTGAAAGACCAGTTTCAACAAGAATGAGGAAGTACTAACTAGTCCATGCCAAGAAATTTGGAAGACCGCCACCTACCAACCGACTAGATCCATATTTGTACCCATTCCGAAGAAAAGTGGCCCAACAAAATGTGGAAATTACTAGACAAAATAATTCATATTGCATGCAAATAAAATTTTGTTGAAGATCATTCAACAACGGTTACAGCAGTATACTGATAAGGAGCTGAGAGAAAGTCATTCTAGATTTCAGAAGATGATGTGGAGCAAAGGATATCATGATTGGTGTCAGATGGTTCTTGGCAGAAAGCAGAGAATACCAGAAAGATGTTTCCTTGCTTTTTATTGGCTGTGCCAAGGAATTTGACTGTGTGGACCATAACAAGCTATAGATAGGTGTGAGAATAGGAATTCCAGAAGACTTGATTGTGCTCATGCCGAACCTACCTGTACAAGAGGCAGTTGTGCAAACAGAACAAGGGAATACTGCATGGCTCAAAATAAAGTGTTTGAAGGGTCCTCTCCTCTTGTCATACTTATTCAACCTGTATGCTGAGCAAATCATTGAAGAAGAACTTGGCATCGGGATGGGAGGAAGGCTTATTAACCTGCAATATGCAGATGATACAACCTTACTTGCTGAAAGTGAGGAGGACTTGAAGCATTCCGTTTTTAATGTGGATTACAAGTCAATGTAAAGAACACCGAAATCCTCACAACTGAATCAGTAGGTAACAGTATGATAAATGGAGAAAATCTTAAAGTCATCAAGGATTTCATCTTGCTTGGATCCACAGTCAGTGCTCATGGAAATAGCAGTCAATCCATCAAATGACACATTGCCTTGGGTAAATCTGTTGCACAAGACTTCTTCAAAGCATCGAAGAGCAAGGATGTCACTTTGAGAGCTGAGATGTGCCTGACACAAACCATGGCGTTTTCAATTGTCTCATATGCATGGAAATGTTGGGCATTGATTAAAGACTACCAAAGCAGAACCAATGCATGTGAATTATGGCACTAGTGAAGAATATTCGACATGTGATCAGGAGAGAGGGGTCTCTGGAAAAGGACATCACGCTTGGTAAAGAAGAATGGCAAGGAAAAACAGGAAGACCCTTGATGGGATCACACATGGCAGCAGCTGTGAGGATCGTGCAGTTCAGGGCAGGGCTTCACTCTGTTCTGCGTGGTCACAGTCAGCTGGAGCTGATTCAATTGCACCTAACAAAAGAGACAGGAAAAAATACAACCAGTCTGGTATACACTGTTAGAATAAGCTACCATTTAAGAACAAAAGGACAGCCTTTACCCAAAGACAAACTTCAGAGGGGCTAGAAAAGGAGGTGGGATGGACACAGGCAATGCAAGCAGTGAGCTAAGTGATTATCAGTGCATTGTGGGGACCTAAGCCAAATGGCATGAAACAAAATGTGTATGAATTGTTAAATGGAAACCCAAAATGCTCTATCAACCATCACTCGCTGATCAGTAAAAAAGATAATAGAATGCTTCCACAAACTTTTGGGAAAACCCTCCTCCCTCTATTTCCCTGTTATCCATGGTAGTACTTAGGCATGCGTACTGAGGAAGTATGTTGGGGCCACCAGGGCTGACAAGATTCATGCTTCTGTGTTCACAGCTGTCATCCTAATGATCATAAAGGTGACCAAACCTCAGGACACCAAGCTTCACATGGCTTTTTATGTTCTCCAGGTAACACCTTTGACATCAAACATCTCTGTTGTTATACCTCTTTATGCTACTCTCTTGTCTTTTTTTATTCAGCATGTACAATTCTTTTTCTCAAGGTATTTATTTCTGCATTGCAAAGGAGGAAATGTGTTATTTATACAGTTCTGGGAAAATGTGAAATGAAGATAGATAGGTGATTTTGTCAGAGTGCTTCGTGGATTCCAGGGCTTATGTATCTGGTCATTCATGTGTTTTTAAGCAAAAACAACAACAACCACCCAAGGACCTACTACGGCTTATTCATATGAAATACCAATAGCGACAAAATTCTCATCCAGAGTGAAATAAATGAGATGCTAGCTACAAAATGGGGGAAATGGAATGATTTTCTCTTTTCCTCTTTTATAAGAGCTATGGCTTTTTGGACTGACTATGCTGATAGGACCGTAATCTCAAACTTAACCTAGGTTGTTGGGTGGCAAGGATGGGACCACAGGGCCACTTTATGGTCCTTATCCATGCACACCTACTCCTCACTTTTGACTGTCATGTTATCTCACGTTTATGGCTGTAGTGAAAAATGTACTATCTTTTAATTATTTTTCACGTGAGCAGCATATGTCTGGCATTCATGAATGCCAGGGTGCAAGCAGAAAATGATCCTAGCTGTGATGGTGAAGGTTATATGTTAACTTGGTTGGTCCAGAGTTCTCAGGGGTTGGACAGTTATGTAATGATGTAATTTGGCAGTTATATAATGATATGGTCATGTTCCGTTTGTGACCTGAAGTGGTCATCCTCTATATTCATGTAATGACCTGGTCTTTGGAACCCAACCATGTTGATAAGAGAAGAGTAGGTGTACTAATAAATATGCCCAACTCTCAATTACACATAACAAGGTGGAAAGTGAGTTGTGGAAGAGCTAGACATGTGTTTTTTTTAAAAACCTGCCGCTTTATCTGGATGTTTGGGAGAGAGGAACTATGCTTTGCAAATAAGGGGGGATAAGGACTGTCCCTCAGGTCACTGAAAACCTGAGGAATAGGCTCCATCGCCCCTTCATCTCCTCCAGGCTCTAACAGCAGCATCCCAGGGTCTGCTCAACTGTGGAGTCTATGGCTGGACACAACACAAGTTCTACCAACTAAAGCAAGAGGCTCGGCGTGATGCAGACACCCAGACACCATTATTAAGCTCACAGAAGAGATTCTATAGCAGAGGGCTAGAACCATTGGATTCTACCCTTACTTGTGCTACCAGCACATCCACTATGCTTTAAAACTTTAATACTGGACATCGAAGACCCAGAGCTATTCCACACAAATCGATTGGAGAGAGTATTGGAAAAAGACATCTTAAGTCTTTTATAATCAGACCCTAAACGACGGGAGTAGTAGGGAATGTAGTGCTGTGGTGAGTAGCTGTTCTGGGTGAATTGAGTAGGAGCTTATATAAATGGGCTTCAAAAAGTTCCTGGGAAAATTCCATTATCTTTTAATTCCATTTTTTCACAGACTTTTGGAAGTCCCCCACATATGTTTGGTGGTCTGAGATTTTACCAATAGGGATCATCAGCATTAGAAAATTAAGGCTTACCTTTTGAAAAATGTCAGAAACCATAGGATTCAATAGCTCTCAACTGCAATTTATAAGCAAGAGTCAAAAATTGGCTTCATGTTGCCTGGCTATGGTTAATTTCCAGGTTGAACATTAAAAAATGGGTCCAGTTTTGTAGGTCTTAGATCAGTTTCACATGATTCAGCCAGTAGTAAGTGCTACATATATGGCTTTAGAATGAATGACTAATAGTTAGAATTTGAACCTTTGGGGAGAGAGGATTCCTAGACTATGGAGCCTTATTCAAAAGTGGGAATGTCTCTAATCAGTTTATTTTTCTGGAATCACCTAATAAATTATTGTTGTCTTTCCAGTTAAGTTTATAAACAACACTAACCTGAAGCCAGGGCAAACTCATATGATGATACCCAAATGAAGGGAAAACCAAATGGACGAGGTGACTAGAATGATAACCTGCACAGCTGAAGCTGCTTCTTATCTGATGACTTCCCTTGGTCTTACCAAAGCAGAATCCCTAAGGTTAGAGAAAATTGACAAGTGTATAACGGGGGAGGAGGGAAGGGTAAACAGGGTGATTTAGGAAGGAAATTTCAGAGATCTTTCCATAGTAACACTTTATATAAGTGCTGGGGAGCTAAAAGACAAAACTATTTCGGTTTTAGGTCAGAGACCTCAGACCTAGCATCAAGATGAACATGCCCCTTGCTTTATCAAGATCACGTCTTGAGGCCTTAAATTGACCCACAGTTCTGGTTTCCCTACAGTAAAGAACAACTATTATTAAAAACTAATAAGCATTCAACATATATAAAAACAGATGAGGACCAAAAAAACATTTGTCTCTGTAGTCTCTGTGGGGCACCAGATCTAAAGAGTTCAATTCTTAAAAGGTTCCTTCAGTTTCATTTCATAATTGGCTTTATTATCAGAAAGAAGATTATATTTAAATGTTGTCACATTTGTTCGTCTTGCTGCTCTGATGAATTTTTTGCATTGACACGGATCTTAGATCTTCTATACAAATAGACAAGCAAAAAGATAGCAGAAACGAGGACTAATAAAAAGATGGGACAGAGCCAGATTAGGATTTTCAGCACATTGCTGTACTGAGAGCCAGAGGAAATTCGTGGGGCTGGGCCACTGTTCAGACTGCCCCCATAACCCTCAAGTTCACACACTGGAGGAGCATACCCATAGGCACAGTGGCAGTTTTTAAAGTTGTTGCACACACCCCTTCCATGACACCTTTCCAGGTTGCAGTCATAGTGGAGTGCAGCGATGTCTAAGCAGGTTCGATTAATGCAGACCTTCTGTGGGCCACATGGGGTGCCGTCCTTCACCTCCCCTTCATCAGCCCCACTGATGGCTTCAAAATGCTCTGTGCCCCAACACCACGTGTCTTTCAGGGGAAACTGGATAAGTGTGTGACGTTTTCCAATATGTGGTAGCCTTTGGATGTTTTCACATAGCAGTCTCCCACATTTTACATCTCTGGCCCTGCACTTGCGGAAGACTTTAAATACCCCTTTAGACTCACTGCCACAGTTCCCAAACCTGTCCCCCTGCGTGTTCATGTAATGATAGCAGTTTTCCTGGGCCACCCTAGAGCCCTGCCCAAAGATTTTAACACACTCATTTTCCAGGCTTCTGCACTGGCCCAGGTAACAGTAACCTTGCTCTTGGCAAGGAGTACCATCTTGCTTGTAGGTATCTGTGTGGCACCACTGGGAGGTGCCATTGCAGTACTCTGGGAGATCACATTCATTCACACTGGGACGACAGAGCGTGGTTGCTTTTAGAAATTTGCAGCTTTTGCAGCAGGATCCAAATGCACAATCGGAGCCCCTTTTTAGGTGGCATGAAGGCAGACAACAGCGATCCTTTTGACAGTCCAGGGCACTTCCACAATCACATTCTTCTCCGTCATCTACTATCTTATTCCCACAATATGACTTTCCACTAGAGCTCTGGAGCTGAGGTTTATTAAACAGACAGTCCCCTCGGTGCCTCTGCAACAGCTGGTAGAAGTAGTGGAAGCTGCAGTTGCTGAAGCCTGTGTCCATAGTTATAAATTCATGCATAGTACAGAGGTGCTGCTGGCTCTTGCACTTGCAGGTCGCATGGTCGTGCTTCATTCCCAGGTTGTGGCCAAGCTCATGAGCCATGAGAGCTGCCAA
Source organism: Tenrec ecaudatus (assembly GCF_050624435.1). Classification (NCBI taxonomy): domain Eukaryota; kingdom Metazoa; phylum Chordata; class Mammalia; order Afrosoricida; family Tenrecidae; genus Tenrec; species Tenrec ecaudatus. The sequence goes on from NC_134545.1 coordinate 16,455,068, forward strand.
ATAGGGTATATCTTCATCAGAGAAAGATTCAACACTGGTTGCATATTTATCAGTGCAGATGCCACTGAGAAATGCATGGCCTTGATACTTTGCGGTATTTTGGCCGGTAATCATGTGAGCGACGTCATGCTTCACCCTCCTTAAAAGATGCCAATCTCTCCATTGGTTAAAATTCTGAAGTGTTTCCTGCAGATTCAGGGAGATTTGCACTAGGTTTTCCTCTGTCCAGATCTCCAATCCAGTAAGTACTACTTTCACATTTAGCTCCCTCATGTACCTGTTGACCAGCGCATGGACATCCATTACTGTCTGCGTGGTCTTGGTCACATTATTGTTCCACATTTGAAACCGCTTCTTGTCGACCACGATAAACATTTCTATATACTTGGGTTGTGACCACATAGGGACTGAGGAGGGCTCTAAACTGCTTTGAAGTTTGTTCGTTAAGAGCTCTTCTCGTTCATCCGCACGGACTGAACAGGACATGCCTGAATGTAGAGACATACTGTAGACCATATGTTCAAATTTGTTTGAGGCATACATGGGCTTGATGCCAAAGACAGTGCCATGTAAGTTCAGGATTCCCTGTAGTCCTGAGCAAGTGCTGACAGTCACAAGAGAATCACTGTCTCCCTCTAAGTGCCCATCATAGAAGCAATCATCCTGGATAAAAGGCATGTCCAAGCCTAGTTTCCCATTTTGATGTGTATAGACAGGGAAATTCTTGACAAACAATCCTCTCTTTTGCTTCAAGTTAATAACATGCCATTTCCCTCTTATCCGAAGGACATAAGATACCTTCTCTGCTCTTTCTTCCAGTCCTCTGAACATCATCAGGTTCTTAGGGATTATTATTTCATGATAAAGAGACTCCTGCTCACAATGCATCCCTTGCAGAAGAGACCCTGTCAGCAACATGACAACATGCATCCAGATAGATGAGGGGCACATTTTTAAATACCCCACCTGGCGATTCTTAAATGAGAAATCATTCCTAATCTTTCCCACAATCACTTGGTTTCATAAGAGAAATGGCCGAAGGGAGACAAAGTACTTAACTTGAGATCTCATTCTCATGACCCAAGTGAGATGGCTAGTGGTCCAGGACTTCTGTCTCTCGGTAGTTTGTCCTCGAACCCAACTCTTTGACAGTGACACAGTAGTTTGGGCAAAGCTCAAAGCTGTACCACCTGCTCCCATCCCTAGGGTTACATAACGACACCTGCCTTTGGATTATGTCACTTCCTACTTCTGTTGTGCCTTCTTCCTTCCGAAGTGGTTTTATTCCGTGACCTTTGTCAGACAACAGTTTCCGTGCCCCTGAGCTGGGCTGCTGCTGTCTTCACAGAGGAGTACACCAACGAGAGGAAGCTTCAGAGGCCTAGCCTGCTCTGTGATCCTGAATCAGGCAAAACAAAGAAAAGCTTATCCTTCTTCCCTTGGTCCCACTCCCTGTTGGAACACCCTTCCCCCACCCATCCTGGCATCCGTTATTCTTGTGAGTCGTTGAAACGAAAAGTTCCAGAGTAGGGGGTTGAATATCTCGTGTCAGGTCCAGGGCCCTGCTGCCCAACTCTATCTACTCCATACCACCCCACTCATTTCAGACCCCCAAACTTTTGTGCCTCAGACCCCAAACCTTTTATATCATTGACCTAACCAACCACTTTGTTGTCCTAAGAATCTCCTCTGGATGACCATTCCCCTCATATAAAGTGACCAATTCTGAGTCGTAATATAAAATTTCCTCTAAGGTGACCAGACGTCCCGCTTTTTAACAATTTTCCCCATGTCCCGTGGCATTTTTTAAAAGTCCCACTTTTTGGAAAGAATGCACAACAAGCTAGGGTATACGGTTTTTGGCTGCCATGTGGCTATTTTGCCAGGATATGAGTTTTAATGCTGGTGTCCCATTTTTCCAGTGTTAAAATCTGGTCATCTTAAATCTAAGACAGAAACACATCCCTATCTTATGTAGTGAATTATATTTATTTTTGAATGAGAGCTGTGGGCAGCAGTTAGGAGACCCCAAATATGAAAGACCAGAGATTAGTTTCCAAAGGAACAGCATATCCTAGAAATATTAGTGAGCCTTTTGTGGAATATACGAGATTTCATGATAGAAATTGTCAAGACCAATGACCCCCCCAAAAGATGGAATTAAAAAAATAATTTTATTGAGGGCTCTTAATGCTGTTATAACACTCCCTATATCACTTGTATCAATTATATTTGTGCAGATGTTGCCATCATTATTTTCTAAGCATTTTCTTTCTACTTGAGCCCTTGGTATCAGCTCCTCTTTTTTCCCTCCCTCCTCCATCCTCCTACCCTCATTAACCCTTGACAAATTATCAATAATTGTTATTTTCATATCTTCACCCGCTATCTCCCTTCACCCACTGCCCCCTCAGGGGGGAGGAAGGGTTATATATTGATCATTGTGATCAGTTACTTCTTTCTCCCCTTTCTCCCCCGACCTTTCCCCTATCCTCATGGTAGCACTACTCCCATTACTGTTCCTGAGGGGTTTAATCTCTCCTGGATTCCATGTGTCAAGAGCTCTTATCTGTACCAATGTACATGCTCCAGTCTTGCCAGCTTTAAGGTAGAACTTGGTCATGATAGTGGGGGTGAGGTGGAGAAGCAGTAAAGAACGAGTGGAATCTTTTGTGTGTGTGTGTGTGTGTGTGTGTGTGTGTTTCATCAGTGCTATACTGCACCCTGCCTGACTCATTCCTTCCTTGTGACCCTTCTGTGAGGTGATGTCCAGTTGTCTACAGATGGGCTTTGGGTCTCCACTCCTTGTTCGTATCAATATGATTATTTGTTTAGATCTTTTCATTTTTTTCCCCCAAAGCTATGTGTTTAATTTTTTTTTTACAAAGCAACCTTTATCACCTTCAAAATACTCTCCCTTACACTTACTACAGTTGTCAAATCTGTGATTCCATTCTTGGAAACATTTTTCAAACTCATCTGTTTGTATGGCTGATAGCACCTCCCTCATTGTTTCTCCACCTCTTCTATATCAAGGGTTCATGAGGGAGAGGGGAGTGGGGACGGAGGGGAAAAAATGAGGAGCTGATGCCAGGGGCTTAAGTGGAGAGCAAATGATGAGGTCAATGAATGTACAAATGTGCTTTACACAATTGATATATGTATGGATTGTGATAAGAGTTGTTTGAGCCCCTAATAAAATGATTTTTTTAAGCTCTAAAATTGATTGTGGCAATTAATGATTATACAACTCTTCTTGATGTGCTCAAACTATTGAATTGTATGATATGCAGATTATATATTAATAAAATGATATAAAGAAGGAAAAAAGAAAAATGCCAAGCCTCAAGTTGAAATTTTGAAGGATCCCAAGGACAAAATCTTGAGTGATGCCCAAAGCATCAAAAGATGATGGACGGAGCAGGGAGGGAGCGATCCTGCAAGGCCTTGTGGAGAGGGACCAGAGATGAAAGTGTCTACAAGTGCTGAGGAGAGCTTCACAAGTGAGGTATCACCCACCATCGATCCTGGGGTTTCTACATCTGCCCCAGCAGGGTCTGTGAGTGCCTACCCTATGTGTGTTGGACAGGGTTCTCTAGAGAGACAAACCAGATTGCTAGTAAATATATATAAATATATTTATAAAGATAGATATATAATACAAGAAATGAACCGTTAAATTATATACAGATAGATAATACAAGAAATTAACAGTTAAATTATAAAGCAGTGAGACACTAGCAGTCTTTTAAGTCTTGAGAGCCGCCAGTTGCCAGTCCCCTTCTGTAGAGAGAGCTGGGCTATATATACCCAGGCAGCAAACAGCAAGACAAGTCCCCAACTGTCATCAACTGTCAGTCCCCAGCTCCAGAGATAAACATTCCAATCGTGTGGATTTGAAGGGACCTCACCTTACAGTGACACAGTCCACGGGCTAGGCATCCTACAGGTAGTGTACCCCTTTAAACTGAGGCACAGAACAAGCAAGCCATTTATCCCTCTGCCCTTCAGTTAATCCTACTTGTGTTTATCGGCCAGGCTGGCACAATAAACTATAGCACTATGTTTCTCAACATTTTAAAGATTTGCCCAAAGTGATGTATCATTTGATCTCCTGCTGGCCATTTCCATGAGCATTGATTGCGGAGCCATGCAAGACAAAATCCTTGACAAATTCAATCTTTGCTATTCTTATGATGTTACCTATGGCCCAGGCGTGAGGATTTTTATTTTCTTTACATTAAGTTGTAATTCACATTGAAGGCCACAATCCTTAATTTTCATCAGCAAATGTTTTAAGTCCTCATTTTTCATTAAGCAAGGTTGTGTCATCGGCATATCTCAAGTTATGCATAAGCCCAATTAGCCTCCCTACAAACCTGATGCCAAGTTCTTCATGCAGAGCAGCTCCTCCGATTATTTGCTCAGCATACAGATTTGAATAAGTACAGTGAGAGGATATAACCCTGACACACACCGTTCTTGATTTTAAACTATGCAGTATTCTTTGTTGTGTTTACCTAAGTGTCTATTGATCCTTGTACAAGTTCCCTATGAACACAATAAAGTGTTCTGGATTCCCATTCTTCTCAAGGCTACCCATTGTTTGTTATGATCCATGACCTCTACATCATTGCATGTCCTGCCTTCCCACTAAAGACCTATAAAGGAGTCACACTGAGGGGTGGCCAGAAGTGCAGGGCAGCTACTTCCCCTTCTCGCTTCCTACCAGGGTCCAGCACCTGTCAGGTCCACACTCACCTGCTGTAGTTATCAAACCCAGGACAAGATGGAGGACCCATTGGTAGCTTAGTAAGAGTTGTTTAATTCTGTGTGTGTTTTCCACAGGTTCATGTAGGGAAGGTGAGCATCACAGAATCCCACGTTATTAGAACAAAGGGTTTTTGCATTGAGGGAGGGCTTGAGTAGAGGCCCAATGTCCATCTGCTACCTTAATACTTAACCTACATAGACCTATATCCCTATTGTTATGTACTTAAATATGTACATGCCTGTGTTTATACCTCTATAAATGTCTCTTGCCTCCTAGTTCTTTCCTCTATTTCCTTTTACTTTCATCCTGTCCCACTATCATGTTTGACCATCATTTGACTCTCTGTACTTCCTCTTGGCTACATTGCACTTGATCAAACCCCACCAGACATTCTATGTCCTCCTGGCCATCGATTTTAGACCTCTTGTTGTTCCCTTGTCCCTGGGTTTGTTGATTCCCCACTCCTTTTCCTCCACCTCCTCCTTCCCCCTGTCCCCCCAGAACCATCAGTCCTATTGTTTTCTCCTCAGAATTGTTTATCCGGCCTATCTTATATAGATGGACATGAAAAAAAGAGAGAAAAACATAACCTGTGACTAGTTCCAGGTCTGTCTGCTGACCCTTATTAATGTTTGCTGCTGGGGTCTGATGCAATGCCAAGCCCTGCCCCCCGAGTCCGAAGTCTATTTTCATAATTCCACGGGGACTTTGTTGCTTTGCTCCCCTTGTTGCTCTGTTGTACTCCATTCATATTACGCCAGGGTGTGGGGGTCAGGGGGTCAGACTGGGCACAATTCCTGCACTGTGTCTTCAGTGCTGCGCCCCCCTAGCTCTATGGGTTAGTATGGGGATGTCGTGTCTTGTGGTGGGGCTGACCCTATGGTCCTCTCTGTACATTGGCTGCTCTGAGCGGGAATGTAATCCTTGAAACTTGGTGGGCCAGGATGTCTCTCGTGTCTCTCTCTCTCTCTCTCTCTCTCTCTCTCTCTCTCTCTCTCTCTCTCTCTCTCTCTTTTTCTCAGCATCTCTTTTTAAAAAAAATTTTTATTCCATACCCCCCCTCAGCATCTCTTAAGCTGAAAGAACTAAAGAAAAATGTCGTCTCAAGTTGTAATATCAAAAGGTTTTATGGGGTAAATTCACTGATGTAGGAAGCATCAAAAGAAGATAGAAGCACTACACAGAGTCACTGTACCCAAAATAACTGGTCCACATTGATCCATTTTGAGAATTAGCATATGACAAACAACTGAAAGAAGAAAACCCAGTTTCACTGAAGGTATCAGCAAAAAAGCACATTTCCAGGAACTGAAATAATACCACTTGAAATGTTTAGCAAGCTGAGGAAGCACTAGAACCACTCATTCACATATGCCAAGAAATTTAGACAAGAGCTACTCGATTAAATGACTGGAAGGGATCCATATTTGTACCCATTAAGAAGAAGGGTGATCCAAAAGAATTCATAGGTTATTGAACGTTATCATTAAATACATGTGAGTAAACTTTTGCCAAAGATTACTCCATAATGGTTGCAGCAGTACATCAACAGAATTTTAGTTGGATTCAGAAGACGTGGGATAAGGTATTTCACTATTGATACCAGATTTATCTTGCCTGAAAACAGAAAACACCAGAAAGATGTTTACTTGTGTTTTATTGACTACGCAAAGTTATTCGATTGTGTGGATCACAGCGAACTATGTATGGACGGCCTTGAGAAGAATGGGAATTCCAGAACATTTCATTGTGTTCATAGAGGAAGTCGTTCAAAATCAAGAAAGGTGTGTGTCAGGGGTGTATTCTTTCATCATATTTATTCAATCTGTCTGCTGAGCAAATAACAGAGAAGCTGCACTATATGAATAAGAAAATAGTATCAGGAATGGAGGAAACCTATTGAAAACCTGCAGTTTTCAGCTGACACAACCTTGTTTCCTCAGTGAGGAGGACTTGCTGATGAAGATCAAGGATTGCAGCCTTTGGTGTGGATTACAGTTCAATGTAAAGATGACCCAAATCCCCACTATTGGACCATCATGATCAATGGGGAAAGGCTTGAAGCAGTCAAGCATTCTACCTTGCTTGGATCCACAATCAATGCTCTTGGAAGCAGCAGTCCAGAGATCAAAGGACACATTGCGTTGGGCAAATCTGCTGCACGAGACCTCTACGAAGTGTTGAAAAGCAAGGTGTTACTTTGAGGACTACGGTGCACCTGACCCAAGCCATGATAATTTTGATTACTCATATGCATATGAAAGTTGAGTATTGACTAAGGAAGACTGTAGAAGAATGAATATATTTGAATTATGGTGCTGGCAAAGAATAATAAAAGTATATGGACTGCCAAAAAAACAAAGAGGATCTGTCTTAGGTGAAATATAGCCAGAATGTTCCTTAGAAGCAAGGATGACAAGACTTCATTTCACAAACTAGTCTCTGGGAAAAGGCATCATGTTTCATAAAGTAGAGGAGCAGCAAAAAAAGAGGAAGACCCATGACAAGATGCATGGACACATGGCTGCAAACATTAGAACAATCATGAGGCTGGTGCAGAACCAGCCAGTTTACATTCTGTGGTACAAGGGTCCCCAGGAGTCAGAACTGATTTGATGGCACCTGACCACAACAATGGCCACAAAGGGCCAAGAGGTATCCTGTTTCAAGATTCCATCCAAACCAGTCTCACTTCCACCATTGATTCCAACTCAGAGTGACCCTGGAGGACAGAGTGGACTGCCCCTGTTGGTTTCTGAGTCTGTTACTCTTTATTGGACAGAAAGTTCCAACTTTCTCCCTCAGAGAGGGTGGTGGTTTTGAACTGCTGACCTTGCAGATAGCAGCCCAACGTGTAATCACCAACTCACTTGTTAAACAGTCACTAAGCACATACTATGTCCTGATCCACAGAACTGTGTAAATGCAAACCTGCCACCCCTTTATGTCAGGACATAACTGCAGAGAAGTCACTGTGTCAACTGTGACTGTACAATATGGTAAGTTCACATTAGAGATCAACATCCAATTATAGTCACTGAGGAAAACCCATGTATTGAGCAATTGCATACGCACGGGGGTAGTGGGAATGTTGATTCAGTCAGACCTGGAGAGGCACCCAGATTCCACCTCTTCCTACCTCTGAACCCCTTTCACCCGTTTGGCTTCCAATTGCTCATGTACTAGATGGAGGATGGAGACAGTGAAGCTGCTGGGTGCTAATGGTTAGCACCGTGCGGGGCACAGAAGGAGTAGTGTGTCTACTACACTTGCTTTGTACTCTCTTTTCAGAGAAAGGCAAATTCCGCTACCTATAATGGAAAAAGTTCCTTCTGATTTTAAGTCAATAAGTTAATAATGATAACTTATACAAACTATGGATAGTTAAAAAGAAAACATTGATTCTAATATATGTACCCAGAAATGTGTTAGTTGGTACCTCTGTAGAGTTCTAAAATAACTATTAGCAGAGACTTGTAATTTGAAAACTTTTACAAAGAAATCAGAGAGGTGCTTGAAAGACTAACTGCTTACTAGCAGATGACATGAAATAACAGGTTCTGAAACTCATCTGCGGAGCATTTGTTTAAAGGAAAGTCTATGAATGCTACACTGAGGGTGGGGTGAGAGAAATTATATCTATATAAAGAAAAATTATGGCTCTAGGAAGGGCCTGGAAACACTAGTGGAGTAGTGATGAGAGGATTGATGATATAGCATATTAAATACCTGCCAAATTTGGCAAGGTGTTTGACTCTGAGGTTGGTCCCTTAATCCAGGGAAAATCAGGTTCTTTTGACTTATAAGATCTACTTCCTCCCACAGCATCCTGGAACAAAATCAGACTCACTAGCCACAGGGAACCTGAAGATATGCCTCATCTGAAGTAGGCTTTTTAAAATAAAAAATTCCTTCTCGTTTCACAAATGCATATTTATAGGACAAGTTAAAGCAACTGGTTACATTAAACACATACACATAAAACTGCCCTAAAATAATAGGTAGTTGTTGCTTGAGGTGAAAAATTTTAAATATATATATATATATATATATATATATATATATATATATATATATATGGATTAATCATTTTATTTGGGGCTCTTAAGCTCTTATAACAATCTATACATCAATTGTATCAAGCACATTTGTACATGGGTGCTATCATCATTTTCTTTTTCTTTTTAATTTTATGAGGGACTCATACAACTCTTATTACAATCCATACATACATCAATTGTGTAAAGCACAATTGTATATTCGTTGCCCTCATCATTCTCAAAATATTTGCTCTCCACCCAAGCCCCTGGCATCAGGTCCTCATTTTTTCCCCTCCCTCCCAACTCCCCACTCCCTCATGAACCCTTGATAATTTATAAATTATTATTTTGGCATATCTTGCTCTGTCCCACGTCTCCCTCCCCCCACTTTTTTGTTGTATGTCCCCTAGGAAGGAGGTCACATGTAGATCCTTGAAATAGGTTCCCCCTTTCCAACCCACCTTCCCTATGCCCCTTCCAGTATCGCCACTAACACCACTGATCCTGAGGGGATCATCTGCCCTGGCTTCCCTGTGTTTCCAGTTCCCATCTGTATCAGTGTACATCCTCTAGTCTAGTCAGGCTTACAAGGTAGGATTCGGATCATGACAGGGGGAGGGGTTACGGGGAGGGGGAGAAGAAGCATTTAGGAACTAGAGGAAAGTTGTATTTTTCATTGTTGCTACATCGCACCCTGACTGTCTCATGTCCTCCCCAAGACCCTTCTGTAAGGGGATGTCCATTGGCCTATAAATGGGCTTTGGGTCTCCACTCCGCACTCCCCCGCTCATTCACTGTGGTAAGATTTTTTCTTCTGATGATGCCTGATACCTGATCCCTTGACACCTTGTGATCGCACAGGCTGGTGTGCTTCTTCCATGTGGGCTTTGTTGCTTCTCAGCTAGATGGCCGCTTATTTACCTTCAAGCCTTTAAGACCCTAGATACTATCTCTTTTGATAGCTGGGCACCATCAGCTTTCTTCACATTTAGTTGTTCACCCACTTTGTCTTCAGCTGTTATGTCGGGAAGGTGAGCATCATAGAATGCCAATGTAATAGAAAAAAGTATTCTTTCATTGAGGGAGTACTTGAGTGGAGATCCAATGCCCGTCTGCTACCTTAATACTAACCTTATAAATATATGCAAATAGATCTATTCCCCATCTGCGTGTATAAATATACTTGCATATGTGCATGTCTTTATCTAGACCTCTATAAATGCCCTCTGCCTCCCAGCTCTTTCCTCTATTTCCTTTGACTTTCCTCCTGTCCCACTATCATGCTTAGTCCTCACCAGGGTTTCAGCAATTCCTCTTAATTACACTACCCTTGATCATATCCAGCCAGGCCTCCCACACTCTCCTCACCACCGATTTGGATCCCTTGTTCCCTTGTCCCTGGGTTTATAAACACCACTACCTTTCCCCACACCTCCCCATCTCCCATGTCCCCACGGAACTATCGGTCCCATTGTTTTCTCCTCCAATTGTTCATCCAGCATATCTTATTTAGACAGATCTGCGGAGATAATAACATGCACAAAAACAAGACAGCGCACAACCAAGCAACAATATACAACAAACCAATGACAAAAACAAAACACAAGAAAGAAAAGCTTGTAGTTAGTTCAAGGATTGTTTGTTGACCTTTAGGAGTGTTTTCCAGTCCAGTCTGTTGGGGCACCACACAGACAGGCCCCAAAGTACACCTTCAGCATTCCCTGGGGACTTCGCCGCTCCATTCCCTTGTTGTTCTGTTGCACCCCCATAATGTTTTGCCTCGGTGTGGCGGGATCCGATCAGGTGCAATTCCCTCACTGTGCCTCCGGTGTTGTCTCCTGTAGGGCTATGGATCAGTGAGGGACGTCATGTCTCATAGTGGGACCGGCCATGTGGTCCTCTCTGTTGACTGGCTTTTCTAATTGGGAACATCAACCTCCTGGCCTGGTGGGCCATGATGTGCTCCACTCTCTCGTCCTCCCCCTTCTTCTGCTCCCGTGTGCTCCAATCAGATATGTCCCTCTTCCGGATCTGTAGATTCAGTGCCGTCCTTTGAAATAAATTCTTCTGTGGGGAGGGGCAGATGTTCCCTTAGTAGTTGGGGTTGGGGCCGGTCCCCCAGACCTCTCCACTGGTTCCCTATTCCACGCCAGCATGTTGCATTCACATCTTGGAGCATCGGGTTGAAGTCTGGTCCCTCTTTCCCTGTGGAAACACAAACAATACCCTCCCCTAGGGTGGGTTAGTGCTCTGTGCCCCCGCTAACCTTTTCTTTTTTATTATTATTTTTTTCCTTTCCCCACCTCCTTTTTAGTTGTCTACCATGTGTATCCCTGTATTTGGTCTGGTCCCTGCCATATTACCTGGTCCTCACCCCAAGAATATTTGTATACCGTAGCTTGTTCCCTATGCCCCATTTGCATACCTCAGCAGCCTTTCAAGTCTTTCTATATTTAAGTCAATGCTATCTTGAAGTCTGTTTTCTCTTTTTTGCCCTCTGGGTGAGGTTGTTCTATGTGGTAGTCTCTTATTTATGCTTGGTGAGTGTTGTTCTTCTGCCCATACTGGGTCGGCAAGGATCTTTTGTAGGGCTGGACTTCTTCTAACGTATTCTTTGAGTTTTTCCTTGTCTGGGAAGACTCTTACTTCTCCCTCTATCTTGGTCAATAATTTGGCTGGGTAGAGTATTCTTGGGTTTGCATTGTTTTCCTTCAATTTTTGTTACTCTACTCTCTTCTTTTCTTCATAGTTTCTGCTGATAGGTCTGAGCATATTCTTATTTCGGAACCTTTATATGCGATTACTTGTTTTTCCCTAGATGCTCTCATGATTTTCTCCTTTGCCTCAAAGTTGGATAATTTAACTATTAAGTGCCTTGGTGACTTCTTCTTGGGATTCAGTCTTGCTAGGGTTCTTTCAGTCTCCTAAATGGTTGCCTGGTTTTCATTCACTAAGCTGGGGAAGCTTTCCTCCAAGAATTTTCTCAATATTTTTGCAGATGACTTCTTTGTTGTGTCTTCCTCCAGTAAGCCAATAATTCTAATGTTCCACTTCATAGCATCAGACATAGCTCTTAAGTTTTCTTCAGCTTCTCTGATGATCTTATTAGATTTTTGTTTGTGTTTGTTAAAATCTGCTTGGTTGTCCTCCAAGTCACTGATGCGTTTCTTTGATTCCTTCAGTCACTTCTCAATGTCTGTGAGTGTGCTACTGGTTTTTGTTATCTCCTCCCTAAGCTCCTGTATTTCTCTTTGATTTATTACTTTTACCTCTTCTATCATTTCATCCTTTTTCTGTATTTCCCTCATATCCTCTATGACTCCAAGTAGCATTCTGAAAATTTATTTCTGTGGAAGCTCAATGTCTGCTTCCTCTATGCATGTCATTATGTTCAGGACATCTTCTGCCATTGCCTTTTGTTTCTTCTGTTTTTTCATTGAGGTCGTTGGGGCTGATGGCTGTTTGCCTTGCATTGTTTTAGATGAGCCAGGTGCCATTTTTTCAGGGAGTCGAAGAGCACTGACTCTTCTCTGGGAGACTTGTAGGAGTGCTTCTTCGAACTGCCTATAGCTTATTTCACTATGGAATTAACCTATCACTTTATCCTCCTGTGGCTTCCCTCTCAGGGGAGTGACCCAGAAGGGTTGCCTGTTTTGGTGTTGTGGAGGTTGGGCAGAGGTTCCTGCCACAGCGTTGAGGAGTGTTGGCTCAGCTGCCTTATGCCCCCAGGCACACAGGCAGGAATTCCCCAGTAAGAAGTTGAGCAGAGTATCACCTGGTGGGGGTCAGCAGGGCTTTTCCCAGCCTCGCTAGCTACACAGGGTGGAGCTCACCTAGCTGGGTGTGGCGCAGGCGCAAATGCCCTAGATCAGGGGAGTGGTCTGGAGGTTAGCAGTAGAATGTGAGAAAAAAGAGACCAAGAAACAGACAAAGAGGAGAAATAAAGGTTAAAAAGCAACCCCGCTGAGCCTGTGGGGAGCAGGAGAGGGGGGATATAGTGAAGAGATGGAAACAAAGCAATAATGTAGCTGAGTCATGATCCCCACCAGTGGAGCTGCAAGGGTTTAGTCCCTGCTCCCAGGAGGCAGCGGCAAGCTGTGGCTGTGTTGAGAAAAGGCCCTTGCTCAGCCCTGCAAGACCGAGGGGGGTACAGAGAGGAGACACAAGGGTCTAGTCCCTGCCCCCAGGTGGGTGGTGGCAAACTGTACCTGTGTTGAGACCAAGCAGCCCTGCAGGCTCCAAATGGTCCTTGATCCAGCAGATGGGGCCAAGGTCAATCCCCAGCCAGCTGCCACTGAGGTAAGTCAAAAGCCCCCATCCCCTCAAAATCCCTGGGTCTGTGCCTATTTATGATGCTCTTCCTGCATTCCAGCAGGGTTGAATTTCCCTCTAAGCAACTCTCCTGGGCCGAATTCTGCGGAGTCCCTCTGGTATATGTTAGTCCGTCACCATCTTGCCGGAAATCTGTGAGGTGAAATTTTTACTGATAGAAATTAATGCATGTACAGATACACTATGTAAATTTTAATGAAAGATGACATGCCCTGGAAAATGTCTTCTGCTGAATAAGAAGCTGACCCTTTTGAGACAAGGACATTGCTGTGAATGATGTGTTTAAAGAATTCTAATGAAATTACATCATAAAAAATGTTTAAGGGGAAATAGATCTATGTGCATATATTTATAGGTTTAGTATTAAGGTAGCAGATGGACATTGGGCCTCCACTCAAGTACTCCCTCAACGCAAGAACACTTTGTTCTATTAAACTGACATTTCATCATGCTCACCTTCTCCACACGATTGCTGAAGACAAAACAGGTGCATAAGCAAATGTGATGAAGAAAGCTGATGTTGCCCCGCTATCAAAAGATATAGTGTTTGGGGTCTTAAAGACTTGAAGATAAACAAGTGGCTATCTAGTTGAGAACCAACAAAGCTCAAATGGAAGAAGTACACCAGCCTGTGTGATCACGAGGTGTCGAAAGGATCAGGTATCAGGCATAAAAGAATAAAAAAATCATATAATTGTTAATGAGGGGGAATGCGGAGTGGAGGCCCAAAATCCATCTGTAGGCAACTGGACATCCCCTTACAGAAGGGTTACAGGGAGGAGATGAGCCAGTCAGGGTGCAGTGTAGCAACGATGAAACATACAACTTTCCCCTAGTTTTTTTTTTTAAGTGAGTTAGTGAGAGAATGAGTGAGAGAGTAAGAGAGTGAGTAAAAGTTGAGTGAGTGAAAAAGTGAGATAGTGAGTGAATGAGAGTGAGTTAGTGAGTGAGTGAGTTAGTGAGTCAGTGAGAGAGTGAGTCTCCCCTAGTTTTTTAATGCATCCTCCAACCCCCAATATCATGATCCCAATTCTACCTTATAAATCTGGCGAGACCAGAGGATGTACACTGGTATAGATAAGAACTGGAAACACAGGGAATCCACGACAGATAATCTTCTCAGGTCCAATAATGAGCATAGAGATACCAGGAGGGGAAGGGGAAGGTTGGGGATAAAGAGGGAACCGATCACAAGGATCTACATATAACCCCCTCCCTGGGGGACGGACAATAGAAAAGTTGCTGAAGGGAGACATCGGAAAGTGTAAGACATGACAAAATAATAATTTATAAGTTATTAAGGTTTCATGATGGAGGTGGGGCAGGGAGGGAGGGGAAAACATGAGGAGCAGATACCAAGGGCTCAAATAGAAAGAAAATGTTTTAAGAATGATGGGGGCAACACATGTACAAATGTGCTTGACACACTGGATGGATGGATGGATGGATTGTAATAAGAGTTGTACGATCCCCCAGTAAAATGATTTTTTTAATTCTTAGGTCAAAATTAGTAAAACATTAACACATCAATCTAATTTATTCACTTTAGTAAGTAGGCTCTTAATTACTAAAATGAAAAAAGTAGTAGGGGCAATTGTTTTTTCCCAACGTCGTCATTTCTCTAGTCTTTTCAGCCCCCGTTAGAGTCACTGGAGCCCCCAGTTCCCAAAGAGCTTTAGTTTCACTGAGCCTCTCTTGTTTCCACTCAAGGCTTGAGATGTTTGTGATGATTGATGTCATTCTCCCACTACTCATCTTCGTCCTCCTCTTCATCTTCCTCCTCTTCATCACCTCCCTCCTCTTCCTCGTCACCACCTTCCTCTTCTGGAGCTGCTGTTTCTGGAGCCATTTCTGCTGGGGCCACGGCTTCAGCCTCTGCTGGGGCTGCTGCTGGGGCGGCTGCTGGGGCCGCTGCTGGGGTGGCTGCTGGGGCCGCTGCTGGGGCTGCTGCTGGGGCCGCTGCTGGGGCGGCTGCTGGGGCCGCTGCTGGGGCTGCTGCTGGGGCCGCTGCTGGGGCTGCTGCTGGAGGCCCAGCTGGCGGTTTTTCTTTGGTGTCTTTTGTAGCCTGAAACTTCCTCATACAAAAGCAGACGCAACAAATAATTATACATAGTAATAATAAGGAAGCAAGTACAGGAAATAATACGATGAGCACATCCAGGATTGGTTTTTCTCTCAAGTGAATGGTTTGCTCACTTCCACTTTCTGGGAGGCCTTTGTCCTTGCCAGGGGGTCCACTATCTTGACTACCCCCAGGGCCTGGCCCACTGCAGTCCGGAGGGGCAAAGCCATCCTCGCAGTGGCAGTGCTTTAAATCGTTGCACACCCCTTTCCCATTACACTTGGTAGCCGGATCACAGTCAGACATGATCTGACTGAGCAGCACAGTGTGATTGGTGCAGGTGTTATTCACACACACTTTGTTTGGGGCACAGTAAGTACCGGTTTGCACATCTCCATCATCAGGGATGTCAGCATCACTGTAGGCATCCATGCCAAAGCACCACAGGTCTTGAACACTGAACTGGATCACTGTATGTTGAGGTTTGACCATAAGCACCTCAACATCTGTACATGCAATTTTCCCGCATAAGATATTCTCATCGGAGCACTGAGTATACTGTACATTAGATGAAGTGGGACGACCACAGTTTCCAAACCGATTCCCTTTGTGGTTAATTGATTGGTAACAGTCTATAGGGGCAGACTTTGCTTGGAACCCAAAAATCTGTATGCATTGATTATCAAGAGTCTTACATTTGCCCCCAAAACAGTAGTTCTCTCGATTACAAGATGAGCCATCTAGCTTATATCTGTCTACGGGGCATGCGTCAGTGTTGCCGTGACAATACTCCGGGAGATCACACTCTCCCGAAACGCGGCGGCACGGCACACCCTTCAGCTTGAATTTGCAGGAACTGCAGCAAGGTCCTTGACTGCACTGTGCACCAGGCTTGAGCTTGCATTTTGGGTCACAACACGGGTTACTGTCACAGTTAGGGCCACAGTCACACTCCTCGGAGGCCTCCCTCACACCGTTTCCGCAGACGGCACTCCTACGTGTGCGGGCTCTGCGCCCCGGCTTGTTCAAGAGACACATCCCTTTGTGCTTGTGGAGAAACCGGTAGAAGGAGTTGGAGCTACAGTCACTGAAGCCGCTGTCTTTTGTGATGTTTTCGTGCATGAGGCAGAAGTACCTCCCTTTGCAAGTGCAGGCAGGGTGGTCGTGCTCAATACCCAGGTTGTGCCCCAGCTCGTGGACCATCAGAGCCGCAAACAGGAAGGCATCCTCGTGGTGGAAGGATGCCACAGCTGCTGCAAAACCACGGGAACAGGCACCACTGAGATAGGCCTGTCCCATGATCTGCCCAGGATGGTGCCCAACGATCATGTGGGCAACATCATGCTTCACACGACCCAAGAGCTTCTGCTGTCTCCAGCTGTTGAAATTCCTGAGGGTAACTTCCAAGTCCACCGGGACCTCTATTAAGTCCCCCTCGCTCCAGATCTCCATCCCAGCCAGCACCACCTGTGTGTTCAGGGCCCTAGTGAAGCTGTTGGCCAGAGCGACAATGTCCATCACTCCCAGGACTGTCTGACTGACGTTACTGCCCCACATCTGGAACCGCTGGTGGTTGACCACCACAAACATCTCCACATACTTGGTGTGGGACCACAGGAAGGACGGCGCCTGGAGCTTAGGCGGCTTCCTGCTGCCTTGCTGCCTGCTGGTGGACACCCCCAGGCCCTCAGCAGAGGTGACACGACAGGACACTGGAGCGTGGGGTGCCATGGCGTGCAGCACATGTTCAAAACGTTGTGACGACTCCAGGGGCTCAATGCCATAGGAGCGCGCCCCCTTCATCAGGACCCCCTTGAGGCCGGAACGGGTGTTGACAGACACGAAAGAGCCCGGGGCTCCTTCTATGTAGCCTTCGTAGTGGCAGTCGTGTGAGACCAAAGGGGTCTCTTGGCCCAAGATCCCATTATGGTAGCTGAAGACTGGGAAGTTGCTCACAAAATAGTCTTTCTTCACCTTCAGATGAATCACCTGTTTCAGGCCCTGCATGTACAGCATATAGGATGCCTCCGCCACGGAGTCTTTCCTGCCCTCAAATGCCATCCTCTGGGGAATAACTATTTCACGAGAAGAGTCATATTCTGACTCCTGGTCACAGTCCATGCTGGGCAGAAAAATCACCAACAGCAGCGCCATCCACAACCTGACGCATGCGTGTCCCAGCCCTAGGCCCAGTCTGCTGTCCCACTTCTGATGAACCCAGGACTGAAACTTGATCCCACCTTCTTCCAAGGCTGCTCTGATCTTCTGTAGAGGAGGCAGATTGGAGGCCAAGTCTCTCACTGAGGCAGCCATTGACATGGTCCCGATGAATCAATCGATGATGCAGGGCCTCTGGACATCAGCAACTTTGACGCTCAGATGCAGAGTAGCCCTAGGTGTGTCTGACTGCCTAGAGGGTCGCAACTGCCTACCTCTGAGAGCGACAGCCTCTTGCAGTGTGTCTTCTTAGTCTTAGCTCTCAGTCCTTAAGAAAGTGTCTTTCCTAGGTGCCTTATTTCCACAGCATTCCTTGGTTAAGCTCCCTTTGACATCATGAAGGGATGGTACACCTAGGAAGACCAATCTCCCTCCATGCCATCCTCAAGCTGGCCTCCTGGAATACCCCTCCCCCACCCCCGAGCCCACACTTCCAGTTGTCCGTTGCTCACCTAATTCCGAGTGTTCCAGATCAGAGGACTTGGAAATCTCTTAGGGAGAACCAGCTTCATTGCCCATTTCCCATCCTTTAAAACTCTTGGTTTTGTAGCCCATGCACCCACCTTAACCTAGGGCCATTTGTGATCTCCAAGGAAGGGGCTGTATTAGTATTCTTTAACACCTTCAAACAAATCTTTTGAGTTCTGTTTATACACCATCCAAAAATATAAATGAGAAGTGCCTCATGGCTCCACCTGGCATGGCTTGGTTTCACCACTCGCATACTGTCCTAGTGATAGACCTGACATTTTGATACTCTAAAGCAGTGGTTCACAACCTGTGGGTGGGACCTCTTTGGGGGTCGAATGACCCTTTCACAAGGGTTGCCCGATTCATAAGAGCAGCAAAATGACAGTGATGAAGTAGCAACGAAAATAATTTTATGAAAAAAAATACTAATTTTATGGTTGGGGAGGGTCACCACCACATGAGGAACTGTATGAAAGGACCGCAGGACTAGGAGGGATGAGAACCGCTGCTCTAAAGTTTTGTTTGGAAAAGACTTGTTTTTGTATGTCATTAAGTTGATTCTCATTCATGTTGTTGTTGGGTACTGTTGATGCCTTCTGATTCACAACAGCCCCACGTGCTTTCAATCACTGCCATACCTGAGTCCTTTGTTGCACTACTATAGTCATTCATGTCATCGGCATCTTCCGCCTCTTTGCTGACCATCTGACTCATCACTACCTCACCGGACAGAGTGGAACTGCCCTACGGAGTTTCCTAGGCTGTACTCTTTGCAGGGGAGTCTTGAAGCCATCGTCATTACATGCTGATAACAGAAAAGTCAGCAGTTCGAAACCACAATCTGCTCTGTGGTGGGAGAAAGAGAAGACTTTCTACTCCTCTGAAGAGCTACAGTGTTGGCAACCCTCAGGGGCAGTTCTACCCCATCCTATAGAGTTGATATGAGTAGGAATCAATTTGATAACAGTGAGGGAGTTGTTGTTGAGTTTAAAATTAGTTTGCAAGGAAAGCTTGTCCGATCTGTGTTCCCACGACGAGGCTGGTGGGTTCAAACCGGCTCCCTGTCATTTACCAGCTGAGTGCTTAACACCTGAGCCACCAAGGCTTTGGATCCAAAAGTCTGCCTTGTGTTGGAATGTAGTGTCCATGCTGTTAGTGACCACTTCTGTTTGTTCATCTGTATATCTCCATCCGTGCAGCAGGGTTTGGTCTTGAATACCTAACAGTTAGTTATGGACTGACTACATGACCCAGGTATGAGGGCTGCATTATTCTCTCATCTCTTGCATGCATTTGTGTGTAATCACTTCAAACACCTAAAAATGGTTTTAGAAAACCCTCAAACATGCTGACTTATCGTACATTTATGATCCCCAAGTTTACTTCTTACATTTCACTGGCCATTTCCCTCTCCTACTGTGTTGATAACTTGTATTTCATCCAGAAAAATAGAAGCAATGAAACAAGAATGTCCACATGATGAATCCACCTACCGCGGTATTTCCCTTCTATTACAATTAACGAATTGTCTGTGGTATACATAAGATAGTCCTTTCACTTCAGTGTGCATTTCCCCTCACTTTCTCTATCAAATACTTCATTCCTATGGTTGTCCCAGCTCAATAGTTGGGTATGTATCTCTTTATTGGATCAACCCTAATGCTGTGATATCGCTCAGTTTTATAAAAACGCCCTTTCGTTCCCCATTGCTGTCCGGTCCTCATTCAGTTTCTCACCTTTGGTCTACAATAAAATTATTTTGAAAGCATATGCTTCTTTCCATTTCCACTACCTACTGTTGTTCTGGTTGTTGTCAGGTGCCCCTGAGTCAGTTCGACAAGGTCTCGCCATCCTCACCGCTGAGGAGCATTCTGGCTGTACTTCTTTCAAGACAGATTGGCTTTGCCCTTTTAGCAGTTCATGGTACTTTCTCCAGCACCACAATTCACATACACTGATTCTTCCTGGGTCTTCCTTTTTCAGTGTCCAACTTTCATCTGCGTATGAGACCATTGAAAATACCATGTTTGGAGGCAGGTGCACCTTAGTTTTCAAAGTAACATCCTTGCTTTTCAATACTCTAAAAAGGTCTTGTGCAGCAAATTTTAATGCAATGCATCTTTTGGTTTCTTGGCTCCTGTTTCCATGAGCATTGATTGTGGATCCAAGCAAAATTAAATCCTTGACAGTTTCAACCTTTTCTCCATTTATCATGATGTTATCTAATAGTACAGATGCAAGGATTTTGGACTTCTTTACGTTAAAGTGTGATCCATACTGAAGGCTGCAAACCTTGATCTTCATCAGCACGTGTTTTGAGTCCTCCTCACTTGCAGCAAGCAAAGTTGTGGCATCTGCATATTGCAGATTGTTAATAAGCCTGCCTCCAATCCTGATACCATTTTCTTCTTCATATGGTGCAACTTCTCGGATTATTTGCTCAGCAGACTAATTGAACAAGTATAGTGGAAGGATACAATTCCTGATACACACCATTCCTGATTTTCAACCATGCCGTATTCCCTTGTTCTATCCGTACAGCTGCCTTATGATCCATGTACAAGTTCTGCATGAGCACAATGAAGTGTTCTGGAGTTCCCATTCTCTCAAGGGTATGCATATTTTTTATGGTCTGCAAAGTTGAGTGCCTTGGCATAGTCAATAAAGCACATGTAAACATCTTTCTGGTAGTCTCTGCTTTGAACCAAGACCCATCTAACCTCAGCAATGATATCCTGTGTTTGACATCCTCTTCTGAATCCCACCTGAACTTTTGGCAATTCCCTGTCAATGTACTGCAGCAACTGTTGTTGGATGATCTTCAGTAATGTTTTACTTGTATGAGGTAGCAAAGATATTGTTCAACAGTTTGAGCTTTCTTTTGAGTCACCTTTCTTTGGAATGGACACAAATGTGAATCTCTTCCAGTGAGATAGCCAAGTAGCTCTCTTCCAGATTTCCTGGGCTAGATGAGTGAGTGCTTCCAGTGCTTCATCAGCTTGCTGAAACGTTTCAGTTGGTATTCCATAATTCCTTGTTTTTGGCTAATGCATTCAGTGCTGCTTGAATTGCTTCCTTCAGTAACATTGTTTTTTGCTCACATGCTACCTCCTTAAATGGTGGAATGGTGACGAGTTCTTTTTGGTACCTCGAATCTGTCTATTCTTTCCATCTTCTCTTGATGCTACCTGCATCGTCCAATATTTTCCCCATAGACTCTTTCAGTGTTGCACCTCAAGGCTTGAATTTTTTTCTTGGGTTCTTTCATATTAAGATATGCTGAGAGTGTTGTTCCCTTTTGTTTTTCTATTTCTAAGTCTTCACCATTTTATTATATTTGAATTTGTATTCGTGAACTGCCCTTTGAAATTTTCTTTTCAGCTCTTTGACATCATTATTTTTCCAATTGCTTTAACTACTCTTTGATTAAGAGCAAGTTTCAGAGTCACACTATCCACTTTGTCCTGTTCTGCCCGTTTTTATGACTGTCCTACAGTCAGCCCAGGCCTTCCACTGAGCTGATAATGAGCTTCTCAGTCATCTTTTCCCACAGATGTCGTCAGTTTGATTTCTCTGTATTCCATCTGGAGAAGTTCCAGATGTATAGTCACCTTTCATGTTATTGAAAACAAAAAAAAGGTATTTGCTATGAGCAAGTCATTGGTTTTGCAAAATTTTATCTTGTGATCTCCAGCTTCATTTCTATGAACAAGTCCATATTTCCCAACTACTGTTCCTTCCTCTTTGTTCCCAACTTTTGCAGTCCCATCTCTAATAATTATCGATGCATCCTGATTGCATGTTGGATCAATTTCTGACTGAAGTCATTAGTAGAAATCCATTTCTTCGTCACTAGCTTTTGTCGTTGGTGCATAAATGTGAAGAATAGCTGCATCAATTAGATTTACTTAAAAGTGGGTAGATACAATCCTATCGCAGACAGCGTTGTACTTCACGGTGGAGTTTGCAAAACCCCTTTGGGCAACGAATGCCACGCCTTTCCTCTTGATGGTGTGATTTTCAGCATAGTAGAATCACATGACTTGGGATTTTAAATGGCCAATACTAGTTCATTTCAGCTAACTACTGACATTGATTTTTGTGTGTTCTGTTGTTTTTTAGTCATTTTATTGGGGGCTCATACAAT
The DNA here is from genome assembly GCF_050624435.1 of Tenrec ecaudatus. Classification (NCBI taxonomy): domain Eukaryota; kingdom Metazoa; phylum Chordata; class Mammalia; order Afrosoricida; family Tenrecidae; genus Tenrec; species Tenrec ecaudatus. Next base: position 16,477,111 of record NC_134545.1, read on the forward strand.
TCGTATAACAATCCATGCATCCATCCATCGTGTCAAGCACATTGGTACATTTTTTGCCATCATTGTTTCAAAACATTTGCTTCCTGCTTGAGCCCTCATTTCTCTCCTCCCCCCTTCCCCTGTTCTGTTCATTTTTGATGCACTCATTTTCCTAGATTCATACCTCGCCTTCAAAGTTCCAGTCGGCTGCATATCTTTTCAGCTGTTTCTCCTTACCTTGACTTGTGCCAAATTAGCAAATTAAGATCCCAAAGGCTCCCCCTCACAGGCTGCGGTCGACTCCACGAAGGGAAATCAGTCCCTCCTCGGTCACAGTTTGAGTGCCCTGCGACCCAAGGGTCCCCATATGCTGACACTATCTCAGACGAGGCTCCGCCTCCATTCATTAGCCTTTAGTAGCTGACAACGTTTCAGAACTATGCATATGGTTTTCAGCGGCTCCTTCTAGCAGAGTCCTTCTGCTCTGTTCTTAGTCTGGAAGCTCCTCTGAAGCCCGTTCACTTTGCGTGACCCTGCTGGCCTGTGAAATACCAGTGACATAGCTTCCGGCATCGCAGCAGCACTGACAGACAAGTGGTGGTCCACCACCTGTAGATTATGTGTAACATTTTAATTAGAAAAATGAAGAAAACATGAGTTTATGTATTGGTAAATTAGAAACACTGTGAAACCTCAGCCTGGATTTGGTAACCAACACCTTTGGTTGATTCTGCAGAAGTCACTCTACTGAATGACAAACCCATACACCTCCCCAAAGTATATAATCCCATCTTACCTGCATATATATATGTAGACATATATATACACACACATACATACCTATAAATGCAAGTTTCTGTATGACTCATTTTACTCCATGCTTCATTTACATTTCCTTCATGCTATTGTGTTAAGTCATGCTTCCTTCCTTTTCATTGTTCTGCAGTAGTATTCCTCTGTGTGTACCCTTCACAGTGTACCCTCCACTCCTTTAGCTGGTAAGGACATGGGTTCTTTGTGGGAATTAATGAAGAAGGGATGTGAGCATTGTTGTCCAGGTTTCTCTGTGTAAATATGCATGACTTTCTAAAGTACGTGCCTAGAATAAAGCTGAAGGTATATTGTACAAGAGGTCATTTTTAACAATAAAGTAACCATTTCTTAAAATGGTATGGCTCTTACATTCCCAAAGAAAAGTAGAGATTGCCCACTGATACACATCCTCAGTAATCCTTGAAGGTGTCAGTCTGTTAAATGTAAACTATTTTGTCTAGCGATAACTCCTTTTGGTTATAATCTGCATTTCTCTGAACACTAATGTGGTTTGACACTTACATAAATGTTTCTTGACTCATCCTTAATATTATTATTAGATTAATAATTAAAAACCCTACCCATTCATCCAGACTTCTCTAATTCAGTTTACAGATGAATAACTATTAATAACTACTGCTAAATAGAATAATCAATGCCCTCAATGGGCATATCAGCAACATGTAAAAGTTTATGAGCATGATTGACTTGCATTTTAAAAGAACTACTCTGCTTATCTTCTAGTGGAAAATATACTGTCAGTAGAGCAAGGTGGAAGCAGAGAGATTAGGTAAGATTTCTACAGTTATCGAGGGAGGCAGTGGGTGGTGATGGGCTGAATTGGAGAGTCCAGAAAATGACAAGAGGTTATATTCTGAGTAGACTTTGAAGACAGAACCGAGAGTATTTGCTGATGGGCCGAATTTGAGGTATAAACTCTCCTAGAAACACTTCTTTAGAACTCAGAAGATCACCCTCCTTGGTGCTCCTGCTTCTTCCGTTCCCTTTCCTGCCTCCTCATCTTATCCACATCACCAGGTAGGAGACCTCGAGCACAGTCCTCCCTTGGTCCATACATCTGCCCTCTTCTCTGGCTATTCTTGTTTCTTGGTTGCTTACTGCCTAGCTGCTGTAAGACAGTTCTATGGCTTGAAATCTCATCTATACACTTACAATTCTCAAATACACACAGCCCTACCTTGAGCGTCTCACCTGAATTCGACTCAGTCATTGCACTACATATTTGACCTGGCCACTTGGGTGTTTAATAACCAAACTCATTGCAATTGGGTCCATTTCAACTCATGTTGACCCTACAGGACAGAGTTGAACTGCCGCTGTGGGTTTCCGAGGTTGTAAATCTTTACAGGAGCACAAAGCCTCATCTTTCTTCACCACAGCAGATGGTGGCTTTGAACTGCTGACCTTGCAGTTTGCAGCCCAGTCACTATCCCAGCAGAGCTCATGGGTATTACTAGGCATCTCAAAATGTACATGTCATGGGTCTGCTTCTTCTACACTCTTCCTACTCTCAGTTATCCTTCCTTGCTGCCTTTTCGCTCCTGCTTTACATTTGTTCCCCAGCCAGCCCTTTGAGCTTTTACTTCACAAAACATCGAGGATTCATCCTCTTCTCTACTGTCACTCCAACCGCCCTTGTAAAAGCTTCCCGCATGTCCAGCTCACTCAGAGCATGGCAGTTTGTAATGGTACCTCTGCTTCTCCACTTGTCCATTGTCTCTGCCCCTTCCTGTTTCTCTCCGGACACAGTGGTCCTGTCATTCTTCTTAACTCAGTCCAATCCGTGGCTTCCATGGTTTCTTATCTCCGTTGAAATAAAACCACAACTTCTTACCATTCTTTTCCAAGGCCTTCCCTGCTCTCTCTACCCACAGGCCTCGTTCACGCCTCTCCAGGACACTCACTCTGTTCAGACTCACTGACCCCTTGTTGTGATTCAGTGTCCCAGCATGCTTCTCTCTTGTGCTGTTCCCACAGAGGACCCTCTCCCCTGTGTGCCCTCCCTCCTGTTCCGCATGTCTCTGGGGAAACATCCCCCTTTCCGACTGGTCCCCTTCCCTGGATGAGCATCGCATCTTTTCCCTCACACAGCTTCATCTTTCTTCATAGTCCATATAACACTCGGGCATGTTATATGGTTACTGGTTTGGTTCTGTCAGGTGTGTAACTTTTTCATTGCTAGGGGATCAGACACTTTGTCTTATTTGATTATATATTCCACAGCACAATAACAGTTCATAAGTAAATACTCAAAATACACTTGTGGAAGGAGGCAGCGAATAACTGAATGGGGAGCAGCATGTGTGAGTCCTTCAGCAAAGTTTGGCTTCTGTCAAAAGCATCATGCTGGGGACACAAGGCCTGAAATGTGCACATTGGTCTCTCCTGAATTGACAATAAAGGATAGGGTCCTAAGAGGGAGAACGTGTCTTTCCTCTGGGGTCCTACAAGCAGAATGTAGAGCACTGAGCAATAACAGAGTTTCTGTTAGTCCTATCCCTACAAGGTCCACAAGTGTAGGGGAAATCTAGTTCCATTGTTCCAGATATTTAAAAACTGAGTGGTGGAATAGGATATACGGCATTTGTCGGTGGTCCTATAGTAGGTCAGGATATCATCGATATAAAAGAAATCAAGAGGCAGTTGTGCAAGCAGAACAAGGGGCCACTGCCTGGTTTATATCAAGAGAGGTGTGTGTGTGCGTGCGCTGTATCCTCTCTCCAGACTCGCTCACCCTCTATGCTGGGCGAATCATCAGAAAAGCTATACTGTATGAAGAAGAAAGCAGTATCAGGATTGGAGGACTGCAATATGCAGGGGACACAAGCTTGCTTACTGAGAGGGAGGAGGACTTGAAGCACCTGCTGATGACGATCAAGGATTGTAGTCGTCAGTCTGGATACAACTCATTGTCACGAAAACCAACATGCTCACAGCTGGACTAATAGGTAACATCATGGATAAATGGGGAAAAGGTTGACGTTGTCAAGGGTACACCATAGTGCTCATGAAAGCAGCAACCAGAAGATCACAGGATACATTGGGCAGTTTGCAGTTCAAGACCCCTTTGAAGTGTTGAAAATAAAGAATGTGTACTTTGAGTACTTATTTGTGCCTGACCTAAGTCATGGTATTTTCAATTGTCTCATATGCATGTGAAAGTTAGAAATTGAATAAGGAAGCTGGAAAAAGAATGGATGCATTTGAACCATGGTGCTGACAAAGAACACTGAAGGGTCCATAGACTACCACAGGAACAAGCAACGCTTTGCTGGGAGAAGTACAACCAGAATGCACCTTAGAGGCAAGGATGGTGAAACTTCATCTTACATACTGTGGTAGTTAGATATTATATCAACTAGACCAGGGATCCTCAAACTTTTTAAACAGGGGGCCAGTTCACTGGCCCTCAGACTTGTTGGAGGGCCGGACTATAGTTTTAAAAAAAAAAACTATGAACAAATTCCTATGCACACTGCACATATCTTATTTTGAAGTAAAAATACAAACGGGGCATAAACACCCGGTGGGCCAGATAAATGTCCTCAGTGGGCCGCGTGTGGCCGGCGGGCCGTAGTTTGAGGACCCCTGAAGACACTCCTGGCTAAGAGTGCAGTTCAGTTTTTCACAGCCTCAAGATGCCTCCTACAGGCTATGGCCTTTTTATAAGAAAGAGACTGGAAATCAATCTCCTTCTCTCTCTTTCTCTCTGCCACTTAACTTTTCTCCTTGTTGGGACTTTGATGGGACTTTGTGCCTGCCTCTAGGGGCAACCCCTGTGGGCCGTCCAGCCCTGAGAGCTGTCAGGGTCCTGCCATACTTCCACTGATGTGACTGAACTCACCAGCCTGCACGCTCCCTGCTTCCTGCTTCACTTTCCTGTGTCATCCACCTGGGCCTCTGAGTCTGCAGAGGGTCCCGGTTAGCATCAGCCCTGTGGACTTGCTTTGGACTGGGCTGGGGTGCCTTCCTGATGTAAAGCTCCTTCTTGATATAAAGTCCTGACTTGTATGTAGTGGAGTGTCACTGGTTTGTTTCACGAGACAACCCAGCCGAACACACATGCCTTGGACATGTGATGAGGAGAGACCCGTCCTGGAGAAGGAGGACATCATGCTTGGTAAAGTAGAGGGGCAGTGAAAAGAGGAAGGCCCTCCTCAAGCTGGATGGCCTGACACAATGGCTGCAACAATGGGCTCAAACATAGCAATTCTGAGGATGGCGCAGCGCACTGGGCAGTGTTTTGTTCTGTTATAAGTAGTCTCGTTATGAGTGAGATCCAGCTTGGCAGCACCTAACAGCGATTGACTGGGGTAAATGATGCACCATGAATATTCATTCTTGCACTTCACCATCACCCTTCATTTTAGTTTTCCCTCCCTCCTGAGTGCTGGCCCTGCACTAAATCTCCTCACACACATGATCTAATTTTACCTCCATCCTTTGAGGGGCCCTTTGACTGGCAAGGAAACACTGCTCCACAGACATTCCATGTCGAAGACCAACCGTCCAGTAACACCCAGAGCCCTGGGACGTGGAAGACCAATTCCCCCGCAATCAGAAGAGCATTTCATTACTCTCAGACAATTCTTCCTGGTTGATTTACTAGGCTAGAAATGCACAAGACCAAGGTGTTGATATGATTCTCATGTTCTCAGTGTGCAAGGACAAGAGCTCTTTGTAGCACCGAGCTATAGAACAATTGGAGATATTTATAATAAATGCTGAAATGATTAATGTATTATGAAAGATCATGTAAAATGGTCTGCTTTTCATTAATGCAATTGCAAGCTCCTTTTTCTAGGAATATGGTTAGATGTGTAGCCTCTTGGCTGATAGGAAGACTTAAGGTACTTATACTACATTGTTTGAACCATTTCCTTCCTCCCGATGCCACTCAAAGCAGAGTTAAGGCCTGGCCCTGGTATTCAGCATTAGCTTGCTGAAGACTTTCTGAAAATGGCAGGGACCATACTTCAGTGAACAGGAGCTAAGGGATGCTTGACATCCAGTTTCAAGGCTCTTTAGCTGTGGTCCTCCAAAGAAGCTACCGTGCAGCACCTTTGCACCTCACTCAGCGATTACCTGGATCCACCTTCCCAGACCCTAAGTCCCCAACTTGGCACTCACCAAACTCCTTCTTGGTGGGCACCCTCAAGAGCTCAAGCGAGAGTATCTTGCCTACATTAAAGACACCTTTCCTTGTCCAGCTAGGCAAATATGGCCTCTCCCACTCCAGGGCAGACCACTACTTGGGCTGACCTTTGCATAACCGAGACTCACTAAAAGCCTTTCCCTCACATGACAGCCAAGTCTGCCTCCAACTCTAATTAAACCAAATCAGCCGATTCAAAGACCCATGATCTAGCACACAGCATTGACGCGGTTCCCTTATCTTTGACAGGTTATTTTAAGTATGTGCTGTTCGCTACTGTTTTTGATAGTCAACATGGCCCAGGCATCCTCAAACTACACGTGGCCCATTGAGGACATTTATCTGGCCTGCCAGGTGTTTTTGCCCCATTTGTTTTTTTACTTCAAAATAAGATATGTGCAGTGTGCATAGGAATTTGTTCATAGATTTTTTTTTAACTATAGTACGGCCCTCCAACGGGTCTGAGGGACAGTGAACTGGCCCCCTGTTTAAAAAGTTTGAGGACCCCTGACATGGCCAGTCAGGAAGATGAATCTTTATGTTTACCCTCATTCCCCAACTCCTCTCCTGCCAGGAAAGCTAACACAGCAGAAATCCCCCACTTTCTTTTTTTCAAACAAGTCTCTAGTGACACGTTCACACTGATAGGCCTTTAATTACCAGGTTTCATCTCCCTGCTCAACACCCTCTGGTGAGTCCCAACTGGTAGTGATTTCTCAACAGAGATTGTGATCTTTTGGTCTTTGGGCATGAATCATTCTAGGATTTGACTATCAGGAAGTTACTGGCCAATCTTGTGACTTGCTGTTCCTGCTTGTACTTGTAGTCATGACTTAGGAACCAGAAGATTAATTTTTTCCCCTGAAGTTGTCATTTTGTTCCATCAGAAGTAACTAATGAGTATACATTGCATGAAAGCAGAAACCAGATTTGATCCTTCTTGTACCTGTACTTTGAGAGAACGGTGAAGCTTTCTATTCCTGTAAAATGTTAGTCTCCGAAACCCATAGGAGCAGTTCTACCCTGTCCTGTGGATGAGTCAGAATTGACTCGATGGCAGAGAGGTTGATTATTGGTTTGAGGCTTGTACTTTATGCTGGCGTGGGGTGGGCAGTAGGTGTTCAGAAAGTGTATCTTCATAGAGTAATGCTCAGGAACACTCAGAACACACTTGCTCACGTAGCAATATTGTGCATGAGCAAGAGTTTGGTGTTGTGTGGCTAAAGGGGCAGCCTGACCAGGGGAGGAATCTGACTCCATATTTTAAGGTTGACTTGCTTAAAGTCCTTTGGTGAAACAAAGTTTGCGCTTGATTATTAATCAAAAGGCTCATGGTTCAAATCCACCCAGCAGTGCCAGAGAGGTAAGAAAGATCTGGTGAGCTGCTTTTGTAAAGTTTATGGCCTCAAACCGACCCCGCCTCAGATGTATGAGCTACAGAGGACAACCTAAACCTAAAAGCTCGACTGCCACACCCACCTGGAAGCACACCAAGAAGGAAAAAGAGTGAGGGTCTAGACCTCCTATCAGCACACCAAACCCTCGGGGCGATGTCCCTGCACGGAGCTGCTCAGGCACAGAGAGGACTGCAGGGCCAACAACAGCTCGAGACATGATGACCCCTTGCTGGAGCACACCAGGACAGAGGACAATACAGGGGACACATGACAGTGAGTCCAGTCTGAACTCTACAGCAGGACGAACCAAGAAGGGAACATACAGATCAGCAACGGGAGCAAAACAATTCCACAAAGCCCCTGAGGAGCCCCCAAAATAGACTTCAGGTTAGGAGGGGCAGTTCCTGGAACCCCCCAAGACCAGTGGGGATATAGTCATAAAGGTCAGCAGACAGACATGGAATTATCTATGTTGGGAAGGTGTGTGTGGGGTGTTACTAGTTTTTTTTTCTTTTCTCTTTTTATTCAATTTTTGTTTTTGTATTGTCTATGTTATTGTTGGTTTGCTACCTATATAAGATAGGCATGGGAAGCAAGCCCAAGGGGAAAGCAACAGACCAATGATTCCAGAGGGACTTAGGGGAGGAGGAGGTGGGGGAAAACTAAGAAATTAAAATCAGCAATGAGGAGGACATAGCGATCCTGGGGGTGTTGGAGCAACAGCAATCTAGCTGAGAGGAATTACTAAGAGGCAGAAGAAGCGAGCATGATGGTGGGGCAGGGGGGAGGTAAAGGAAACAGTAAATACCTAGGCAGCAAATCTGTGGATAGAGGTATACACATAGGAGTGCACTTATGTAAATATATTAATTCATTAAAATAGAGGTATTGGCCTAGGTACATATATTTATATGGCACTATATTGAGGAAGTGGATGGACTTCAAGCCCTCCCTCAACTCAAGAACACTTTGTTCTAACAACCTGGCATTCTGGGATGCTCACCCTCCCTGGATGATCGATTGCTGAAGACAAATGGGTGCACAAGCAAATGTGGTAAAGAAAACTAATGGTGCCCAGCTATCAAAAGATAGAGTCTGGGATCTTTAAGGCTTGAAGTTAAGCAAATGGCCATCTAGCAGAGAAGCAACAAGCCCACAGGGAAGAAGCACACCAGCCTGTGCCATCATGCGGTGTCGATGGGATCAGGTAACAGGCATCAGAAGACCCCAAATAAACAAGCCAAGAAAAAAAAAAAAACATTGTTGAGAATGAGGGTTGGAGCAGATACCCCATACCCATCTGTAGACAAGGGGACATCTCCTCACAGAAGGGTCTCAAGGAAGGGAGGTGCCAGCCAGGGTGCAGTGTAGCACCAATGAACCATACAATATTCCTCTGGTTCCTTAAGGCTTCCTCACTCCCCACTATCATGACCCCAATCTAGTCTTTCACTGAAGGCTAGGCTGGAGCATGTGCACAGGTACAGGTAAGAGCTCACGGCACATGGAATCTAGGTCAGATAAACCCCTCCAGAACAGAAATGGGAGTAGCGATACCAGGAGGGTAGAGGGAAGGTGGGCAGAGGAGTGGGGGAGAAACTGTGGGTGAAAGGAGACAGTGGTTGGTGTAAGATATGAAAATAATAATTTATTAATGGGTCACAAGGGTGGGAATGGGGGAGGGAGGATAAAAAGAGGAGCTGATACCAAGGGCTCAAATTGAAAATAAATGTTTAGAATGATGGCAACATATGTACAAATATGCTTGATATAATTGATGTATGGATTGTGATAAGAGCTGCAAGAGCCCTCAGTTAAATAATTTTTATAATAATAATAATAATAATTTGCCCCAATCCCAACTACGTGGACAACTGCCTCCTCCCCCAGAAGAATTTAGAGGAAAGCACTGAAGCTGCAGCTCGGGGAGGAGGACATGTCTGATCAGAGCACATGGCAGCAAATGAAGGGGGAGGAAGAGAGAGTGGAGCACATCCTGGCCCACCAGCCTGGAAGACGATATTCCTGCTTAGAGCAGCCAATGCACAGAGTGGACCATATGGTGGGTCCCACTACGAGACATGACATCCCTCACTAACCCATAGCCCTATGGGTGACAACACTGGAGACTCTGTCGGGATTGGCACAGTCTGACCCCACCACACCGAAGCAAAACACTAAGGATGTGTGGCAGAGCAGCCAGGGGAGCAGAGCAGAGAAGTCCTGAGGGAGTGCAAAAGATAGACCTTGGCGCCAGGGTGTGGCACCCCATCGGACTTGACTGGAAGACACTCCTAGAGAGCTTATTTACAGGTTTTTCCTTTTTAAAAAATTATTTATTGGTCATTAATTTTTGTTGTTGTTGTCATTGAGTTTTCTTTTGTCACTTTGTCTTGCTATGTCTTGTTTTTTTTGTGCATATTATTATCTCTGCAGGTCTATCTAGATAAGATAGGCTTGATGAATAGGCTGGAAGAGAAAACAACGGGACCAATGGTTTCCGGGGGACATGGGAGAGGGGGAGGTGGGGGAAAGGAGGTAGTGTTGGCCAACCTAGAGACAAGGGAACAAGTGATCCAAAATTAGTGGCAAGGAGGGTATGAGAGGCCGTCAAGGGCAATGTAACCACAAGAAATTACAGAAACCCAATTGAAGGCTGAGCATAATAGTGGGACAAGAGGAAAGTCAAAGGAAATAGAGGAAAGAACTAGGAGGCAAAGGGCATCTATAGAGGTCTAAATACAGGCATGTACATATGTAAATATATATATGATGATAGGGAAATAGATCTACGTGCATATATTTTTAGGTTTAGTATTAGGGCAGTAGATGGACATTGGGCCTCCACTCAAGTACTTCCTCAATGCAAGAACTTTGTTCTAGTAAATTGACATTCTATGATGCATACCTTCCCGATATGATCACTGAAGACAAAGTGGATGTACAAGCAAATATGAAGAAAACTGATGATGGCCGGCTATCAAAAGATATAGCATCTGGGGTCTCAAAGGCTTGAAGGTAAACAAGCGACCATCTAGCTCAGAAGCAACAAAGCCCACATGGAAGAAGCACACCAGCCTTTGTGACCACGAGGTGTCGAAAGGATCAGGTATCAAGCATCAAAGAACAAAAAATCTTATCATTATAAATGAGGGGGAGTGCAGATTGGGGACCCAAAGCCCATCTGTAAGGAATGGGACATCCCCTTTCAGAAGGGTGACGGGGAGGGGATGAGCCAGTCAGAGTGCAACATAGCAACAATGAAACATACAACTTTCCTCTAGTTCTTAAATGCTTCCTCCCCTCCACTATCATGATCCCAATTCTACCTTATAAATCCGGCTAGACCAGAGGATGTGTACACTGATACAGATAGGAACTGGAAACACAGGGAATCCAGGGTGGATGATCCCTTGAGGACCAGTGGTGAGAGTGGTGATACCAGAGGGAAGAGGGAAGGTGGGGTAGAAAGGGGGAACTGTTTATAAGGATCTACATATAACTTCCTCCCTGGGGAGTAGACAACAGAAAAGTGGGTGAAGGGAGGGAGACATCGGACCATGTAAGACATGACAAAATAATAACAATTTATAAATTATCAAGGGTTCATGAGGGAGGGGAGGGAGGGGTAAAAAATGAGCTAATACCAAGGAATTAAGTGAAAAGTAAATGTTTTGAGAATGATGAGGGCAATGAATGCACAATTGTGCTTGACACAATGGATGGATGTATGGATTGTGATAAGAGTTGTATGAGCCCCCAGTAAAATGATTTTTTTAATAAATAATTTTTTAAATTAAATTTATGGCCACCAGGAAAACCCTATCTGGACCATGTGTCCATTTCATTGCTTAAGATATGATGGTTTGGATGGTCAGATCATCCACATGGTAAACATTTATTAAACACTTACAGTGTGCTGGGACCACAGAACCAAATAAAGTGAAAACCTGCCTCTCCCTGATGGCAGGATCCAGTTGCAGCAAAGACTCTGACAATGACCATACAATGTAGTAGGTTCCCAAGAGATCAGCATCCATTCATTTGCAAAGCTTTCTTCGTTAGAGCCACTGAGGAAAAGCTACATTGTAGACCTCTGAGGACATGCCTGGTCCCTTCCTCTCACTTTGCTTACCTTAGGGCTCACTGCTAGGCAGTGAGAATGTGGATTCCGTCAGACCTGGGGAGACCTTTTCCTAGCTCTGGACCCCTTTCGCCCCTTTGGCTTCCGTTTGCTCATGTACTAGATGAAGGACTGAGACAGGGCCTCCCAGGATGCAGTGAAGAAAATGGGTATAAGTGTTTAGCCATTTTGGACGGAACGAGTGACATTATCCTCCCTTTGTGCTGTCCTCTGAGGGGGAAAAACACCTCCAATCTTTGTTATGTATATTTGGAGATGTTCCTTTCCACTATCAATCCACAAAATATAACTTCAACAGAGATTGAAAGAGCCAAAGGGATAGAATGAATACTTAGTAACCTGACATGTGGAAGGGCTTCTTGAGGAAGCCTGGATTGTCTGTATGCCCCTAAGGGGTGCTCCCATCTAACCCCTTTCAGAGTCTAAAAATAATGGAGATCCACCCAAAATGCTACCTGCAGCTTTAAGTGATGCTTCATATGAAAATAGCCTTTAATGCTTCGAAAAGCATCCCTATTTCAGGAATAAAAACTGCCAGTGGCTATTAAAACAATCAGTCACATTACAAATGTCCCTCACATGGTGGGTAGTTGTGGATGGCATGAGTAGTCTTGTTGTAGGAAGGTCTGAATGCAGGTACATCTTACTATTCTAAGTGAAACAATGTACATTTGATTTGGCTTTCTTTGAAAAACAGGTGGCTAAAAAGCTGGCCTTACTGAGATAAGGCACTGATAGCAATGAACTGTGAGAAGAATATAAGTAAAACGTTCATGAAATGTGAAAAAGCAGTGGGGGGGAGCCAGTATCTTTTATATGTTAATTTATAAATGAATATATAACCAAATTATTATAAGGAGTATTTTCAATGGGGAGCATCCCTCCTCACGTATATATCCTCCATCATAGCCAATGGAACTATCAATTCCTACTTAACCTCTGCTTTACTGACCCTTCCCCCAACTTTTCCAGTTCAGCATCTTGGGTGTTCGATCTAGTTGCCTTCTTCTCACTACTATTACTCTGGTTCTGTGTCCATCACGTGCTCATCCTCTGGTGCAGAATCTTCTGCCATCTGTGATTCTTCAGGTGGGGCCTCTGGTGGTTCTTCTTCAGGTGGGGCCTCTGGTGGTTCTTCTTCGGGTGAGGCCTCTGGTGGAGTCACAGGTGTAGCCTCTGTTGGTTTCTCTTTACGACTTAAAAGAGTAAAAATAACTAGGCCTAAAAAGAACACGACGAGAAATACAGGTACTATGAACACCAACTTGCCAAGGTCACCTCTCTGTTGGCTTCGCAAATGAGTGCTACCTTCGCTTGATTGTTCAGAATTGAGCAGCATATTAGCAGGGCCACTGTCCACACTGCCCCCCTCTCCTTGTGCTTTGCAGTCAGGAGGGGCAAAGCCAGGTTCACAGTGGCAGTGCCTTAAATTGTTGCACACACCTTTCCCATTACACATTGTAGCTGGCTCACAGTCATAGCTTAACACAGCGTGATCAACGCAGGAGTAATTCACACAGACTTTGTTTGGGGCACAGTAAGTGCCAGGCTGCACATCTCCCTCGTCAGGGATGTCAGCATCACTATAGGCATCCATGCTCCAGCACCAGTCATCTTTGAAGGGAATCTGAATGAGTGTATGTTGAGGTTTGATTGATGGTATAACGACAACATCTGTACAAATAAGTTTCCCACAGAATATATCTTCATCGATGCACTTAATATAAACGGGGTCGGTAATAGTGGGGCGACCACAGTTTCCAAAACGGTTTCCTTTGCTGTTCATCAATTGGTAGCAGTCTTCGGAAGCAGACCTTGCAGACATCCCATAAAGATTCCTGCAGTGCTGGTCAGGGTTCATACAACGACCCCTGTAGCAGTAGTTGATTCTCTGGCAAGGCGTGCCATCCTGCTTATACGTGTCTACAGGGCATTCTCCAGAGTCACCATGACAATATTCCGGAAGGTCACACTCATCCTGAGCAGACCGGCATATGTATCCCTTCCTTCGCCATAGGCAGTTGGCACAGCAAAGTCTTCCGTTGCACTGTGCACCGGGCTTGAGCCTACATGTTGGGTCGCAACACGGGTTACTGTCACAGTTAGGGCCACAGTCACACTCCTCGGAGGCCTCCCTCACACCGTTTCCACAGACGGCACTCCTACGTGTGCGGGCTCTGCGCCCCGGCTTGTTCAAGAGACACATCCCTTTGTGCTCGTGGAGAAACCGGTAGAAGGAGTTGGAGCTACAGTCGCTGAAGCCGCTGTCTTTTGTGATGTTTTCGTGCATGAGGCAGAAGTACCTCCCTTTGCAAGTGCAGGCAGGGTGGTCGTGCTCAATACCCAGGTTGTGCCCCAGCTCGTGGACCATCAGAGCCGCAAACAGGAAGGCATCCTCGTGGTGGAAGGATGCCACAGCTGCTGCAAAACCACGGGAACAGGCACCACTGAGATAGGCCTGTCCCATGATCTGCCCAGGATGGTGCCCAACGATCATGTGGGCAACATCATGCTTCACACGACCCAAGAGCTTCTGCTGTCTCCAGCTGTTGAAATTCCTGAGGGTAACTTCCAAGTCCACCGGGACCTCTATTAAGTCCCCCTCGCTCCAGATCTCCATCCCAGCCAGCACCACCTGTGTATTCAGGGCCCTAGTGAAGCTGTTGGCCAGAGCGACAATGTCCATCACTCCCAGGACTGTCTGACTGACGTTACTGCCCCACATCTGGAACCGCTGGTGGTTGACCACCACAAACATCTCCACATACTTGGTGTGGGACCACAGGAAGGACGGCGCCTGGAGCTTAGGCGGCTTCCTGCTGCCTTGCTGCCTGCTGGTGGACACCCCCAGGCCCTCAGCAGAGGTGACACGACAGGACACTGGAGCGTGGGGTGCCATGGCGTGCAGCACATGTTCAAAACGTTGTGACGACTCCAGGGGCTCAATGCCATAGGAGCGCACCCCCTTCATCAGGACCCCCTTGAGGCCGGAACGGGTGTTGACAGACACGAAAGAGCCCGGGGCTCCTTCTATGTAGCCTTCGTAGTGGCAGTCGTGTGAGACCAAAGGGGTCTCTTGGCCCAAGATCCCATTATGGTAGCTGAAGACTGGGAAGTTGCTCACAAAATAGTCTTTCTTCACCTTCAGATGAATCACCTGTTTCAGGCCCTGCATGTACAGCATGTAGGATGCCTCCGCCACGGAGTCTTTCCTGCCCTCAAATGCCATCCTCTGGGGAATAACTATTTCACGAGAAGAGTCATATTCTGACTCCTGATCACAGTCCATGCTGGGCAGAAAAATCACCAACAGCAGCGCCATCCACAACCTGACGCATGCGTGTCCCAGCCCTAGGCCCAGTCTGCAGTCCCACTTCTGATGAACCCAGGACTGAAACTTGATCCCACCTTCTTCCAAGGCTGCTCTGATCTTCTGTAAAGGAGGCAGATTGGAGGCCAAGTCTCTCACTGAGGCAGCCATTGACATGGTCCCGATGAATCAATCGATGATGCAGGGCCTCTGGACATCAGCAACTCCTTGGCATGCCAACCTTCAAGAGACTCAGGGAGCGGTCCCAGATGTACTTGGGTCACTTTATGGGTAGCTGTTCTCCAAATCTGAGTTTTAAGAGCCTATGAGTGATGCCCTCTTCTATCTCTTCCAGCCTTCCGGTAGTTTCCGTGGCGTGTTTTCTTTCTTAAATCGTCAGCTGTACTGCTCCTTGGTCAAGTTCCTTTAACCTTCCACGAGAAATATGCCAAGGAGAAAGCCTGTAACTCAGCCAGTAGCTCGATTAACACCTCGAATTACCCTGTGTCTTCAGTTCCAAGTCCCCGATAGCCGTTAACTTAACATTCTGCAGGACCTGGGGGGAGGGGATAAGAATTCTGGGAGATTCTAGGTGCAGGACCAAGTTCTCTGTCATCCCCGCCACTTTTCCCCATTCCTGCAGCATTTAGACCAGCCATCCCTGTCAGTGTCAGAATTCCCTTCAGTTGGACGCACAACTGCTCACTTGCTAGCTCCGGTTCATAACTGAAGCATTTTGATGTTTTGTATCTCTACTTATAAACTCTCCTCTACCCCACAGTTTTCCCAACATATATACTTACGAGGCGTTAAATGAGACAATCTCTATTTCTACACAGAATAAGAGATCATGATCCAGTATCAATTCTTCCCAGTTGTCATTTTGGTTTTTTAAACCAAGTACCTACCTTCAGTTTGTTCTTCTCAAATGAATACAAATGGTGCAAACTCTTTCAAAAAGTGGTTCTTCCTATCCATGTTTCCAACCATCAAGTTGTTTCTCTCTTGTGCTCAGATGAGACAGTTGTTCTACAGCCAGCCAACTTAAAACTACAGTTGTCTGTAGCTCTATAGATGCTCAATGATGGTTTTCCTCAGAAAGTCAGCAGTCTTCTAAGAAAATTGGAGACAGTAAGCTGCTGCTGACGTACATGAACACTCCTTTAAAAGTTCAAGTTTGCCTGGTGCATGCGTTTGGAGCCCAGTAATTAGAAGCAGGAAGATTTTCACTTCCCATTACAGCCAATTTTGCTTTATTAGCAAACGTGACAGGTCAAGTCACAGCAGAATTTACTACCAGCATAGGAATACTTGAAACTTCACCTTGTAAACCAAACTGTGGTGAGTCCTTTGGGAGCCATTTTTTTTTTTCCCTTTCAAGGAGATGTGATGAGGGTATGAGCCCCTTTCGAGTTGAGGAAGTCTGCAGGATATTCATAAACTTCCAGCAAGGCACTCATCTTACATATCTGGACGTAGCACTCAATTGGAGGCCCAAAGAACATACTGGAGAATTGGTGGTGGACTGGGTATGCTACAAAGTTCCTCTGAAGAAAAAGGAGCTATTTATTGCCTTTCTCTTCCCAAAGGAATGTTGACCTGCTTCCCTAAGAGGGGGAAACTACAGGTGTTCAGTTATTCTAGGAACAAATACAGAGGTTCTCCTGGCTGCGAATAGTGCCTTCTAAGATCACGTTGCACTGACAAGCTCAGTGGTATTTTCTAGTTAGTCAGGAAGCAAGCAGTTTCTTCTCTGTGGCCGGTCCTTGCATTTTGCCATGTTGAGCAGCACTGAATTCTCTGTAGAGAGTATATATCTGGTAGTAATCCGTCACCTAATGGTCTTCCAGCATAGAGGAAATGGCAGAAAGGATGCTAGTGAATCATACTGCCTGGAAAAATACCTTGAGTTACAAACTCTCCAAGATAATCAAAACCAACATATAATTCTTAAGAGAGAATTTAGGTTTTTATCATAAATTCCTGCAGTTCGTCATACAGAGAGGAGAAAACTGACCCAGTGCCACCCTGAAAACAGAATTAGCAAAGTGGAAGAATTAGAAGTGAACTCTCTGGGATTTTTTTTTTTTGCTGGAAGTTTGTATGACGTGATGCAAGTGAAGAACTGAACCTGTGGTCTTTCTCTTCTCTGTGAACTCTCAGATCAACTCTGACCAAAAGTCACTTTTAAAAAATTGTTTTTGAAGTCCATAAGCACAATAGAAAAGCAAAAAAGCATCCAGCCCTGTATTGTATCCAAAAAGCTGCTCAATGGGCCAGAACCAGGCTACCTGAAGATCTATGAGGCCAAAGTAGCCCAAGGAATACGTCACGTAAAATGGGCAGAAACATCACAGAAAAAAAGGGGAGCTTTCATGAGAAATCTTTTTTAAAGGGGGGGTGGGTACTAATCCAATACCCACCGGTGTATAGGATATCTAACTTTCTCCAAAATCATTCTAAAAGGGGAGCAGAGGAACAGGGCCACAAGGGCTGGGACTGGTGAGTGCTCTAGGGGAGGGGAGAGAAGCCTCAGTGGGTCAGCAGGGGAAAGGAAACCAGATCTGGTCAAACGTGAAAAGACTAAACAAAGAGAAGATCAATCTCTTTAAATTTAAGAAACAAGCCAATACCCCTTTACCCAACATGACAAAAAGGAAGTGCCACTGCTTTAATGAGGTAGGGATAAGCAAAACGGCCTCTTCCACTGAGGGAGTGGGAGTCCGTGAGCTCCAGTGGGCAGTGTAGCGTGGGTCACCCACAGATACTCTTGGCCTCGCAGCTAAGCTCTCCGAGGTGCAGAGAGGAAACACACAGAGCAAGGGAAACAGGTGCCATCGTACTTGATTCAAGTGTTTACTGAGCAGAAAAAGCTGAATGGTTGGTCCTTCTGTCTACTGCTGGCAAGCGGTTTTTGTATACTTTATTATAAATAAAACAGTCTTGCTCAACAATAGCATTTGTCATCTTACAAACACAATCTACACAGTCCTAAATCATAGGGTATCTCTAGGAAGTGAGCTTTTCCTATCCAAAAACAAATAAAACCACACTAATAGTGAATCCTGTATCTAAACCTAGAGAGCATCTTTAAGCAGTGTCGAAATGAAATTATTTATTAATTTACATAAAATACTTTATACATTAAAGAATACAATTTAAAATTGTAAAAAAAAAACTTGAAGCTGTTGTTATTGGGATTCATGGGACATTGTTTGCTCTTCAATCACTTGCTTCACAATTTCAGCCAGTTTTAGACGATCCACTTTATCTGTGAATCCACGACCTGAAATCCAAGAAACAAAGGTCAATCTCGAACTCTCTCTATGGCGATTCTAGACCCTTGACAGGGACTCAGAAAGGCATACTCTGGTGGTGTAGTGGCTATGCGTTGGACTTGAGATCCACAAGGTCGAGAGTTCGAAACCACCAGCAACTCTGCAGGAGTAAGGCTGGGCTTCCTACTCTCATCAACAGTTAAAAGTCCCAGAAACCCATAGGGGTCACTATGAGTCACCATTAACTCGATGGCAGCAAGTTGTTTTTTTTAATGTATATACCAAATTAACCTTATTAATGTAGGAACCGGTCTCAAAAGCACTCAATTCCAATTCCCCCATATTTCATGTAACAATTGGACAGTCCCATTGATCTAGCAATAAAAATCCAAAGTTCATTACAACACGCAAGCAAACCATACACATAATGTGTATCTGATAAGCAACTTTATATAAAGAATGTCTACACATCTAGCATAAGAAAGACTCGCTGCCATCAATTTAATGGTGACTCATACCAACCCCTTGTGGGTTTCCAAGACTCTAACTGTTGATGGGGGCAGAAAGCCCAGTCTTTCTCCCTCGGAGCGGCTGGTGGTTTCAAACTGCTGACCTTGCAGATCACAGCCCAATGTGGAACACTACACCACAGGACTCCATATGAGAAAGACAATGCCACAGAGAAATGGACCCCAAAGGGAATGGACAGAAGACATAATCACACACTTCCTGAGAGTAAAACTAAAAGACAAACATAAGTGTCCGATCTTACCAGTCAAAGATTAATGACAAATTTAAATGACACTAAAATAAAATATAATTTCATACCAGCCATAGCAAGCATTGGTGTAACTGTGGGACCATTGGATCTCTCATACATTGCTAGTTAAAGGAACATTTGTACAACCATTTAGGAAATCTGGTACCTACTGATGCTGATGTAGTTTATTCCCTCATTACCTAGAAATACAATCCTATATATATGAAAAATGAGTGTGTTCATCAAGTCCACATACAGAGCAATTACAGCTGCCCTTTTCTTAATTCTTAAAACCTGAATGGAAATAATCTTAAGTATAAATAGGTTCCCTGATTATGACTATCTGATTGATGGACAACTCTTACCCTTGATAAGGTTATGTAAATTCAGCCTCACTTTGAAAGAAATGAACCAACCCCTAATCCAAAAACCAAAGCCACGACTGAGTCGATTCTGGCTCATAAGGAACCTATAGGGCAGAGTAGAACTGCCCCCATAGTTTCCAATGCTAGAAATCTTTGGAAACAGACTGCCACGTCTTTCTCCCAACCTTTTGGTTAGCAGCCACGTGCTTGCTTGTAACCATTACCACCAAGAACCAAGCCCACCACCACTACCTCAGTCCTCGCTCACAAGAAAGGCACACGAGGACAGAGGAGGCCTGCACCACGGGCTCTCTGAGGCTGTCCTCTTTCTCCCCAGGCAACCCACTGTGCCACTGAGGCTCCTTCAGCCAACACCCGCTCCTCCTCACGACAAATTCCCCTCACAGTCACCCCCAGTGGCTGCGTGTGCAGCTTACCAGTCACTGAGAAGGCGCCAATCCTGTCCTTGCCCCGGAGTCAGTGAAACAAGAACTGTGAATACCTGTTTGATTCACCGACAGAGAGCGTTATGAAGGGATCTCATTCATAACCTGGAGGTTGCCTGTGTACATCCAGTCAGCCTCAGAATAGATAGCTATCTAATGTTGTCACAGATAACAGATGAGCTCCTCAACACGACTGAAAATGAATGACTTGCTGCTACATGAAACACCACGGATGAATCTCTCCAACACGACATTAGCTAAAAGAAGTCAGATACAGACAAAGGCTGTATGACTCTTAGCTACATAAAATACAAAAATAGGCAAAACAGGTAGACGGTGTTATCAAGACCGTGATTACACTTCAGGGGAGGGAACAGGAGGAACTGGAAGAAGACACATATTCTGCGACCTATTTACATAAAGTGCATCCGCTGTACGGAAATCCATCAAAACACATTGTGTGTCATTCTTTCCCTGTACTGTTACATTTCAAAACCAAACAAATTCCCAGGAGAGCTAATCTCTACCCAACATGGGAATCATGGTACATTTTAGAAACCAGCCAGCCAGTGAAATCAGAGAGTTTGTTTGCTTTTCCCCCCCGAGAAGCCAAGAGGACTCAAGTCCAGTTTGGTGTGCTCTATTAGAAAGACACAACAAAACCAGCAATCCACGAAATACAGCTCTCTTTGTTTCCAGGCCCTGGGGAGAGGCGGGAAGAAACTCCTCAATGTAGCCGTTCTTCCCTAGGTCCGCAGGGAAGGACTTCCTGTATTTTAACCTTTGCCCCCTTTGGGGTACAGTCCAGGCATCTGGGAGGAGTTCGGAGAGCTGGACGTCTTGGGCCAGAGTGGTGTGTGACAGGGACTCTCCAAGGTTAATCTGCATCACATAATTCGCAGAAATCTAGAAAACAACCTAGAAGGTCTAATGTCCACTTTGGCCTGGGCAGCTAGTATAGGCTGGAACTAATAACCAACCCTTCACCTGGAAAGAGCCCCAGCCAGACCCCTGAAAACACCCTGCCGTTTCTAAACAAGGGTCACTTCTCTGCATCCCTAGCACAGGGAGTGACTGGGCTCCTACCGTTCCAACTGAAGCTCTGCAGAGTGTCTCTGAGGAGTTTGCATTCTCGGTTATACTTCCACGCCTCCTGCATGACTTCATTCAGCTTCTCGTCTTCGTTTTCTCCTAGTGGTAGAGAAGAGAGTTTTGTTTCAGTGTCAGACTGTGAAACTGATGGAGACCTCTTCTACTTTGACAACCTTGCACACATTCTAACAGGCCCAGAGTCTTGGCATTGGGGGCGGGGAACTCTGCAGCATCAGAGTCTACCAATACCTGGTTGATTTCAGACTGAGAGAAGAGGCCAAGGCTGAGTAGGCTACACTTTTTCTCTGAAGCTCATTTTTTACCTTAAAATCTGCTGGCAGATCAAAGACATGTGTCCACCGGACAAAACACTGTTATTTGAGACACATGATGTGAGTTCTCTTAAAACCCAAGGAGCTCAGGACGACAGGCAAACCTTCATTCCCACAGAGGGCTGAGCACAGCCCATCCCACACATTTGCGAGAAGAGAAAACATGCAGAAAGCAAGCTGTCCATCCACAGGGCCCGGGTCAGCCACTCTGCCTCGGAGAACAGCAGCAGCAGCAAAAGCCACTCAGGAACTTCAGAGTCACACGTCAACAGCAGCCTTGAGTGCCACAGGCTTGTTAAATGCTGTGTGAACAGGCCGCCACCGGATTCTGACCCTGGCCGCAGGTTCCCATTCCCCATGCTCTGTCCCGTGCCCTGTGTGACAGACGAGGAACACAAAGAGCCACACGGACAATTAAACCTCAGCTAGAAATTTCCCCAAAAAACAGAGGAGAGGCAGAACGTCCCACACTGCTCACTCTTTAGAGTGGGCGCCTTCTAATGTACATCAAGTATTTGTTTTCTTGTAACAGACAGAGGAAACAGACAAATTACAAATGAAGGCATTTGCTGTCAGGTATAGACACACACACACACACACACAGCACATTTATAAGCGGCGTGACCTTTACCAGCCTGGGGGAGAATACACTGAGCAATCACATCCCGGAGCTTTTCCAAGGCAACATTTGAATCCTCGGCACCGTTCTCACGGTCGTGGATATAGACCCCGTCCTTTGGCTTAGTGCTGTAAATGGTTAAGGAGAAGGGAATAATAAGGTGAGACCCCAAAACCCAACTCTGGGCTCATGACTATTACCCTAAACACAGGCAGCGTATTTTTTCAGCTCGATAAATAACTACAGACTGTCCCCAGTGCTGTGGGAGCCCTGGTGACGTCATGGTGACCCACTGGGTGCTCACGGCTAGGTCAGCAGTTGGGAACCACCAGCTACTCCTCGGGAGAAAGGCGGGCCCTTCCTGCTCCCGTAAAGAGTTAGTCTTGGAAACTCGCACGGGCAGTTCTGCCCTGCCCTGGAGCTTTGCTAAGGAGTCGGCATCAACTCGATAACAGTGAGTTTGGGGGTTGTTTGGGTGTCCAATTCCTGATGCCAGTTAAAGGGCTCAGCCTCTCCACCCTCTCAGGAAGCAAAAACTGGCACTGACCCCTGGCTGGGTATTCAGAACCCACAACCCAGTCATCCAGCAGTGAAGACGAGATCAGACAGAGATGCTCAGTTACCCGAGTAACTTCCTCTTTCTCAGAATGGGGTTGTTCACCGAGTGCAAGGGTTTGAGGCTGACTTTCAGGTCCTGGATCCTCATGTTGGCCAACTGCTCTGCGTGAGCCTGCTGGATCCCTGCAACCACCGCCTGGATGCAGACATGGCCGTCAGTTGTTCACGTGCATCGCAGTCACCGCAAAAGCCAATCTAAGGCAGTGTGAAGGAGACTACCCCACTCCCATGCTGAGGGGCTACCGGGAAGGTGCAGCCGATGAGTCAGGAGGGCCCAGCAAAGCAAGTGTTACACAACACTTCGCTTTCCTGCCCTGGCGGGGTGGGTAGAAATTCAAGTAAGAAAGACTAATGAGGCTCCTGCTCAGAGCCACTTGCGAGGACAAGTATAAAGAGGTGCTGTACCCGTGCCCAAACCAGTGCCTGTACCTGCACACGAGGGGAAAGGTTGGCAGGCCGCTGCCTGTGTGCCCCCGACTGCACTGCTCACCACCATGCTGGCAGTTACTTTAGTCTCAACTGTTTCCCACGATGAGGATGGCCACGCCTACCGCGGGGGCCTCCCATCAGTGAAGCCAGACGGACCTGCTGTCACCTGTACTTTGTTGGCTCAAGCTCTTTGCCACATTGTGCACTTACTCAAATGCAAGTTCATACTGGGCTGACTACTCGATTCTCAGGGCCAGCCCAAGACTGAACATGAGGAAGCGCTTTCAGCGTGAAGTCATTTGCCTTTCCTTCAGAACATCTTCCTGGATTGCACGCCACACCCTCCCTCCTGCCACCCCAGTCTTTTTCTTCCTGTATTCCTGTCCTACCCACAGTGTGGTACCCCACATCTGTATCTGCGCTGTGCCCTCGTGTTTACGGCTCTGTCACAGAAATCTGTGCCCCTAACCTCGGAGCACAGACACGGAGGAGAGTTCTTTGAATGTGTCCTGCACGTGTAACTCCTGGGCTTGATCTGGTCTTTCAGAAAGAGAAGCTCTTTCTTTCCCATCTTGATTTTCAGGACATGAGAGGCTTCTCGGAGCAAGACTGAGCACCTCTGCATTGCCTTGCTTTTAACCCCTCACCAAGTTGAACCTCAACATGCCTTCTCAGCACAGCCTTTTCAGCCACAAAATCAGCGCCACTCCAAACCTTATCCATCAAAAAAACAAATAAAAATACACATTTTTTAAAATTTAAAAACCTTATCCATCATCATTTGAGCAGAAGGCAGCACATTATCCAGGGCCTCAGTCGAGTTGAGCCACGGGTGGTCCAGCACACCCTCGGTCGTGAGTCGCTCTTCTGGTTTGACCTTCAGGAGCCTGGAGAGAAGGGCGGCAGGGCTGACATGCACAGCTGCTCTTGGGGACCCAAAGATGTTCTTGGGTCTGGCTCTCACCAGCTCTGGCTCTTTACCTAAACCCCAAAGTGCCAAAAGGGCTTTGAATGCCAACCCTACCCTCATCATCCCAGCCCTTCCAAAATGACTTGGCTTCCGTGTGGGAAGCAGGTGTGCACACCAGGAGGTTACCCTTTAGGGGTCTGGCTAATTGTGCACTCAGGTTCTGGCTCGGGAGGCGTCTGGCTCACAACCCTGGGCCCAGCAGAAGGCGGCAGAGCTCCATCTGTTACTGCAGTCTGCCCAGAGAGAGAAGCCTCGGAGATGCTGGGACGTGAGTGGCTCTTCCCTCCCACCCAGCACTCTGCAGACTCACTTTCTGACAACATCTTTGGCCATCTCAGAGATCTGGCTCCACTCTTCCTCTGGGAACTCAAAACTGCCGGTCATGATCTTCCTCCGCATGTCCTTGGGGATCGTCCGGCTGTGGTGCTTAGAGTAGAAAGGAGGGTATCCACACAGCATCACATAGATGATCACCCCGAGAGACCACAAGTCACAGCTCTGGAAGCAAAACGGAGGCAGTCACACACACTGAAGAAGAGCCCCTACTACAGGCCCCAAAGCAGTTCCCAAGATACCCAGGCAAAATCTCCGAGAACCACTTCACACAGACTAGACCCGCTGTAGGGTGTCCCAGGAGAGCTCGCCTACTCTCCAGGCTTTCTACCTGCACTGTGAGGACTGATTCCCTGTACCAGGTCCTGGCTGGGTGCTCACACCGCCTTCCCTAGTGTGCATGGTCCTCACCTAAGGGGTGCCTCTAGAATGTAAATGAAATGTCTGACCAGCATTTCTCTCTCCTACCGTCTGATTCTGAGACACGTCTGATGGCGTTTCTGCCTTTCACTAGACTTACAGATTTGGGACTTGCCAGACTCCTACAATCAGATGTGTCCATTCCTCAAAATGAAATAAATCTCTATCATCAACATAGAGCTATAGACACACACACACACACACACACACACACACACACACACACACACACACACACCTGTTACTGGTTCTGTTTCTCTAGTGAACCATAAGACAACTATCAATAAATACTGCATAGACGAAGGGGCTTCAAAAAGTGTGTGGACATTTTTCATTGTCTTTTAGTTTCTCTGCTCCACAAACTTTTTGAAGCCTCCTAGGATGCATACCACTATGCAACAAGAGTAGTCCTGGGTAAAACAATCGCTCATCTTCTCCCTCGTCAATAATCATCAGGGAGAACCAGTGAAGGAAGGACCAGGCAAGTATGAAAACATTCCTGTGGCCACAAGAGTGACTCACTCTATCCCTCTGCCAGGATTTGCCCCATTCTAGGGGAAGAGATTCTTTTATTTTTTATTTTTTAATTCTGAAAGAAGTTTGCCCCTCACTACCAGGTCTTCCAGAAACGAGCACATGGCTTGCAGACAACACTCGCTTAGACACTGGGTTCTCAGGGGCATGAAATCAAGTCGTGTGCCTGAGAAGGGCAGGCCAGTGAGCTGCACTGTGGCCACACTCCCCGTCCCACCCACACCGGGGGACATGGGGACTTCAGGACACCCGCCAGTGTTGTGGCATCAGAAAGCAAACATTTGTGGGTCACATGGCCCGTGTGACAGAACACAGGTATGAAGTGATAACGGTAAAAGGGACCTTGAAATTACACCTTTCGAGTCCTTTACGTTATAGATGAGGAAACTGATAACCACAGAGGTCGTTTCATCTCCACGGTCATCCATTAAGCATGTAACTAAACGAAGGTGCTGACCACGGAATGGAGAGTGTAGAGCCCCAAGGCTGCCCTCGTCTGTCTACTGCCTTTCCCTCACTCAGTGGCAGTAAGTATGTTTTGTCTTTTTGCTTGAAGTCCCCTACCTACAACTATCTCGAGGCTCAGGGTCCCCCGCATCATCGTTTTCCTCTTGTGCTGTAGGACTAGGCTGTCCGGTGTGTGGGCTACAGACGAAAGACATCGAATCAGAGCCACGAGCTCTTACTATGTGCACTGAACCCTGGGGAGGGGTTCATGCGGCAGAAGATAATGGTACCCTAAATTCCGATGGATACCCTCTTGCTTTTGTATCCCAGAAACAGCCCCTGCATCAAAACCAACCAACCAACCCAAGCCAACCATGTTGTTGACGAGCGGTCCCCAGACGATCCAGCTACCAGATAAGCCACTGTGCGCGTGGCCAGGGCCCTCCTTGCTGCTAAGCTACATGGGCAGAAAAGGGTAGTTCCGATTTCATGAGACAAAAGCTGGAACTTGACAGCTCTCTCTCTTTTTCTCACTGTGTGTGTGTGTGTGTGTGTGTGTGCGTGTGCGTGCACATGCACATGTGCTTGCAGCCTTTTGGACAGGGCCAGCAAGGGATAGGAAGGGAGCTAAGCACTTGCTCTCCCTGGAGGAAAGGGAGTGGGCACTTGCCGTACCTTGTTGTAAGTGTAGGGTGTTTGTGAGGTAGGTACAGTGCCAGACTTCTCCTTCTGATGTCTTCTCTGAGCCTCCAGTACCTGCCGGAAGGAGCCAAAGGGGGCGGCGTTACTGAGAAATCACTCTACCAACCTAAACTTGACAGAGATTGCATAGAGATGCCTGGACGGCGATAAGAGCTAGCAATTAATAGAAAGAAAACCATTCGAAACCACTTTGCCTTGTTACAAATAGCAATCTGTCCATCACTGTTCACCCAGGATCAATGAGTATATGAAAATGCAATGCCTCTTCCAACGCACTCCTGGGAAAAGATGCTCATCATCACCAGTCATCTGGAAATTCCGATGGAAAAAACCAACTCAACCTGCTCACTCACCTGAATGGCTAAAATGATAACCACTGACCGTGGGACTGAGAATGTGAAGCAGGTGGAACTCCACAGTGGGAAAGCAAAGTGGTATAGCCACTCGGAAGCAGGGGTGGCCCCTTCCTCAGAAAGCTACCTTACACTTGCCCCATGGCCCACCAACCTCACTTGTAGGTATATGCCCAAATGAGGAAAGGTGTCCACACCAAGTCGTGCAGGAATGTCCACAGCCTCCCCACCCCAGCCCCCCAAAAAGAGTGACCAAGCAGCAGTACCAAGGTGTGTGGTTGTGTCTAAGAAGTCTTCCTAACTTTGCTCCGCGTGTGTCCCAAAGCACTCGTGGACCTAGTGGCAGCAATGGTAAGTACAAATCTCTTCTGCCAGAGGGGTATGGACTTGTGGGTAGACGCTCACTCTCCCTTCCACACCCGTCAACCTGGCATGTCTGTCAAGCATCTCCTGGTAGGTCCCCATCAGGTTTCTGAAGCTGAGTCCCCCCACCGCACCCCACCGCCCACTGGCAGCGCCCACCTACTTGTGCTGTGGGCAGAAGGGCCGTGTGTGGGCAGCGCGCTGGCAGACCCGGGCAGAAGCGGCATGTGCTCACCTGAGGTGCTACATAATAAGGAGTGAACTGAGGTGTCATCAGGTCACCTTGATCAATTTTGGCAAACCCAAAGTCACACAACTTCACAGGGGCATCCTGAAAGAGAATAATGGAGGTTCCCGGCAGTCATGAAAGGAAAAGCCGGGTGCAAGGCACGTGAGCCTGAGCTCCCGAGTCTGTCTGAGATGACGACACGCTACAAAACGTGCCCCAGGCCTGGACAGCACGCGTCGATCGACTCACACAGTCGGTCTGACTCAGACAGCGTGGAACTGTTTGCTCCACCGGGTTGTGGAGCCCGTCCACCTTTACCGGAGCACACAGCCTCATCTTTCTCCAGCAGAGCTGCCGGTGGCCTCTTCACCCTGGATGCAGAGCCCCCCGGACGGACACAGACACGCTCACTGCTGCCCTGGGCAGAGAAGGGCAGCACCATGAGGCCAAAGAGCAAGTCTTCTCACCAGAGAGTTGTCTTTGAAGAGCAGGTTTTCGGGCTTGAGATCCCTGTGTGCGATGTTCAGCAGGTGACAGTGCTGCAGCGCCAGAGAGATCTGCAAAAGGACAGAGAGCACCAGCCGCCTCGCTCAAAAGGGGGCTCGGCTGTCAGAGGTCCTCAGTTGAATCAGTCTAGACTGTGGTCAGCGTCCACCTTTCAGGCAGAGATTCAGCACAGCGAGGAATACCGAAACAGAGTGGTGGGAAAAGCCTAGAGTGTGACTGTCCTGTAGCTTGTTAAAAAGAAAACCACAGCAGGGGAAGCAGATCCTTTGTCAGTATAGGTGACAGTTACCTCCTGCACAAAACGGGTGGAAATGAGACAATGCGCCCTTTTTTATGCTCCTCAAGTCTGACAGACACTGCTGAGGGAACACTGAGGGGGAGCCCCCTTCCTAGCAGGCCCTGGCGCAGAGCCCAGGACACTGAGGCCAGGCCGGCTCTCTCCTGGGAGCTCAGCATTCCAGCACACCTGCAAGCAGTGGTCAGATAGCCCCAAGGGCTGTCCAGTTTACTCAGCCTGCTTGCACCTTGTCGGGGTGTGTACGGGGTGGCCCTCCTTCACTGATGGCCCAGGGGTCAGTTTAAAAATCAGACTGACTGAAATAGATTCTGTCAGGGCTTCAACACTTAGGACGCAGTTTTCTTAGCGTTGCCCATGATCACCTCTTCCCTACGGAAAACTGCTTGATGCTCCTGGGAAAGAGGAAAGGACTTTATCAGGAACCGACAGGGCTGTGCTTGCTGGTTGCACTGCCTTGCTTGCTTAGTCTGAAGCTAAGCCACAAGGGTTTAGCTTTTCCCCTTCTAGAGAGATTGTCTCCAGTTGGAATCCTAGGATGGCCTGTGACCTAAATCATTCTGACAGCAACACAGTGTGAGATCAAAATTGGGGGACCACGACCAGGAAGAGCCCAGGAGCCAATTCTAATCAACCCCGACCAGCTGAGCGGAGGTGGCTCAGAGCCAGGAGGCAGCTATCCTCGAGCTTGGGTACATCGGTCAGCTTTCTGCCAGCAGGGCAGCACTTCCTCTCAGCGACTAATAACAATAGCTGTGTGGAGGCTGCGTGTGTGAACAGACACCTACAGTCTGCCGTAAAATTACCTTCCTTCCCGACTTGTCTAAAATCTCACAGGAGCCCCTGGGACTCAGCTGACAAGCGGGTAGTTAACCCTTCCAGGGCCCCCGGGACAGTCTTCTCAGGTGTCTTGGTTGGGTAGCCGCTAACCCTGTGGTAGTACATGCTGCCACCTGGCGGGAAGTGGTGTAACTGCATGAATCAGAAGAAACACCTCACCCACCAAGCCTACCACCATCTTCGACTTGGAACGTGTGCCCCACATAATTATACCCAAATCCACATTGTCTCAAATAACCCCCCCCCCATTTCAGCATGTCTTCTATTACTGGAAACACATGGTATCTAACAAAAGGTCAAAGCAGAAAATGACAGTGGTCATCAAAGGGTTAAGAATCCAATTTCTCCCCCAAAGCATCAAAGGAGCCACATTTCTCCTGGCAAGACATCTTTGTGATGACATAACAAAGCAGGCAATGAGAGATCAAATAGCGCTTGTCTGCAAGCTTTCTGGTATTCCCCCCAATGAAATTGCATTTGTTAACCAACACTGTTGGCAGTTTGATTGGTACCTGGGGTTAACTTGCCTGCTTTGTTACTTGGCTGGCTTGCTTCTCTGTAAAGTGCCGGTGCTGGCTGATTCTGTGAAATAGCTCTCCCCCTTCCATCATCTCCATTACAATTAAGAGTCGAGCCCTGTTTGAAAGCATTTGATTTTGTTAAGTTCAAAACAAAACAGAAAAAAACCAAGAAAACCCCTGAAACATCAAATAGCTGGATTAAGAGAGAGCCCACCTATAAAGGGTATAAGTACCTCTTGGCCCAGCCCTATCAAGTCATTCTGGGCGGTGCCCCAACACCACCAAGTGCATGCACCCTTTCCCCAACCTGAAATTTCCTAAGGAGCTAACAACGCAATGGAAGAGCTCACTTTGAAGACATGGCCCCTTGGAGGACATCGAGCGGTTATAAGTAGCCGTCAGAGAGGGGTTTTAGGTGGCACATTTGGTGTATGTATTGTTGAGCAGCTAGTCAACATGTGTTGGGGACTTGGTGACACGGTGGTTAAAGTGCTCCACTAGCCACTCCATCGTAGAATGATGCGACAGTCCGCTTCTGGCAGGATTACAGACCTGAAAACCCGCTGAGGCATTCTATCCCATCGGGTTGCTGAGAGCCAGTGGCTTTGGTTTGGGTTTACACTAGAAGAACATAGACAGTCCCCTAGTCACACACAAGGCCAGTTCTCAAATTCACCTGTCAGTCGAATGTGTAGGTAAGAAGGAACAGGTTCATAGGACTCTTACTTCATGTCGGGGCCTGCCTTTGCACGAGCTGTGTATTTCACCTTTCTTTCTATGCACTGAACTTCAACGCTACTTCACCTTGCACTTTCAAGTTCTGTAACTACCGAGCCAAGCTCACCTGACAACACATTCTCCACCTCAGTTATCTTCATGCGCAGCTTTGCAAGCATGGAAAAGGCCTGCTCTGGGACGCCTGTTCCAAGTGCTGATAAGGGCGAAAGCTTAGCCAAATATAGAATGACACCCTCAGCCCCGTGCTGACCACCCTCTCCCGCCCGGAGCTCGTGCACCACCGCGGCTGCCCAGGGCAGTCACAAAGCAGTGCACGCGTAAGGTACAATGAGCCCGTCTTCAACTCAAATTTTTCACGCGGAGACTTTTGGACAGTCCGTTCTCCAATATGAAGTGTCCCTCTGTCAAGCGTTCCTAACCCAGGGATAGCTGTCCTGGGAAAAGAAGCCCACCGTGTGTCACCTGTGAACTGTACGTCACTGACTGGTCTTGGGCTGATGTGGGTGTTCTTCCCTAAGAAGCTCGTTTTCCCTGTGACTCACAGCACGGCCTGGGTTACACAGCTCCGAAATATGCACAAAGATTCTCAACAACAACCACAAGTCTGTGAATGGTGGTTACATACAGGAAAAGCCTCTAACTTCCATCTAAACCAGCGGTTCTCAACCTGGGGGTCGCGACCCCTTTGGGGGGGGGGGTCAAACAACCCTGTCACAGGGGTCACCCGATTCATGACAGCAGCAAAATGACAGTGATGAAGTAGCAACGGAAATAATGTTATGGTTGGGGGGTGGGTGGTCCCCACCACCTGAGGAACGGCGTGAGGAAGGCTGAGAACCGCTGCTCTAGATGCTGTCACCGACAGAGCACAGCGGTGAGGAATATTTAGAAGGCCATCTTTTCTTCCACTTTCAGGACTGTGACAACCTCCATCCCAAGTTCTGCCCGAGCACTTTATTATTTACGAGGCTCCGGCTCCCAGCCTCTCTGCTGGGCAAGCTCAGACTCTGGGGCCGCCTCTGCTTGAGCCAGTCCCACTGCTGCTGGTGGGTTCACGCCTCGTCTCCAGCAGAAGTGACACTGGGTTAAAGGCTCTTCTGCTCGGATAGCACCCAATGGGTCTGTCAAACACGTAGTGACTACAGTAATAATGTCCGTTTCTTTCGTGAGGGGACAAACCAGACTATGCAATAAGGGTGCTTTGATGGTTTTTGTTTTTTCCTGTCATATCAACTTCCAAGACTCTGCCTGGGCTAACATTTGGGCCTCTTTTGCCAATTTGAATCGGTTTAAATTCTACTGGAAATGCTTTTTAAAGAGCAAAATGATCAAAATGGGGGCAGCCTTGAGAGTGGGCAGGGGCCTAGATGATGAGCTCAACCGAAGTTGCTAACTCTGTTACCATTTGAAATTTGGGAAAATGTAAAGCAGCACACACTCGCGAGTGAAAGGTCCCGCTACACCTTGGTGTGCACGTGGCCCTGACGGCGGTGAGTCTCACCTGGGGCTGGACTCATGAGGAAACTGGACGCTGTTGGCGAACACTTCAATAATCTGGACGATATTGGGGTGGGTGGCACACATCATGTGCAGGCGTACCTTAAAGAGAACACGGGGAATGCTCATCACACGAGCACACCAGCATTTTCTTGCCACACTTGCCCCCAAAACACTGCCCAAGAGGCACAGTGGATGCAGAAGGGGATGCCTAGCATCTGGAACAGT
Source organism: Tenrec ecaudatus (assembly GCF_050624435.1). Lineage (NCBI taxonomy): Eukaryota > Metazoa > Chordata > Mammalia > Afrosoricida > Tenrecidae > Tenrec > Tenrec ecaudatus. Next base: position 16,508,846 of record NC_134545.1, read on the forward strand.
GTCACAGAATGGTGTGCGCACACGTGGTTTAGCTTGGAATGCTCTCTCCAGGAACAAAGCCTCACCAACACATGTCCTTTCTAGTGTCCTCTCGGTCGGCAAATGGAAAACTGGGCAACAAACTCACTGGATTAAACCATCTCTCACCTCTGTGAGGCAGAGGACTGAACACTAGCGTGTCATCACAATAGCCAGAAAAACTGGAAACATGTGTACTGTGAAAAGGTAGCTACAACCTCAGTGGTACCCTGCAGCATCCATCCCCTCCCAGCAAGATTGCACTCACCTGCCCCTTCCTCCTCGACTAGCTCCTCTGTACCCTGCAGGCGCCTCTTCCCCCACAAGACCTGGCTGCAGAGATCCCGCCCATTGAAAAGATCCAGGGGCAGCTGAACACAAATAAGGCTCTACTAGACCACAGCTTCCCCTGTGGACAGATCCCAAACTGCTGCCGGACAGTGGCGGGTAAAGGGGCGCATCCCGGCAGAGAACTTCCCTCAACTGCTGCATTCCCACAGAAGAGAATAGCTCCTAGGCACTTCGAACAGTTAGGCAAGCCAAGCAATAAAGGGCCACACCTCATTTCGAGCTTTTGGACGATCAAGAAGAATTTTCAGTGCAAACCGTTCGTGGGTAGATTTCTTCACACAGACTCTAGATTTGGAGAAAAGAAAATGAAATAATGAGAGACCTTCCGTGTGTCCATGCACATGAATGTAAACGGCTATTCTTGGGCACTTGCTAATCCAGGGTCTCCCCAATCACTTCGCCAGGGCTTTCAGGTGGAGATACAAGGAGGTTCTCACCCCCACTCGCCCCGCCTGTGGCTCCCCCAGGTGAGACAAGCGCTCAGCTGCCCTTAAAGAAATCATGGCAGCCTCTCCGGCTAAGGGTGACCCTGACAGAGGTTCTAGGCTCTCACCATTTATTGCATGTTACAACCCATGTCACTTCTGCGACGTAATTTTGCCACAGTCCTCTGAGTCTCTTACCTAACTGGACCACTAATTCCAGCTCCCAGCTTCTGTGTCCAATTGATATGGTATTCCTCTAAAATGGAAGTTTCCTGTTAAAATAGAAAGGGAAAGAGTTAGAGAACATTCCCCAATTAAAAAGCTGAACAATTAACAAGGGGTGGGCCAAGAGAAGAGCTGACCACCCCACGCCTCATCCTCTGAAAGCATCTAACAAGCAGAACTTTGTGTGCCCACTTGCCATTTCCCCCTAAGTGACAAGGTTAGGCTTTGCTTTCCCACAGAGACGTCATGATAAAAAGAAACTCTGCCATGCATCTACGAGCCACCCGAGTACTGCACTCAGTGCAGTTTTGTTTGTTTGAGGTAGAGAGCTCTTCCTTCAGAATGCACTGACTACTAAGCACTTCTCTGTGAGAGTGGTCGGCAGGCTACCTGCTGAGATCGCAGAAAAGCTGATCTGATAAAGGCGGCCAGGCTACCTGTATCACTGAACGAGTTGGCCAGATTAGTGGGAAAACGGAGTAAATGGAGACTTCAACGTGTAACTTATCATGGAACCCCCAAGTGAGCTACCACCCCCACCCCCATCTCAGAACGGAAGAATGGAGGGCCAGAACCACTGCCATGCGCCATCTCCCACTGCATAGCAGCGCCTTCCTGGCAGCTGGACCACCTGGAGTCTGGATGTTGCTCTGCTAAGACCTTGAATACAATCTTCTTAAAGGAAAAAGCAAACAAACACTTTTTCCCCCAAGAAAAATCATAGTAAATTTACCTAATTTCAAGCCAGTCCTTTTGAGTTCCAAGTTCTTCCATCCCATCCATTGTGTAACTTTATTTTTACATTCGTCTAGTTTTCACTCACTCAGGACAACACCTCTACAGGGCAAGTCCCCATAGCATTCTTGCTTAGTTATTGCATGCTGTACGACCGTCACCGCATGTTATCAGACAAGTCCTAGTGCTTGCTTCACTGTGACAGCCCAAAGTCTCCTTTGCATAAGGTTCCAGGGTATACCATGCAGACCAAACCCCGGGAGACGTTCAAATTCTCTGGTTGCTGTCATCTCCATGGCTAATACGTGGGAATGGAATTAGCTCATTCAACACTAAGCAGGCCGTTTCTGCCAGACGCCAAGCTAAGCGCCAAGATGAAAATACTGCCTCTGCCCAAGGGAACATGCCCGAGTCTAGAACAGCCTTCATCTCCACACCCCTCTGCTGCCAAGTTCTTGAAACATGCGCACAATGCAGGAATAACGAATGACAGAGGGGGGGACGAAGGCAAGGGGGTGAAGAGATGTTGAGAAGGGAGGAGCGAGCAAGATCGCTATAAAACTCCCTTCTAGAAAACTACTCACGGGGTGAAGGAGCTTGTCCCACGCACACGGGGAATGATGGACACCGTCAAGACTAGAATCTGTGGCTCTGGCCTCTCCCCAGCACTATTCCAGCAACCGTGAGCAAGTACCTATTGATACTGCTGCTGTTAATCAAGGCCAAGTCATGTCTGGCTCTTGGCAGCCCCTGTGGGTGTCGGGAACAGCTCCAGAGACTTTCAGGCTATGGCCTTTCAGAAGCAAACCGCTCAGAGACCAAGGTCCTAGCATCAAGGCTAGAGATGTGTCCTCTCCCATCCACCTCCAGTAGACCTCAGACCTACCCATCTCACCTGTCCCCCATGCTCCGATTTCTGCTGGCTCATCCAGTGCCGTGTTTGAGAAGACGGTGAGGAGTGGGAGAAAGGTGGAGCATAATCGACGCTTAGCACCACATCAAAATCACTTGCCGGAAATCTTCTCAACTCTAATGAAATCAGATATTCATAGATGTCCTACCTAATTCCGTGTTGTAATCATGTCCTTGCTGATTTCCTACTACAGCAGTTAAGTCCAACAGGGGCCACAGAGACCCTAGGAGGCTACAAAGGCTGAAGTACTTATCTGGCCCTTTACAGAGAAGTTTGCCAACCCTCGCTCGAGCCCAGCGGTTCTCAACCTTCCGCATGCCTCCACCCTTTCACACAGCTCCTCATTTTGTGCTGACCCCCCAACCATGAAATTTTCGCTGCTACTTCATCATTGTCATTTTGCTTCTGTGATGAATCAGGCGACCTCTGTGAAAGGGTCGTTTGACCCCCAAAGGGGTTGTGATCCACAGGTTGAGAACCGCTGCTCTCAACTCTTGGTTTTCCAATATAAGTGCGTACAACATTCACCTGGGAAGTTTTTAAACTTCAAGCCCCCTCCCTAAAGATCTCACAGGAACTGGGAGGTGGTGAAGTCTGGGCCATCTCTAAGCACAGACACCAGGGGCTAAGGGAAGCTCTCATTGATAATGCAGTGTGAGGGGGTAAGCCAATTCCTCACCACAAATGAGAAGTTTAACATTGGACAAAATGGCCAAAAATGGACTTCAGGGCACTGTGAACCAAACAGAGAAGTAGATACCTTCAGGGGCATGGACAACGGAAACATGGGGGAGGGCAGGCAGGGGAGGGAGGGGCAAGAAATGGGGAGCTGATATCAGGGTCTCAAGTGGGAAGAGAATGCTTTGAAAATGATGATGGCACCATATGTGCAAATGTGCTTGACACACTGGATGGATGTATGGATTGTGTTAAGAGATGTAGGAGCCCCCAGTAAAAGTATTAAAAAAAAAAAAAAAAGGAGTACTTTTGGAAACCCAATGGCCATGCAGGTAAGAACAGTTGGGTATTCTAGCCTGGGCTCGTGCCATCCCCGTCATCCCCTCACCCACTAGACTCCGAAGTGATGGGGGGGGTGGCGGCATACTTCAATCAGGCTCAGACAGGAGGTCGCAAAGCAGGGAGCACAGGCTGGCTATGACAGCCAGCAGTCTGACTGCCCAAGGCGGTGCTCAATTTGGGGTGTGAGTGGAAACTCAGCTCTGACTAGGTGTGGAGAATGCAGGTGGGAACAAACCCTTTCGCTGCCCCAAGGTGGCAGTTTCTTTTTGTTTCTTCCCGCAACATTTTACTGGGGTTCCCACAGCTTTTGTAACATTGCAAACATCAATTGTATCAAGCACATACGTACATATGTTGTCATCATTTCTATTGAGCCCTTGGTGTCAGCTCCTCTCTTTCCCTCCAGGGCACTTTCATGTTTAAAAGGGAACATCAGGAATTTAATGTGAGAATCTTGAAATGGAGACTCAAAGCCAAACTGAGTTAAGTAGGGAGACCAGGCACAGGCAGAGGAGACCGGCCAGGGAAAGTTGACACCCAAGGAGACTTCAGAACTGGCTGCAATCTTAAAGGCTCCACACCACACAACACTCAAATTCCAAACCACACAGCAACCAATCAGCAGAAGGCATCAGTACATTATGCAGACACAGGGGCCACCCCAAGAACCAGTCTGAGAAAATGAAAATATGAATTTTGAAACTGCGCACATTTGAATACCCCAGGAAAAAGAGATTCCAGTTTAAGCAATATACTCAATATAACAACCACCTGCAAGGGGGAAAACAGTTACTACATAATTTGAAATGTCCAGTTGTAACCAAAAAAAATACTAGACATGCAAAGACATAAGTTTCGGGGGGCAGGGGGCAGCCACAACAATAGCAAATGATGTTGATTGGATCCAGATACTACATTTAGCAAAGGCTTAAAATCAACTATTTGCACTATGTTCAAAGAAATGACACTCAAGGAGCCCCGGTGGCATTGTGAGTTACAGGGTCAGCAGTTGGAAACCACCAGTGGCTCCACAGGAATAAGATGAGACTTACTGCTCCTATCAAGATTTATAGCCTCAGAAACCCACAAGCGCAGTTCTACTCTGTCCTATGAATCAGAAAGGACTCAATGGAGCCATACGAGAGGGACTTTTAACCAAAGCTACTTAAAAGAAACCTACGGAAATCCTAGACTTGCAGAGCATGATCACAGATCTGAAAAATCCACTACAAGAGTTATGTGGGAAGCAGAGTACGGGAAGAGAATGTACATAGATGAATCTTGTATTCTCTTATATTAAGAAGCCCGGCAGGCTGGGTTTCTGGGGTAGAGGGAGGGCTTCACCCTTGTGAGTTGGAGGTGTGTCCGATTACATTCTCATGATTGATACTGTTCCCCACTACATCCTCCCATCACAGTGCCACCTGAAAGTCACCTCTGACAAGCACGTGGCTGACTGTTGTGTAGCCAGCAGCTGTACCTGTAGGAGCAGACGTGTGCTACTGCTCTGAAGACAGCCACTCCCCCTTACTGCCTCGGCACTGGTGTCAGGTTACTCCTCCTATGTACTCAGGGACCTTTAGGGTTAGGGTAGAGCCCACTTTGCTATGTATGTGGTTACCTACAATTAGGGGGCTTGCCTGCTGAGAGTATAAAAGCCTTGGTTGGAAATCTCTCAACACAGACCTGGCTCCTGAAGTCATGGCAGTCCCACGTGAACCCTTGCAAACCTTGTCGGATTGATTGATGTATCTTTAATTTACCCCTCAATTACACCCCTTGGATCCATTTGATTGTGGGGGCTGGTAACCCACAGGGTTCAACAATAGATTTCAGAAGACAGAAGAATCAGTAAACTTGAAGACAGATCTTCAAGAAAGTAAATCAAAGGAATATAAAAGTGAAGAAAAATTAGAACTGTGGAACAATGTGTAAGCATGTTAACAACCACCTAATAGAAGACCCAAAAAGGGGGAATAAAAACAAACCCTCCCACTGCCATCAAGTCTACTGTGACTCATGACGACCCTTTAGAGGATTTCCAAGGCTGTCAATCTTTACAGAGAAAGACAGCCTCCTCTTTCTCCTGTGAAGTGGCTGATAGGTTTGAATTGCCTTAAAAAGGCAAATTTAAAAACCAAATTCACTGCCATTGAGTCAGTGCTGACTCATAGTGACCATATAGGACAGGTAGAACTGCCCCTGTGAGTTTCTGAGACGGTAACTTTTTACGGGAGTAGAAGGCCCCATCTATCTCCTTTAAAAAGACAAACGAGAAGCCTAAAAATACATGCAAAAATTATGACCAAGGAAGTTTCACTTTGTCCTTCAGGCTCACTGTGAGTCAGTGTTGACTCGATGGCAGTGGGTGGAGCCAAGGGCTCTAGTGTTCCAGAGTTCATCAGTGCTCATCCAGAGCCGTCTGTGCTAACTTAAAGACACAGACTGTAATCCTAGAGAAATCAAAGGACAGAAAATCAGTTGTCACTAAGCTCAATGACGAAGGACTCTGTTATGTCTAATGGAAGACAAATGTGCACAAGCCAGTCACTAACCCCAAGGTGCTTGTGCTCCCACTTTGGCTGAATGCTCTGGCAGCAGTGAAATCAGAGCTGGGGACACTGGCTTCTGGAGGAGGAGTGGCTTTACTCTGGGTTTACAGACAGTGACAGCATCTCACCATGCAGTCAGTCAGCCTCCTCTGGTGGCAGGGCCGGGGAGAGAAGCTCTACCGGCAGGGCTCTACTGCTGGATCCTGATAAGTTCTCACCAGCTGAGGGTGAGGACAAGCTCAACACAAGGCAAATGGGTGAAGGCAACACGAGGGCACAGACCCCGAGTTTTATAGAAGGTGATGCTGGCTAGCTTCAAAGGATTACATCTGAGTGTGTACGGGTTACCAGACGAGACACTTTCAGCCCCATTCTCTCCTGCTTGTCAGACACTCAGTAGGAATACTCACCAGTGACCTGCTAGTGAAAGAGCTTCAGTGAGGAAAAGCTACACAAAGTTTTAAGAAAATTATTGCGCAGTGTCCACAAACTATAATCTTTCTAAGCCACGCTTGCTTAAGTTTCCATGAACTAATAATATGCACTGTTAGGTTATTTTATGTGCACATCAATACACTGTAAGCACCTTAGATGCATTCCCTCATCTACTCCTTAAAAAAGAAAAGGAACACTTGCATCCCCTGTGTAGCCCTGTTGAGTAAGCTGCAGACTGCCAACTGCAAGGTGGGCAGTTCAAACCCTGCTCCCATAAAGAGTTACAAAGCCTCAGTAGCCCCAATAGCTCAGGGGCATATTGTTTACAGGTGTGGAAACTAAGGGACAGAGAAATACACTTACTCGAGGGCATGGCTGCTAAGGGCAGGGCTGGGACTAATACGGAGCTCGGTGGCATCGTAGCGTGGGCGCTGAGTTCTAACCACACAGGTCCAACTCAGCAGCTCTCAAACGATAAAACGTTTGCTTAGAAACCCACAGGGAAAGTGGGTGAAGGGAGACATCAGTCAATGTAAGACATGAAAATATATATATAAATTATCAAGGGTTCATGAAGGAGGGTGGGGAAGGGAGGGAAGCTGAGCTGATACCAAGGGCTCAAGTAGAAGGAAAATGTTTTGAAAAGGATGATGGCAACAAATGTACAAATGTGCTTGACACAATGGATCGATGGATGGATTGTAATAAGAGCTGTACGAGCCCCCAATAAAATGATTTAAAAAGAAAGAAACCCACAGGAGCAGTTCTGCCCTGTCCTATAGGGTATCTGTGAGTTGAAACCAACTCCATAATAGCACGAGGTTTTTATTCCTGTTTGACCCAGAGAATCGTCAACTACTAAGCAACTTTGTCTGCCCATTCATAAGAACTATGTCCTACTTCTGTGCAAACCCTTCCTATGGCCCCCCGACTGTGGGTAAAACCCAAGTTTTCTCAGTAGTCTACAAGACCCTGTCCAAGACTGATCTCATCCTGTGTGCTTACTCACTGCATTCCAGCTACCTCACTACTCCCACTACAGGGCCTATGGACTTGCCATTCTCTCTGCCTGTCTTAAGATTCCCCCTCACTTCCTTCAGACATCTACACAATGGCATCTACTCAGGAAACCAAAAACTAAACTCACTGCCATTGAGTTGAAATCGACTCATATGGACCTTACAGGACAGGCTAGAACTGCCTCTGTGAGTTTCAAATACTGGAACTGTTTCCATCTCTCTCAGAGCGGCTGGTGACTTAGAACTGCTGATCTTATGGTTAGCAGCCCAACAAGTAACCACTACACCACCGGGGCTCCTCTACTCTGAGGTACTCCCTTACTGCTCCCTAAAACAGCACACCCACCCCCTTATATGTACTTACTTACCAGCACATGTTTATTAGGAACTGCCATTGGTGAGCTCGACTGCTCACCACAAAGCACTCGGGGGGAAAAGAGGCTGTCCCCGCTATACAGATTTATAGTCTTGGACACCCTAGGGTGCGGTTCTACTCTGCCCTATGGGTTCTCTGAGTCAGAACTGACATGATGGCAGATGAACCTATGTTTATGACCTAGCTCTTCTATCGACAATATCAGCTCCGGGAGATCAAGAGCTTCTAGTGCCTGACACAGTGCAGACAAGGAGTCTTGGATGCAAAAGTCTGCCACGGATGCTTTGATCCACAACTCAATCCCACTACTTCAGGCGGCAAGCCAGTGAAGTGCCGTCCAAAGAAAAAACATGAACGTGCCAACGTATTCTTTTAATGTGTAACTTTTATACTTTGATGCCGCCTTTAAAAGGGTGAGAGGAACTTTAGGGTGTTTATCAACTTTAAACCCTACATGTGTCAGAGTAGAACTTTGCTCAAGTGTCCAGTGGCTTGTCTGCTGGAGTAGCTCACCACGCCTTTCTTCCAGGGCCACTCTGAGGGGACATGAACAGTCAGCCTTTTGGTTGGCACCAAAGCACATGAACCGCCTGCCCACCTGGTGAAACCTCTATAAATATATCACACACACGCACACACACCCACCCCCAAATTATTAGAATTGTTATGGTCACTGCTAATAGTCACTGCCATCGGGAGAATCATAACCCTCAGGCTGCTAAGGGGTGACCCCTTAGGGTTCCTTAGGTGCCCCTCAGGGGAAAATCACGTTCTTCAATGCACTAGGTTGACTTAACATTTTCAGACTCAAATAACTCACACTGTAGTTTTGGGGTTCAATGTACCCAAAACTCTGGTTCCCTAGGCTAGCTGTGAAGTCAAAATCTAACTTGATGCTCAGTGGACAAAATTTGCAAGTTTACAAAAAAAAAAAAAGGAACAAGTAGTAGAAAACGTGACATTTTATTTGGAACATTTCCGAACACACATTTTTTCTTTTCACGAACAGAGCAGTCATCGCGACACGGTGAGCTCTTCCTGAGTAACCTCCGCACTCCCAAGGAGTGGAAGAGGAAAAAAGGTGCCGGGAAGGCATTAGCGCGAGCGCGCAATAGGCAGCCTTTGGGCGCAGGCGAGCCGCCTCTTTCTGAAACTGCAGATTTCCAGGAGGTTGGTTTCAGACAAATCAGGAGAGATGGGTAAAGTCACACTCTTAAGTGCTTCGATGCAGGCGCCCATCCGGAAACAAATGCTGGCGGCACTTAGGAAGCAACGGGAGGGCGGGCACAAAACGAGTCAAGTGCCTCTTCAATGGCCCCCTCCGTCCTAGCCACATCAGATACCAGCTCGGCACCCCCCACAGCATCACTTGACCCCGGGGGTTGGAGGGAGTTGGGCATCCCACCCTACACGTACATAAAACCCTCTGCCCCTGGGCTGTCAAACGAGGTCCAAGGAATCCAGGAAAGGTCGACACCTGGAAGTCGCTGGAATCCTTCCTGGCAAGTTCTCTCGGCTTTCTGAGGCTGGAGCGATCGGAATGCCACGAGGACAAAGCCGGGAGGCAGAGGCACTTCCCTCTTACCTTGATGGCTTTCTCCATCTCGCAATCCGCGGACATGCTCCGCTGGCCCCCCACGGACAGGAGCGTCGGAGGCTGCGCTGCTGCCCGGTCCCGCCGCAGCCGAGGGAGCAAGGGGCTTCGGGAAGATGGGCAGCAGCCGCCCCCGGGGACAGGTGGGGACGAGGGACCGGGCGCCGGCTCCGCCTCGACAGGCGGCTCTAGGCTGGCGGCGGCAGCAGCGGCGGAGGAGGTGGCCCCTGGGGACAAGCCTTTGTGCTGGGCCCCGCGCGGCCGCCTCTCGACCTCATCCCCGGCGGGGGAGGTAGGTTCCCTGGGCAGGGCGAGGCGGGGAGGGCCCCGGCTCGGGGCGCCGTGCAGTGGCCTGGCGGGGCCGCCGCTTAGGCCCGGGCTCCCCAGCTCCTCGGGAGGGGCCTGCGCCGCCGCCTCCGTCTCCGGCACCTCCGCGAAGCCGAAGCCGAGCCCGCCGCCGCCGCCACTGGTGCTCCCGCCGCCGCTTCAGCGCCACACATCGCCGGGACAGCCGCGCCGGGCAGCCCCGCCGGCCGCCCGCCCTGTGCCCCGCCTGAGCTCCGGGCCGCCCCTCCTGCCGCCGGGCTCCGGGCCCCGACGGCCCCCCACACCCCCCGCCGCCAGCCGCCGAGGTTTCCAAGTCACCCCCAAACCCGCGCCACGGGTTGGCAGGCGCCTGCCGGGGCCTCCCCGCGGCGCGCCGGGTCCAGGATAGGCCCCCGGGCCCTGCGCTGCTGCGGCGCGGCGCTAGTGACGTAGAGGGGCGGGGCCGCCGGGAGGGGCGGGGCCGCGTCTGCCGGGGGCGGGGCCGCGTCTGCCGGGGGCGGGGCCGCGTCTGCCGGGGGCGGGCCTCCCGTCTTCTCGCCTGGGTGCCCCGATTTACTCCCGCAGAAGCGCTCCGTGGAAGAGGCGTGGACGTGCCCCCCCCCGCCCCGGGGAGGAGAGGAGGCTGCGGTAAGCGGGCAGCCCACGTTGTAGTTGGGAAGCGGTCGAGGAGGCTGCCCTCGGGAAAATGATGGGCAGCCTGGGATCCCACAGGGGCAGCCCTGCTCGCTCTGCCCTGGAGGGTCGCACCGAGTCAGAATGCCTCCGGGTGGCACTGGGTCCGGTGTGTGTGTTCTCTTAACGGCGCGTGAACCCTCCGTTGGCGCCCTTCCTCTTCGGACGGTTCCCCCTTTGCCGCTGTGAAGTAAGCACTGTTCTCCCGGTTACAAAAGGCCCCGGGAGCTGGCCTCGCGGCCGTGCTACTGGAACGCTGTCACCCCAGAAGTGGCGTCCAGGTTTGTGCACTCAAAGTGCACTGTGCTACACCCACAACTTGTCAACTGTTGGGTACTGACCATTCGCGGGCACGTGGGCCCCGGGGGCGCGGCGGCGTAGTCGTTGGGCCGCTCGTCGCTCTGTTGGTGAAAACCAGGCTTTCTGCTCCCCTAAACGTTTAGGGTCTCGGAAACCCTAGGAAAGGTCATTATGCGTCTGAATCAGCCCCTTTTAGGCGGGCTGGTTTGGTTGGAGGCCTTTAAACCAAAGCCCCACTGCTGTTGAATCTATTCTGACCATAAGCAGCCCTGTGTGGGGTTTCCAAGATCGTAAATCTTTACTAGAACGAACAGCCTAATCCTTCTCGGGGCGACTGGTAGCTGATAGATTTGAACCACCGATCTGTCCATTAACAGCCTAACACTTAACCCAGAGCACCACCAAACTCACGGCCATCGAGTGGATTCCGACACACAGGAACCTTATGCTAGGTTCCCAAGACTCAAAATCAGGGGTTCTCCACCTGTGGGTCAAGACCCCTTTGGGGGTTGAATGACCTGTTCACAGGGGTCGCCCAATTCATAACTTTAAGGCAGTGGTTCTCAACCTTCCTAATGCCCCTGTATTAAAGATGCAGTTCTTCATGTTGTGGTGACCCCCCCAGTCAGAAAGTTATTTTCTTTACTACTTCATCACTGTCATTTTGCTACTGTTATGAACCGGGCGACCCCTGGGAATGGGTCATTTGACACACATACCCCAAAGCGGTCACGACCCACAGGTTGAGAACCACTTCTTTAGGGGAACAGACAGCCTCATCGTTTCTCCCATTTAGCGGCTGATGGGTTTGATCCTCCAACCTTGCAGTTAGCTGATTGTGCCATCATGACTTACTAAAGAACGGTAGGTTTATATTAAAAGTCATTATCTACTTGTAGATCACGAAAAAGCAAGTTAGCAAGAATGGAGGCATGGAGTGTTACCAAGATTCTGTTACAGTAGTCAAGATGAGAAGTTCTCGTGGGTGAAGTAGAGAGGGAGAGATTGCATGTGTGTATGATACGTGTTGGAGGTTGGTTGACAGAAAGGATAAAAAATGGGTCATGTGAGAGCTTACTCACCCATTTGTATACGACAGGATATCTGTGTGTGTGTGTGTATTTATCTTCATTCCAAATATGTTCAAGAATGTGATAGAGTAGACGGGGGCAAAGTTATGAAAACTTCTTAGATAGAACCAGACACCTTGAGGGAAGGATTCGCTGGACCCAGGGTCAAGACCATAGTGTTAGGGGACACCATGGCCAGCTGGCATCAAAAAGTCCACAAAGACCATGTTCTAGTTTGGGACGCAGCAACCGCAATCTTCTTAAAACCTCATGAGCAGCCCTCAGAGGTGCAGCTACTGGTCTCTCCCCATCCAGAGGAAAGAGAGTGATGAAAACTGAAGACTTACAGAAACAATTAGTCCAGTGGACTGATGGACCATGACAGACCTCAGTCTAAACAACTCTGAGTCCTGAAGAACTTGCTGGTGCCCAGCGCCCACTACCAACTGCTCTGAAACAGATCACATTAGAAGGTTCTAGATAGATGGGGAGGAAAAATGGGAAACATTCAAATTCATAGAGAGCAGGCTTACTGGCCAGATAGAGACTGGTGGAACCCACCCTCCAAGACCACAGCCTTTGGTCGCCCGTTGGGTCTGGAAATGAACTTACCCCTGTGACTCAGTTTACAGCCAAATAATAGGTCTGTAAGGGTCACAGTAATATTAGTGAGGCGTGCACACCTTAAAAATACTCAAATTTGAAATCAAGGGGCAGCATCTGCCCAAGGGCAAAGTTCAGAGGGATTAGGAAAGAAGGAGAAAGAAAGCGGAAACATGGGTGGAAGTGGGATGAAGGATGCCCCGAGGTGATGGCAGGGAATGAGATGAAACAGAATGTGTGTGAATTGTTGAAGGGAAAACTGATGACCTGCTCTGCAAACCTTCACCAATTCACAATAAAGTTTTGGGTTTGTTTTTGAGATTGAAAGATCGTGATCATATATCCTTTTATTTAAACTTCCTCAAAATTAAAAAACAAACCAATAATTGTTAGAGTAGACTGACCTCTAACAATGTCACGGGGTTCGCAGGTGCAATTATACGGCTATAATATATGATTATAGCAAAGTCATTGAGGATAGGAGAGATAGGAGGGATAGTACAATAAAGATGTCAAATACATTTCAGCACGCTCACCTCAGTCCCACTTGGTGGTCCATGTAGAGGTAGGAGATGAGAGGAGGAGGAGAGATGTGTATTTCTAACCAAGGCTTATCTTTCTTTAGAGGGCGTGCAAGCCGCCTGATTACAGGTAATCACATACGTAAGAGGAAGGGGTTGTACCATAGACAACACAAGCCATGGGAAGGGGACGGTTTAGGAATGTACACGAAATAGGAAGGGGAGGGATTAGGGGTACGCATGTGACAAGATGCACGGACCCTAGATAAGGATGGCAGACTAGCCTTGGTCACCCTTGAATGGGCTGGACCTTGTCTCTGGACTCTCCTTCAAGGAAACAATCCACTATCCTTATCAGTAGGGAGCAGACCCTACTCAGGGTGGGACACACTATAGTCTGATTGCTCTAGATGGCTGATACCCTCAGGGAGAATAACCTCTAAGCAGCTTTCATTGACCTCCAAGTGTACAGTCATTTACTCTGTGATGCAAGCAGTGTCCTAGGTTTGACATATATTTGGGGGGAGTCAACCTGGGGAGAAACCTTTTTGCATCCTACAAATAATGCCCAGGTGTGGGGTTTTAGAGACTGGATGGGTAATGATGCCATACAGTGAATAAAAAACGTAAAGGCGGTGCTTTCCCTGACAGCACACATACCAAAATCAGAACGATGCAGAGATTAGCACGGCCCCTGCACAGGATGACATGTACATTCGTGAAGTGTTCCATATTAAAAATATAAACGTGAAGTGGGTGGGATGGAAGCCAGTTCTTTTCTATCTAGGTTAATTAGAAATGCCTGAGTGTGTTAACTACATGATCTGTCCACTTGAGGGTATTAAGCGTGAAGGGGTGCAGTCTAGCCTGTCAGTCATGTCTGATGATGCCTCCTTGTGGGCATGGCCTTCGCATGGGGATTCTGGGAATGTCCTGTTGAGTAGCCACACTCAGCTAGAGACATGTGCCAGCCCTGAGATGCTTCCACCAGAATTGGATCCACAAGACTTCACTCACCAGCCTGTGTTCTCCCTGCATTCGGTATCATGGACTGTGTGAGTCTGCAGAGAAATTTATAGACTCGGATTGGTCATAAGGGATAATATCAGGCTTAGGGACTTGATCTGGATTGGACTGGGATGTTTTCTTAATATATAATTACTCTTCCATATAAAGCGCTTTCCTATACATATATGAATGTCCCCGGATTTGTTTCTTTAGTCAACCTGGACTAAAACTGAGAGACAAGCTACAGCAGCGGTTCTCAACCTGTGGGTCGTGACCACTTCGGGGGTCAAATGACCCTTTCACATGGGTCGCCTAATACCTTCAGAAAATGGTCTTTAGGAACCGAGACACTGCTCCTCTATACATCTCCAGGCGGGTCCGCCCACATATAAGTACCCGGCATGATGACATCACACCAGCCCCATCACTTACACCCCATAAAAATACAGGTGTAGGTGACAGTGTTGGTTCCGCATAATGTACTTATGCGGATCAGTCACACGTGTAGAGCAGCTACTGGGCTCCTCTGTTAAAAGCAGCTACTATTTTGAAAGCAGCAGTATTGGCAGTGAAACAACACTTCGTGAATTATAATGACTGGGTAAATGTAAAAATCATGTACTGTAAAATTATCAACTGCAAAAAAAATTTTGTACCATGGGAACTTAATCTGGATGCTGATCAGTCTTTTTATATTCAGCTGTGGTTGATGTGAATACTGCCCCCTGGTGGTAGTAACAGGTATGTTTTTTTTTAAAAAGAACACAGAATGGTAAATCATAGGAAACTTTTATGAAACTGTATTGACTGAATTATGCCATATATTATTATTAAAGCTATTGTATATTATTTTCATTAGCAAGCCATCCCATGACAATGGATCGTATAGAGAAGAACGTTAAGAAAAGAAAATATAGTGAGGACTTTTTACAGTATGGTTTTACCTCAATAATTACAGCAGGAATTGAGAACGCACAATGTGTTATTTGTTGTGAAGTTCTATCAGCCGAATCTATGAAGCTGAACAAACTAAAATGCCATTTTGATAGCAAGCATCCAAGCTTTGCCGGCAAGGATACCAACTATTTTAGAAGCAAAGCTGATGGGCTCAAGAAAGCCAGACTTGACACTGGTGGCAAGTACCACAAACAAAACGTAGCAGCCGTTGAAGCTTCATATTTGGTGGCACTCAGAATCGCCAGGGCTATGAAAACTCACACCATTACTGAGGATTTACTGTTGCCAGCGACCAAAGACATTGTTCGAGTTATGATCGGAGAGGAATTTGTTACGAAATTGAGTGCAATTTCTTTATCTAATGACACTGTCCGCAGAAGAATAGAAGACATGTCTGCTGATATTCTTGATCAGGTCATCCAGGAAATTAAATCTGCTCCACTTCCAATATTTAGCATCCAACTTGATGAATCTACAGACGTTGCAAACTGTTCACAGTTACTGGTTTACGTGAGGTATATTAATGATGGCGACTTTAAAGATGAGTTTCTTTTTTGCAAACCTCTTGAAACGACAACTACTGCATGTGATGTATTTGACACAGTTGGTTCATTTCTGAACGAGCATAAGATCTCTTGGGAAAAGGTGTGTGGTGTTTGCACAGATGGTGCTCCAGCGATGCTAGGATGTCGATCTGGATTTCAGCGTTTGGTTCTGAATGAGTCACCAAACGTCATCGGAACTCACTGTCTGATTCATCGGCAAATATTAGCAGCGAAGACGCTGCCACAAGAGTTGCAAGAAGTGATGAAAAGCATCATAAGTTCTGTCAATGTTGTAAAGGCGAGCACTTTAAACAGTCCATTGTTTTCGCAACTGTGTAACGAGTTGGATGCACCGAATAATGCTCTGCTATTTCACACTGGAGTGAGATGGTTGTCGAGAGGAAAAGTTTTAAAGCATGTTTTTGAGCTGCGTGATGAACTCAAAGTGTTTTTTAATCAGAAAGCAAGACCGCAGTTCGAAGCACTTTTCAGCGATAAAAGTGAACTGCAGAAAATAGCTTACTTGGTTGACATCTTTGCCATCCTGAATGAGTTAAATGTATCACTGCAAGGACCAAATGCAACATGCCTCGATTTGTCTGAAAAGATGCGATCATTCCAAATGAAACTTCAGCTTTGGCAAAAAAAATTGGATGAAAATAAAATTTACATGTTGCCTACCTTATCTGCTTTCTTTGAGGAACATGACATTGAACCAGACAAAAGGATTAAGATGATAATTTCTGTGAAAGAACACTTGCACATGCTTGCAGATGAGATTTCATTGTACATTCCAAATCTACCTGGCACCCCATTTGCACTTGCCAGAAGCCCATTCACAGTCAGAGTTGAAGATGTTCCTGAGACAGCACAAAAGGAGTTCATTGAACTTATGAACAGCGATGCAGCGAGAACTGATTTCTCTACAATGCCAGTTGCAAAATTCTGGATCAAGTGTTTGCAGTCATATCCTGTTCTGTCTGAGACTGTGTTGCGCCTTCTTCTCCCATTTCCAACAACATATCTTTGTGAAACAGGGTTTTCCAGCTTGTTGCTTATCAAGTCTAAATACACAAGTAGACTTGTCGTGGAAGATGATCTTCGTTGTGCTCTTTCAAAGACTGCCCCCAGAATTTCTGATCTGGTGAGAAAGGAGCTATCTCCACCTTTGAACTGATGTTGGCTTTTGACCCATGCTGTTACAAAATGTAGCAATGTAGTTTACTGTTGCTATATTAAGACTGTTACCCATGCTACCCTATGCTTCAAGAAAAAATTTCATTTGTAATTAAAAATAAATCATTCACAATACGTAATTACATATTTTTTGTGATTAATCACTATGTTTTCATTATGTTCCATTTGTAACAATGAAAGTACATCCTGCATACCAGATATTGATTTGACGATTCATCACAGTAGCAAAATGACAGTGATGAAGTAGCAACAAAAATAACTTTACAGTTGGGGGTACCATCACTTGAGGAACTGTATGAAAGGGTCACGACATTAGGAAGGTTGAGAACCACTGAGCTAGCGGCTAGTTCAAGTAGGTAGTTTGGTAGGATGATGGCGGAAACTGCATAGACAACCACCCTCAGCTCCCTGACATTAGATGCAGCCATTTGCCTCTGCTCGTCGTTTCAGTGGAAAGTGAGTGGAAAAGACTACACTGCCCAGGCCTGGCCCGTGAAAACTCCCACCGCAGTTCCTTTGTGCCCATTTGAAGCAGATTTTGAGGGAGACACGGACAACATGGAAGGTTCTCCGGTGGAGAAGGACTCTGCCCTTTTGACCTACGCCTTACCCACGACGTGTTATATGAGCGAAAGGAAACGCCTGTTGTGTTGAACAGTTGCTTACTGGCATCTTTAAATCCTAGCTGTTGTTACTACCCTACCTAATGTAAATGTAGGCACACCAATCCAGCATCTAGCTTGGGGGTGGGCAGGGGTTTCTAAGTTACTTGAATGGACATTCCTTTTTTTCTTTTTCTTAACATTTTATTAGGGGCTCATACAACTCTTATCACAATCCATACATATACATACATCAATTGAATAAAGCACATCCTGAATGGACATTCCTAACGGGAAATTAGAGGAGCCTTGGATTCGTTCATTGGTAATGTATTCAGTAAGATCTTACCAAATTTCCACCCCAGTCTCCAACCACCCTCCCAGTATCACCACTCTCAACACTGGTCCTGAAGGGATCGTCCACCCTGGATTCCCTGTGTTTCCAGTTCCTATCTGTACCAGTGCATATCCTCTGGTCTAGCCAGATTTGTAAGGTAGAATTGGAAGCTGGGGAGTGGGGAGGAAGCATTTAGGAACTAGAGGGAAGTTGTATGTTTCATCATTGCTACACTGCACCCTGACTGGCTCGTCTCCTCCCCATGACTCTTCTGTAAGGGGATGTCCAGTTGCCTACAGATGGGTCTTGGGTCCCCAATCTGCCACTCCCCCTCATTCACAATGATTTGATTTTTTTATTCTTTGATGCCTGATACCTGATCCCTCTGACACCTCGTGATCACGCATGCTGGTGTGCTTCTTCCATGTGGGCTTTGTTGCTTCTGAGCTAGATGGCCGCTTGTTTACCTTCAAGCCTTTAAGACCCCGGACGCTACATCTTTTGATAGCTGGGCACCATCAGCTTTCTTCACCATTTTTGCTTATACACCCATTTGTCAACCGATTACAAGGATCTACATATAACCTCCTCCCTGGGGGATGGACCACAGAAAAGTGTGTGATGGGAGACATCAGATAATGTAAGATATGACAACATAATAATTTATAATTTATCAAGGGTTCATTAGGGAGGGAAAATGAGCTGATACCAAGGACTCAAGTAGAAAGCAGATGTTTTGAGAATGATGATGGCAACAAATGTACAAATGTGCTTGACACAATGGATGTATGGATTGTGATTAGAGTTGTACGAGCCCCCAATAAAGTGATCTTAAATAAATAAATGATTTATTGGGATCTCTTACAACTCTTGTAACAAATCCATACATTCTTTTTATCAAACACCTTTGTACATAATGTTGCCATCATTTTCAAAACATTTTCTTTTTTTCTAATCATTTTACTGGGGGTTCATACAATTCTTATCACAATCCATACCTCCAACCATTGTGTCAAGAACTTATGTACATTTGTTGCCATCATCATTCTCAAAACATTTGCCTTCTACTTAAGCCCTTAATATCTGCTGCTCATTTTCCCCCTCCCTCCCCACTCCCCCTACCTCATGAACTCTTCATCATTCATAAATTATTATTTTGTCATATATTACATTGTCTGATGTCTCCCCCACCTTCTTCTCTGCTGTCCCTCCCCCAGGGAGGAGGCTAAACGTAGATTCTTGTAATCAGTTCCCCTTTTGTACCCCACATTCTCTCCACCCTCCAGGCATCGCCACTCTCACCACTGGTCCTGAAAGAGTCATCTGTCCTGGATTCCCTGTGTTTCCAGTTCCTATCTGTACCAGTGTGCATCCTCTGGTCTAGTCAGATTTGAGAGGTAGAATTGGGATCATGATAGTTGGGGGACAGGGAGGAAGTATTTAAGAACTAGAGGAAAGTTATATGTTTCCTCGTTGCTACCCTGCACCCTGCCTGGTTCATCTCCTCCCCACAATCCTTCAGTAAAGGGTGTCCTGTTGGATACCACTGGGCTTTGAGTCTCCACTCTGCACTCATCCACATGTTCAATAATAGGATTTTTTGTTCTTTGATGCTTGATACCTGATCCCATCGACACCTCATGATCGCACAGGCTGGTGTGTTTCTTCCATGTGGGCTTTATTGCTTCTGAGCTAGATGGCCACTTTTTTATCAAAACATTTTCTTTCTACTTGAGCTCTTGGTATCCCTCCCCCACCCTTCCACCCTCGTGAACCCTTGATACATTAGAAATTATTATTTTCATATCTTAACACCATCCACTGTCTCCCTTCACCCACCTTTCCATTGTGCATCCCCCAGGGGGAGGGGGGTTGCTGCTTTACCTTTTTCTCTTCTCCTAAACCATCAATAATATTATTTTAGGGGGAAAAATCTTGTTGGTTATATCCTCAACACACATCAATCCCTGGCCTATTGTCGGTGCTCAGTAGCTACTTGTTGAAAGATTTAGTGAATGAAGAGATCAGAGCCCCGAGGAGGAGAGGTTTCTACCAGTGAAGTCCTCTCATCTCATGCTGGTGACTCACTGATTCTCACGACCATCCAATCCAGGGGTCCTCAACTACGGTCCCGCGGGCCACATGCGGCCCACCGAGGATATTTAAACAGGCCGTCGGGTGTTTTAGATATTGTGCAGTGCACATAGGGATTTGTTCAGTTTTTTTTACTTTTAATCGCCATAGCTTTTTAAAAAAAACTATAGTCCGGCCCTGCAACGGTCTGAGGGACAGTGAACTGGCCCCCTGTTTAAAAAGGTTGAGGACCCCTGACCAAATCCATTCCTGTAGGACAGAGTGAAACTGCCCTGGTGGATTTCCACAGCTGTAAATCTTTACAGGAGCACCAGGTCTCCCCTTCCTTCTGCCGCTCAGCCGGTGAGTTTGAACTGCTGACCTTGCAGTTAGCAGCCCAACTCGTACTCCACACCATCAGGGCTCTTGCTGCCTGTTAGGGTTGCCTCGGGCAGCATAGTGGGTAATGTGTGAGGCTGCCGATCGCCAGTGTAGCAGTTTGAAGCCACCTTCGACTCCACAGAGAAAGAGGAGCCTGTCTACTCTTGTATTTTTAGTCTCAGAAACCCACAGGGCAGTTCTGCCTTCTCCTGTAGGATCTCAGAATTGGCTCTGTGGCAGTGAGGGTGTTTGCTTGGTATTTCTTTATTGAGACAATAGGGTCCAGAGACTCCAGAGCTTCCATGGACTCTGCATGTGTGCTGGTCTAGTGACGTCTAATGAAGTGATGTCATGTCCGAGATTAAGTTACCAGGAAACTATGGCATCTGTCTCGGGTGCCCGTTCGCACTTTTTGCCTCTTTGCTCTGAAGAAGCCAGTCTGTGTTGTAAACTCCCAATTGCGTCAAAAAACTATTATCTTGGAACGACTGCGGGTGAGACCCTGAGCTCACCGTGTGTAAGCGTTGGCCAGAGCCTTTCCTAGCTAAGGATTCAGTTCTTTGTGGCCACCACTGAGGGACCCTGGTGAGAGACCCTGTACCAGCAGTGCTCAGATCCCTGAGGATACCTGCCATGCAGCATAGGTAACTAATAAGGATTTGGGTACCCAGACGTGGGATGCCGTCATAACAGCACCCCGAGGTATGCTTTTAGAACTGAGCAGCAGACAGAGGCTGCAAAACAGGAAAACGTGCCAATAGAAATTTGAACTTCAAGAATACTGCTAAGAAGGGTTCGAAATAATAGCAGGAGCATGTTACTGGAAATCAAAGTTTAGCAACACTGTCATCTACAATTGAAATGGAAAGCAAAATACATCCCTCGTGAGCTGGGTCCTCTAGCCTAGGAAGTTTTTTTGTTTTTGTTTTGTTTTGTTTTGTTTTTTTGCCTAGGAAGTTTTTAAGCCAGAGAATTGAAAGGTGCTGCCTAGTTTCTCTTGCCTTTTATAGAAAAATGAGAAAGATCGGTTTTTAGGGGGAAAAAAACTGTTCAACATTAAAGGGCAAGGATTTCATGGTTTTGTAACCTTGAAAATGGCTAATATGAAAATCGAGCAAGGGCTTCTGAGCAGAGATCAAGATATAAAATGTGGTCTCTCGGGCAGAGTCTGTTAGAGAAGCGAAGCCACAGAAGCACGTGTAATTGTCTATTCAGAGAGATCAAGATCAAGAAAATGGCTCATGAGTTGTAGATGCCAGCAAGTCCCAGGTGCGTGGGGTCAGAGGTTGAGGAACCCAAGCTTGGCAGGTCAGATGCAGACAGCTGGCTTTAGATGTAGAATAAATCTAAAGATGACAGGCTGCTGACTCACAGACTGCAAAGGCTAAGGACTCCCAGGACTGGCATGCTGTCGGACTCTGGCTCGAGACCAAAGAACAAGAGGTCTGTTGGAGAGCCAGGTGCAAGATCCCGAGCCAATAAAACAGCCAGAGAGCTTGGTCCGGGAGTCTATGTTAGCAATGGACCATACATACCCTTGAGGAAACGCCCTTGCAGTTGATCTCCAACCACTCAGCGTTGGTTAACCCCCAGCCTTCACCACCACAGCATAGTGGTCTACAGCTAAAGTAGAGCTGTGTCCGAAAAATATTTTATTCATGCCTCAAAGATCCAAGGTAGGGCCTCAGAATACTTTTCATAAATCCTGACCCTTTTAAGGGATTAAGGATGATTTTCATAGGGCTTCTCCATCAAAATAAGGGCTCTAGGAAGTTTCGGGGCCTTGTCTAGGTCCTCTTGTGCTGAGAGAAGGTAGAGAAGTGCTTTTCTCAGGGAGATATGTGGATCGGACTTTAATGGAGGGAACCCCAAGAAAGAAGGTCCACCATGTTCCTTCGATCATTCCGTGAGCATGCGTGAGCATGCCTGTTGTACTGGGGGAAGCATACAGGATGGAAGGAGGGAAACAAAAGAGGCCCTTCAACTTTCATAATCTTCCTGGCAGGAAGCAAATCATGTGCTGCCATCTGTTATCAAGATGTCAGCGGGTGGCTCTAAAGGCCCAGAAAGTGAAGCCAAACACTCGGGGGGTGGGGTGGGGGGGCTTACTCTCAGTCTTTGAGAACTGTTGGAGGAACTTACGACATTGACCCCGCTCTGTTTCAGAATCCCTATGGACCGTGACTCCTTTCCCCATTTTTGAATGCCTTACAGGTAGGTGTTCAGTGCTTGCCCCACCAGTGTGTTTGTCGAGGACCATGGCTGACCACTTCTGGGTACGTAAGGGAGACTCCATAACTGTGCAGGGGTGATTCCTGTGAGGCATAGGTCAGTCGTGGCTCCACCCTCCTTGTCCTGGGCTGACCCCAGCAGCCCCTCCAGTGGACTGTACTGCTCCCCTGGGCTTGATAATCTGGTGCAATGACCACGCAGAACTCACAGAAATACTTGTCATTCTGGGGACGTCTTGGGGGGAAATTAACAGGTTCCACATCTGGATCAGAAATACTATGGATACAGCACCTCTTCTCAGCCATGCCTGCAGTCACACCTCAGTCTGGGCCTCAGTCGCTCAGCCACGCAGCCCCTTGGCCTGTTCCCTGCTCAGGCAAATGTTACAAAGATCCTTTAGCACTGATAAATTCCCAAAGGAAGGTGAGCCAGGAAGCCTGCCACTCTATCTCAGGTCTCAGCACTGCTCCTCTGCCACCTCTCCACACGAGCCTCTTAGACACCCTTCACTCCTGGCTCTTGTTTCTTGGTGGTCATATGATTTCTCCCCCCTCCCCCCCCCCCCCCCCCCGCGAGATCTTCCCTTTATACCCACAGAATGGTAAGCCAGCCAACCCTCATTAACACCTCATTAATATCGGATGTGCATGCCTCCACCCAATCCTTTCATGTGAGCTACAAAGTCTATGGAAAGAAAAGCCATCCCAAGTAAGGGGACTGCAACCCGGTCCCGGGTCTGATCTGCTCTCTTTACAATTCAGAAGTGCTTTGATTTAGAACTTATCTTACTTGGGTCTGACCCAATTAGCATCATAAACTCCTATTCCCAAGAAGGGTCATATCCATAGATAAGAACTTAGGATGCCAGCACATATTTGGGGGTGGGGGGGGGACCACACACCTAATGTAAGCCATAACACCATGCAGTGTTACTCAAAGGAAAGCAAAGGTGACTATCATGATAGCAGATATCAGAGAAAGGAAATTATGAGGGACCGTGCATAATGGAAACAGGATCATTCCAATCAGAGCACATAGCAACTTTAAATTAGTATGCACCGAAAAACAGCAGCCAAGTATGACGCTGGTAGAACCGAAAAGAGAAATCCACAAATCCCTTGTTATAGTTGGAGACTGAAAAACACCCCGCTCTGTCAATTGATCGAACACCTTTCTAGGCAGAAAACCAGCGACAAGAATAGAATTAGTTAACACCTTGAATCGACAGAACCTCATCAGCACTCCACCTACGAATGGCAGAATATATATTCTTTTCAAGTGCGCACAGGATATCAACCAAGATAGATCAGATCTTGAGCTACAAAGCAGTCCTCAGAAGTCTTGAGACTTGAAATCAATCCAACCATAATAAAATTAAAGAGAAGTCACAGGGATAAGAAACCTTTGGGAACAAAGCAACGTGCTTCTAGTCCATGGATCAGTGAGTCTGTTTCAAGGAAAATTTTAAAAAATGCACACTTGGGTGAATGAATGAAAATGAAATGCAACTTAGCAAACCTGTGAAACTGCCAGAAACAGTCGTGAGAGACCAAGAAAACATTAGCTGGAGCGAGAAGGAGAAGGAATTTGAAACTGGCTTGGAGGTGCCCGAAGATGCATTGACCCTCCCTACAAGGATGACTCGTTCAGGTTACCGACAGCCCAAGAACAAACGAGCCAACCTGCAAAACTCATTGGGATACTAATTTTCTTTCATAGGGGTATGATCAAAAGCAGTATCACCGGAATGTCCACGAGCAGGAGTTTGGGCCAATAGATTATTGATGTAGTCATACATGGAATAGCAGAGAAAAACAAGAGCAGCTTATAATGTTCTCGTTGTCTCTCGGTGCCCATTCATAGTAGCCATGTGCACCACAGAGCAGAACACAGCCTGGTACTGAAGCAACCTCACAATTGCTCTTATACTTATGTTGCAGCCACTGTGTCAGTCCATCTCGTCCAAGGCCTTCCTCTTTTTCACTGCCCTCCATCTGGTAGCATTCCCCGCGGACTAGTCTCTCCTGATAACATGTTCACAGCATGTGAGATGAAGTCTCGCCATCCTTGCCTCTGGGGCACATTCTGGCTGTACTTCTTCTAAGAAAGGTCGGTTTGTTCTTTTGGCAGTCCATGGTATTTTCCATTAGTCTTCTCCAGCTCCCCAGGCTAAGGCAGCAGTTCTTCTTCGGTCTTTTTTATTCGATGTCCGACTTTGACACACAGTGAAGCAATTGAAAAGACCATGGCTCGGGTCAGGCACGCTTTATTCGTCGATGTCACGTCCTTGCTTTCCAGCACTGAAAAACAGTCTTGTGCCGCAGAGCGACTCCATACAAGGCATCTTTTGTTCCCTTGACTGCTGCTTCCACGAGCATTGCTCGTGGATCCCAGCAAGATCCCAGAAATCCCAGGCAACGCCAATCTTCTCTCCATGGATCATGATGTTCGCCATTGATCCAGTTGTGAGGCTTTTGGTTTTCTTTACGTTGAGTTGTCATCCATAGAACAGGCTGCAATCCTTGACCTTCACCAGCAAGTGCGTCAAGTCCTCCCTTTCCGCAAGCAAGGCGGTGCCATCTGGGTATCACAGCTTGTTAAGAAGCCTTCGTCCAACCCAACGCTGAGTTCTTCCCAGAGTCCAGCCTCTCAGATTGTCTGCTTGCTCAGCGCACAGATCGATGAGGATACAACCCTGACCCCCACCTTTCCTGACGTTAAACCAGGCCGTGTCCCCGTGTTCGGTTTGCACAACTTCCTCTGGATGCACATGCAGGTTCCCAGGCGCACAGTGAAGTGTTCTGGAATTCCATTCTTTTCGAGGCAATTCCCTGGTTTACTGTGAGCCACACGGCCGAATGCCTCTGCATAGTCCATTAAACCCAGGGCAGCAGCTCTGCGGTATTCACCGCTCTCAGCCCAGATCCGGCTGACATCGGCAAAGACATGTCCCCCGCCCCCTTCTGAATCCAGTCTGCTCCTCTGGCAAGACCTGTGACCGTTGTTGGATGATCTTCAACAAAATTCTACTTGCCTGTGATATTAATAATATTGTTCTACAATTTGGTGCTATTTGGTGTTTGTACTATTAAACATTTGGGGAAAGGCAATACTTCTCATTAAAGACAAGAAAGAATAATTCAAAAGGTATTAGAGAAAGTAAAGTGTTATTCTAGTGCTGGTTTTGTGGTAGAATGCTCCCTTCCCTGCGGAATTCCCCACCAGTGCCCCTCACGAGGCTTACATGTCACGGTAATGCTGAATGGTTTCAGCAGACCATCCAGACTAAGACGAGGAAGAGAGGCCTGGTTATCTACTACTACTACGAAAACAACAACAGTGAAAACCCTATGGGTCACCACAGCTAGCAACAACAGCAAAGTTTACTATAATCCCCTAGCCACCCCTCCCCCAGACACCATTTAATGTAGTATATTCTTCCAGATATTTTTAGATCCATTTGCAAACCTAAGTGATGCTTGGAGATAAAATAGTCTCAAAGTGTGCAGCCTAATAGGAACTACATGTTCTTTGTGGCAGGAAAAGTATTTAACATATTATCACCAACCCCACAAGAAGGACCCATGATTTGCAGATGGGTGGGTGGATGGGTCACTGCCAGCTAGTTAATTCTGACTCACAGCGACCCAGCTGCTCCATTGGAGAAAGACCAGGCTTTCTCCTCCCGTAAAGAGTTAGAGTCTCAGAAACAGAGCAATCCTGCCCTACGCTGTGAGTCCAGGTGGATGAGAGGGTGGAGAAGGCACAAGCGGGTGTGCTGTGCTGAATGAGAGGGAGGGAGGAAAGCGATGGGGTGGTTTGGGGGGTGAGGATGCATGCCAGAGGGCAGCGGAGCCAGTCTGAACTCCACGGTGACAGGTCCTGGAGTAGACATCGACATCGAAGCTTGAACAGGACCCAGTCGTGAGTCACGGTGGGCGCTGGGAGTGAGGCACGCATATTGAGGCAGCGAAGGACATGCTGCAGAGAGTAAGTTGGCGTGGTGAGACATGCCAGGGGCCGGCAGAGCCCTCATCCCACTTTCTGCCGGCTGCTCTGTGAGCTGCCCCGAGGGGCACACCCGCTTTGGGTTGATCTCATGAATGAGGCAGCGTGGTCTCCGGTCCTTCCAGGTGTCAGTTTTCTCCGTGACAACCACTGCGGTTGTCCTACCAGCCTGTCTGATCGGCTTCTTAGATAAATGCTCTGTGGTGAATACGCCCTCCCCCCAGGGTGTACCCTCTTGGATGCACCCCAGGAGGGCTGCGGGAGTGGGGGGCATGAGCATGCTAGTTTTGAGTCCCATGTCTCTTCCTCAAACGTCACCGTAAAACGTGGCTGGCCGTGAGCGGGAGTGTCTAGCTTTTGTGCAGATCATGGACTCTGAGTTTGGAGGGACTTGAACGAGATGATCGATCGCCAGGCTCCCACCCGCACCCTCCCTGCCCCGGGCTCCAGTGGGCACGCCCCCTGCCAGTAGCCTTAGGCCTGCTGAGCTGGCACTGCAGCCCTGAGCAGAGCCCCACTGCTGTGCTGCCTCAGGTGGCTCCCAGAACGAGGACAGCCGGCTCATTGTTTGCCTGGAGCCCAGCTGGGAAATGGAAAGCTGAGAAAGCAGGCATGTTAATACCTCCTTTCACCACCTGCCCCTTAGCCCCAGCTCGCAAGTGAGAAGACAGGCACATGACCTCAAAGGCAAAGGTGCAGGACATGTCAGTAAGGCTTCAAGAATAAACTCTGAGATCATGGTTATTACGACAGCCAGGCCTTGCAGTGTGCAAAAGGAGTCCGTGGGTGGCCCTGCCACTAACCTGAAGGCTGACTGGCGTTCAAAGCCGGAGGCACCCTGGAAGAAGGCTGGCAACGAGCCTCCATAAGGTGCAGCCTCGACCATCACTGTGGGGCACGGTGCGACTCTGCGTTTTCCACATGAGCCAAGTGTGGGTTCCCACCCAGACCCCTGATTGCAGCTTGGTTGTGTGTGTGTGTGTGTGTGTGTGTGTGTGATTCTAACCACAATGTTGCGACTATTCCAGTTATAATGTTGCACACCCAGTCCCACTATTGGGCTTCCAAACAGGGCCACTGAGTCCCTGTCTCCCCTCCCTCCAGCCTTCGGTACCCACTCTCTGACTTTCGGCCTCTCTGCATTTGTCTGTTCTGGATACTTTGAATCCTTGCCCTTTCGTGTCTGGCTTATTCCACCAGCACGATTGTTTTGTTGTTCCTCGAGGATCATCGTGTGCAGCAGCATCTCTCCGAACATCAGCCCTCCTCTAGCGGAGCACTATTCCGCTGTATGGATTGTCCCTTGCCTTTCCCCTGTCGATGGACCCATGAGTTGTTTCCACCTTTTGGCCATTGTGAATGGTGCTGGGGTTCGGCCGCCCCATTTTCAGTTGTTGCGGCTAGAAAGCTTGCAGCAGGGTTGTTGAGGCCTCTGGTAACTTTGTGTGGAACATTTTGAAGGCCCACTCACCTGCGTTCCCCACCATGCAGTTGGGTCCCTCCCCACGATGCCAGAATATTGACCAAGACCCAAAGCCGGGTGAGGTCCCAGGAGCTCAGCACTGGCTGCACAAAGGCCTGTGTTTTCCATAGAGCATAGCAACTGGGTTTACTTGCCTGAAACAACAAAGGAGGAGGAGAGCCCGGGATGGAATGGGGCTGTGGAAGGCCTGGCTCGTTGCCTCCAGGAAGAGCGGCCTCCTTTGCCATGAGATCAGAAGCACTGGATGGTGCCCAGCGGCCATCCCTGCATGTTGGATCAGAGATTCTACAGAAGAGAGGTGGTCCAAGGTGGTGGCCAGAAGCCTCCTCGTGCCCCTCTTGCAACAGAGACTTGAGAAAGCAGGTGAAGCGGGTACAGACAGTAGCTCTGGAACCCTGAGCATCTAAGGAAAAGCTGACGAACAACAAAATGCCACGCTGCAGGAGAGACCGCCCAAGAACAGCCGGCATGGTGGTCGCTGGTGCCCTGCCAGACTAACGCTGAGATAACGTGAGCAGTTTCCGCCTGGCGCAGACCAGCAGGGGCCATCCCACCCTGCATCCTAGAGGCTGGGGCCAATGGGGAAACTCTCAGACACTAAACCCAAAGGTGGGAGGTTGGAGCCTACCCAGAGAGAGACACCTTGGAAGAATGGTCTGGCTCGTTCTGAAAGGTCAGCCACTGAACCCCCGGAGCATCTGCAGTCGGCCAGCTCCACAGAGAGAGCGCACCAAGACAGTGACTGAGGCATCTTTATGCTATGGTCCCACTTTTGTTCCATTCTCTCTGTGGAAGATGATGGGGGTTAGTTTGACCTCTTCTGTGCTCAGTGACTAGGAAAGGAGCCCCTAGTGGTGCTCCTAGGTAAGTACTGGGCTGCTAACCTCAAGATCAGGCGGTTCAAGCCCACCCACCCCTCCTCAGGAAAAAAGACGAGGCTGTCTGCTCCCGATGTAGTTAGGTCCCCTGTGAGTCAGAATCAACTCGATGGCAGTGAGTTTGCTTGTTCTTGTTTCCGGAGGACGTGGCAGCGGCGAGCAGACAGGTCAGCAGCATCAACCTGCCATCAGGCCGCATGCAAGGCAGAGTCATGTGGATGGCGGCTGGTTTGGATTCCTGGTGTCCCTGAGTGGCACACACTCTACTTGGTTGCTTGGTGACTAACTGAAAAGTCAGAAGTTTAAGTCCACCCAGAGGCGCCATAGGAGCAAGACCTGCTTCCCAAACCGTCAGCCCTCAAAAGCCGTGGGAGGCCCAGGGCTGCTCTAGCAGCCGTGTCACCATGAGCAGGAGCAGATGCACGATTTCTGGTCCTCAGTCTCCTTCAGGACAGCCACGCTGCCTGTGCTTCTCTTCTCCACCAGGCTTGTTAGAGGAACGGTGGCCACGCTGTCACTGGGGCAGCCTCCTGTGGAGGTAGGCACTCACCTGTACAGGTCAAGGGCAAATCCCAGACAGACACAGGGCTGCTGCCCCCTGCAGGCCACCAGAACACCTTCAGCTCCTATCCTACAGGGCGAACAACTCTCTGCCTCCTGCCTTCTGCCTTTTGCTTCTAGCTCTTGGCCCTCAGCCTGGGGTGGGGGGGGGGGGGGGGAGGGCAATCAGGGTCACTTGGGGTGAGCACCCCTCCCACCTCCATGCAGAGCAGCCTTGGATAAAACCCAGCTTCCCGTGCAGCCGGGCTGCCAGCCAAGTCCCATGACAATGCCACTGTGGGGAACCACAGGTGCCCAGGAATCCTGTCAACAGCAGACCTGCCGCATCAGATGTGTCTGGGCATCTCGTGCCACCAGGGAACTTTGCTGTTGTCTGGCCATGCTGCGGGGATGTGGAGCGAGGGGCTGTGACCCAGCACGGACTGGGAAGATGGCTGCTTCTCATTGGGGGCACCACCCTTCAGATGGCAGGGCTCTGACAGCACAGTTACACGGGCTTTCTACCCGCCGCTGGGTTTGGTTAGCAACATGAGACCATGGGCAGACATCACCAGGACAGCCAGGGGCCCCCAGGGAAGGACAAGTGCCCCACCCTCCGGGACCCCCACAGGAAGAGGCAGCCAGCCCAGCTGTCTCCTGGGGCAGGACAGGCCTGAACTCAAGGTGTGTGTGTGGGGCGTCCATCCTGGGTAACTTGATCCTAGCTGCCTCCCTGCCTGGCTCTCATAGGTGGGCCCATGGGAGCCACGCTCCCCTCCCTGGGGACTCTGCCCACCTGCATGTCCTAGTGCCTAAAGCAGGCTGGTCTCTGCAACAAGGACCTCCCTAGGTGCCAGCTCACCGAGAGACATATGGGGGCATGGTCTGCTCTACCTCCTTATGTGCTTGACCCGACTCCACACTCCCCACACCCCCGTGCCGCCTCACTCAGAGACTCGGGTCACATGCCTCTGGTCTGTCTTCCAACTAGACCCTGAGCCTCAGCTTTGTCCTTGGCTCACTGCTGTCAAGGAGGAGTGGAGACCAGAGTCCTAACTGGACATCCCCTCACAGAAGGGTCACGGGGAGGAGATGAGCCAGTCAGGGTGTAGTATAACACCAATGAAACATACCACTTTCTTCTTCTTCTTCTCCCCCCACTAGCATGACCCCAATTCTACCTTACAAATCCAGCTAAACCAGAGCATGTACACGGGTACAGTGGAAAACACAGGGAATCCAGGACAGATGAACCCCTGAGGACCAATAATGAGAATAGAGATA
Organism: Tenrec ecaudatus; assembly: GCF_050624435.1. Classification (NCBI taxonomy): domain Eukaryota; kingdom Metazoa; phylum Chordata; class Mammalia; order Afrosoricida; family Tenrecidae; genus Tenrec; species Tenrec ecaudatus. Next base: position 16,539,527 of record NC_134545.1, read on the forward strand.
CCAGAAGGGTAAGGGGAAGGTGGGGGAGAAAAGGGAACTGATTACAATGATTGACATATTCCCACCCACCCCCCCAGAGGGACAGGCAAAAAGAAAAGTGAGTGAAGGGAGACATCAGTCAGTGTAAGACATGAAAAAATAATTTATAAATTATCAAGGGTTCGTGGGGGAGGGAAGGAAGGGAAAAATGAGGAGCTGATACCAAGGGCTCAAGCAGAAAGAAAATGTTTTGAGAATGATGACGGCAACAAATGTACAAATGTGCTTGACACAATGGATGGTTGCATGGACTGTGAAAAGAGCTGTATGAGCCCCCAATAAAGTGATTATTTTTTTTAAAGAATGAGAGGTCCTCTTGGGCATCTGCAGCCCCGGGGAAACAGAAGTGGCCATAAGAACATGGTTTGCCTCAGCAGCAGGACATTCTCTAACGGTCCCTGCAGACCTCAAGTCAGGAAAGCTGCACCTTTCCAAAGGCTTGCTGAGAACTCCTGCATCCCCGCGACTGGAGCTCTTCAGTAACAACAGTCCGGAGGGTCTTCACTGGCCCAAGAAATCCGAAAGGGAGGGGGCCCGCGTGGTCATTGCCCTAATGACCCAATGAACTCGTGATTGGAAGCAGGAGATGGGCGCACTAGATCCCTGGAGCTGACCTTGTCAATGGGGCTGCCTGCACCTCTCCGGTCTGAGAGAGCAGCTGTCCCGATGGGGCAGGTGAGAAGGGCTGCCCATCTCCGTGACCTCGCCGCGCCAGTGTGCTGCAGAGCCACGCCAATCACCTTGTCTTATTTTCTGGGGATGGCTTATATTGCGCCAATGCTTAGAAATCCTGCTATGGCTTACTTTGTGGGTATGTCTTATTTTCAGGGAAACACGATATTTGTGCATCTCTTTGGTCCCTTCTGAAGTAAATACTGACGGTTGTTCCTTCGGTTGCTCTTCAGTTTCCTTTCCCAAGAACCGAGAGCAGGGAAACGAGACAGACCGCTTCCCACTCAGAGAACTGAGCTCCGAGCACTAACAACAACGACTGTCTGCTGCTCATAGACTGACATTGCTCCTTTTCCTGAGAATAAAAATAAAAGCCGCCCAAGTGTCCTAGAACATCTTCAAAGAAACATAAATAGGAAAAGATCATAGCTCAGACATAAAACCATAAGATCCTATGACATTTCAGTGAGCCTCACCTTTTGAGTTCTCGGGTCTCTTGCTTTGTGATGGTCGGACCAGGGTGCAGCTGCCTTAGCCAGTTCCCTGCTTCAGCTGGCAAGGCTCACTTCCTGCAAGACATCCCCAAGGAGAAGCCACGTGGCCCTACCCAGATGCAGCCCTGGGTGCTGGAGCAGCCGTGTGGAGATCCCTGCCAGTGCTGAGATGCTGACACATTCACCAATTTGGCTTTCCTCCTGCAGTCGGCATCATTGCGTGTGTTTTGTGAGATGGAGCAGGACTTTGTGGATTGGTGTTGGACATATGGGTTAATGTTGGACTTGTGGGCTTGGGCAGCACTGGGTGGGGATGTTTTCTTGATGTGCACTTACCCGTTACATACAACTCTCTCTTATACATAAGAGTTTCTGTGAATTTGTTTCTCTGATGTACCCAGACTGACACAGTGTGCGACAAACAAGGCCTGATTTGTGGCACGTGGGGGATTGCTTTTGCCACCACGACAATGCATCTGCTCCCGCAGCCATCTCGATGCACCAGTATTTGGCAAAAAACATCATGATTCTCTTGCCCCATGCACCTTACTCACCTGGCCTCGCTCTGTAGGACTTCTTGTTGTTTCTGCAGATGCAGAGGGATAGTGACCTGACGACACAGAAGAAGTGAAGAAAAAAAAAATGAGGTTCTGTGAGCCATCCAAACAGAGGAGTTTGAAAATTGTTTATGTATTAAGGTCTACTTTCATACCAGGTGCTCCAGGAAACGGGAATCGTGGGGGAGCGGCCTGATCCGTACCGCAGACAATAGAGCACCAAGTTCGCACGTGGCTGAGCTCAGGTGCGGAATCGTCACTGTCGTCACTTATCTGGTCAGTGTCAGTGTCGGATGATGAATTTCCCCATAAACCACTATCGCTCAATTCTGCGAGTAATTCTAAGTCTCTGTCACTGTCATTTATCTGGTCTAAAACTCCTTTTGTGCTAAAGTGATACTTTTTTGATGCCATGGACAAAAAATTTCCAGGCAAAATTGTTTCCCAGTGACAGTAAAAGGGCAGGCAGGGCACTGGAGACCGATCTAGGGACACAGCTGAGGTGATTTGCTTTGATATAATGTAATCCTCGCAGGTTACACTGCATCACTGTTTGTGTGTGTGTTTGTCTCTTTTAGACTTGCAGTTTTGAATTTCCTGCCCAGTTCTGCCCCCATGCCACTGGCACTCAGAGAACAGAACAGAATGAGGAAGTCAGATCACTCTGCAATCACAGCATCACAGCAGAGAACACCTCTTGACCTGGGAGCACTTAAGAAGTAATCAGATAGCAAGTAGGCATCCCAGCCTAGTCCATTAAGTCCAGGCTAGTTCAGAAGTCCCTCTGCAGACTCACTCAGCTATATGCCGGGGAAGCAGAATGGTGAGTCAAGAAGCAGGGAGATCACAGGCCAGCTAGTGTGGAGTCCTGTGGGTCCATGGTCAATGGAAGCATGGCAGGGCGCCAACAGCTCTCAGCATCAGGTGGCCCATGCGGGGCCACTCCTGGAGACAGAGAGGCCCAGTGATACCCCAGCAAGGAAGAAGGCAAAGTGGCAGAGACAGAAGTAGCTGCCAGCATCCTTAACGGTCATACAGAAAGCCACACCCCCAAGTAGCTGTCATCCTTGATGGACAAGTCTGACTCCACCCCTCCCCAGGAGGGTCCAGTTGACACAATCATCCAATAACCACAGTCTTCCATGCAGTATTTCGCAGTGGCTACATGTAAGCCTGCTTCTAGCCGCGACGTGGTCCCTCGCCTCTCCACAAAGCAACAGGTGGCAATGTAGTCACAATGCGTGGCCAGTGATGCATCATCTCTTCACCCTAGATGTTATTTCAGTCGAAACTGAGGACCATCGCCCAAGCCTCTTGCTGTCTGTGAGTCCACACTGCCAAGCAAGTAAAAGAAGTTACAAGCCATTAAAGAAGTAGTCGATAGGGCAGCGCCTCCGTGAGGGCTCTCCAGAGGAAGACAACCTGGTGGTGGTCATGGTTATATCAAGGTCCCCCAGCTGCCAGTGGCTGTGACCCCTGATGACCTTCTACTTGGTTTTGTTCCGATCACTACTTTTGGGGCTTTACATTCAAATTTAACATCCAAGTTTGACAGGTAGGAAGATTAAGGATCGAGTGGGTTGCGTCCACCAAATGCCTATGCTAAACCAAAATTAGCTGGCAGAGCCAAAACCAAGGGGATGGGAAGACATCAGGCACACACTGGACACGGAGGGGGACAATGCAGAACTGAGCATGCGCAGATTAAGGTCATTCAGGGGAGGCGGAAATCAACCTGGACACCAGACATCTCACAGGTGACTTGACCACTAAGAATGACCAATACCGTCAACTAGGCCCTCAAGTAGGGTAGGCGGGGACAAAAGTCGGGGACCAAGGGCAGTTGCTCTCCTGTTCCGCACTCTCGTTCAGGGCTCTTTTCACGTTCCCTTGTTTTGTTTTACGATCCCCGGAAGAGGCCATCCTGTGCGCGTGCACGACCCGAGACAAATACCTGAAAGTTCCGTGGCCCTCATCCAAGTTAACTTGGATCACCAAAGTGCTTCTGCCACATGAATGCTCTCAGTGTTGGGACGCAAGAACCAAGGTAAACCATCCCAGAAACCTATCAAGTTCACTTCTCAGTCGTTGCAAGGTCCTGGTCTGTGTCCTTAGTATTTCCTCCACACCACAAAACCGCAACAAGTCAGTAAGACTGCTAACGGTTCCGTAGACGTGCCCCTTAGCTTCCCTCTCGTCCAAGCAGGAAGTGGCCAGGAGAATCAGACCCCTCATCCACGGTCATTAAGGGATCATCACAGCTCAAGACTAGGCCAACCTCACTTCCATGAACACAAACAAGCTGACTCACTTCCTGCACGTTGGTTTGCTGAAGAGTGGCTGTCTGGACTGGCTCAAACAGAGCCCGCAGCTCTGACCTGTCAAGTCTGTGCAGCCAGACCCGACCTTGTCCTAAACTTGACCTTGAAAACTCCCCTTCCTCATCAGACGTCGTTTTCTGACCATGGAACACATGGCCACTGTGCAAACACGGTGGTCTGCCCTCCCCCCAAAATGCAAAACCTTGAGATTTCCCAAGCGATTTGGAGAGTATTTAGAACTTTCCTTTTGCGGGGCAGCCTGGTGGCTGAGTCAAACGGGCGTGGAGTGGCGAGTCAGTAGGTCGGCAGTTTGAGCCCACCAGCACTTGGTGGGAGAAAGTTGAGCCTGTTTTCTCCCAGAAAGATGATCAGCTTACAAACCCTACGGAAACGTTCTACTCTGTGCTAGTCCGGGTTGCCACCTGTCAGAACCAACTTGATGGGACTAGGTCTTTCTTTTTTCGTTTCAGATGTTTATTACTTGGTATAAACCCCAACAGGACACCCCAACATGATTTCGTGCATTTAGGGGATAACGGTATCCTGGTTACGTGGAACATTGTGCGGATAACTTCTGGAAGCCCTTCATGCTGAGCAGCTTTATGGGAAAACGTTTCATTGAGAAGTCAGGGCCTTCCTTCCTTCAGTTTGCTGTACTGCGTATTCACAGTGAAGAAATTAAGATTGGTCATTGGGACCAAGTGTATTCCCTGGTTCTGGGTGGTTCTTTCTGTCCCAAATGACATCTGGATTAAACAGTGCCAGACGCGTGACCTACAGGGCAGCTCCAGGCCCTCCAGCTCCAATCAACACGAAGAAGGGATCAAACCCCGCTGCTTCCTGGCCTGAGGATCTGACGAGGCATGTTTGCGGTTTTGGCCTCGGGTCCCCGGAAGGAGAAAACATATTTGGCAGACCCAGGAGCTAGGACTCTGCGCGATGTTTTTGCAGGTGCCCCGGGAGTGGGTTTTTCTTTTACCCAGTCCATAAAAGTGTTTAAAACCTCTCTCTATCCCAGGAGCCAGGTCTGAGTCTGAGGCAGTCTGAGGCTCATGGCTTTGCAGTACAGCACATCTCTATTTCTCTAAAGGACCAGGGTCCCGAGATCGGATTTCAGTGCACACAAGCAGGGACCCTCTTGGATTCAATCGCAATAACCGAAAAGGCTGCTAGTTATCTAAACACGAACAACCCACTTCTTTCCCAAGTTTAAACTGACACTCTACAAAAGTTAGCCTTTTTTCCTGCGTTTGCTTATGCATGTCTAGATGATACAAACTTCATCAAAACAAAACAAGACAAAAACTCCATTATATTCCCCCCCATGTCCATCCCCAACTCCAGACTCTCTGTCATCGAGTCAGTGCTGACTCATAGCAACCCCCGTGGTTTTTTGAGACCGTCACTGTGGATGGGAGTGGAAAGCCCACGCTTTCTCCTGAGTTGCTGCTGGTGCTAATTGCTTTTATTTAAACATTTATTTTATTTAATGTATTTATACAACTAAAATTATTTTTACCCAAAACTTACCACCGCTTTCCTCCTACTAGTTTTCACTTACTTCTTATGTTGTGATCAGAAAATATAACAAAGTAACTAATAAAAAACACAAAATGTTGGACAGCTGACAAACGTGATGCACAATCTTAACGGCTTCCCTCTAAAAATGTTAACTAGTCTTGCCGCTAGGTATGATTCATAACAGCACAACCCAGAGTGCTCTGGTTAACCTTCTCGCTATTGGGATCTGTTTATATTACATGACACTGAATATCTCCAAACGTCGCCGGAACTGAGTCAGCAGGTTTATACACGACCACAGGTCCCCAGAAAAGGCACTGGGCCACGTGCAGACTCTTCAGTAGTTAAAGGGTTAAGAGGGAATTGTGTACGGTGTTGCCTCAATCTCCCCTAAGAGCTATTTTCTTCATAACAAATTTTTCCATTTTTATTTTATTTCAGAGCATCGCGGGCCACAAAAAAATTACCTGGGGGGCCGCGTGCGGTCTGCGGGCTGCCAGTGTGTCACCCCTGCCCTAGACTATGCACTAATCAGTACTGGGGCATCCAGGTGTCTGTAGCAAAGGGCCCCCTGAGAACATGGTGGGAAGACAAGGTTCAGTAGGTCCAACGTGGAGCGCGAACATCTTTTTCTGTTTTTAATCATATTATTGGGAGCTCGCCCAACTCTTATCTCAATCCATGCATGCAACCAGTGTGTCAAGCCCATTTGGACGTTTGCTGCCATCCTCGTTCTGTAAACATTTGCTCTCTGCTGCAGCCCTGGGTCTCAGCTTCTTCTGCTAAAACGTCTTTCCGGAGGGGAATGCGCCCGCAGCCCCCGACACGGGTGAGCGCTGGAAGGTTGTTGGAAGGTTTCCTAGGGACGCAGGGACCGGAACGCGAGACAGGAAGGACCGGGCAGCCGCCGCCACCCCGGGGGCGGGGCTACGTCCTGCGCGTGCGCGGCCGAAAGCCGGCGTTCGGGGGCGGGGCTGCGTCCTGCGCGTGCGCGGCCGGAAGTCGGCGCTCGGGAGCGGGGCTGCGTCCTGCGCGTGCGCGGCCGGAAGTCGGCGCGCGGGGCGGGGCGTGCGGTTCCCGCGGCGGTGGGCCGGGCCGGGGCTGGAGGATGCGGCGCTCCGCGTGGCCGTGGCCGTGGCTCGGGCTGGGGCTCGGCTGGAGCGTCCTCCTGGCGGGGCCGGCGGAGGCGCAGGGCGCGGTGCAGCCGCCGGAGCGGAGCCGGCCGTACGCCGTGCTGCGCGGGCAGAACCTGGGTGAGTGAGGGGTCCGCGCCGGGACGTGCGGGGAGGGGAGGGGAGGCTGTGCGGGTGAGGCGTGCAGCGGGGCGCCGCTGCTGGAGCCCCGCGACCCTTCTCGCAGCATTGCTTGCATGGAAGTATTGGGGGTCGAGAGACGGGGGCTCTCTCCTCGCTGGCTGTGTAGACCAGGCTATGGATAATGCGGTACTAGACCCCGCCCCCCCACTCCCTCCTGACCCACCGAGCCACTAATAGGGATAGTAACCCAAACCAAATCCACCGCCATCGGGTCGATTCTGTTTCATCTCACTCACCCGCCATCCGAAACGGTCACTGGTTATGGGAGTAGAGAGCCTTGTCTTGCTCTCGCATAGCGGCTGGTGGTTGCCAACTGTGGACCTTAGGGTCAGTAGCCCATATATAACCACCCCTGCAAACGCACTGCCATCAAGTAACAGTTGACTCATAGTCACCCTATAGCACAAGATAGAACTGCTACTTGGGGGTTTTCAAGGCCATGCGTCTTTCTGGGAGTAGACACTGCCCTGTCTTTCTCCCTCAGAGGGGCTGCTGGGCTCAAACTGCCCACCTTGCAGTTAGCACACCCATGAATAACCCACGGTGCCACCAGAGCCAGGAATCAGAGTAATGCCCATTGAGGGAATCGCTGCTATCCAGCAGTACTGTTGAAAGGGAGATGGCTGCAGACTACTTGTTATCGCCTTAGAAATCGAAGGCACGCCTTTCAAAACCTCACAGCCTTTGCATGGTTGCCCCATCCAGGCAAGTAGGCCCCCCTTCGGGGTGTGGTGGGACCGCAATGCTTTGCAGGTGGAGAAAGCTTCTTAGTGGTATAACGACAAAGTCCTTTTCCACACTGCCCTCTGCAGTCCTGTGCCGTGGACAGCTTTCTTATCCCGTGTTTTACAGAAGGGGAAAGAGACACAGAGAAGTTGAGGGTCTTACAGAAGGTCTCGAGCTTGTAAATTTTGTAGTTGCAAGGTCAAGTGATCTTACCCCAGATCCTAGGATTCCTGACCCCTGTAAGGTCCATCTCGCTGTCTGGAGCTTTGAACAGCTCTCGTATTTCAGGGCCTTTTTGTGTGCCTGGCACTGTGAAGCACATTTCACTGGATAGCATATGTAGGTCTCAAGACACTCTTGTGGGGTGGATTTCATTTGTCTCATTTTCTAGACAAACAAAAACAAGATCCCACAATGGGAAGGGACCACATTTGCTCTCCACTTAAGCCCCTGGCATCAGGTTATAAGTTATTATTTTGTCACATCTTGCCCTGTCTGATGTCTCCCTTCACCCACTTTTCTGTTGTCCGTTCCCCCAGGGAGGAGGTTATATGTAGATCCTTGTAATGGGTTCCCCCTTTCCAACCCACCCTCCCTCTACCCTCCCAGTATTGCCACTCACACCACTGGTCCTGAAGGGATCATCCATCCTGAATTCTCTGTGTTTCCAGTTCCTTTCTGTACCAGTGTACATCCTCTGGTCTAGGCAGACTCATAAGGTACAATTGGGATCATGATAGGGTGGTGGGGGGAGCATTTAGGAACTAAAGGAAAGTTGTATGTTTCATCCTTGCTACACTGCACCCTGACTGGTTTGTCTCCTCCCCGAGACCCTTCTGTAAGGGGATGTCTAGTGGTCTGCAAATGGGCTTTGCGTCTCCACTCTACACTCTCCCCCTCATTCACTATGGTAAGATTTTTTTGTTCTAATGATGCCTGATACCCGATTCCTTCGGCACCTCATGATTGCACAGGCTGGTGTGCTTCTTCCATGTGGGCTTTGTTGCTTCTGAGCTAGATGGTCACTTGTTTACCTTCAAGCCTTTAAGACCCCAGACGCCATATCTCTTGATAGCTGGGCACCATCAACTTTCTTCGCCACATTTGCTTATGCACCCATTTGTCTTCAGTGATCGTATCATGGAGGTGAGCACACAATGATAGGATTTGTTTGTTCTTTGATGCCTGATATCTGGTCCCTTCAGCACCTCGGACCACAGGGGTCTTTTTAAGGGCAGGCCATTCGCACAATGAATGCTGCATGCAGAGTTCTGGGAGAAGGGGAGGGATAAAGAGTGGGAGAATCGATTGAGCCCCCAAATGGATGCTCACCTAGAAGGGTATTGTGTACCTGTCAACTCAGAGTGCTTAGCTTTTAATCCAATTTGCCCCCCCCCCCAGTTTTTCTTTTAGTGGCTTTTTATCCCCCTAACTTTAATCTGCCTGCATTCCTACCTTACAAGTTAGGGTTCTTAATTAAAAACACCCCCCACCCTGGAAATCTTCCAAAATACAAAATGCAAGAAAAGGAAGGAGACTGCTCTGCTCACTCACTCTGGACACACCCCTTCCCCCATCCCACAAGATAGACTTTCCCTGTGGTCAAGCTTAAAATACTCTGGGCTCAGTGTGTGAAGTGGGCCAGGAAGTCACAAAATCACGGAAACTCCAGACTTTGCTGATTTGAACAAAACCACATCCAGAATCTTGTACTTTCCCCCTGACCCTCCTCACTGAGAAACAATAATTATTTTGAAGAACAAGCAGAGCTAAGCCCCAGCTGTAACCTGGGATAGGCCCACCGTCTTAAGCACAAACACATGCCATCATGCATTCGCTTGTTCAAGGTAACCCCACGTCCCCCCGAGACAGTCACACAAACAGGACAGGATACCATGGCTACCGGGTGGGAAGCTTCCCCGGGGCAGGCTGTCGGTCATGCCAGCAGTGGAGAGCCCGGGTCCCAGGGTTCTGCCCAACTTGGACTTGACTTGAGGTGGTAGTGGGGTCAGTGTCATCTGTAGGGCCTCTTTCTTAGATGTTTTTTAAGTGGTCCTAGGTGGGGAAAGGTAACTGCTTCTTTGAGCAGAAGGCTCATGTCAGGATACACCTCCCACAGCCATCAGCTTATAGGACTGCAGAACTGCCCCTTTGGGTTTCCGAAACTATATATATGTATGTATATATATATACATGTATATATTTAATGCTATAGAGCTTACTGGTTTTATTGAGATTCAAGCTTTTTAAAAACAGTTGTATTGGCTTTTAATCCACATATCACACATTTCAAGAGCGGAGACCTTGTAAGGCTGTGAACCGCTGACCAGGTGGGCAGTGGGATGCAGTGACCCGTTTTCCTCTTGCAGTGTTGATGGGCACCGTGTTCAGCATCCTGCTGGTCATCATGGTCCTTGTGGCATTTTGTGTCTACAAGCCCATTCGGCGGCGGTGACCGGGAACGGGCGGGCACTCTTCCGAGGACTTGGAAACAGGACGACGGTCCCAGGCTGGCTGGCAGACGAGCAGGACTCAGAACGTCCCCACTTGGAAATGACCGATGGTCTGGACGGTTGGTAAACTCATGGCTCAGAGAAAGACCAAACAGAAAATGTACTAGCAATGATCCCCCCCCCCCACACACACATTGTAACGCCAGTAACTGCCCGGTCTGCTCGTCCATGCTTGACTTTTTTTATGTATCTGATTCGACTTGTTAAGAATAAGACTGGGAGTGCCAGTGTCCAGGTCAAGTGCCCGCAAGAAACCAAACTGGTGCATCTGTCAGATGCACCGGGAAGGACTGGCGACCAACGTGTGCCAAAGGGGATGGAACCCATGAGGGCGCCCTGCTTAGGCACCATTGTGTCCCAGTGGGGTAAGAGCTCATTTCTGCCCAACGGGGCATGAACCACAGATGTTCTGCCCCCACTCAGCAGACCTGAAGGCACTGGCTGCAGAGCCGGCTCGATGGCGTCTGGGAGGCCCGGGCCACCGTTCCGTGGGCATTCAACTGGAAATGTGGCCAGCTAACTAACCCCACTGAGAAAGCTCTCCACCCTGGTTCAAACACTGGTCTCCTTTGTTCTAAACATGTTTGTCTAGCTCGGGGCCTAGGGACGGTGAAGGTTTGGGGTCTTGAAGAGACTCCGCGGAGTTCCTGTGAGCCAGAGAGGCAGGGCTCTCCTGCAGCAGTGTGAGGTCGAGAGTTCCAGGCAGGGTGACGGGCGGGCGGGCGTGTGCGGAACGTGTCTCATCTCAGCTTTGAACGTGCTGCTATTTTACATTGTCCGTGAACAGGGCCCCCACCCCACCCCTGTTGAAACACTTTTGTGCTTACAAAGAGCTTATGGGTATTTATTTTGAAGGTGCTAGGTTGGTTGGTTATTGAATGGAAATAAATGCGTATCTTACAGTCCATGCCAGCCGCAAGCCCAGTGCTGAGTCACTTCTGACTCCGAGCGACCCTGTCGGAGGGTCTTCAAGGCTGTCGTTCGCTGGGAGCGACTGGCTGCCGGGGTCCAAACGGCTGGCCTTGTAGGTCGAAGCTGACGTTGTCACCACTGGGCTATCAGGGCATTCCAGCACAGCACTGACTTTTTTTTTTTAAACCTGCTGTTAATGTGAAATAACTGATGTGCGGGACTTTGTTTATACTTTTGTTCACACTGAGCCACTGAAATGCGCGCTTTTCTGCCCCTTCCGAGCCCACGTCAACGAGAATAAAGCCCTCCTCCCTGCCTGTTGCACTCTGGGTAATGATTTCCCCACCCGTCGCTCAGCCACCGGGATTTCAGATCCGGGCAGGACCGTCATTGTGAGCAGGGTTCAGTGGAGCTTCCAGACTAAGACTAGGAAGAGAGGCCTGCCAGTCTCCTTTGGAAAATTAATCATGGAAAACCCCATGGGTCCCAGCAGGCCACGGACCAACCCACTTGTTTTGGACACGTCATTGGGCAAGGCCCACTGCTGGGGGTGTTGAGGAAAGTGCAGGACAGGGCAGCGTTCTGTTCTCTCGTGTACAGGCAGTGGCCAGGAGCTGTGCAGTCTACTTGACAATTCGTTCTGGAAAGTTCCAAAGGCACTTGTACGTTGGCTCGCTTCAGGCAGCACCATGAGGGCGACCCCTGAAGGCACCGTGTCAGGAACCTGAGCCACATTAAACTCAGGGAGTCAGGAGACCTGGACTCTGTCTTCTCCAAAGCTCCCGCTTGTCCATCGTACAACGGTCCACTTTACCGTCCTGTGAAGATCAAAGGGGGTGGAAACATCCCGGGGGCAGGTGGGATTGCCCTCTTTGGCCTGGCCCTTGGAAGTTCAGTGCTATGTACTGGAGGGATGAGTTGAGGTGGGACAATGACATTGGACCTAGAGGGAATTAAGTCCTGGGGAGTGGGGGGGGGTATATCCTGCACCTCGATGGGTTTTATATTGCCCCGCGATTCAGTACTGCCGTTTGTAGGGCTTAAGGAAGCCCCCTAAGCTAGGTGAGTTGCTCCTTGCCTGGCAAGCTCACAGTGTGGTTTGGCTGAAAGCACCTCCCAAGCCTGCCTTGGCTCTGCACCCCATCCTTAGCATCACCTCAGAACGAGAGAGGGCAAGTTCATGATAAAAGCAGCATCTCTGTGGGAAGGGGCTTGTTTCAAAGGGACCAGTAAAGACACAGGGCAACTCAAGAGACCATCTTTGGGGGAAGGGCTGTTGTCCAAACCCCAGGCCTCGTGGACTGAATGGTACCCAAGGTATGTCGTACCCAGAGCAACGCACTCCATCAACCCATTAACCTTGATGTACCCATCTGCGAGAAAGCCCAGTCATTTCCGCAGATACGAACGACTCTTGGCTCTTTGCAGTTGGGGCAAAGGTGCCTGCCAATGCTTGAGATTGAGGGGTCGGAGGGTTCTGTCTCAAACCTGTTCCATACTCCCAGAGAGGCCCACATTGACTTTGAGCTCCATCACCTCGTCTGCGGAGAACAGTCCGTCCCAGCCATCTTCTTGGATGTCACCTGTCCTTTCCTGCCCTTCCTCAGAGCAGACCTCGCTGTCCCCGCACCTCAGTGACACTCTTATGGTGTGGCAGCTTACATCTTGGGGATAGTGCAGTGCTTAAGATTGGATCATTTGTTTGCCGCGGTGATGAATCTACAGACAGGTGAACTAAGAGTAGGAACAGTGTGCTGCCTTACCCGTTTGTCTAAGACCGGAGTGTTGTGCGCAGACCCCAGGGCCCCCAGTGACCTTGAGAAGCCTGGTGGTATCGTAGGTTAGGAGTTGGGCTGCTACCCACACGTTCAGTTCAAAACCACCAGCTGTTCAGTGGGAGGAGGACAGGCTTTTGATTCCATAGCGTTCTAGTCTCAGACCCCCAGTTCTGCCCCCCTATAGGGTAGCTGTGAGCCAGTCCACTGGACGGCAGTGAGCTTGACTTTTTAACGTTCTTACCCAGAACAGAGACGACTGGAAAATGCAGTGTGTGTATGTCAGATTGTTTGATGCACGGAGTCCAAGATACTCCAGAAAGAAAGCGCAATGGGAGAACTGACCCCCCTGAGGGTTCAGGAGGAGGGGCGGGTGGTGACTGGACAGCAGTGATGACTGTGTAACCAACCCCCCTCAAGAGGAATGAAGGACAGGATTGTAGGTGATTGGCTACATTGGATGGTGTAAGATATGGCAAGAAAGTATAATGATATTAAGATAGAATGGTTCCTGGGGGGGGGGGGGAGGGGCTGATGTCAAAGAGCTCAAGAAGAAAGACCATGTTTTGAAAACGATGGCGGCAGCAATTGTACATCGACGCGTGATCTAATTGAATTATGGATTGTTTCATCTGTTAAGAACTTCCAATAAAACAATTTTTAAAAAAGAAAGAAAATGCACTGTGATCAAGTGTGGAGAAACGACTCACACGCAGGCCACAGCTGAGCACCCTCTGAGGAAGAAGTCTTTATTGGGGTGAGCACATAGCTGCACAACACTGCGACCGGTGGACACAATGCTCAGGCCCCTCTTCAGCAGCTGCCCGGGAGGCAAGTCCGAGGTGGACCGGAAGCAAAGCCATGGAATGCAGGCCTGCAAGTCCGACTTCCCCGAGTCAGGAAACCACAGGGCCAAACGGGCAGCCAGTCCCAAAGGGCCTGGGCCCAGGGTAAACACAACAAGGGGCCAACCAGCAATTAAGTGGCACGTTCAAAATAAAGGGGATGGTGCCCACGTATACTGGCCTGGGGACCGACGGGATTTTGGTCAGCCCCTGTCAAGAAAAGAAGGCAGGCGGTTGGACAGATTTAAAAGCAGTCCTTTGTGGCTGGGACGCTTTACTGGCTGCGGTGTCACACATGCTTGTGGGAGCAGGAGCCCCCATCTCTTCTCCTCCCGGAAGCCACTGACGGACGGCACATGGATGCGTGACGGGGAGGAGGGAGCTGTGCCTGGGGCTTTCGTGCCACCCGTGGGCCACAGGGAGGGACAGGCCCTGAGTGCTGTGTGATGGTTATTTACAGGAGGGTTAGACAAAATAGTTAACTACTAAAGGTATCCAAAAAAGGCCTGAGAAAAATCTGGTTAAAACATACAACCTTGTATTGCTACTGATGCGTGTAGGCATTTTCATCTCGTCTAAAAATAATAAAAAGATTCTGTTAAAAAATAGATTTATCCAGAAAGATGTTGCTCTGAACTGTAAAAGCATATGGACTCTTGGTTTCCCCTTCAATCTAGAGCTCCCGTTGTACCTCCCAGCCCAGCCCAGCCCCTCCTCGCCAGAGAGGCCAGTGGGCCATGGCGGCTGCTCAGGCCTGGACATGGAAGCCCTGCACTTGGTTTGGTTCAATGCTGTTGCAGGGTTTGGGCCAGCCGAGTCATGGTCAACACTTTCCGTCCGCGGTCCCCCACCCGGGCCCCAGCTGCTCCTGGGACTTCCCACAGGGGGGCTGCTCTCCGCTCAGTCCCCTCAGATCCCGCATCAGTGGGGTGAGGTGGCTCCAGACAGTAATTTTTAAGGCTAAGGTAACGTCACGGCCGTCTGTGTCTCCGGCCAGCCGTCCTCTGACTCTGGCTGGGCGGGGTCGGGTGGGAGGAGGAGGGACAAGGGACAGTGTTCCCGGGACCCTGGCGACAGGTGGACAGACAGAGCAGCAGGATGGCCCGTGTCTTTGGTGATGTAGAGAAGTCTCAAGTCTCAGCCCGCACGCCTCCAAGGCTCTCAGCACCGGGGCTGTTAGGTCACGCTGGAGGTCACCGCTCCTTGTTAAAAGTCCATCTGCACACCGGCCAGGATGCAGGTTCTTTGTTTTTGTCTAAAGCTGGTAGTAAAACGGTGACCTGCTACCAATACAGTTAATGGAGGTGATGGTGTTCTCCCTCCGGGAGAGTCACGGTCGGGCTTGAAGGCCCAGGCCTTGGGCTCTGCAGAGGGAACAGGGCAGCGGCCTCCTGCTCTGCAGATGGCACCGGAGGGCTGGCCGCTGGGCCCTGGGCGCTGCCTACACAGCGCTGGTGGCGGCGGGCGGGGTGGGGCTGGGAGGTCTACTTCTCGGTGAGCGACAGCTGTAAGACCTGCTGCAGCTCCGCCTCCTCCTCCTGCAGCCGCAGCTCCCGCTCCTCCAGCTCCCTGGCAGAGAGCTCCATGGCCAGCTGCAGGTCGCTGTCGAAGCGGCTGGGCTCCCTCAGGGCGCCGGGGCACAGGCCTCCCGAGCTGGCCAGCAGGCTCTCCTGGATGGCCCTGGGTGGGAGAACGGGGAGAAAGAGTTCAGCAATAAGGCAGTCGTCCCCGCAAGACCACAGCCACAGTGCCCCTTAATCCTACAGAACTCTGGGGGTGCTCGTGTCCTCCTGCAGAGCACCAGCTTTTAAATGCCGAGGCTGGGAAATGCATCTGGAGCAACTGAAAAGCAAAGCCCAGGCTCCCAGTATACTTGGTAAAGCGAGTCTTTCTAGTTCTTTCTCCTAAGAAGAAGAAAAAAAAATTCTTCCAGTAGCTCTTCTCTCCCTTTCAAGTGTGGCAACTTCCCTGCCCCCTTCACAGGCAGTCTGGCCCATCAGAAATAGAACACCAGTCAGTGCCCGCCCTCCCTCGGCAGCTTGAGGGCAGGCTTGGAGAGAAAGGCAAATGCCATCTCGCTGCTTCTGATGTGGAGTGTGTGCGTGCGTGCCAGAGTAAAACTGTGCTCCACACGTTTTCAGAAGCCGGTCACCAGGCATTTCTTCTGAGGGCCTCTGGGTGCCTGTCAGCTGTCTTGGAAACCCCACCATCAAGAACTGTAATACGGAGGGCAGCCACAAGGGGAAGCAGAGAGCTACGTTTCAGCCAGCCTAGCGCCTGCCTCACTCAACCTCCACTGAGCTGGGTCAGGAGTCAAGCTGGTCACCTCTCATACTGGGCATCGTAGGCCTGTGTCCGGTTGATCCCGCCATTGGAAGCTGGTCCTGAGACTTCCTAGGAAAAGCAAACGTGATGGGTGTCGTATGACCCCTTCGCAGAAAGCCCACTGAGAATGCAGAAGGGACACAATAAACACCATTTGCAGGCATATCTGTTTCTGACAGAGTGGCGGGAACGGCTGATGGGGATCTGGATTGCCCCTCTAGTTAAATACTATGTGGTCTAATCAGATCCAACTCAACACAAGCTGTGTGGGTCAGAGCAGAGTGGGCTCCCCGGGGACCCCAATCGCTGCCTTTCTTGAGGCCCCTCCTTGGTTGTAGTGGAGTGAGCATGTGAGCCAGCTGCGCCCACACCCAGGGCCGCCTCCTAAAGCCACACGGAGGGTGGGGTGATAGGCATCCTGACAGCAACCATGGCCTTTTAGCAGACCCCAGACCAGTCTCTTAAAAACGGATACCTGGTGGGGGGGGGATGATGAGTTGATATCAAAGGCTCAAGTAGAAGGCAAATGTTTTGAGAATGATGAGGGCAACAAATGTACACGTGCTTGATGCGATGGATGTATGGATTGTGATAAGAGCTGTATAAGCCCCAATAAAATGATTTAAAAAAGAAAACTGGCTACCTCTGAATAAATGTGACATAAGCAAAGCAGGTCACGCGGAACAGATGGACGCAGCACTTCGTATCTGGTGTCACTTTGATCACATAAGTGAGGACACAGAGCTCAGCTTGAAGTGGGTATCAGGCTGGGGTCTGCCCTCACCTACATAGGGCAGGAAAAGTGGGTGTGTGGGGCAGGGACAGTGGGTCTCCCACAAGGCGTGTGCCTGCGGAGGGGTCTGGCCCTGAGGTTGGCATCCTGAGAGAGCTAACTGGGTCTGAGGATGGCTCCACAGTGGCAGCAGTGGAGGGTCAAGTCGCAGGCCGTCCCGTAGGACAGCAGAGCTGTCCCCAACATTTCCAAGGCTGCTGTCTATGCAGCAGACAGACGGCCACCTGGAGGGGGGGGGTTGAACTGCGGCGTGCTCCACTGCTGCCTCCAGGGCTCCTGGGCCAGCACTTTGCTGAGTGGACCCCAGAAGGGAGGAAGAAACTAGGAATTGCAGCACGGACAGCAGGTGCCCTGAGGCTGGAGCAGGGCCTGCCCCAGCAGAGCGGGGAGGGGCTTCGCGAAGCCCCCACACAGGGAGGCTGGAAAAATAGCCAGGTTAGAGGGCAAAAGGAAACAGCTTAGGCCGCCTGCCCTGTTCTAAGCTCTGCCACTGAATGGAGGTTCAGGAAGCTGGCAGGAGTGACTGGGTACCTTTCACCATTCCCCATGGTCATCACAGCCTACAGAGCAACCCAGACGAGGCTCAAAGCCCCACATATAAGCTCCAGACAAGACAGCTGCCAGGAGACACTTGACAAGAGAAACCAGTGTTTTCCAACGTGGGCGACGGCCCCTGGAGGACGCTAGAATGATGGGGGGCGAGGGGGGGCCATGCAAAAGCAAGACCTACACTTTTTCCTGGATTCTGAGCTATCCTACAAAAATGTTTCATTGCTGGGGGGGGGGGGCGCCAAGTTAAGTTTTCTTCTGAAAATGGGGCAGTAAACTTGGCAACCTCTGCTCTAAAGGACTAGGCAGTTAGAAAACATTAGACGTCACAGGTGCAGGTGAGGAGAGCGGCGCTGGAGGGCCGTCACGGTACCTGGCTCCTGCTGGACTCCAGTAAGCTCTGCTGGATGGCAAACTGCATGATCTCGTAATCCTCGTCTTGCACGTGCACGTTCCTGCCGTTGTCTTGAACGTGGTAGGATTCGGGAATTTCAAACACGGACTGGTCAACCTCAAAGCCCGAGGAGATGGGGGAGTCTGAAACAACGCGCATGCACGGCAATCAGGCGTCTCCCCCCAGCTCACTGCGCACACTTTGTTTCTCACGGACAGATCAAAGTGGCGCCAGCCACGATGCGCCACAGCTGAAGGGAAGGGGGTGGGGGAATCTAGGTTTTGTCTCTCCACCTCCTTTTTCTAATGATCACGTCAGGGCATGAAGGAAACGCTACCAACAGGACCAGTGAGAAGCTCCCCCTTACCCAACCCCGTGGCAATCACCACTCTTGCGACTCCCCAGAGGAGTGTGGCGTGGCCGTGCACGTGTGGCTGAGTGGGGGCACTTCTGTGCAGACACACGGCTCTGTCCTTAGCTGCGTCTTACGAAATGCAGCACACACACAAAAGGTACCACGCGTCTGTCCACTTCAAAGCAGTGCAACCAAGAGATGCCTGTCGGTCCTTTACTGAAGCGAACACACACACACACCATCCCCAAGCCCAGCTGCGCTCCTCCCCCTCCCACGGGTGGACAGTTGAGAATGGCAGGGAGTGCCGCCCGGCTCTGCCGCGCCATTAGGACCTGTGTGAACAGTCTGAATCCCTTATGTTAGCCCAATTTTGAACTTGACCTTGCCAATGGAACCACAGGGAATACGAGGGGGTACTCCCCAAAACACAGAAAGAAGCTCTGCTGGGCGAGCATGGAGCACCTTGCTCTGAGTCAGTGCACCCATGGCATCGCCTGCGAAGGTTCTCTGGTCACAGTGACTTTGTTCATACAAGCAGTTTCACTCAGACCTCGTTTTTGTGACAGCCGTTTTAAGAGAACAGCATGTGGCTGTGAAATTTTGTTTCCTGCTTGGGGAGAAATGCCACAGAAACTGTTGTGATGTAACACAGCTTACAAGGACAGCGCTGTGGGAAAACTATGAGTGGTTTTCTCCTTTTAAAAAAGGTGAGATGTCGACTGATGACAGCCTCGTTCTGGATGTCCGTAAGCTTCCCAAATGGACAAAAAAATGTTGACTCAGTGGGATATTTGGAGTTTGTTCCATCAGGTCAGACTGTTAATCAAGCTTCCTATTTAGAGGTTCTGAAAAGATTGGGAAACTGTGTGACAAAAAAGGCCTGATTTGTGGCAGACGGGACTGGTTTTGTCACCGCGACAGTGCACCTGCTCACGCAGCCATCTCAGTGCGCCAGTTTTTGGCAAAAAAAATCCCAGCATGCCTCTCTTGCCTCATGCACCTTACTCACCAGACCTCGCTCCGTGTGACTTTGTGTTTCCGAGAATGAAGAGGGACATGAAAGGGCAGCGATTTGGTGATGTAGAAGAGGTGAAGAAAAAAAATGAGGGAGGTGCTGTCAGCCACCCAGACAGAGGAGTCTGAAACATGTCTTCAAGAGTGGACTCCAGATTTGACAAATGTACTGTGAAATGGAGAGCACTTGGAAGGCGATAGGCTGTTTTATACAAACATCTAAATACATAGCTTTAGGGGGGAAATTCCATTTTGGGGGGAGGGGGTACCCCTCATATAGTCTTCAAAGTGGCATTTTTCATACAGCGCTTTCCGAGGCCACCAGATGCGGCATCCACATCCCATCTTCCTACTGCTTGACTCCAATGTCAGCACATCCCGTGACCTCCTGACACTGGGCTCCCAGTCTCGCCACGATGAGCACTGCTGTGCCCATTACTGGGCTCTCCACATGCCACGGGGTCACCACGGTGTCCAAGGTCAACACCCCGTCATGATGCAAACCCTCAGCACACGAGGACTAGAAGGGAAAGTGCTCAACTCGACGAACCGCCAGCTAACCTCATAGCAATGGTGCAATCTGAAACTTCCGCCCCTAACATCAGGAGCAAGACCAGGACGCCCCTCCCGCCACCTGCACAATATGGCAAGGAAGAGGTCCAGGGCTATAGATTAGAAAAGAGTAAAGCTGTCTTTATTCAGAAAGGGCATGGTTGTGTATGTAAGAAATCTATACCAGAAGGGGGAACGGATTGTGATGATGTAGACACAACTTTCTCAAAAGCAATTTAACTATGGAAGTTATGAGATGTGAATATTATATCAACTACTTTAAAAACCTACTAAAAAGTTACTAGAAGTTAGAAGCCATTTAGCAGTGTGGGAGGACACAAAGTCAGATACGTTCTCTGAGCAGTGAGAAGTAGAGTCAAATGAAGAAACTATTTCCACTGAAAACCCTGGATGGGACTGACTGCTAAGGAGCAGGAGGCAATCACTTGGCAGGCTAGAAAGACAGACCCTCTCTCCTGACTGTGCAGGTAGATACTCGAACATGCCCTCAACGGTCACCCTTACCGTGGATGCTGCTGACATTTTTGCTTGAGAGAACTAACAGTTTGCCGGGAAAGCCCACAGCTCACCCCACTTCTCAGGAAACCTCTGTCCTAAAGCTGTGCTGCTTTCTACCACTGTCTATTTGTGTGTTTTCTCACTAACTAATCTAAACGTGAAACTTAACACAGAACTCCGGTTCCGAGCTGAGTCAGGAATGCAAAGGCTCGAGGAGGATGGAAGGCTCGCAGAAAGCCCCGTGGGAGTCTGTGTACCTGAGTTGGCCGGGGCCCCATCCACACTTGGGGAGGCGGCTTCTTCCGAGGTGCTGCAGGCGTTCACATTTCCAAATGTAATCCGTGCGTTCAAGACGTGAAACAAGGGGATTTCTAACAAGAGAAAAGTCCCGTCAGTGCGCCTCACCCAGGAGAGCAGGCACAGCTGTCAGCCCCGTGGTGCTCACTCTGCGAGGACTTTGCCTGATCTCATCCCCATGGCAACCCCCCCCCACCCCCAAAGTCGGCCGGCAGGAGAGTGAGCTGCAGGGAGTTTCTGCACTCTTCCCCCGGCAACGGTGGGTCAGTGATGAGCCAGGGCTCATGTGTAAGAGGTCCACCGCCGTCCCCAGTGGACGCCCTCCCCAGCCCTGTGTATGACACACAGGCTCGATTGTGCACACAGACCCAGGCCCCAGAACGCAGCTAGGCAGCACAGGATCTCGCTGCCCACTATCTGCCCCCAAAGCTGCATCTAGTTTGGAGTTTGACCTTAACACTATGAGCATGTCACGATTCTATGCCTTTTGCTGACAATGGGGTCTCCTAACTTTCACACACAAATCCCCAGTCTGAACCATGAATCAGGACACGGCTTTACAGCTGATGGGGGACAGCTCTGGCCGCCTTCACCACCGCCGCCTCCTCTTCCTCCTCCAGGTGTGGGTGAGTCTACCCCCACCCCACAATTAGTCCCCCGGCCACCGTGTGCCACCCTCGATTGTGGGCCGTGCCTGCACATGTGGCTGTGGTGCCCTGGGCATACCTATCTTGACGGGGAAGCCGGGCGGGAATTCCAGCTTGATGAAGTCTCTGAGCCGCGCGAAGTGCGCGCTGGTCCTGGCCATGAGGTCAATGATGGGGGTCACCTGCTCCACGAGGGACAGGGGGAACTCCTCACACATCCACAGCATGGCTTTGAACCTGTGGGGGAAGAGGGCAGCCGCCATGTGCTGGAGCCCTGCTGACACTCGGCTGGGCACTGTCTGCTTGTGGAGCCAGCAGCTCGGGGGAAGAAAGAGCAGGGGAAGCCTGGCAAGTCACTGATGGCTCCCTGACTCCACAACCTGCCCAGAGGGGACAAGAAGCTTCAGGTCACTCTGAAACCCAGCCGTTAGCAAAAAGGGCCTGATGATGAGCACCTGCTGCCACAGACTTAATTGGCAGTGAGACAGAAGGAACCAGGTGGCCAGTGGGGACCAGCTCACGCCGTGGAGAAGTCCTTATACCCCAACAATGCTGCTTGGAAAGGGCTCTCCAGGAAGAGCAATCTGATCACGTCCTTCAGGGCCCAGAGCAGACTCGCTACCATCGAGTCGATGCAGACTCAGCCACCCTGCAAGACAGGGTAGAACTGCCCCTGGGGGATTCTGGGACGGGCACTGGTGGGGGGGGAGGAGTAGAAAGCCACACCTTTCTCCTGCACAGTGGCTGTGGCTCCACAGTGCTGGCCTTGCAGTGAGCAGCCAAACCCATAACCACTAGACCGGGGCTCCTCCAGAGACAGGGTTTAAAAGCGGTTTTCAAAGGAAGCAGGCAGGAACGACTGGGCGTGGCAACTCCCCAGCATGGCTTCTGCCCACGGAGCCTCTTACTTCTGTGTTCGAATCGTCAGCTCCTTCGGTCTTCCGATGTCTCTGTCTTTCAGATCAAAGTCTCCGTTGAAGTACTCCTCGGGCGTGATGGCTGTGGGGTTGTTGGCGGTGGTGCATTCGGTGGTAAGGTCCTGCCAAGCCAAAACCCAGGGCAGTTAGGAACGCCAGGTTATGCCCCCACGTGGAGGCCCACCCTGCGGTGCTCCGGCTCCGCGGAGGACCCGGGAACCAGCCACAGGCCTGGAGGTTCTCGTCTTTAAGTCACTACATGGAGCAAGGAAACCCGCAAAGGGGTCACTGAATTCCCTGGCGAGTCTAACGGAGTCTCCCTTTTAAAATGAGGACCTCCGTGTTTCTCCCCTCTCCTGTGCATTTTCCCATCCTGATGCTAGAAAGGGAGAGTGGGGAAAAGGGAAGGAAGGCAGAGATGTTCAGAGGTACGTGACGCTCGGGAGCGGACGGTCCAGCCTGGCCACTCAGGCCTGTGGCGCTGGAAAGACAGTTTCCTTTTGCAGACGCTTGGCGACTTCGGTGTGTGCCAATTTCACATGGCTAGAGTGACTTGTCAAGGTGCTGGGGACGTAAAAGACGAAGTCCCACGTCCTTTTCAGTCCTGGAGCTCGGCTTCTGAAAAGCCCCTGCCATCGAGTCGATTCCGACTCACCGACCCTATCGGGCTTCCTCAGCTGTGAGTCAGGGGCAGGGAACCTTCTTTCTGTCAAGGGTCAGTTGGCTATTTATGACACCATTCAAGGGCCATCCTGGTCAGCCGAGTATTGAACTAGCTCCTGATGCGACGGCTGGAAGCGCTTCTCTTGGGCGAGGTGGTGACGGGAGCTGGTGTTGATTGCTTAGGCCTCGTCCCCCTGCTTTACAGGGTTTCTGTGGCTGGCAGTCATGAGTGGGGTAGACAGACTCCTCCTCTCGTGGGTGGCTGGTGGGCTTGAACCCCAAAGCACCACCTGGGCTCCTTGGCAAAGAGGCGTTCCTGTGTGTTCTGGGGGGGGGGGTGCCCCGAGTCTGCATCAGCCCCATGCAACCACCAGGGACCAGAGCCTTCGCACGTGCCCATGTGACAGAGAAGTCCGGCGCTCCACCACCAGCTTCCGCTTCAGACTCCTCTCCTCTTCTAGGAGCCCAGCTTGGCCGGGCTCTCCCCCGCCTCACGTCACGCCCCCAGCCTGAGCCCCTCCCCTTCCCGAGACCCCAAGAACCCACCGCTTCAACTTACCCCCTGGGCACCAAACTGGTGCTCCACCGTCCCCAGCAGAGATTCCAGTGGATTCCTGTCGGCTGCGGGGATGGGGGGGGAAGGTGTTAATTCCTCACGGTGGGCGCTCACAGGAAGAGCCCCTCAGGATGCCTTGGCGTTCTAGATCCTCACTGCATGAGGCTGTGCTGATGGGAAGCCCCAAGCTAGCCAACAGGCTGAACATGGTCACCCTGATGACCAGACGTCCCCGGATCCTTCCAAGGACACTGGGTAGTGGGGCTTCTCAACAGGAAGCTGGA
This sequence comes from Tenrec ecaudatus, assembly GCF_050624435.1. Lineage (NCBI taxonomy): Eukaryota > Metazoa > Chordata > Mammalia > Afrosoricida > Tenrecidae > Tenrec > Tenrec ecaudatus. Next base: position 16,563,083 of record NC_134545.1, read on the forward strand.
GAGTGGGGAGTGGGACTCAGGAGGGCGCTACATCTGACCCCAAGCCCGCCCGTGTTTCTCTGGGCCTCGGTTTCCTCAGCTATCAAATGGGAGCGTGGGGGTCAGCAGTGGCACGGAGCGGGTGGTAGCTTGCTACCCACCGCAGCATGCTGGCACGGCCCACGGGCAGTCACCCGTCAGACTCGGGTGGCAGGCGACTCCTCGAGGCCACTGGCAGCCACAGCTGCCAACGCTTCGGCTCTGAGTCCCAAGCTCTATTCACATCTTGCACTCACTGCGTTGGTAAACCTTTTCCAATTTCCCCTCGACTTTTCCTGGCTAAACCCACTAACTGTCATCCACACAACACGAGTGGCTTCAATGACAACTGAAGCCACCTTCAGAGGAGGAGCTGGACAAAGGAAAGGGCACGTCGGTGCCAAGAAGGCAGGGTGACGGAGGGTCGGGGCTGCCCGGGCGAGGCGAGGCCCCCAGCAGGGAGGCTACCTTTGTATCTCGTCTTCTCTTCCTCCGTCAGGTGTTCCGTCCGTATCTTGGTGATCACACTGACATTGTTTACGGTGTAAACCTTGAGAGACGTGCACGGGGGAGGGAGACAGTGACACAGGGGACCTGGGCCCGACAACGCAAGCATCAAGCACAGGGCAAGAAGGCTGAAGCGAGGACAAGTAACGCTGTCACCTCGCCAGGTTGGAGGGAGGCCTGGGCACAGCCATTAAGAGCCTTCAGGGCAAAGGGGCAAACTACGGACTGAGCGCAGAGCAGCAGTGAGTGCCCGCCTGGGAGTGGTGTGGCCAGAGGAGCAGTGCGGCAGGTTGCCTCTTCCTGCCAGCCCGCCTCTCCCCAAGGCCATGCGCTGGGCACTGCCTGCCTCAAGAGCCCGAGCCTGCTCCTGGGAGGTGTTCCTCTGATCCTGACCGAGCAGGAGCGAAAGCAGGGTTTGCCCCATGGACAAGATTGAGAGAACCCAGCAAATCTTGACCCCCCCCCCATCATAAATAAATCCCCTCAACTGCTAACTCGGTCAGTGGCAGGGGGTGGAGTGGGGAGTGTGCTCATGAAGGTGGTAGCAGTAGCTTTGGGTGCCTAGGCAGGTGTTTCTAGTGTCTTGCTGAGCGAGGGCCGCCCGGCCCGCCCAGGCTGCACTACACTGCAGGGCCCAAGAGAGGCCAAGGCACAGAGCTTTCCAGCTGACGGAGGGCCCCATGGCTCAAAGGGCCGTCGCTGGGGCACTGATGTCCTGTCACACAGGCTATAATAAGCCAGCCAACCGGGCACTGGAGGAGTTTGACTTGGTTTCTTGGTTTTGGACGAGCATGTTCAATCAAATCCCTTCTTTCTCTCCCTCTCTTTTGTTAATGAGTGAAATAAATGATGAGCTTGCCATTCCTCCCAGGGCAGCTGGACCCCTGCCCCCATTGCTTTCCCACGCGTTGGCATGAGGAGAAGCCTCCCCGTCAGGGCGCTCGGCACCTTTCTGCCCCAGAGCATCTTCCTGGCACAGGGCACGGACAGCAGAGCCGGCTCCTCGTTTGCATAGCAGCTAAACAGCTATAGTAAATCTTATTTTAAGAGTTCCTTTTACCTTTGCTTCGTAACCATTAACAACTTCTGCTTTATCTGTCCTCCAGCCCCAGAATCCGGATTTAGTTCTGATAAAAAGTGAACACCACAAATTTCCACATGTACAAAATGCGAGTCAGATCGATCCCGGCAGCCCTTAGCGTCTCATTTTGCTTTCTCTCCCGCCACCGCCCGCCCCACTCCCACCCCTAGGTGAAGTCAATGAAGGACACTTGGAAACTACGGTCCTCAGGTCCACAAGGGGCGCCATCAATGTCCCGGGGAGGGGCTGGGGTGGGAGGCTCAGGCACCCCTTGCCCACCCTTCTCCACGCAGTCTGTGGGCCTCACCTCTGACCCGGGAGCCTCCATGCATAGCCTCTCTACAAAGCTGCCCATGTAGGGGGCCAGAGGTGGTCACAGGCACTGCGCAGCCACCCAAAAGAGGGAGCAAAGACAAGAGTGGCCAGGGGCTGGCCAGGGTGACAGCTGGGTCAGAGCAGACGAGCTGGGTCACCTCAGCTGTGGCCACAGATGTCGGTGGCCGGAGGCTTCTCAGTCAAGGAGAGTCTCTTCAACCACGGCGGCCCCTCTGAAGAGAGCAGTGGGGGCAGAACACATCCTGTGGCCCGCTGCCCGGCTCTGGCTCTTCAATGCCCTTATGCCCAGCACCTGCCACTCGCGGTTTGGCCGCTCACTCGTGGTGGAATTGCAGCTCATGGGAGCCAGCAGTGGCTGCAGCTTTGAGAACGTGCTGGAAGCAAGCCCGGCGATTTTTACTCAACACCCTCCAGAGAAACGCGCTTCCAGGGGCAGCCCAAGGCTCGGGCAGTTGGTTTTCCACAAGGCAACTCCCAGGAGCCCTGGCCAGCCCCTTTGTCTAGGACATCACATCCTCGCTTCTGCTCACCAGGTCTGCTGCCTGGGCCCTGCCTTCCGCTCGGACCCCCAGCAGCAGGACAGCTGTGGCAGTCAGCTTAGCTGAGCTGCAGAGAGCTCCCTGCTGGGTTTCCACTGGGCTTACAGGAGGCTGGGTTTCTCATCCGCCCGTCATAGGACATGAAGGTCAAGGCAAGGCTAGTTACAGACCCGTTCGTGACCCAAGGGTGGTCTGCTTTGGATTTCGGGTGACTGCCATGGCGTTTTCAGTAGTGAAAGGTGTGCCGAATCAAGGGGCGTGTCTGAGAGCTTGTTCTAAAGTAAGGACTCTGGATATATCTTCTGTGGGACACATGTCCCTCTGGGCTCTGCACCATCTGCTACCTCCCGTGACAAGCGCATGCCATTCAGGGCACCTGAATGCTGTGTTTTGTGTTCAGAGAGCCCCACTGTGAGGGACACCAGCTCTCAGGAATGTACCAAACTCCACGCTCCCTGCCAGCCAGGCCAGTCTGACTCGTAGTCACCTAACAGGACAGGGCAGAACTGCCCCTGTGGGCTTCTGAGAGCACAACTCTTCAACAGGAGTAGAAAGGCTCATCTTTCTCCAAAGAGTGGCTGGTGGTTTTGAACTGCTGACTTTGTAGTTAGCAGCCCAGAGGGTAACCACTAGGGCTCCTAAAAGAAATCTGGAAACATACGAGCAAAAGGCTCATCTCCCAGTGAAAAAGCTGAGGGACCAAAGTTTGGCAGAATCACCCCTGCAGGATGCATCCCCTGTCGACGGGCCTCGGGCACACACCAGTTCCTTCCATCCCGAGCATGAACTGGCCCCTCTCCTGATGGCTGCAGGCAAGGTCCGAGGGAGCGGCAGACCCCGGATGGTTCACATGCCTACTGTGGTGGCAGGTGCTGTTGGGGGTCCCTCTGGTCCAGGCAGCCCCGAGTGACACAGCAGGACACCCCCTGCCCACCTTTCAGCAATAGCCAAGGTCTTCTATGCAGTTCCAGGGCTCTCTAACAGGTGTCTATAATTCACACAATATAATCCCCGGAGGGGAAGGAGAGACTCCCCAAGGGACTGCTCCAGATGCCGGCTACCCCACCCTCCACCATTTCAGGGGAAGCTTGGCACAGCACACTTGGCTGGCGGATCAGGCAGAGTCACCTCTGAGTCACCCACAAGGGGACTATTCCTTTTAGCGAGCTGACTGCCTCCCCAGCCCCTCATCTTTCACACGTTCCCAAGGAACGCAAGGCTGCCGGCCCTGCACCATCCTCACCACGGTTCTTATGCCTGGGCCGCCCACGGTTACAGCCGGTGTCCATCCGCTGGCCCTTGGGGCAGACAGAACACAAACCCAAACTGCAGCCAGCTGATGCAGGCCCAACTCATGGCAAGAGGGGTGGGCTTGCAAGCATCAAGCCCCAAACCACAGATTCTTCCTCTCATGAAATGCAGGGAAGAACTTCCATGAGGTGGGCAACGGCTGTGCCAGTCTCACTCCACTGCACAAAGCTGATCCCTCTGCCAGCGACCCTCCCGGCCACGGGTGGCCCAGTCCTGGCTCCATGCACAGGCGTGACCACGGGGCCCAGCTCAGCCAGACTCCAAGAAAGTGTTTTAGAAATTCTCCTCCCTGCCCACCGTCCATTCAAATCCTCATGACCACAGGTAAATGCACGCAAGACGACCTTTGTCCCCAGCACAAACGGAACATGCTATCACGTCCCACCTGCCTGCAGTCGGGAAGCAGCCTGGGGCCGGCACACTCATGAGACGCGCCCTTGGGCGACAGCCCAGGACTGGAAACAAGGGTCGGTGGGTCATAGGGACAGCTGGCTCTTCTGACGTCGTAGCGTCACGGACTTCAGAGACCAACTCGAGACCCGCTGCCTTTGGGCCCATTCCCACTCACAGCTCTATGTTGGGTTTCCTTTGTGGGAGCAGCCGGCCTCCTCTTTCTCCCACTGAGCACCTGGTGCATTTAAACCACCCAGCGCGCACTGTGGGCAGCCCCGTGCTGCCCGACACGCCTTTTCTGGTTCACTGAGGGAGTGGGAACACGGCGAGATGAGGCTACCTTCCCAGTTATTTCATAGTCCCTCCACAGGCACTCCTCCGTCTTCTAAGGCTCATCTCTACCGAGCAGCTCTGGCAGCGAGGGCCGCCTCCCTTGACCTCCAGCTTGGCAGCGTCTCCCAGGACGCCCTGTCCTCAGAGGCTTACGCAGAAGCGTGGGGATGCCACCCACACCTCTCTAGGGAGAGCCAAGACCAAGTCCTAAAGCCTCGCTGTCCTCGGGCAAGAGCTGGGTGGGAGGAGACCAGAGACTTGGAAGGTGCCTCCTGCTACTGGGGAGATGTCACCGCTCTGGCCAAAGCAGCAGCTGCTTGGGACACAGGCAGGCACTGTGGGCTTTTCCCGCCAGCTACAGACAGACCCCCGAACTCACAGCTCACTCTGAACGGGATGAAAAAGGGTCTTTTAGCAGGTCTGCGGTCGGACCAGGCAGAAAACTAGTTGTATTAGCCACTTTCCACCGGAAAGACGGATGAGAAGAACATTTTAAAAATGAAACCACACACGGGGTTACTGAGCCAGGGAAGCGTGAAACCCAGAGGCAGGCCAGTGCTGCCCAGCCAAGTGCAAGCGGGCCACTCTGGCCGGCAGAGAGCTGGATGTGACATCCTAGGCAAAAGAAACCCTCGGGCCACCAGCTTGTCAGAAACTAGCCGCTGACCACTGCACCTCCACGAGAAGGCCCTCGGACCCTGCGTGACTGACCCAGGCGGTGGACTCCCAGCACAGCCCTGTTCAGAGCATCCTTCCGGCAGCTTCTGGAATACAGTGGCTGACACACCCCACCCCAGACGCTTGTAATACTAACCTAGTAGGCCCCCCAGGAGAGGGAATGTGTGGGAAGCTTTTCCCTTTCTTAAGGAATACGAGGGGGGCCTCAAAACGTTTGTGGGAAAAGGGACGGAAAGTATCTGGGAATTCCACACACACCCAGAACCTCAGATGGACACAACCGCAGTCCATCCTGGGTCAGTTCTGCTGCCGAGAGACAGAGCACCGTGGTTTGTGACCAAAGGGTGCTGTGGGTCCCCGGCCATCAAGCCGAGAGGCTGATGGGCAGATTCCTTTAGAAAGGGCTGTGAACACTTACAAAGCCGTTTCTCAAAACGACCGCCATGCTACCCAAAACACTCTCTGTGCAGGGTGGCCAGCTGCGGTGTCTGTGGGAAGAAGACGGGTCAGCTGTGAGCCCCACTAGTGCCCATTCCGCAGATACCCACAAGGTCCAATGATCACAGACTCGCCACCAAACGGGGCCGTGCCGGGACGAGACAGCAAGTACCTCTCAAAAGCTATGTTCTTGGTGTCGAGGCTGGTGTTGATGACGGGGCTCGTGAGCCGCCGCTCCACCTCCCTGCCCCTGGGCTTCATCACATCCAGGCTGAGGCGCTCCATCTCCTGCGAGAGGTCGAAGTGCTCAGTGGTGACCACCTTGTCATCGTGGTTGACTTCCATCAGCTCCGCCCAGTTGTCTGCAGTGGAGACAAGGGCACTGATAAGTGCCAGGCAGGGAAGACGCCACAGCCACACCACACCACCCTCGCTGTCGGGCATCATCATCTTCTGGAGGAGACCCCAGGGTTCTGGCTGTCCTGGGCCCCGCAGAGCTCCGGCAGGGGTGATCGGGCCCGCTTTCTCCAAGATGGGACGCATCCCAGGGAGATGTAAAAGTCATTTGCAGTCTCTCCCAGCAGCCCGTTCCATCTGTCTCTTGTAAACAGCCTATGGTCATGTAGTTGATAGAAATGACGTGTATACAATATTGAGTATGCAGGGCCATCTCGCACACAAGTAGGAGGGCCACTGCCTGCTAAGGACAGACTGGAGAAGATTGGGGACAGCCTTGTCCTCAAAGCTGGAGCAAGTGAGACCAAAACATGTCCAAAGGGAACAGGGTTGGGGGGGGGGGGCAATGGTATGCGCACAGGGCGGCCCAGCCACCAGGAGAAACCGCCCTTAGAGGAATTCCAGTGCCAACAAGAAAACCATGCCTCCCCAGGGCTCGAGAAGGCAAGCGAGCCTGAGTACTTTGATGGTTAACAAAACGAAACTGAGAGATGCTGGCTGAGCGTGAGCAGTGAGACTGAGCACGGGGGTGGGGGTGGGGCGGCGGGAGGCTGCACTCACCTTCTCCCTTAAATATGAAGCTCCTCCGCCCCCGGACCCAGCTCATGTTCTCAAAGCCCAGTAACGTGATATCCACGCGCAGCTTGGCGCCGCTTTTCCAGATGCGACAGACATCATTTGGGCAGATCCTGGAAACCAAGGGCACTGGAGGAGAGGGCGGACAGCTGAGGACTCTGCCGGTGAAGGCAGGGCGCCCCAGGGAAGCTGGCCACCCCCCAAGACCACTAGGGGGTGGCACTCCCACAAAGCCGCTGGGGACCATGAACGATGGGCCTTCTGCTCTGGAGCTCTTTCTAAAAGGGCAGAGCTGTGTTTTGCCCAGAGAAAACGCTAAACCAGGGTCCCCAGAGGACTCTCAATGCTGTCCTGAAACCCACTTCCGGACCCCCCACGAGGGCTCCAGGGGACAGGCCCATCTGGCCCTTCTGAGGCCCGTATGCCACTCAGACCAGATGGCTGGGGCCCGACCAGCTTGTCAGCCCTGCTAGCCATTGTCTACTCGCCTGCTGGGCGGAACCTGAAATCAGCAGAGTGCTTATCTGCACTGGGAAAGAACCTGCGAGCCAGCGATCACAGGAGAATGGTCAGTGAGTGCTCTTCCCTCACTGACTGTTTCCTTACAGTCAAGGTTCTAGTGCAAACAGGGCTTCTGGCCTGAAGGGCGAGCCTGAGTGCCTGGGAGTGCGGGCGACGACCCTGTCAGCCAGCCTGCTTTCTGTGGGCAATTTTAGAGAAAGGCCTTATTTCGTGAGAAACACGCGACTTCACTATCCACCGCGTTTTCTTTCTTAGGGCAGCGAGCTGACACATTGAGGAGGACTACATCTAAAATACAGTCTGCACCACGGTGCACCGCCTATTAAAATTTAAATAGCATTTTCAAACAACAGTGTCAAAAAGCAACAGTATGGGCAGCTGTCCACTCTGAGGGACAAAGGAGGAACCGGAATCGCCTCAGGTCAGGGGCTCTCAAACTACGGCCCGCAGGCCACATGTGGCCCGCCAAGGATATTTATCCGGCCCGCCAGGTGTTTTTGCCCCATTTGTTTTTTTACTTCAAAATAAGATCTGTGCAGTGTGCGTAGGAATTTGTTCATAGTTTTTTTTAAACTATAGTCCGGCCTCCAACAGGTCTGAGGGACAGTGAAGTGGCCCCCTGTTTTAAAAGTTTGAGGACCCTGGTCCACACGTTATATTTGCAAATGCTCAGGGGTGAGTCTTGGGCACTTGGTGGAGGAAAGAGTACAAAGAAAACGGTGGATGGGCTGAAGGGGGGCAAGGAGTGATTTCCCCAGCCCCCTGGATTTCTGACCAAGTCAAGTTTCTTTCATAAAGACAAAAACAAACAACTAACAAACAAACCCGGCCTGTATTCACACTAAATACACTTGGAAGTGAGTCCAGGCTGAGTCCCCAGCGACTTACCCCAGCTAGTGAATTCCCATTTCATCTGCACGTAGAAATCAGGAGCCTGGAGGGCAGACCAAAGTGTAAAATAAATTCCCCGTGGCATTACTCGCTAAGCACACGTCAGCGAGGGTTACGTGAGCAATCAGGCTGGGAGGACGGGAGCGAAGAGTAAGAAAGGCTGCTGAGAGTGGAGTTCAAGAAGGAAAAGCGTGTTTATGGGCGGGCGGGGGGGGGGGGAATGGGGAGCTGATGCCAGGGGTTTGGGTGGAGAGCGGATGTTTTGAGAAAGATAAGGGCAATGAATGTGCAAGCGTTCTTGACACAGTTGATGTGTGTATGGAGTGTGAGAAGAGTTGTATGAAGCCCTAATAAAACAATATGAAGAAAAAGAATGTTTAGAAACTGATGGTGGTCGCAATTGCACAATACTGCTCGATGGGACTGAGCTATGGGACGATAAGCTGTCTGGGTTAGCTCCCAATAAAATGGTTTGGGGAAACCCACAAAAAATTTATCTTTTATCTTTAGGCTGTGCTTTTGCCTTGACATAAACATGTAGAGGCAGCCAAAGTTAACTGACAGCGACAGGACTAGAAGCCTGTCTGGGGGCACCCTTAGGCTCCAAACAGGAGAGAGCGAGGCGGGGGTGCCCAAGTCCAACTACAACCTCTGCCCACTCACTCACAACCCCCTCCTCTGGAGCAGACCAGGTACCAGTCTCTGCTGGGCAAAAAAAGGGACAGTCATCCCGTCTGGCTGTGGGAAACGACGGCACTGATGCAAACAGGCTTTGTGTTCTGGAAAGAGGCCGGAGGTTTCGCTTCCCCAGGAAGTGGCTCTGCCCTCCAGGCAAGACTGCCCCAGCCTTCAGCTGCCACAGCATGGCTCCCACAGGGCCTGGTGCCACCCTGGCCGCCCCCCAAGAGTGGTTTTCTTAGCTTTTGATGTGAAAATGCATAGCTTTCTTTTTATTATTTTTTCAAATTAAATACTATTTTTATTGACATATCTTACTCCTTCCAATGATCCCTTCCCTTTCCATGCAGTTTTGTTGCTCCATCCCTCCGGGTGGGCTTGTGAAATCATCAATGTAATGAGCTCCCCACCACCATGGAGGCAGCTCTACTTTTAAAAAGTCAACAGTTTCCTTCTAGATGTTTTTCTGGTCCCTCGCCCTCCCCAGGGTGGGCCATGGTTTCGTTGGGTTTTAGATGAAACATGAGGTCAAGGGTCTACCCCAGAGTGAAAACCGGCAGGAGGCCAATGGTGGTCAGAAATGGTCTCCCAAGAGTGGTCCGTCAGAACGGCTGGCAGGGTTCACAAGGACAATGGCAAAGCAAACACCACAGCCACTACTTCGAGTGCCCACTGTGCAGGCCCTGTCTGAGCTGCCCATACTCTTAAGCAGGGGCACCAATCAGTGCAGTCCATTGGTAAGGCATCAACTCAGCGAAAAAAGAACATTCCTGGCCCTGAATTTTTTTCCAAGGAAGACTGACGCTTCCTGAAGTGGTTTTCTACCAATGGGACTGAGATGCTTGCGGTTCTGGCAGCAGTAAGCAGATGAAGGAGCGCTAAACCCATGAGATGTTTGCATCCTCACAGGCCCTTTAAAAAAACACCACCCACAACTATTCCAGATGCCAGGGGAGCTGTCTTAGGCAGGCTTTCAGCACCAGCATCCATGGGAATGTTGTGTTGTCGTGTAAGAGCTCGAGTAGTGAGTCCTAAAAGCAGCACAGGGTTTCCTTCTGTCTAGCGAGCCTTCAGTTTTCTTTCTCAAGAAACAGATTCTATAAGGGTTAGGGGTAGGGTTAAAAAAAAAAAAAGAAACAGGTTCTAGGCAAACACTTGGCGCAAGCTTCAGGGAGCTCACTTCTGCGCTTACATTGGGAAGGAAGGGACAGAAAAACGACATTCCTGGGCCTGCTAGTTTCCCACTGCCCTGGGAAGACTGCTCATGGTTGACTGAGAAGATGGTTCTCTCGGGTCAGGGAAACAAGAAAGAGGGAAGACCCCCCAGAATGGCCAGCATCATCCAGAACCCATCAGTGAGCCTACAAGTCCATCTTAGAAAGATAAGCTGCTGAGGGTCACGGAGCGAGCTCAGCCATCTCACCCCCGCAAGCCAGAGAAGTGGCCCCAGCACCCACACGGACGGCCAAGAGATGCACACCAACCTGCGAGCCCCAGAAAACCCTGAACAGTGACTGAAGCTCGCGACCCCTTCCCCAAGACGGGCCATGCTCAGAGTGCTCCTTTTAAGAAAACCCAAGCCCAGGAAGATGGATCGTGTTCAACGTTCACTCTTCTTAAGTTAAAAACATGTGAGCAGCACTTAAAAAGGAGGACCCCACTCGCGGGGGCACAGCATTTATGAACCCTCTCCTACGCGCAAGGAGGGGTCAAGGCAGGAAGAAGGCGAGTGGTTCCGTTTCCCAGCACTCTCTAGGACGTCACACAGCAAGGGCCACGCCACCCGCCGTCACTGACAGACACCGTGGGTACCTCGAGGATCTTCTGGAGCAGCTCTGGCACCACTTCGAGGGCCATGGACGTGTTGTGGTAGTCCCGGTGCTGAAGCACGGTGAACACCATCTCGGGGTCGCCGGTGCTCACGGCCTCATGCAACACTGGTGGACGAAGAGAAGCAACAGCGCGTTACGAGCAGCCTCGTGCTTTCTGACAAAGGACATGGCCATCTTGAGACTGCCCACAGACCGTGTACACCGACATTTTCCTCCAGAGGGAGAGAGGCGACAGTCGAGCCCTATCACTTGGACCATAACCTCGCTACCTCAAAGGCCCTCCACGAGCCCAAGACCAAACCCAGACCCCACTGGGGTCGACCCGCATCTGACTCAGAGCGGCCTGCAGTGGCTCCTGGGGGTCTCGAGGTGGGGATCTTACGGCCCCGGCTCCTCAGGCTTTTCTTCCGCAGGGCCACCCAAGGCGTTCAGACCACCGACTGTAGGTGCCAGCCAGGGCCCTTTCTGACCTCGCCACCTGTTCTGGAACCTTGACCACATGTCCAGAGCACTGATTAACAAATGTGGTTGCATGTCGGCCTGGCAGTCTGCTGGGGCTTGTGCTTACCAACCCACGCACAATGGCACAAAATCCAAAGCCAAGATTTTGCTAGACTAGGCGACTTCTAGGCGGAATTCAAGGTGTCCTAGTGGCATCGTTGGTGACTCATTGGGCGGTTAACTGCAAAATCAGAAGTTTGGACGTGCCAGTCGCTCCACAGACAAGAGATTGCCAGCCTCAGAAACCCTAGGGGCCAGTACTGAGCTACCTGACAGGGTCGAGAGGAGTCCGAATCAATGGGTGGCAGTGGCCTTGGACTTTATTTTGAGTGTGGATTCACTGGCGTTGCCGTCACATTCCCTATGGGAACCAGCCTCTAGTCCCACATACACTGGTAAGGGCTTATGCCAAGAGCTGCTTCCCAGGCGAGGAGCCACCTTCCAGCAAGGGCTGGGGCCCGAGAGACCTGCCATGTCCCAGAGAGGAAGACACGTACGGTAAAGCTGGCTCCTCTGACGGAGCCGGCCCTTGCTGCCGGGAGGGCAGCTCAAAGGAAAGGCGAGATGTTATTCTCAGGGGACACTTGCCTGTCCATCCCTGGCTGTTTTCTTTGGTGACATCTGCTTTATGGCGAAGCAGGACTCTCACAGACTCTAGATGTCCCAGGGACACAGCGAGATGCAACAAGGTCCGACCTCTCGGGTCCTGAGCCTCCACGTTCTGTGAAAGGAAGCAGGGGCATTTCGGTGGAAACGTGCTGGGGGACAGCGGGCGAGGATAAGTCAGAGCATCGCTATCGGGGCCGGTCCACACATGCCTGGGTCCGTCCCAGAAGAAATGCGTGGAAACACGTCTCTGCCTTCAGTGGGCGGCTACAGACACCTTCCCTCGGCCGTGCCCTTGCCCTGTGCTTGCCAGGGCGCCTTACCACAGAAAAAGAAAAGTGCAGCCCTCCACCCCGTCTCCTCCGCCCCCAGCTTTCCTCTTCCCTCCCCCTCCACCCCTTGCTGCGGAGCTTCTGTCCTCTCTCCCTCACGACTCTTTTCTCGTCTCCCCTCTGGTGTTGGGGTTTCCTTGGATTGCTTTCACTTTTTGTGATTTTTATCTTTTGTGATTCTTTTCTCTTGCCATTGTTGACCTGCGTGCCCCCACTCGGTGGTCCCCCCTTCTTTATTCTTTTATTTGTGTGTGTGTGTGTGTGTGTGTGTGTCTGAGTGCTAACTTTTCTCGTCCCACCCAACAGACAGTGCAAAACTGCCCACATGACCCCGCTACATTGGCACTTCAACAGTGGAGAGGGCCACCCCCCTGCTCCTCTGCCATCCTCTCAAGCAGGGAGGGCAGCCAAACGCACGCACAGCAGCACATCACCCACGTCGGGCAGAGAACCGTCCACATGCTCCCGCATGGCTCCCTCCCATCCGCTTGGAGCCTCCTGGGGAAGCCCGGTGGACAGTCATCAGGGAAAGGCAAATAGAGCAGTCACAATGCCACTGAGACGATAGATCACTCCAGTTCACACGCACAGAAACAGGCTCCAAAGACAGTAGGTCTTTCCGTGGGGGTGGGGGTGGGGGTAGTGGCCTGCTTCCACTCTACGTGGAAGCTCCGGCACATCTCGCCTGCTTTTTCCTGCATCCAGAGCTTGCATCGGGCCCATCACCTGATGGCTGGGTCTTTGAGCTTGAGCCACCGTATGGCCTGCCATCTTGCCCACCGGCACAGATTCAGTTGCCTCTGCAGCCAGCTCTCATGCCATCTGACCCGAGGAGCTTGGAGCTCACAGTCTCGACAACCCTGTGTGCCAGCTCACTGAGGCAGCTCTCTCTGCAGATGTATGTCTGTGTCTGTATGGAATGTGGATACGCTCAGTTCATGGAAAAATGGAATTAGGAGATCATGGAGCTTCCCCCCAAAACTTTGAAGCCCCCACGCTCCCCATAAAAACATCATTGTTTTTTTGTCTTGTCTCTAAAGCATTGTATTACAGTGAATTATGGCTCTTCTAGTCAAATGATTGGGTGGGAACCAGCAATTAGGGTGTACAAAACTCTAACTCAGTGGTTCTCTACCTTCCTAATGCCACAACCCTTTCATACAGTTCCTCAGGTCGTGGTGACCCCCACAACCATAACATTATTTTCGTTGTTACTTCATCACTGTCATTTTGTATGGTTATGAATCAGGTGACCCCTGTGAAAGGATCATTCAACCCCCCAAAGGGGTCGCGACCCCCAGGTTGCGAACCGTTGCTCTAACTGGTCAGTTCTAGTAGTGAGTGTTGCTATCTCACTAGGTATACAATGGGAGAATGATAGAGTTTCTACTTCCGTAGAGATTTCTAGTCGTGGAGACCCACAGGAGCCCTTATGGCCTGTCCTACATGGTCGCTAGGAGTCAGAGTCAAGTCGCTGGCAGTGAGTTCTGAGGCATAAAAAGAGCATTCTCGGAAACAGGTACAGAGGATCCCTTTACACCGAGAAAGAGTGGCACAAGCGGAGGACGTCCTTCAGAGACCAAGGGCCCCTGAGCTGAAGCTCATCACCCAGGAGACAGACATGGCGGGAAGACTGCCAGCAGCAGCAGCAGACCCACAAGCCTGACAGGCAGCTTCAGGCTTCCTAGGCCCTGGAGCGAGGCTTACCAACCCAGAGCAAAGCACATCTTGGATTGAGGCTTCTGAGGGAGTGGTGTGTCTTCTGGGAAGTTATCAGCAGTGCTAGACGAGCTCTGTCATACCTGCTGGGTTGGACAGAGGCCAAGGGGCTGTGTGGGTTGGGTGGCTGATGACCAGAGAGACATGCTTTGGGGCACAAAGGAGAAAAGGCACTCCTGACTGGAAGAACTGTATCCTGTATAGTATACAGTATACATCCGAGGTGTAACGTGGTACCTTTGCTAATGAACTCCATCATTGTGAGTTTGTCCGTGAGTTCCGTGTGGCCACTGGCACATACTAGTACGCCCAGCAGAGGAGCCAAGTACTGGCTGGGGTCAGAGATGGCTGAGGAGGTTGGGTGGTGGAGGCACATCTGTCTGACCTCTGCCCCACGGGAATCAGCCTTGAGCTGACTGCTGATGGTGATTAGCCTCCTTCCCCTGTGGGGTCAGAGTAGGTCAGGCACAACCCTGCCCCAGTCTCACAGAACCAACTTAAGGCATGAGATGACTGGATCCCCCCGCCCCCCCACCTCCATTCAGAGATCTGGGTTCACACTGAGCCCAGCCAAGTAGTTAGCAATGAAGGCAAAGTTTGCCCATAGTGCCCCTTATCCAGCGCAGGGAGATATAAAAGAGAAAGTAAGATTCACACATCAATTGCAGCAAATCAGTTAAAAAAAAAAAGGCATGCTTGCATGTGGGCTATAAATAAAGTTTCTGGTCACCAAGTTCCTTTTTCTACGAAGATAACTACCTAATGAGTAATCCTGAGCTACAGACCTCGGATCGGATCACTAACAGGAAGACTAAGTTCTCATTTCCACCTGAACAAGGTTCCGAGGTTCGTGATGTGCCATTACCACCCAATAATGCGCAGCCTGGGGGGTTCCCCAACCACCGAGCACTGATCAGCACGTAAGTGTTGAATGGGAAGTGCAGGACTTCACCCAAAACGGAAAGTACAGAAGAAAATTCGGGTCAGAGTAGAAATACATTTTCTACCGCCCACCAAAGCATCCCTTCTCATGAAGGGGAATTGAGTCCCAGGTGCCCTGCAGCAACGCCTACATCGCCCAGCATCTGAAGTCCTACGGACAGTGGGCATCACCTGCCAAGCAGTCCATCTGTCTGTCTCTCATCAGGCTAGAGTAGACACACACTGTTGGCTTTTCTCTGTCCTCCCTCATCTGCTCAAGCTTGCCAGGGCCAACAGCAATCACTGCCATGAGCTCTACCTGCGGGACTGGTCACCTCCTTCTTAGAGGGCTAAGGCTAAGGGGACACCCCGGGGCTGTGGGGCTGTCTGGGCCAGAAACGTGTTCACTGCCTTCATACTTCTTAGCCGAGGTGCTTGGTCTTGATTTGCGATGCTAGCTGTTGTCCAGGACTAACTGCAGTCCCCAAAGAGGCCCAGGGAGCTGCTCCCGGGGCTGCAGGGACAGAGGAGAGGCAGGAGAGCAGGGAATCAAGGACAGTCATGCAGCTGCACCATCTCCCTGTTTTATAATAAATTCTATCAGGGTCATTGTGCAGGGCAGGGACATCAATGCTGTGGCCAGAGAGTCTGACATGGCCACCCTAAAGACCAGGTAGAACTCTTCCTGTGGGTTTCTGAAACTGCAACTCTTGACAGTAGAAAGCCTCGTCTTTCTTCCAGGGTGGTTTCAAACAGCAGACCTTGTGGATCACAGCTCAACTGGCATCCACTGCACCACCAGGGCTCTTATCTCACCACAGCAATGGACCATTCCTTGTTTCTAGCTCCTACAGAAATAGTCTCAGAAACCCACGGGGGCTGTTATGAGCCCTATCGGGTAATTATGAGTTTGAATGCACCCAATGGCAGCGAGCCTGGAGTTCTATAGAAACTGAAAGCAATCTATGATTCTCTCAGGGCTGAGCGCTTAGGGCAGAGGGATGGGGGAATGACTGCTAGTGGGTTGGGGTGTCATCTGTCCTGGAATTTGATAATGGTGAAAGTCATTATCTATGAATGTTGTAAAATGATTGCTTTTTTTTTAAAGGTTGCTGTTGAGTTGGCTCTGAAGAGCTGGTTTAAATAGCTGCATTTTGTATTAGATGAATTATAGCTCAAGAAAGATGCAAAATAAGTCCTGTGTGCAGGTTGGTGATGCAGTAAATTACCTGCACCCTACACGGCACCTCTAGCCACAGCCTCTGTTGCTCGCACCTGCTGGGTCTGGGGAAAAGGGCCCAGGAAGATGCTGATTGGATTAAATCACTCAGCTGTTGAGTGCAGGCCATCCGGCTGGGTGTGCAATGAGCCCTATCAGAAGCAGGAAGTAGAGATCTCACTACCGTCCAGAGAGAAGACCCAGCAGGGGAGTGTGTCCTTTGGACTTCAGAGATACCTGCACATTGAATGCTCCTGACCCACAAGGCAGTTCAGATGGCAGAGGAGCAGCAACAGCGGAACCAGAAGCCAGAACAGAAGACAGGGCAATGGACCTGTCGGCCCGCAGAGTAAGTGAAACGGCGTGCTGCTCCCCTTTCAGACTAGCTCTGGCCCCTTTGGACTTCTTTTCCAAAGTATCGCCCCTTCAATAAACCACTCTTTCTGTTCAAACCTTAAAAACAAAACATTTGTGGCAGCAGGGTGTTCTAGGCACTCAGTAAAGGGAGTTGGATTTGCTGGTGCATGGAGTTGGAGCTGACCGCCTGGTGGAGTGGCATGCCCTCTGCACATTTATTGGCAGCCCTACACGAGCTTTGTGACATTGCCTGAGCGGGATGGAGGGCAGACCAATCTGCTGAGGGCTGGAGAGCCCTCCCCCAGGCACAGCAGAGAAGAAACCGTCCTGACTGAACTGTCACCTGAGCATTTCTCACCTGCATTGCAACCTGTTAGCTTCCCTAATAAGCCCCGTAGTGCTAAGTATTGCCTGTGATTCTGCGTGGTCATTGCAATGAATCACGGAGCCCCATCACAGAAGTCGAGTGCCGTGGGGAGGCATGGCTGGAGAACTGGTAGGGAAGGGTAGAGGATGGAGGCATGTCTGACCTCTGCCACGCGAGCAGGAAGAAGTCAGATGAAGCCCTCCCGCCATTTCTACGATATTTCTACGTACTATAGAAAACGAATCTGTGAGCTAGACGAGGACCTCCAACACATTAGTGGAATCATAGAACTGGAAGAAGGAATTTTCCAAGGCTTGTCATATGGTAAGTGTGGCTGCGGAGACCAGCCAGCTCTGTTTATCAAACACGCGCACGACAGGGTTGGATGTGCTCAAAGTTCACTGTGGTTAATAGGCTTCAGGTTCCTCAATGAATGGCATCAGTTCAGGGAGCACAAGTCTTTGGAGCCAGACTGGATTCCCTTTCAATGCTGAAGGTGCGTGTCTCTTCAGCCACGGTGGTTTCACTACAATCTGTTCCAAAAGAAGAAAGGACTATTTTTGCCGATCTCCTTCCGTCTGCGGGTGTAACGTCCATCCACGCGTCCTGCTTGGTGCCCTCTTTACCATTCTGCCTACAGGAGGCAGCACAAGAGGCCAACAACCAGAGCCCCACTTCCAGCTTTTTCAGGGAAGCCCGGGGGGTGTAGTGGGGTACACTGGGCTGTTAACCACCAGGTCCAAGGTTCAAACCCAACTGCTGGAGAAAGGAGCACAGATGAGGCATTCTGCCTGCAGGGGGCACAAGAAGTCACGAGTTTGAGTTTTGAGTGCCTCAGGGCCCACGTCTGCCACGCAAGACCCGGGGACACCAGCACCTGCAACATCTCACTGTGGGGTAGAGACGGCATGGCACGGGCATGCCACGTGCTCAGAATGGTCCCAGCATGCAGGGCGCACTTCACCTGCCACCTCTTAGGGGGCCGCCTCAAAATACACACAGCATGCACGTGTGCACCCTCCGCTCTGTCTGCCTGGCCCCCGGCAACTGTGCCCACAGATGGCTCACACAGCAGGTGGGAAGAGATATGCATTAGCCTGGCTCCCTAAAGGGCGACAGAGGGGGAGCACTCTGAGAAGGCTCCAGTGTCCTCTTGGTTACTCGACCTCACACGCAGCAGGCCTGCAGCCAGTGAGCAAGCACTGGCTGGAATGTGTGCCCTGTGGTCACACCTGGTGGACCACAGGCCGGGGCGGTTCAAGTCCGGTCCCAGGGGTTCCCCCTAGCCTGTCTAAGGTGCACTTAATCTTCCATCAAGAAGGCGATTAGCGGACGGCTCTGGCTAAGTGACGTCACCAAACAAACAGCTTCACCCTCAGCAGCAACCAACCTGAAGGCCCCACTGAGCATTAAGGACAGTGGAGCTGATGGGCGGAGAAGCACTTCATTAAATGCCTCTGCTCAGCCACTCAGTCTCATCACCGGCCAACTTTTAAGAGTGCCGGCTATTACCCAGGCCGGGGCTGGCCCGCCCACTGGCTTCTCCTCTGCTTCTGGACAGACTGCATTCCTTTTGTGCTCTATTTCTGAAACTTCGAGCTGCCAGTGGTCCAGCTTCCGGAGCGCTGCCCCAGCAATGGAAGAAACACAGGTGGGGGAGGCAGAAAGAGACTGGCAGGCGATCACAAAGGGCAACAGATGTTTTATTGCTGGCATGATAGAAACGGTTGGGGTTTCTTGTAGAAAAACTAGGTGACATGTGAAAGGAGCCGATTCACCGGCTAATAAGAGGAGTCCACGGACAGCAGCAGTGACTGGTAGCTGCTCCTGCTCCTGTGTGTGGTGGGCCTGCTAGTTAGGGGGCTAGCTAAATACCATATGGGTAAAACTATTTGCTGCTATGTAAAAGTTATCGAGTATCAACTTCTTGGCCCAGGAGCGGGCCCAGGGGAGGGGGAAATGCAGAGCCCCTTATTAAAAAACAAGAATTTCAAGACATCAACAGCACAGCATTAAACCAAGTGTGAGACCCTTCTGATGACAGGGTGCTGCTGGATAGGACAATGCCCGTGACATCACCCTGTGTGAGCCCTTCCAAGGACCAAGCTGCAGGGTCAGCATTGGATGACTGGGCCATGCAGGTAAGGGCTTCCACTTGCATCCTTTAGGACGGCTGGGAAATGGTCTACAGTGACCAGCAGTACCTACGATGCAGTATTAATTGAGATGCAGTATTTAGGATACTACATGAACTATTTGATAGGGCTCTTCTAGCCAGTCTTTGTTGTTTTTTTAAAATAATTAAATATTTTTATTGGGGCTCTTAAAACTCCCCTCACAAGCTATACATTCACCATTGTGTCAAGCACATTTGTGCATATGCTGCCATCATCATTTTCAAAGCATTTTCTTTCTACTTGAGCCCTTGATATCAGCTCCTCATTTCCCCCCTCTCCCCGGCCCTCCCTCACTCATGAACCCTTGATAAGTTATTAAAAATTATTATTTTCATCTCTTACATCATCACACAATATATGAATGTGTGGATTGCTGTAAGAGCCCCCAATAAAATGACTTAAAAAAAGAAAGAAGAGGGTGAGGACTCCCGGTGAGATTGCATGGACCAGGCAAACAATTCCATAGACCCTCGACAACAGCGATTCTCCACCTTCCTCATGCTGTGACCCTTCCATACGGTTCCTCATGTGGTGGTGACCCCCAACCATAACATTATTTTCCTTACTACGTCATCCCTGTCTTTTTGCTACTGTTATGAATCGGGCAACCCCTGTGAAAGGGCTGTTCGACCCCCAAAGGGGTCACGACCCTCAGGTTGAGAACCGCTGCTCTACAACAAAGCCAGGAGAGACCAAGGGAAACAGAGACAGCTGGTACTCCGGATCCTGGAGGTTCAGAGGAACGGATGAGAAGTGGACTGGACGCCGACCACAGCAGCAGCTGACCAAAAGCTGCAGGAGAGACTAGTCTGGGGGCGCGGCCATCCTGACTTTTGCAAGCAGCATTCCGTCCAGACAGAGGCCTAGCTGCCTGGTGGCTGGTGATGAGAAAAGTGGGGCCTCCTTTGTGCCCGAAACCCTCCTCGTGGCCAGGCCCCACCACCACCCACCCAGCGGCCCGTGACATCTCTCCCTGACTAGCCCCTGTTCCACCTGAGGTCACAGCCTCAGGGACCTGGGGCTGGCAGTATCACGGGCCCCTGGAGGCGCATGATTCTGTCATCAGGCCCGCACCACACACCATGTTTGGTTCTGAGCCATCCTGGACAGGCAGAAACTCTGTAATCAGCTGCCCAATGGACCTGAAACAATTCCTCCCAGAAACAAGCACCTGACCTCAAGGATCACTTCTACTTCAGGTGTCCTGGCTCCAGACAACCACTCCTTCGCACCTACTCCGCGAGCGCCTTAGAGCAGCCGTTCTCAACCTGTGGGTCGCGACCCCCTTGGGGGGGCTCAAACGACCCTTCACAGGAGTCGCCCAATTTAAGAGTAGCAAAACGACAGTGATGAAGTAGCAAGGGAAATAACTTTATGGTTGGGGGTCACCACATGAGGACCTGTATGAAAGGGCCGCAGTATGAGGAAGGTTGAGAACCACTGCCTTAGAGTGTCCTGCCTCTATGGTTTCTCTTTCCTTTGCTTTTGGTATGCACCCCCCACTACCTTGTTTTTTATCCTTTCTTTCTCTGCCTTTCCCCCCTCTTATTTGTCTTCTATCTATTCCCTTTATTTCATCTTTTGTTATTTTCTCTTGCCCCTCCCTCTGTTGGCCTCTTTTATTTTATTTTTTATTGTTTTCCTTTTTCTCTCCCTTGTTTTCACTTTTCTTTCCATTCTGCTTTTTCGGTTATTAAACTTTTTCTTGCTGCTGTTGGCTTCCCCCTTTCTTGTTTTTGCATATTTCTTTTTTGGCTGTTGTATGTTTTGTATGCGTGTTTTCCCCCTTCTTGTTCCACTCAAAGGGAGCCCTGGTGATGTAGTGGTTATGCATCGAGCTACTGATCAAAAAGGCGGGTGGTTTGAAACCACTAGCCACTCCTCAGGAGAAGGAAGGAGTTTCTATTCCCATAAAGAGTTATAGACTCTGAAACTCACAGGGCAATTCTACCTGCCCTACAGGGTCGCCCTAAGTCGGTATCAAAGCGATGGCAGTGAGTTTGTCTCACCCAGCAACAGACAGCTATCGTGCCCACCTGAGTCAGCCCATCTATACCTCCAGCAGCTACACCTGGGTGAGGCCCACTCCCCCCCCTTTTAAAAAGCTTTACTGGCATCTAATCCACATGTCACACAACTCAATGGCTCAGTCATTAAAGAGAGTTGTACAACCATTACCACAATCGGTTTTAGAACATTTCCTTCCATCTTGTAACCATTGTTATTAGCTCCTCATTTCCCCCCAACCTCTCCTGCCATCCCCCCAAGAAACCATCAGTCCAGTTGTATCGCCCTGATAACAGTTCTATAGATGTATCTCCACTTCCTGCACTGGTACCAGCTGATCATCAACAGATGGCTGGAAACACCAGCCAAACTCGCCCCACACTGTGCCCAGCAATCAGATAATGGTGCACACATTCATGTTCCTGGGCGATGAGCGGTAAGGGGCTGAGGTCTCATCCACAGACAATCATCCCATTCAAATACATCACCAGCACAATGTCTCCAAGACAAGAGGTCAGGTCAGCTCAAACAAAGAAACAAGCTAGAGTGGCTCAAACTACTGAGGGATACTCAGAGCCAGACCTTTCTCGGGAAAGGCAGGGAAACTATGCAATAAAGAACTCAAAGATGATATTTTGACTCTTACACTGAATAGAATTATCAAGAAAGCTGCAGATGAAAAACACATGGTTACATAGATAAACACACACACACACACACACACACACACACAAAGGACATGATAAAATCCAACACCCACTCGTGATCAAATGCAATGTAACAGGAAGCAAAGCTGGTTCCTCACCATAATAAAGGGCAGAGGCACAACCCACAGGCTCACATTACCCCAATGAAGACACTACAAGCATCCCCCTGGGGAACGGGAACCAGACAAGGATAACCTTAGTACTGTTCCTGTCCAATCCTGGGAGCTAAGGTGGCCAGAGTGGGTTCTATGTGGTGCTGCTAACTGCAAGGTCAGCAGTTCGAATCCACTAGCTGCACTGTGGCAGACAGATGAAGCTTTCTGCTCCTAGAAAGATGTATAGTTCCAGATACCCACAGGGGCAGTTCTACTTGGCCCCATGGGGTCACTCTGAGTTGGAATTGACTGGGTTGCGGTGAGGTTTTTCTGATTATCCAGTATTGTGCTGGGAGTCTCAGAAAGACCCACGAAGAACGAGAAATGAGAAGTATCTAAATTGGCAAAAAAGAAGTAACTCTCTGTATTCACAGATGATAGGATCCTCTTCCTCTAGAAAATCCCCAAACCCAGGCAAGAAGATAGTTGGAACTGGTTCATTCAGGACACGATCCACATCCCCCAATCAGCCCCGTGCCTTTATGGTACCAGAGCTCTGAAAGAAATCCAGGCAAACAAGGCCATTCACAGTAGCCACCTGAATAGGAAGTACTCCAGAATAAATCTAACCAGAAAAAGAAAAGATGTGAACCAAGAAAACTACAAAATACTACTACAAACACCCAAAGGCCTACAGAATGGAAGAAGAGAGTCTTGCTCAAGGATGGAAAAACCCAACATGGTGAAAATATCAACACCACCCAAAACAATCCACTGATACCATGTCATCGCGATCCAGATTCCAACATTATTTTTTAAAGACAGGAAAACACATCACCTACTCTATCTGGAAAGGGAAGAGACCCAGGGTAAGCAATGCACTACTGAAGAAGAACAACAACAACAAAAAAAAGCCTCTGACTTCCTCATCTCAGAATGTACTGCATAGCCACGGTAGTCAAAACAGCCTGGGACAACAATAGCCACACAGACCCTTGGAACCGAATTGAGGACCAATAGAGAACCCGCCTACAGACAAATGATTTCTGACCCAGCGCCAACACTTACTCAAGGAAGACATGGTCTGTGAAACAAACAGTGCTGGCAGAACGGGACATGCAGTTGGGGAAGGAAGCAGGATCAATAGCTCACATCACATACAGAAACAAATTCAAGATGGACCCAAGACCTAAGGGTCAAACCTAGCATGATAAAGATCATCAATGGAAAAATAGGGGCAAATATTCTTTGAGGGTTACTCAGACTGAGAGCAGAAAGGAGGGCGGGGAAGGGGGTAGACAACTGTTAACTTGGGAGAAGGGAGAGGCAATACAGAGGGGGGTCAGGGAAAAAAGGACGAAGACAGGGAAAGCCACTGGGAGGTTTGCAAGAGTCATAGGCAAAAAACAAAACAAAAGAGTCACAGGCAACAGAGGCGAATGCTGGTATTTACAACACACACTAGTGTTGATCTACGAAAAGAGCCTTGGACAGGCAGACATGCAGGCTGGGCAGGTGCGGAGGGGGAGTGGAAACACAGGCACAAATATAAAAGGTTTGGCAGAGGATGTTTGTCTGTGTGTCTTTACCTTGGCTGCCAATCTATCCATGAATGGGGTGGGGCAGGCAGGGGGCAAGGTTACGAACACTTCTCAGACATAACCAAGCACCCTGAGGGAGCGAGTCGCTGGGCCTAGGGGCTCAGAACCATGGTCTCGGGGGACACCATAATCAGCTGGCATATCCTAGTTCACATTAGTCCATGAGCTGCTTTGGGGGGTACTAACTGGCATCTTCAAAGGCCGGAAGCACTTATCTAACGTACCACTACTGGTTTCTTCCCGTGCTCTCGGAGAAGAGCACGTGTAAACAGTCCAATGGATATAGGGTCCCCACAAACATCAGTCACCTCAAGCCTGCACCCGAAGAACGAGATGGTGCCTGCTGCCTCCTTCCAACGGCCCTGAAAGGGATCCTGGATCGAATGGGAGATGATGAGGACCAGAACTCAAAACTATCAGAGAGACTGATAGGGCCTCTTAAGACTGAAAACCCTGAGACACCCATCAGGTCCAGAGCTGAACTCACATGGCCCATGTTAGTTAGGATCATCCACCACTTAAGATCAAACGGGCAGCCTTTCCCCAAAGGCGGTTTTCAGAGGGTGAGGAAAGGTGGAGGAGCGGAAACACTGAGAAGGTGGGACAAGGGATGGTACATCAAGGTAACGGCACTGCACGAGCTAAACCCAACTGTGTATGAACTACTGAATGCTCAACTGAGGATCTGCTCTATAAGCCTTCACTTAATGTACACACACATGCAGAAGAAGAGCCAGGAGTGGAGCGTATCCTCTGGTCCCCAAATTGAACCTCCTTGAGCCAAGGACAGAAAGCTGTGACATCAGAGAAGCAGAGGGAGAGTGGCAGCAACCAAACAAAGAACCAGACTCAAGCAACCCTATGGTGGGCTGCCCAGCCAACAAAGAGAGCAAAGCTGAGTGCCTTTCAGATGGAGGTGTACTCCCTGAGTGGGGAGCCTCCAGGTACATAACTAAGGAGCCAGGTTTGCTAAGTGCCTTCAGGCTGAAGCTTTCAGAAGGGCTAGCATGGCCTTTGGGCAATTATTAGCAGTGCTGAGAGCCCTGTAACACTGCCTGAGCAGGGCAGAGGTCAAGGGCCAGAGACAGGTGTGTTTCGGGGACATGGCTAAGAAGCTGTCCTGATAGAAAGAAGTGTGTCCTAAGCATTTCTGATCCTGAACTGTAATCTAAGAACTTCCATAACTGTGAGTATTGTGTGTGTGTATGTGTGTGTGTGTGTGTGTGTGTGTTGGGTGATAGCTAGTGTCAAAATTGGTAAAAATGTTGGCGGGTAAAGGTGTGTCAGCCCCCTGCCTCATAGGAATCAGTCTTGGGAGGTGACGAGTTTGACTCTTTCTCCCCCTGGGAAGTCAAAGAAGCTGAGGTGGAAGCGGCCTTCAAATCCTTTTTTGCAAGTCAAAGCCAAGTCACTGGCCAAATATAAATATTCTGTCTTACCCTCCTTGACAATGAAAGGCACAGAGCACCAATATGCTCCTGGAAAGACTGCTGCAGAATTAGGATTCCAAGTCACACATGTCCTTGACATTGTTCAAGGTTAAGAGGCTCTGGGGACTTTCAGTGAACACGCTCATCACAGTTCAAGGGGAAAAGATCATTCAGCGGTCACATTTCCGTGTCTTCTTGATTTATCGAGCAAGTACTAATTCACTGAAACTCATTAAATTCATTTGAACTCATTGCTTTCTCTCCCATGCATAGAAAGTCCACGTTTTCTCCAGAACCAGCGTGGAATTTGTGGATGGTTCTTCCTTCATGTAAATCGGATTTTATTCCCGTGGCTTCCTTTGTTCTTTCCCTGGACGGTTTCTAAGAAGCCACGGTGGACACCACACAGGGGAAATGCAGATGCCAAAATACCCCGGGCACCCAGAAGCCCAAACCAGACTGGTCACTTTGCAAAGCCTCCAAGATCAGACCAAGAGATAAAGCTCGAGTGGATCACCTCATCTGAGCCACAACAATTAAAACACCAAGACAGCTCCCTGCCGGGGAGGGGAGTTCATTCTGACTCACAGTGATCACAGGGGGCGGAAGAGAACTGCTCCATGGGTTTCTGAGGCTGTCCCCCTTTATGGGAGCAGCCAGCCTCCTCTTCCTCCCACGGAGTGGCTGGTGGTTTGGAAGTGCTGACCTTGCAGTAAGCAGCCCGACTCGTAATCACTACGTCACCAGGCCTCCTCACGGCAATTAAAAAGGGAGCGCAGTCATCAGGAAATGATGGCGTGCGATGGAACATTTCATCTGGGGCCTGGCCTGGGCCATAGCTCCTTAACTCAAACAGGGGTGCTGGTGTCTGATGAAGACCAATGGCTCTTACAGAAGTTTCTTCTGTCTAGATAGAGGGCCCCTTTTGACTTCGAGTGGGCACATGACCGATGTAACAAGACCGTGATGGGGGACGAGCAAACGGTGAGCAGCCAGCACCCACTACATGGAATGCCGCGGACCCGGCTCCATTTTTACCAGCAGCCAAAAGGAAGCCGAGGATGCTTTGTCTTCACTAGGAGGAAATGATATCAGAGCCAAGATTTCGAGATGCCGGCTTGTAGAAGGCCATGGAATGGGTGACAGTGGGAGCCCAAGATACATTTGTGAGCTCTACATAGGAAACACGCCTCCGGTGACCTCCTTCTTTACATAATGGAGGGCTGGGAATGAGCGGGTTCTAAAACAGAGGACATTGGAGAAATAAATGACTTTAGGAGATCAAAACGATAAGCCGGACTTGAACACTGAAAACCTTGTCAGTTGGTCCCTCCCATACACGTTGGACCTGATACTGTTTTCCATCTCTTAATCATTTATTTTTTTGTTTTCAATATTTTAATGTGGGTATATTTTTCTTTCTTCTTTTTCTTCCTATTGGGTTTACCTCTGCTGTATTTTGTCATTGGGGGATGGCCCTCTTGAATGTTTGCTGTATGTTTCTCCGTATATGAAACCCAAGATTGATGAACCCTACAGCGAGAGCAGGCTCCTGGTGGGTACAGTGGGGGAAGGTGACGGGGATGGTGTGTCAAAGGTAGCTGCCATCAAGGAGTTCAAGAAGCAAATGTTTTGAAACTGATGTGGTAGCAAATGTACAACACTGCTTGATGGGACGGAACTATGGAATGACCTGCTATCTGTCTTCCTTCCCAATAAAAATGTTTAGGCCATGGAGGAACATTTTAAAAATGCCTTAACTGTTCAGGCCAGTTTTGACCCAGCCAAGGCCAGGGCTTCAGTGCACTGGATAAAATGAGTGAGCCCAGCAAGCACCAGGCCACCCGATGTCAGAGGCGATTACAGAGCCTTATCCTGTTAAATCTGTTAGCCAGTAACCCGATGGCACCAACACCTCCCAGAATCGCTCAGATGCCTTTACGGCAAGGTGTCTCAAACGAGACACAATTGACATCTGGGGCCAGATAATTCGGTCGTGGGGGGAGGCCTGTCCTGGGCACTGGGGGATGTTGAGCGACACCCAAAGCAGTCCCCAACTACTGCCAAACACTTCCTGGGGCAAAATCACCTCTGGTTGAAGATAAGAGTTGGGAATCTGTTGGAAAGAGATGACAATAAATACAAGTCAAGGAAGCAAAGCCCTCTGTCCAGACTGGACACTCATGCTTGAGAAGGGAGACTCTCATACTTGAGAAGAGAGCAGCCTCCCTAGGGAGTTGGTTCAAAGGCCGTTTCCTGAGTGATCAAAATCAAAAGACACATGGAAACCATTAGTCCACTGGATCAACGGGTCACACAAACATCCGTCTCCACAACCCTGAGCTAGACAGTGCCCGGCTACCACTGCCAACTGCCCCGAAAAGGATGGCAGGTCCTGGATAGAGTGGGCGTACAAACGCGGACCAGACCCCCCTCCCCAACTCATCGATTCTAGGCATACTGGTCTGAGAGAGATGGGTAGGGACCCCCATGCCTACGGGCTTCGCTTAAAATCAAAAGGGCAGTAGTGAGCCAAGGACCTAAAGGAGAAGGCATGGAAGCAGGGGGACTCGGGGAGGAAGCGGGAGAAGCGATGGGACCTCCAGGGGACGGCAGTGGCTGAAGGGAATCAGAAGGTGTGTGGATGGTTTGGATGCAGCTATGATGTGCTCTGCGGTCAACTGTCACCTGACGCTCCAAAAAGAGTCCCAGAAAGGGAGAAGAAGCTGCAAAGGTTTCCTGAACCTCGCTCCCAGCCTCGGGATACCATGGGGTCCTGGGTATCCCCACAGGAAAACCAACACCCTCCTGCTTTGCTGAGCAGCTAACGTGGTCCAGACAGGGGAGAGGACTTAGCCAAGGTCACACGGAGCAAGTTAGATGTCAAGGCTCCAAACCTTCCCAAAGCCCCTTAGCTTACAAGCGTGGGGAGTGGGGTGAGGTGGGGTGTTTCCCAGAGCCCAGGGCAGCGGCTCTAAAGTTATAGCCTCATGCAGGAACGGTTCCACCCTGGCGCCCCCGGCCCCAGTTAACCCTGACTTGACAAACTGATTAGCTGCACAAAGAGTGTCTGCGTTTCCGGTCAAATGAAGACAAACCCCTGGTCCCCCCCGGCTGTTAGAAAGGTTGAATGAGATCGCGTATAGGAAGCCCTGGGCACAACGCCTGGCACACACGGAGCACTCAGCACACGTCCGGTTCCCGTCCTTGTCCGACGCGGGGCTTGGGAATGGGCGCGGGGGGCCGCCGCAAGCGATGCCCAACTGCCAACTCCCCGGAGCCCGACCCCATCCCCGCCCCGCCGGCCCCGCACCTGGTCCCGCAGCTCTTTCTCCAGCTGCCGGTAGTCGTTGTTCCAGACCAGGAGATGGAGGGGGAAGGGGCCGCCGGGGTCGCGCCTCGAGGACATGGCGGGGAGGCCGCAGCCCCGGTCCCGGCCGGGGAGAGAGGACGCGGCCGGCGAGCAGGCCGAGGCGCGGGGGGCTCCTTCAGGGCCGGGTGCGGGGTGCGCCGCAGGTCCGGGGGTCGCGGGCCGGGTCGGGGACCGCTCGGCCGCGCCCACCCCGCGTCCCGCCGCGCTCCCGCCGGCGCTGACAGCTCCGGAACCGACTGCTGGGGGCCGAACCGTCCCAAACCCGGAAGTGCGGGGAGCGAACCACCGCGCGCCCGGCCGGGGGGGGCGGGACCAGGCCGGGCGTCCCGCGCTCGCTAGCCCAACGCCACCTGCCTCCCGGGCCACCGCGGGACGACGGCGGCGTGTCCCCAAACGGTTACAATGTTGCTCTCGGCTGCGGAGCTCGACCCAGGAAACGGGGCCAACGCCTCTCCGGACTGTCCCCCCCCGCTCCTAGGACCGCAGATGGTCCGGCCCACAACTGGGCCTCTTCCATTGGCCCTGCCGTCGACAACAGGGGTCCCGGGCGAAACCATTGGGAGACTGACGCCCCGGCAGCCTCTCTCCGACGGGGCAGATGCTGCCACGAGCGCATCGAGGCCATTTCAGAAGCGGGCAAGTTCAAGTCGCCTGGAAGGAGGGGCTCTAAACCCGGGGCGGCACCGAGTTCCCCGGCGAAGCAGAAGTTTTGTCCGTTGGAACCCAACCCACCCAACCCCCCAAGCAGGGCCTCAGAGAAAGGGGTGGCAGTCGACTCCCTAAAGATTGACAGCCTGGGAGCGCCTATGGGACAGTTCCACTCTGTCCCTACAGGGTCCCTGGGAGGCGAAATCGGCTCGGTGGCAGGAAGTTGGATTTTTAGGGGGTTTGTTTTCGGTTTGCAAACCCCGAAGGCGTGGCACTCGATACTTGTATAATAAAGGAATGTCGTAGCACAGGGTTGGTTTCTCCACCTGAACATGGTGGGAGCGGGCACTGGGTTGTGGAGGCTGTCTGCTCTGCAGGATGCTGAAGAGCATCCCCTGGCTGAGACCTCGCTGCCTGTCACACACTCTGAAAAGTGGCTCCAGTGACTGCCAGCTGTCCCCTGCGCGAGGAAAATAGTCTGCCGTTGAAAAATCATGGTTATATCTAACTGCGTGATGATTCAAAATGACCTAGGATAACGTTTTATCTCATTATTAGGAATGGGATTTCTTTTGGAAGCTAGTCATTGGGACTTTGGATTATGGCTGAAAGGACTGATAGAGGGTACCCAGACTTGATCATAGACTGAAAATAGAAAGTCTGGCCTTTGCGTTCCAACCTCACACACAGTTCCTCACACTCTATGCCTCGATGAAGAACCGGGTCAATTGATAGCCACTCACCAGGCTGCTTCCGCTCAGCTGTCTACTACTTGACCACATAGCTGAGCTAAAGTTATTCAATGCATCCTGGAAACATCTCCTCAGCTTTCTCAGCCCGGGCACGGCCAGCTTCTCCGATGCCTGCAGCAACCGCTGTTGAAGAATACTAACCTAATCCATTCTCCACACATGCTGAGCGCAGATTTGCGTGGTGGGGAACCAAAGCACGATCAAGATGGTACTCGTCGATTATAACTGTGGAATGTGTGAGCGCTATGTGGTGATTCCCACACCACGCATTTATCAAGCTGGAGCCGGGGGACCCAGGCCTCTTCCAGGATTTCTCATTCTTTCAGAAGGCTTGTGAAATTTGGTTTTCTTTCTCTCCATCACTCTGTGTTTCCTGAATCTCTCTCCTATCTCATTAGTCTGAAAACTCCAAAACCCAGAGCCCAAATAGTTCCTGACCCATAGCAGGTTTCCAAGATTGACTGAATGGAAAGTATCGTTGTGTTCACAAATAACACAATGAATATTCATTAGGAGAGGGTCCTATCCTGTCTCTCTTTCACACTGATGAAATGCCTTGTGTTTATCTCACAGCATCCTGCAAATTACTCTGGGTTATCGAGTCCTATTCACAGAGAACAAGTCTGGGAAGAAAAGGAGATTGGAAAAAAATAGTAATACCAATAATAACTGCAGGTGGTTTACTGAAGGCTTTCTATGGGGTAACTATGCCACACTTTCCCCATAAATTGATCCATTCATCCTTGGCCAGTATATAATTGGTTGGGCCTTGTGGTTCCCATCGGAATTTTGGTGTATATTTTTGTTCCTCTTCCTCTTTTATTCCTCTGCCTTCCTCCCCTTCTTCTTCTTTTTAGAGACAGGCACTATTTTAACTTGAGGATTTGATAACGATAGGGAACCAAGATTTCGAAGGTCACTGGGGGAGGAATCGTGGCCATCTTTGCTTCAACAAGTCCTTCCTAACTCGTCTTCAGTGGGGCTGGCTGCATCGCTGCTCTGAGAATGTCTTCTCTCTCTGAGAGCTGCTTAAGGATTTGGTTGACCTCATCCTCCTCGAATCCCAAACACAGAGATTCAGTTTCCTGCCCACTCTTCCTTAATTCCAGCAGGGGATCAGGAGGGAGGGTGAGCTGTGTTTGAGCAGAGTGCCTTGACCATGACTTGCTACCCACTCTCTAGCTCAGGCCTTGGAGTGACTCTTTTAAATGTTTGTCTTGTGACTCTTCCAGAATTGAGAGATGTCAGCAGCCTGGTTGGATGGGATCTCACCTTACTTTTTTGGCCTGAGCATTCAAGAATGCCGCCAGCTAACTGAAATCCATGTCCGCAGATGCCATGGACTCAAAGCATCTCCTCATTTTCACCAGGAAGGGGCAGAGCTTCTCAGGCAGTCCTTCTGGGTAAAGCGGGCCCTGCAGCAACTCCTGTGATGCTCAGTGCCCTTGAAAGGCTTCCTGTGCTAGGCCACTGGGCTGCCTGCTCAGAGACTTACAGTCCTCACACTCACCCACATGACCTGTCTTCCATATATTTTCTTTTTTAAAAAATCATTTTATTAGGGGCTCATACAACTCTGATCACACTCCATACATACATCAATTGTGTAAAGCACACCTGTACATTCATTGCCTTCATTGTTCTCAAAACATTTGCTCTCCACCTAAGCCCCTGGCATCAGCTCCTCATTCCCTCCCACCCCCCCGGCTCCCTCCCCATATATTTTCTTAAAAAAACCAACTCAAAACAAAACAAATCTCTTTAAAAATCTGAAAAATATTCTCAGATAGCAGTCCATATGGAAACAAATCCAAGGCTGGAGGCATAGAATAGATGATCCCTATGTTTGCCGATGAGATCAAATGCAGCTGAAAGAAGGAAACTTCTAACATATCCTTTGATTGTTTTATTGAAAATCTACCCAGAGAAGTTTCCAAGGTACCACAGACATGGCATCACTTTGAGGGGCGTACCGCTGCATAGTCTCTATTTACCACCTCACCAAAGTGGTTCCCATCACCACCTGTGTGAGATCATTCAGCCACTGACAGCTAAGGCATTCATAGGAGAGAACCTACACGGGTCCAAGAAGGCATTCTGGTGTTAAGTGTCCAGCTGCCAACCCAAAGTTCAGGAGTTCTAACCCACTAACTATTCCTCAGGAGAAAGATGAGGCCGTTTGCCTCCATAAAGATTACAGCCATGTAAACCCCACTTGGCCTTTCCACTCTGCTCTGTGGGCTCACTGTGGATCAGAATTGATGTAATGATGGTGGCTTGGTTTTGGTTTCGATGGCTCAAGGCAGACTGTGATCTTGTTCTAGTGAGTGTAGAAAGTGAAGCAATTGGGGAGGTGGGGGCGAGGATTACCTTGAGCACAACATAGGCGATTTTCATCAGTGAAAACGGGGAAGATGCCCTTGTAAGTTTCACACGGTGCCATACATAATGGGCTAAGTAAAAGATGAGTAAGTTTGGCTTGTCTTTTTGAGCGGATGTTGTAAAGTGATCGAAAAGATTAAAAAAAGAAACACACACACTGCCATCAAGTCCATGCTGACTCCACTGTGGGTTTCTGAGACTGTTAACTGTTTACCGGGAATAGAAAGCCCAGTCTTTTCTCCCACGGAACTGCCAACCATGCAGATCACAAACCAACATGGAACCACCATGCCATGCCACCAGGGCTCCGCCAAGATAAGTGTCAGGATTTCAGTGCTTGGCTTAGGCACATTTTCCATCGAAATCCATGTACCCCAGTCCCTGAAAAAGATATCATATCGCAAAAACGACGACAAACTTCATTATCTCCACAGGGGAGGTTATTTTGTGTGCTTTGCTTACTGCTCTTTCTCCAGTGGCTGGAGCAGCACAGGGTACCCAGTGAGCACTCGAGTAGCTAGGCAATGTATGAATGAGCGAATTTGGCCACAGTGAAGCCAAGTGCTCTTCTCCTCACTAGCATTTGCAGCTTCCCCTGGAATCAGCACTGGGCCAGAATAAAGGAGCCCTGGTGCGGAGTTATGATCTGGAATCCAGTCGGTGGCAGCAGAGGTTGTTTTGTTTTTGTGGCGAAGTGGCTGCTCCTTGAGCTGCTCATCACGAGGTCCTAAGTTTGAAACCACCAGCCACTCCACGAGCGAAAGAGGCGCTTTCTACTCCCCTGAAGCATGACCGTCTCCAGAAAGCACAGGGGCAGGTTCTAGTCTGTCCTAAGGTGTTGCTTTGAGCGACTCCGCGGGAGGGACCCAGCTAGAGCGATTTCACAGCAGGGCAGACGACAGGGAGCGCATCCGCCCTCACTGCGGACGGCGACAGGAGGACACGCCCCTTCCGGTCACATGACGCGCCGTCCGCCGACGGGCTCCTCGGCGCGCATGCGCACTGCGCCGCGCTCGGAGGCGCTGAGGGGAGAGGCGCTGCTGCCTGCGCCGTCGCGGGACCCGTTAGAGCGGAAGCGCCGCCGCCGCCGCCGCCTTCGCTGTGCCCCGGCGCCTCGTCGCCCGCGAGTGGGAGGCGGGAGCCATGTCGAAGCGGCTCCGGAGCAGCGAGCTGTGCGCCGACTGCAGCGGGCCCGGTGAGTCTCCCCGGCCGGGCCCGCTCCCGGCCGCCCGTCTGGCGCGGACCCCAGCCCCGGGGCCACCCTCGGGTCGGACGAGGCGGCGACCCCGCCCCGCCGCTTCGGGGACGGCCCGGAGGCGCCCGCCGCGGAGCCCGGCTCGGGCCTGTCAGAGCCGGCCGGGGAGGGGGCCGCCGCCCGCCGTGCCAGGCCGCCGGCCCGCCCGAGGAGGCGGCGGGGGCTGGGTGGGGCGGCTCCCCCCAAAACAGGAAGGGGCTTGGGCCATGGACAGGAAGACCGGTGACAGAAGTCAAAGGTCTGCATCTCCCCCCCAACTCCCCGGCGGCCGCAGGTGTCTGTCTCCCCGTGCACAGCGGGCATCTGGACCCCCGCCCCGCAAAGGTGCCTCCCCCCGACATGGGCAGCTCTCCTGGGAAGAGGGCCCGCGGGCTGCTTTCCTTCCCGCCTTCGCTTATCCCCGCGCCCACTTTTGGGGTCCGAAGCCCCGGGGATCTGGGGGTCTTGCAGAGAGAGCCCGAGCGGGTCTCAAGTTTGGAGTTCTGGGTAAGCCCCCAGGGTTCCCACCAGGTCTGGGTGACCTTGGGCTTGGGCTTTCGTGGGGCTTGACTTCGATTTCCTCATTTTTCGGAAGGAGAGCCGCGGGAGGGAGAATTTGGCTCAGCGGTTAGCAAAACCCAGTGACTATTCGTATGATCATCTAAGGTTTTTTTTTTTTTAAACTTCGTCTTTTTTTCTTTCTTTTTTGGTATTCTTTAGTAGAGAACCCCTGTCATTCTTTAATGCTAGATTTGAATCCCTCAATTATGCATGAATTACACCACCCAAAACAAACGAGCCCCCAAACACTGGCACTGCACACCCAGGAGCATGCGGCAATAGAGGCGTAAACGTTTCCACTGGTGTGTTTTTTTTTGTTGTTGTTGTTTTTTCGGATTTGGAGTTCAGCTCTGCCTTAGCATTTGGAACTGGGTTGACAGGTCTTTATGACTAGATGATTCCATGTTATTTTCAGTGCTTGGGTTTATCTGCTTTGAGCTGGGAGTCATCCCAGAGTTAAGGTGGCCGTCCCATAAACAATCATAATGAAACCGTTCTGCACTTGATCTTGTCACTTGGAATCTTTTGGATCTTGTCATGAGGCTGGCTTGACGATGACAACTGGCAGCGGTCTTGGTGACACAGTGGTTAAAGCACTTACTGCTCGCCCAGAGGACATGGGTTCTAACCAACTGGCAGAAAGAGGTGGCAGGCAACTTCCATTCAAATCCCAACCTTGGAAACCCTAGAGCAGCGGTTCTCAACCTATGGGTCATGACCCCTTTGGGGGTTGAATGATCCTTTCCCAGGGGTCGTCCAATCCATCATAGTAGTAAAATGACAGTGATAAAGTAGCAACGAAAGTAATTTTAGAGTTGGGAGTCACCACAACATGAGGAACTGCATGAAAGGGTTGCGGCATGAGGAAGGTTGAGAACCACTGCCCTAGAGATTTGGTTCTGCTCGGTCCAGTAGGATCACAGTGAGTTGGAATCCACTCTCCGATGACAATGGATTCCCCCCCCCCCCCCATGCTAACTGAAAAAAGGACTAGGCAACAAGGAGGAGTGTCAGCGTGATAGCTGAACGCTGATAAGGATTGTCTTTGTTGTCTATATAAGTACACTCAGTGTGACCGAGGTCCTTGAATGTAGGCGGGTGGTGAGCTTAAAAAGAGGTGTTTCCAAACCAATTGGGTTATACATTGCCGTCTTTCAAAATGTTGTCTCCACTTCCTTCTTTCCTTGCCTGTTTGAAGTTGAACTTCCTGCGACATGGTGAATTCACATGGGTCTCACTTCAGACTTCCTCCAAAAGCACCTTCTTTACTTCTCCATTGGGTGATACGGGGCCAAGGAGAGCACCCCTCCGTTCTGCCTTTGCATTTCTGCCCCATTGTGTGCGTTTTGGAACAGTTTCTCCTCCATTGTGTCGTTTTTTTTGGTTGTCTCACATGCCTAATCTAGAGAGACTTGAGTCACTTCCTTCCTGTTTTGAGTATAATTAGGCTACCTTGAAGTGCTCTGAGACTGTGAGCGGCTCGGAACAACGGGCTCTGCATTTTCTGCAAAGCCTGTGTGAAAGGGTAGCCTTGAGGGTTAGAGCACTCGTAGGGCATTTGGTGTAAATACTAGGGGCCCTTCTCCAAGGAGCACTAGTGGCACCGTGGATCAGGCGTTGGTCTGCTAACCAGGAGTCAGCAGATGAGCCCTACCAGCTGCTCCCATAAAGAGGCACAGCCTCGGAAACCCACAAGTAGGCAGTTCTTAAAAAAAAAAAGCGGGCCGTCTGCCCTGTCCACAATGTCACAAGGAGTCAGAATGGACTTGATGGCTGTCAGCTTTGCTTTCTTTTCTGAAAGGCCCTCTCCCCAGAAAATGGCCATGCACGTACTCTCACGCAGAATTTCACTCAAATTTCCTCCTGGAGGCCACAGACACTTCTGAAGTGTCTCTGGGTGAGGGACAGGGAGTAGCAGGTGTCCATGGGGCCCAGGTTAAGAAGCCCTATCGCAAAACATCCAAACTGCCCAGTACAAACTCATTTTGATTTTGCTGCGTGATATTCTGCTACCCTCTCCATGGGATTCTGACGCATGGTGTGAAATGGTTAATTGAGAACCTAGCATTACAAGTGTTCAAATCCTTGCTCTTAGCCTTGTCCCATTCCCTCTATGAATTCCGGCTGATCGCTGGATGATACTTGAAAAGCAAAGCTATGTGTCAAAACAAATGGCAAAAAACATGCTATGTTGCTGCATATCCTTTTAAGGATCCTATTGAGAGCGTAGTGTTATGCCCTGGGTTGCTGACCACAAGGACATCAGTTTGAAACCACCAGCTGCTCCTGGAGAGAAAGAGGAGGCTTTCTACACTTGATCTTAGCTAAAAGGCCGAGAAGCGATAGAGGAGGCTTTCTACTGGCATAAAGAGTTACAGACTCAGAAACTCACAGGGCCGGTTCTGCCCTGCCCCACAGGGTTGCTGTGAGTTGGAATCTTTGGATCTTGATGTCTAAGGATCCTTGATCTTGGGTAAACTAGGTCTGAGAGCGCTACCCTTGGTCATCTTGGTCTGTTATCTGCCTGTTTGGTGATATGGCAGATATTTAATCCTGACGATTTCTCCTTCAGCATTTCACTTATTCATTTGCATGAGTTCAGTTTCTTTTGACCCTGTCTGTTCAATTACCTGCAAAATCCGCTGAGTTTTTTGCTGAGCGAGGATGTTGTTGTTGGTGGTCTTAGGAGGAGGATGTTGCTGTTGTTGGTCACGGCGACCCTGTGAGCCACTGAGTGAAACATTGACAGGTCCTGCGCCATGCTCACAGTTATGCTTAAGCCCATGTGGCAGCCACTGTGCGACTCCATCTCGGGAAGGTCCTCCTCTCGGTCGCTGCCCCTCTACTGAGCACGGTGTCCTTCTCCAGGGATGGGTCTCTCCTGACCACACGTCCATAGTACTTGAGACGGAGTCTCGCCATCCTTATCTCGAAGGAGCAAGAACAGTCTTCATGTAAAGTCTTTGATGGCTGAAGTCTTTCCTATGAAAAACCTTTTTTTAGTTCATCATGCATTTCAGCGGGCTGTTGAACTCTCTGAACAGTGCTTAGAAAGTAATGCACAAAGGGACACAGAGCGTATAGCATGGCAGAGCATTTACTCTACGTAGGGACTGGGCTTGCTCTGGATATCCCCAGTCCCCTGAGGGGTGCTAGTCCCACTTGATGTCTGGGAGAACACGCAGAAGTCCCTTTTCTGTGACCACAGGGTGAGAAGTGGCAGTATGGGGACTCAAACCCCGGCCTGTGGGTCTCCATATCCAACCCTCTTAACCGCCACGCTCTCTGACTCCCAGGATCTGCCTTGGACTGCAGTTCCCTAACTCTTCATTATATGGTTGGAAAAGGGCTGCGTAAACTGTCAAAAACGGTAAAGATGGTGTACATGCATGTTAGAGATTTTTGTGGACATTGAAGAATTTGAAAGCATAGCCCTTAGACCACTCTGCCTGAGTGGCATGTGTTGTCACCCAGTGGTGAGCCTGACGAAATGGTGACAGTTTTCCTTACTTGGGTTTCAAAGCGTGCAGTGCACTCATCCAGCTCCCTCTTACTTGCCAAGTGCGATTGGCCCCAGGGCCCAAGGGTGTTTAATGAAGTGCCATGTGACTCTCGGGAAGAAAAGGATGGCTCACACATCGAAACAAACCCAGCCCCTGTGTTTCTCTTTCACACCTTTGCGCCTGGGAGCAGCCGTGACTGTGACTTGGGTCGCTGAGATCCACTGGAGGGCTGGACTCAGTGGGTTAGCTCGCTTCTTCAGAACAGCTCCTGGGTGTCAGTTTGCCCTCAGTTGCTGACTGAAGGTCACCAGCACCACGGAGCTATTTGCTTCTGTTCAGATACGGTCATGGAGCCCTCCCAGTGGGGCAGTTCTACTCTGTAACATCTGGGGTCCCCTTGAGTCGGAACTGACTGGACAGCAAGAGCAACACTGGGTCTCGAGGTATGTCCCAATTTGTCCTCAGGACTGCAACAGCTGGCTGGCTTTTTGTCCTGGCGCGGCCGCCTTCTGCAGAGCACACAGGCTTGTAGATTGGCAGCAGGCAAATCGCAGCGATTTTCACCATTTTCTTGAGAGGTTATATTGGTAAGTTGCTGTCAAGAAGCCTTGGTGTGGTGTTATGCTTTGGGCTGCTCACTGTGAGGTTAGCAGTTCAAATCCAGCCACTCCAACGGAGACAGAGGAGGCTTTCTATTCCCGTAAACAGTTACAGTCTCAGAAACGACAAGGATTGTTCTACCCTGTATTACAGGCTTGCCGTGAGTCAGAATGGCCTCGATGGCAGTGAGTGAGTGAGTGAGTGAGTGAGTGAGTGAGTGAGTGAGAATTCACTGCCAGGATGGTGTTCATCTGGACATTTGTAGAGCTGGGTCTGAAATGGTCTCTCCATATCCCTTCATCCCCTTCATCCGTTTCTCTCACATGGAATGAAAGTGCAGTCATCGTGAAAGGAGAGAGCCACGTCAGGGCTACAGGCTGTGGCCCAGAACCAGAAAGGAGATCACTGATAGCTGCCTAGTGTCAATTAACGTTGTTCTTCATCAGCCAACACAGACAGTAGCTGAGAGCATCGCTAGCTGGATCTACTGACTCGCATCTACTGAAACCAACAAAAATGTCTTTTTCGGTTCTCTTCCCAAACCAAAACCTCAGTCATCTTTTGCCATTTCGCGGTGTAGCAACTAGCTGGTATCCTCGCCACTGAGATTTCGCTCTTCTTTCCAGATCCTTCCTGGGCGTCAGTAAACAGAGGGACTTTTATATGTGACGAGTGCTGCAGTGTCCATCGGAGTCTGGGGCGCCACATCTCCCAAGTCCGGCACCTCAAACACACACCCTGGCCTCCGACATTGCTGCAGGTAAAGAGGGAGGAGTCTTTTCACTGCTGGGCTTGAAGCTTAAAAGGCTGGTGGCTTTAACAGCTAGAATTCCTCCTAGTGTGTGTTCGACTTACACCTTTTGGTTTTCTGATTCAATCATTCTTTATTGATTAACTAGATTACTTCAACTCTCCAGGGGTGTAATTTTCTTTTTCTTTTAAATCATTTTATTGGGGGCTCATACAACTCTTATCACAATCCATACATACATCAATAGTGTAAAGCACATTTGTACATTCGTTGTCTTCAACATTCTCAGAATATTTGCTCTCCACTTGAATCCTTGGCATCGGCTCATTTTCCCCTCTCTCCCTGCTCTCCCTCCCTCATGAACCCTTGATATTTTATAAATTATTATTTTGTCATATCTTACACTGTCTGACGTCTCCCTTCACCCATTTTTCTGTTGTCCGTTCCCAAGGGATGTAGATCCTTGTAATCAGTTCCCCTTTCCACTCCACCCTCTCTCCATCCCCCCAGTATCGCCACTCTCAGCACTGGTCCTGAAGGGATCATCCGTCCTGGATTCCCTGTGTTTCCGGTTCCTATCTGTACCAGTGTACATCCTCTGGTCTAGCCAGATTTGTGGGGTAGAATTAGGATCATGATAGTGGAGGTGAAGAAGCATTTAGGAACTAGAGGAAAGGTGTGTGTTTCATCATAGCTACACGTACCCTGACTGGTTCATCTCCTCCCCGCTGTCTTAAACCTTTTGAAAGTATTTGAACTGTAATTGAACAGAGGGACTGTTTTCATCAATGCTAAATATGTAAATATTATCTGTATATAATTCATAATTTATATCCCTTCCCACCCATACACACACACACACACACACACACACACACACACAAAACACAAATCTTGTCCCTCAAGCTCAATCATATTTATGTCTGTGGATAGTCATTAAAATGTCTGGGTTTTGTTTCCCTGCTGGTTTTTAAAGTCCATCTTTTCCACATAACGTTGACGCTACTACCTTGGAAAGTTTTTATTAGTGTGTTTCTTCCTGAGGGCCTTCAAATAATGGTAGAACTTTTATTCTGCTTTGAAAGAAACATGAGGGGGAAATGAGCTGATACCAAGGGCTCAAGTAGAAAGAAAATTTTTTGAAAACGATGGTAACATATGTACAAATGTGCTTGACATGGATGGATTGTGATTCGAGCTATACGAGCTCTCAATAAAATGATTTAACAAAAAGAGAAAGAAACATGAGCTGGAATTGCTCAAAATTTTCTGAAAATTTGGGTGGTGTTATTTTTTGTTTGTTTGTTTGTTTGTTTGTTTTTTCAGGTTCTCGTTAGGAGCCTTGGTAGTGTCATGGTGAAGAGGTCGGCCGCCAACCTTTTAGGTTGGCAGTTTGAACTCACCAGCCGCTCTGCGGTAGAGAGGTGTGGCCATCTGCTTCTGTAAAGACTTTCTATGACCTTGTGCCCGTGGGAGGCAGCTCTGCTCTGTGCTGCAGGGTTGCTCTGAGTCCACGTGGACTTGATGGCCCTGGATAAAGTTCTTGTTAACAGTCAGGGACCAAATTGACATGTTCCCATTGTATGCTGGGTGGGTTTAAAGAAAAAAACCGGGGGTTTAGTGGCCTGTGCCCTTTGTTTCTGTCTGGGGGCTCATGTTTTTAAATTTTACTGGAACTCAGAATTAAGCACGCATTCTACCTTCTTATCTTTTTTAGGTCTTAAGTACACATTTTACTAAATCTATGCAACACATGTTCCTAAAACTAGTCCATATGAACCAAGGGACCAGAACGAGAGTGGGTTTGGATCACTGATGTGACCATATTCCCACCGATGTGAAAAACAGAGGGGGCCAGGCTGTCAGGTTAGGAACCATCCTTTGACACGGATTGGGAGATACAGCCTATTAATAGGAGAGGGCCTTCCGAGAGCTTGTGGGAAAATTCCGTTATCTTTTCATTCCAGTTTCCCCACAGACCTTTTGAAGCCCCCTGGAAACTTTTGGTTAGATGTTTCGAACACTTCATTCTCAAGTGCAGAGAGCTTCTGCTCTCGGGTTTGTGTTAATGCGGCCCGGAGGGAGGCCCCAGGTGAGTGGTGTACATTGCCAGGCTTACCCTCCAAACAGTTGCCAAACTCTGGATGGTCCGTGAGCTCGCAGTGGTGTTAGAGAGGGATGCAGGTAATATGCAAATATTAAAGTTGTTTGTTATTAACGTGCATGAGAAAACTGTAACTACCATATCAAACCTTAATGGCTAGTAAAAGTCTTGACAGATGGGCGCATTTCAGGGAAAGTACTAAGTGAAGAGCAGTCCTTAAGGACCTTGAAGAGCATTGACTGACCCTGCTGCTTAGGACCTCTGCCCTGTGATTCTGGGGCGCCATCGACAAGGACAGGTAAACGGAAGAAGACCCTCAAGGAGGTGGCTTGACGCAGTAGCTGCAACAATGGGCTCAAGCAAAACAAGCGTTGTGAGCCAGGGAACGTGTCCATGGCAGGTCCTGGGCAGTGTCGCGTTGTGTTCCACGCGGGGTCGCTGTGAGTTGGAACGGATTCAGCAGCACCTAACAACAACAAAAT
The DNA here is from genome assembly GCF_050624435.1 of Tenrec ecaudatus. Taxonomy (NCBI): domain Eukaryota; kingdom Metazoa; phylum Chordata; class Mammalia; order Afrosoricida; family Tenrecidae; genus Tenrec; species Tenrec ecaudatus. Next base: position 16,604,101 of record NC_134545.1, read on the forward strand.
CTTTTCAGAAGCAGACTGCCATGTCGTTCTCCCTCTTTCTCTCAAGGACTGACTGGCAACTTTGAATCACTGGCCTTTCAGTAGTAGTTGAGCACTTAACTAGTACACTACGAGGCTCTTTCTGGTGACCTACACCTGTTGCCATCAAGTTAATTCTGGATCAGAGCGATCCTGTGAGTTAGAACAAGCCCATAGGACTTCTAAGGCTGTAAGGCTTGATGGTGTAGGGGCAGGTAATTGGCAGGTCAGCTGTTCAAACCCACCAGCCACTCCTTGGGAGAAGGTTGCAGCAGTCATCTTCTGTCAAGATTACAGCCTTGAAAATAAAAATAGACTGTAACCAAATGGTGGCAAAGGTACAACAGAAAGACTAGAACCGTCCTACGCTGTTGGGAGGTCAGTTAAACAGTGCATCCACCATAGAAAATCGGGAATAGAAATGCCATGTGGTCCAATAATCCCACTCCTTGGCACGAACAGAGATGTGCACAGCACAGCCATGTTGATTGCAGTGCTGTGCACAGTAGCAAGAAGATGGCAGCCCATCAATGGCAGAACGATAAACTACCTGTGATGCATACATACAATGCGACGTTACAAAGCAGTCAATGATGACGACGAATATCCGAAAATCCTCATAATGTGCAGGAGCCTGGAAAATATTATGCTAAGTAAGATTAGCCACCAAAGGACAAATACTGTATGAGGCCACTGTTACAAAATGGAAGGGGAAGACAATATACATCAAGAAGGTAAGGAGTAGTGGTGGAGGCAGGGAGGTTTGCAGAAGTTCAAGACAACAGAGGCAAATCCTGCTCTATGCACAATCCTGCAACAGTGCTGGTCTGCAAGTGAGTGCTGAGTTAGAGCAAGCTGAACAGGTGTAGTCGGAAGGGTGTACGTGTGTGTTTACCTCTGCTGCAAGTAAGTCCACCGATGTGATAGAACATACAAGGGGCAGAGTTGGGGAAACGTCTTAGACATAGTCACATCCCTTGAGGGAATGAGTCACGGCTTGGGGGCTCGGGACCCTTCTACCCTTCTACCAAGGTCAGCTGGCATCACATAGTCCACAGCCATAATGTTCATCTTACTTAGTAGGGACTAGCGTCTTAAAGCTGGAGAGTAGCCGTTGGAGATGCAGCTATCGGTTTCTCTCTGGCTGGAAGAAAGGCGAGTGGGGAAGATTGAAGGCACCGGGAAGCACTTAGTCCGATGGATGACAGGCCATGCAGACCTCAGCCTTCTTGACCCCAAGACCAGTAGATCTCGATGGTGCCATGCAACCACCAGCAGCTGCTTGGAAAGGAGTCCCATGAGAAGATCTGGAGAGAATGGGAACAGCCTCATCGTGATTTTTTTTAAAAGGCCAGGCTTACCAGTCGGATAGAGACCGGTGGAACCCTGAGGCTTTGGCCGTTAGCCACCTTTCAGGTCTCAAGCTGAACTCTTGCCCCCACGACTCAGTTTTCAGGCAAACAGCAGGCAGGCCTGTAAAGGGAACACTACCACTAGGGAGGTATGTGCTCCTTAGAAGCTTCAGCCATTTGAGATCCAAAGGACAGCACTGACCCAAGGACAGAGTTCGGAGGGTTAGGAAAGGAGGAGGGAAGGGAAGAGGAAACAGGGAGGACGTGGGAGAAGTGATGCTTCATTGTGGGGAGGAATTGCAATCAATGACCTGGAACAGAAAGTGTCCATTGGGTCGAATGGAAAACAATCTGCTCTGTCAACCTTTACCTCATTCACAATAAAAAACTCAACAAATAAATGCTATAAAATGTGGAAGGGGGAAAAAATATTTTAGCCTTAGAAACCCTATGGAACGCTCTGCCCTGCCCTCTCGTGTGACTGGGTCAGAACCGACGGGCCACCGTAGGATAGCAGCAGTCTTTATGGAAGCAGCCTGCCACAAGCTTCCTCCAGCCGAGCAGAGGATGGGAGCGCTGACCTCTCAGCCCAGCTTGTTGAGGTGGCCACGCCTGTCGGTGGCAAGCAAGTTCTTCCTGTTTGTCAAATGAACAAACAAGGATCTGAGCGAAATCCCAGGCACCTTGGGAGGCGTATGGTCGGGTCACCTCATTTGCCCAGTCCAGCCCCCGGTTCCTGTGGAATGTTTACGGAAGGAAATTACAACGCTCTTCTCCTGCTTGGTTTTAGATGGTGGAAACCTTGTACAATAACGGTGCTAATTCCATATGGGAGCATTCTCTGCTGGACCCTGCCTCTATTATGAGCGGAAGACGGAAAGCTAGCCCCCAGGATAAAGTACAGTGAGTGGCATCTTTATAAATACTTGGATTTATTCATAACGAATGGAGTGCGCGGAGAGGCGTGCTACCCGTTTTTGCCTGGCCTGCCCAAGGGCATCATGGGCCATGGTGGCCCCAAGTGTGCATTGCACACGTGGCTGTCAGCAGCTCCTGGGGAAGGCAGGGCCACACTCTCTTTTTCCCCTGGTGACCTCGCACGATCACATGGGGATTCCAGTGCAAATCAAGGCTTGGAGGCTGTTGATGGAGTTTTTAAATTTAGGTGTTCCAACGAGAGAAAGGCCAGAAATATGGGTTCTTGGACCCAGTTTGCTTGAGGCCTCCCGTTGGGAAAAAGGCTAAATGCTACTTCCTAAACTTCCTGGTCAGTGACGGAAATTACAGAGAAGAACAGGGCTGTACAAAGTGGGTCTCCTGCAGCCCTGGCCATTGTCCTGACTGACGTGCCTCCAGACTCGGGGCTTTAAGGAGTGGGACGCAACTGACTTCAGCATCATTCGCTGATTGCAGAGGTGGGGACGTGGGTTGCTGCCTCCTCTTCCTGCAGCATCCAGAATGGGGCATGGCCGACCCAAACTCCACGTGAGCAGTTGTCCTTTTTTTTGTTGTTGTTTCGAACCAGTCCCAATAAAGCAGAATTCATCCGAGCCAAGTATCAGATGTTAGCCTACGTCCATCGCTTGCCCTGCCGGGATGATGACAGCGTAACTGCCAAAGACCTCAGCAAGGTGGGTCGAACCCTTTAAAACTCTCTGAGAGAGCCCGGTGGGCCAGCTTGCTCGTGCGTCTTGATGGTTGGGGGGTGGTGCGGAGCATTTTTGAAAAGAAAGGAAACCCTCCTCTCTGTAGATTAAGAAATAATAAAGGAAGTGGGGGGCGTGATAGTTCATTGTGACCAGGATTTGCAGCCTCCTCTGTGATTTACTTTAATCTTTCATCTTAATTCAGATAGTAGGCGTGCCTGGTAGCGGCTGTATAAGGCAGAGAGAAGTAAGAAGTAGCCTGAAAACAATTTGTGTTTTTTCAGGTTTCTGAAAGTCAGTTTCTCAAAGTGTTTTGTTAGTTTAACTTTGAAATGGGAACCAACTTGGAGTTTCTAAGCCCGGGCTAGCAAGGGGTCTAGGTTATTTGTGGGGCCGTGGTTCATCTCTTGAACAGACCCCCTTGTTCAGCTCACTTCCCCTCGCCTAGTGCGTGGGCACTTCCGACAGCAAGGCTTGACTCCAAAGCTGGAGGCTGAAAGGGAGACTTTGGTGGGTATAAGATATGAAAATAATATCAACTTATAATTTCTCGAGGGGTCACAAGGAGAGGGAGGGAGGAGCTGATAGCAAGGGCTCAATAGAAAGTAAATGTCTAGAAAAGACTGATGGCAACCTGTGTACTAATATGCTGGATACAATTGGTGTATGGATTGTTATAAGAGTTGTAAGAGCCCCCAATAAAATGGAAATAAAAGCTGGAGGATGGGTGGAATACTCCAGATGCTTGTAAAATGAGTATTCCAGCCTTTCAGTGCGTGGCTTGCTTTTAAGACCCGCCCCGAGCCACGTACACCGCCTTGAGTCAAGTGCTCGGGCGCAGAGTGCTGGCACTCCAGTGCGGTTTCCCACCATGTGGGGAAATGAGCGTCATGATACTTCCGTCCATTGAAAAGACGTGGACGCAGGTGTGGGAGCGGCTCCTCCAGCCCCGTTGCTGTTGCCTTGCCGAACACGCGAGGCAAAGTGAGGTGGGAGGAAGCAGCTGACTGTCTGAAAGCATCAGAACTGCTCATTGTACCATGGACCCGTTTCCCACCCTGAGACCCTTCATGAAAGCATTGTGCACAGGCCAAACCGGGCCCTGGGGAGGATGTGGCATAAAGCAGAATCCTGTCGCTTCCGCAGTACTGACCCGAAACCCCAACACCTTCTTCAGTGCCAACAGTTCATCGTAACAGCCGCTGTAGTGGCCAGCGTTCGTGCGGCAGGCTCAGTGCTAGGCCGGTGACTTCAGCATGGCATTCACTCCTCATGCCAGCCCTGTGGGTCGGTGGCTTGAAAGAGAGCTTCCAGGTGTGTCCTCAAGCTCGCACAGCTGCGAAGGGGGCTGGTGTGAAAGCCAGGTCTGCCAGACTTCAGCGCCACGCCCAGCCACCTCTTCAGACGCTCTCTATTTCCGTCCTGGCTGTACCACTGGGTCAAGGCGAGCCTTTGGGCAGGTCAGCCTCCCAGCCCTGCTCACTGTATCTGTGTGACAGGCCAGGACCTGCCTTACTGCCCAGAAGAAACGGCTTCTTACACCAGACTAGGCCAGCTAAGCACGATTTCTTCTTTCTTTTTAAATCATCCTATTGAGGGCTTCTACAGCTCTTATAGCAATCCGTACATCACTTGTATCAATCACATTTGTGCATATGTTGCCATCATCATTTTCAAAACATTTTCTGCTTGAGCCCTTGGTATCAGCTCCTCTTTTTCCCTCCCTCCCCCAACCTCCCACCCTTGTGAACCCTTGATCAATTGCAAATAATTATTATTTTCTTATCCTAGACTGTCTGCTGTCTTGATTCCCACACGTTTCTATTGTTCTTCCCCCAAGGGGGCAGGCGGTAATACACTGATCATTAAGATCAGCCCCCCTCCCCCACCTTTCCCCTACCCTCATGGTAGCACTACTCCCATTACTGTTCTCGAGGGGTTTTATCTGTGCCAGTTTACATGGTCCAGTCTAGCCGGATTTATAAGGAACTGGGTCATGATGGGTGGTGGTGGTGGTGGTAAGTATCAAAGAACTAGAGGAATGTTGTGTTTCGTCCGTGCTATACTGCACCCTGGCTGACTCATTCCTTCCTTGTGACTCTTCTGTGCGGGGATGAAGGACGACTTCTGACTGGTGACCCCGGTACTAAAATGATCCGCCAGCTGCTCCAGTGCATCATCAGTCTTTGTGCTCTGAAACCAATACTCTTTCCGGGATTTTTTTTTTTGTGTCTTTCAGCAACTCCATTCCAGCGTGAGAACAGGGAATCTTGAAACCTGTTTGAGGCTGTTATCTTTAGGAGCACAAGCCAACTTCTTTCATCCTGTAAGAAAGCCTGGGTTGATTGAGATCTCAGACTGCAATGCAATTGCTTGTGTCCACGTCGGCTGTAACTAATCTGCCGTTTGTCTGCGTTTCTGTGATGATGCTTAGGAAAAAGGGAACACCCCGCTCCACGTTGCCTCCAAAGCAGGGCAGGTTTTACAGGCCGAGTTGCTGGCGGTGTACGGAGCAGATCCAGGCACACAGGACTCCAGTGGGAAAACGCCCGTGGACTATGCAAGGTAGGAGAGCCAGAGCATTACCCCTGCCCTCTGAGAGGTGGGTGCAGTTCATCTTCAAGGAGCATTAGCATGGACCCTCGGAAGGTTTACATTCTGATATGATGGCGGTGAGAGGAGCCTGCGTGGTATTCGTGGTTACCATTGAACTGCAGACCTCATGGTCAGCAGTCCGAAACCACCAGCCGTTCCCCGGGGAGAAAGACGAGGTAGGGTTTTCCTACCGAAAGAGTTACCGTCTCGGAAACTCACAAGGGGTGACTCCACCTTGTCTTATAAGGTGGCTGTGAGTCAGAATTTACTCCATGATGGTTTTTTGGTTGGTTTCTGGTATATTATGCCGGTGAAGACATTTCAGACATGTACCAGTGGAGCCTGGCAAAGTGAACAAAGGGGAGACTTATAAACCAGTATCCTCAGCTTCTAAGCTTTTACCCATTGCCAACTGGTAGCAACCCTTTGGGACAGAATAGAACTGCCCCACAGGCCTTCAACCCCCCATTGGATTGTCCCAGGGGCCACAAGCATGGGCTCGGACGTGACAGAGTAGGAGTCAGGACTGACTGGGTGGCACCCAGCAATGACTACCCTAGGTTTTCATTGACTACTGCACCTTTCTCCTGTACCGAGGCCCGCGGGGCTCAACCCCCTCCCCACCATGCGCCCCCCCCCTCCCCACATCAGCATTTGAATCAGAGTCACAGCTCACATCACATAGGGAGAATCGCAGAAACTTACCCTTCCATTTTTAAATACTCTCCCCTTTATTACTTAAAATTAAAGTTGAATCTAGACAGTGTTTGCCAAGTGAGCCAGATTTCACCCTGTTCTGGGGGGAATGGGGGCTGCAGTTGTGTATGTGAGTTTTTGTGTGTGCGCATGCAAAAAGAAGATACTTCCATGTAATCCCTGCTGATGGGCTATAGTATGCAAGTTTTTCATTGCCAGGGCGCTGTGTCATTCTTTTTCCGGCAAGGGGGCAGTGGGCCCCATCAGTTTGGGAACCAGTGGTAGAATGCCAAGTGTACATCTCAGGGACTGGACAGCGAGGGGCTCAATGTAAAAGTCCAGAATATTGTTGTTGCTTGAAAATTTTAACTTCAAAATGTTCACTAAATAGATCCATAGATTAGACTTGAATTTCTTTTTAAATGAAATAGACAAGTCAGTCATCTTTGCTTTTTCCGAATCAGCTGTATGTTCTGGGCATGATGACTCAGTTTGCTCTGCAGGGGAGAGCATGAGTGAAGTGAGAGCTCTGCCCTCCCAAAAGGCACTGCCTCATGGAAGAGGCTCAAATTTGCTTTCTTCATCATGGCCCAGTCATTAAGGAATTTTTTTCCCATTCTTTAAAAAATTTTTAGTCATTTTATTGAGGGCTCTTACAAGTCTTATGACAATCCATCATTCGGTTGTATTAAGCACACTTGTACGTTTGTTGCCGTTAACACTTCCAAAACATTTTCTTTCCACTTGAACCCCTGGCATCAACTCCTCTTCCCCCCACCTCCATCCCCACCTCTTCCACCCTCTTGAATCCTTGATCAGTTATATATTGTTGTTATTTCATGTCTTACACTGTCGCCCTTCACCTACACTTCTGTTATTTGTACCCCTGTGGGGTGGGCTAACCACCTTGTAATGGGTTCCCTTTTTTTCGCCCCTTCCTCACCCACTTTCTCCATTCCCCTTCCCCTCATGATATCGCTGTTTTCACTACTGTTCCTGAGTTCCATGTGTTGAGAGCTGTTATCTGGTCTAGCTAGATTTGTAAGGTGGAACTGGGTCATGGTAGTGGGGCGGGGGAGCAGGGGAAGAAGCCTTCAGGTACTAGAAGAATGATGTGTGTTTCATCAGTGCCATACTGCACCCTGGTTGAATTCTCCCATCCTTGTAACCCTTCTGTGGGGGGGATGTCCAGTTGTCTACAGATGGGCTTTGGGGCTCCACTCCATACCCCCTCATTCACATCGATATAATTGTTTTGGATCTTTTGATACCTGATCCCATTGACACCTCAAGATCGCACAGGCTGGTGTACTTCTTCCATGTGGGCTTATTTGCTTCTCTGCTAGATGGCTGCTTATTTAACTTCAGTCATTTAAGACCCAACACTCTATCTTTTGATAGCCGGGGACCATCCACTTTTGTCACCACATTTGCTTATGCACCCACTTTGTCTTCAGTGTTTGTGTCAGGAAGGTGAGCATCACAGAGTGCCAGGGTATTAGACAAAGTGTTCTTGTGTTTAGGGAGGCCTTGAGTACAGGTCCAAAGCCCACCTACTATCTTAATACTTAACATAAGTACACATGCATTGGCCTCAACCTTTTTTTAAATCCCTTTCATTACATAATAATATATACACATATACATACATAGGTATAGCCTATAGCTATACCTCTATAAATAGCTTTTGCTTCCTACTTCTTTCCTCCATTTCATTGAGGTGGCTTGCATGAGTGAGTTTTATTCAGCAGAGCAGGAGACATAGCTGGATAGAATAGAACATATCTGAGTCATAAGAGCGAAGCTTGCTGATTATTGATAAATACCTGACCTCAGTACTAAGTCTGTTGATTGTATGGTGTTTCCTTATTTCATATCTGAGAGTAAGTAAAGTATTGCTACAAAGCCATAGAAAGCATTATTAAAAACAAAAATGTGAAGCTGTTGTTTCGCAAGTGTCCTCCTGAAGGTGGTATTTCCCTCCCTCTACCACCCCCCCACCACTCTCTCTACCTGCCACCCCCCAAGAATTCTGTGCTCTTCAGTTTACATTGGGTCAGAAATGGCAGTTTTGATATCTTCGAGGGACTCAGATTGTGTCTTTGACTTTGGGGAATAAAAGGAAGGTTAAAGGAGCAAGTTCAGGCCTGGAAGGTAGATGGGGCAAGATTTCCCAACAAGGTTCATACAGACTGCCCTGGATTTCCTTGAATGAGCACATGCATTGTTGTGATGGGGAAACATTTCTCATTGGAACTCCCCCCCTTTCCGCCCCCCTTCCCATGTAGTTTTTCATTTCCTTAAAACTTCTAATAAGCCCTCAGTTGAGTTCATCCAGTGTCCTTAGAGAAAATCAATCACAGTTGCCCCGTTGTGATCCCCCCAAACGGTCTCTGTAACTTTCTGCGCTGACCCCCTCTGCCTTGGCTTTCACTGGCCCAGCAGAGCTTCTTGGAAGCCACTGTTTGGATTGGATGGTTTGTTTGTTTTTAAGCATCCTAATGAGACTAAGACAAGTCTTTAACTGAGAACACTTTGTCTGAAGCCATCCAGCGATCCCAGAGACACGTACTGAGTGACCCTCGAGGCAGCACTCTCTGACTGACCCTCATCCCACTAGTTAAAACACAAGCCTCACCCAACGAGTTGTGGTGTTCCAGCAGTTGTAAGCTACGTCCTGACTGCACAGCCCGAGAAAGGGGAAGATTTATGTCCTAACCAATCAAAGAAGCGTGGTGGGTTGGAGGATATTTTGTAATGCCATTACCGATAGAGAAATTGGCTGAGACAAAATGATCTTCTAAGGTTATGTCATGGATGCTTATTATCTAACTCCATTTGGAATGTGTTCTCATGTGTGCCTTACTTTGTTCCTCAAAGTATTTTGTCTATGAAATGGATTTATTCTAGAAGGATTTCAAGGAGCTGAAATGTTTGTTTTATGAATGAAGAAAGGTACAAGAGAGCTTACTCTTGTCTCTTGTGGAAATGGGAGGTAAATAGTTACAGGTGTCATAAGCTTTACCTTAGACTGGCCTTTTGGTTCCAGAGTCAGACTGGCTATAGCAGAGTCCCTGGGAGGAAGGCCCTTCTCAAAGTAATGATGCCCGGGCCCCTTCCCAGCCCGCTGAATTCGGAGGGCTTCTAAGTGAGCCCTGGGCATAGGTATCTATTTTTTGCCTACTCCGGGTAATTTTTTGAAGGAGCTCTGGTGCATATTGAGTTAAGAATGGGCTGCTAACCACAAGTTCAGCAGTTTGAACCCACCAGCTGCTCTGTAGGAAAAAGATGAGGTTGTTGGTTCCCATAAAGATGTACAGCCTCAGGAACCCCAAGGAGAGTTGTACTCTGTCTCACTGGGTCACTGTGAGTCAGAATTGACTTGAGGGTGATGAGTTTGAGTTATTTTGTGAGACTCTGATCATTTATTAGTTTCTTGTTCTCGTTCCATTAGATAAAATTATTCTCTCTCTGTCTCTGTCTCTCTCTCTCTCACACACACACACACACACACACACACACATACACGCCCTTGAATTCCTTACTGAATATTTTATTTAATATTGCAGAAGGGATCCCCAGGGCCATCAAGTTGACTCTGACTCACAGTGACCATAGGGCAGAATAGAACAGCTCCTTAGGGTTTCTGAGCTGTGAATTATTTTTTTAATGAGTAGATGTTTATTAGGTCAGGTAACAGGCTACAATCTTAGGTGAGCTGTGGGAGCTGACTGCCTCATCTTCCTTCTGAGGAGCAGCTCCTGTGTGGAAATCTCAGCACTCCCAATCACAGCACACCGCGCCTCCCATGGTGCCACCAGGGCTCCTTAATCACGAAAGAGGGAAACTGCACAGAGTTGGGAATCAAAGGAGACCCTGACAGTGAACTCCCACAGGAAGGTCGTTCAGTGTACAAAGTCTCATTTGATAAACAGCTCAGGTGTCTTGAGAGACGTCTTTGTATTTGTATAGTCTAAAGCCATTGCATGGTGAGCATTGTAAGTGACACTTTGTTTTCTCTTGGTAGGCAAGGAGGACACCATGAACTGGCAGACCGCCTGGTAGAAATACAGTACGAGCTGACGGACAGACTCGCCTTCTATCTTTGCGGCAGGAAGCCAGGTGAGTGAGAGAATACCATCCGCTCTCCGCTCGTCTGTAAGCCGCTGGGAAAATACGCACTCATTTTTATGACCGCCTTTGCTCATGCGTCTTCAAGAAAATGATGAATCAGAGTTTTTATCTGAAGTGCTAAGGTACCTGCTGAATTGCCAGTCATCTGTAAGACTTACATAGTTGGTCGAGTCTCCTTGACTCTGCAGCTTTTAAATCTTTATTTAGCTCCAGAGAAGTAACTGCTTTAAGGACCCACAACTCTGATGGCCAGAAATGAGACGCACTTGCCAGCAACGACTAATACAGTCACTGGATAATTGTACCTCTGTGGAATTGGGGGACGGGAGCCCCAGAGGGAACTTGGTTGCTTTGGGCATAAAACAAGGGTTGGAACTGACAGTCCGGGAGCTACAGCCAGCTCCTCATCTGCTTTTGTAAATCAGGTTTTGCTGAAGATAAACGCCCACTTCGTCACTACAGAGGCAGTTCGGTAATTCCAGCTGAGATTGAGTGGCCGCGAAGCCTAAAATACGATCTGCCTCTTCCCAAGAAAAGTTGGCCAACCTCTGTCGTAGAGTGTTCTCCACTCGTTTGACATTAAAGAACTCGACAAAATATGAGCATTGAAGGTTGACTGCAACAAAAAGAATGTCGTTAGGTGCTTTCTTTTGTTTTTTACAATTTCCTTTTTTTTTTTCCCCTCAACTTCTGGCATTGATTAAGCTCTCCAGTGGGGTGTTGTTTAAGAATGGTCCATTCTAGCCTTGCTCCTGATGTTAGGAGAAAAGAACTCAGCTTTTCATCTTTAAGGATGATGTTCGCTTTCTGTAGATACCTTTTACCAGTGAGTTCAACTGAACTCACTGTTTGAGCCCAAACAAGTCGGTGTTGGAAGAAGTAATGCTTCTCAAAGGCAAGGACTGCGAGACTGTCCACACTGTGGGCCTGCTGTCAGGAGAGAGCTGCCCCTGGAGATGCCCCTCATGCTTGGTAGTGAAAACAGGAAGACCTCCGACAAGATGGGTGGACACCGCAGCTGCTTCAGCGAGCTTACACAAGAACAACTGTGAGGCGACGCAGGACTGCCCATGTTTCATTCTGTCATCTGTAGGGCCGTTGTGAATCAGAGCCAGTAGCTTCAAATTAAATAATTAGCTGTAAAGCTAGCAAAATGAACGTAGGTTCCCTATGCTGTAAACCACAAAAGGCTAATACGAGAAATCAAAGAAAACCGAAATACCGGTGAATGGCGACACACTTAATACAGTGAAGTTATCCAGTCCTCCCGAGTACAAGTTGAGACTGAACAGAACTTGAGGATTTGTCAGAGATGTGGACATGCTGATGGAGTAATTTACACGGGAAGGCAAAGGAAGTATTCAGGACAAGTTTGAAAGGAAGAAGAATGTGGGGGGAGTGCTGGAAAGCGGGACAGTTGTCAGGACCGTGTTTCACATTGCTCAGTGCTGGTGTAAGGATGAACACTGAAACTGTCTGGAGACTCCTGAAAATGACGCACACCCATGTGTCCCATTAGTTTCTGACAAAGCTGCAAAGGTAATTGCATGGAAGTAGCCGTTTCAACATATTCTTTTTTTTTAAGAGTTAAGAGTAAAAATTTATTTCCATCTCATGTAACAGAATTCAAAATTAACTGTGTTGTAAGGTGAGGAAACAATGATGATATGCAAGCTGATACGAGATTTCTTCAAACTTATCCACCCAGTAGGGGCATGGAGTTCCAGGGCCCCCAACTGTTGACATCCAACATTTTGCCCAATGAGAAGGTACATATAATTACTGAAAGAGATGACATCATTATCCAAGACTCAACTTGTTGGATGCTTTAATTATAAGCTCGTAAAGTATCTAACCCCGGGGCCTTGGTGGTATAATGGTTACAAGTTGGGCTGTGATCCACAAGGTCAGCAGTTCAAAACCACCAGCCACTTCCCAAGGAGAAAAGAAGGGGCTTTCTACTCCCATAGATTATTCTTGGAAATTCGCAGGGACAGTTCTACTCGGCCCTACAGAGTCACTGTGAGTGCACATGGACTTGATGGTATACGATCACCTCTGCAGGGCAATATTACTAATGACAGATGTGTTTTTTCCCCTGCAAAGTTCAGTGCTGTTGTTTTAAAAGGAGAGATTACGTGAAAACACTTAAGTCTTACACATATTTTTTACAATAAAAATAGTAGAAGTCTGGAGACTTTTAATAATTCTTCATGAGTTCAAGCTGGGACAGGACTAAATTGATGTCAAGCCTTCATACTTATTCCAACTTTGGCGACCATCAGCAAACTGGCACCTGCAATTAAGCCTGCAGGCATAAATTTCCCGGAGTTGTAGAATCTCATTCCAATAATGCCAGCCAAAATCCCGGACGCAGCTAGGAAAACCCACACGTTCCTGGGATTCTGCGAGAGCTGATATGCACCCAGGCCTGCTAACCCCCACCCCGAAGAGAAGTCCAGCAGCGAGGGACGGGACACTACCTGCTTTCACGTAGCCAATGATCCCACCAGAAGCAACCAGTGCTGCGTAGCCAAAGCCAAACCAATACAGGGGGACTAGTGAGCTGGGCTGCTTCTCCATGGTTCTCTTCCCTCTCTGTCCAACCGCGCAAAGACCCACTGCCTGCACCTGAACCGCGCTCCCGAGGTCAGCTCCGGCGGACGGAAGAACCCGTTTCAACATATTCTGTTGGCATTATCAGACATCCATGTACAGAGCAAACAAACTTCAGCCTCAACCACACATTTTTAATGAATCATAAATTGAACATTAAATAAGGAAGACCTAAAACTAGGAAACTTGTGGAACCAAAAATAGAAAATCTATATGATATTTGGATCTTACATAAGGGGAGTTCAAAAAGCTTTGGTAAAATGGAATTAAAAGATGAACGTTTCAGATGTAAGCCATATTTGTCGATGTGAGTTCAGTAAGTGCCAGACACTTTCATAAGGAATGCTGCCTGGCCATCCACTTGGTCCATCCCGAAAGACCAAGGGTCCTAGGAATTCCACTGTGTCAGTGTGGTCTCTTTTACATTACTCAGTGAAGAGAAAAGTTTTTCCTAGGTTTTTGGTTTTTTTTTAAGTCTTAAGAAATGAAAAGAAGTTGGAAGGAGCCAAATCAGGACTTATAGGGTAGATGGATGCCTAATGATTTCCTTTCAGAACTCTGAAAATTGCCTTTGCTTGATGAGAGGAATGGGCAGGAGTGTCATCGTGGTGTGGGGCTCTCTTGGGAAGCAAGCTTTCCTGTGAAAAGCTGTGGTGACTTTCTCAGAATACTTCAGAATAAGCGGATGTTGTCAGTCTTTGCCCTGCCCTGCCACCCCCCCCCCCATCCCCGCCCCTGAGCCAGCGAGCACCGTGCCGTGGCCATCCCGGTTTAGGAGACTAGATGTATGAGTTAAAGGGCTAGCTCTAGGGGGCTTTCTCTCTGTGGACTGTAGAGAAAGGTCTTTGGCTCTTTAGCTCCTGTTTCCTGGTCCCTTGTGGATCTCCATGTGTGTTGGCCTCTATTTTACTCCATCTTTCTTCACTAGCTTGCATGCATCTCCAAAGAATAGATTCAAGATACATTAATCCTGCCTCATTAACATAAAGGTGAACCATTCCCAAATGGGACTGTAACCATGGGCATAAAACCTACACCTGCTGCTGTGGAGGTATTTCTGACTCCTCGGACCTATAGGATAGAGGTTAGGATTTCCAACACGTATTTTTGTACCCCTCAGTCAGTCCATAATCCAATACAAACTGGACGAAAACCGTGTGTTGCTCAGAAGTAGCACATGAAGCTCACGCTCATTAACCATTCCAAACAAAAAGACCAGACTCTCTACCTTAGCGCCCATTTCTCTCCTGTGTAAATTAAAACCACATCTACTAGAATGGAGTGAGTGCACAGAAACTCACAATGCTAAAAGGAGCCCTCTTGGCATAGTGGCTTATACTTTGCGCTACTTACCTTCAGGTGTTCAAAACCACCAGCTATTCTGGGGGGAAAAGATGAGATTTTTTGCTTCCATAAAGATTAATAGTCTTTAAAAAAAAGGGGGGGTTAAGGGGCAAAAAAAAAAGATCAATAGTCTTGAGAGGCTCTACTCTGCCCTCTAGGGTAGCTGTAAGTCAGTATCGAATCAGCGACAATAAGTGTTTCGTTTTGTTTTTAACTACGCCGAGTGCTGGGGAAGGGGTAGAACAACTTCAGCGAGCGTCCATGGTCCGTCAACAGCAAAATGATGCAGCTTCTCTGGCAAAAAGCCTGGCCGTTTGTGCAATGCTACCTGTATGCTTGCCATAGGTCCCTGCAGTCCTGTGCGATGCTAACTGTATGCTTACCACAGGTCCCTGCAGTCCTGTGCGATGCTAACTGTATGCTTACCACAGGTCCCTGCAGTCCTGTGCAGTGCTAACTGTATGCTTCCCATAGGTCCCTGCAGTCCTGTGCAGTGCTAACTGTATGTTTACCATAGGTCCCTGCAGTCCTGTGCGATGCTAACTGTATGCTTACCATAGGTCCCTGCAGTCCTGTACAGTGCTAACTGTATGTTTACCATAGGTCCCTGCAGTCCTGTGCAATGCTAACTGTATGTTTACCATAGGTCCCTGCAGTCTTGTGCAATGCTAACTATATGTTTACCATAGGTCCCTGCGGTCCTGTACAGTGCTGACTGTGTGCTTACCATAGGTCCCTGCAGTCCTGTACAGTGATACCTATATGCTTACCATAGGACCCTATAGTCCTGTACAATGCTACCTGTATGCTTACCACAGGTCCCTGCAGTCCTGTACAGTGATACCTATATGCTTACCCTAGGTCCCTGTGGTCCTGTATGTGATGGCTGGTGACTTTGTTGGAAGGTTATCAGAATGTCCTCCAGAAGCTAGATTAGGACCAAGTCAGTAAACATTGGGAGAGGGATCCTCCTTTGATCCTGCACAGGCCTCGTGCCCCAACCCAGACGGTGGGAGGTCTTGTACCGTCTGATGCATTATGACCAACACAGCTTCCTCAGACTTAGCCATTTCCTGTGGAACGCTGTGGAACCCTGTTGTGGACTCTGTCAGCTCCCTGAACGCGATTTCTAGTTTACATCGGGAATAAAGGTAGCCGAAGGATTGAGGTACATGTAGGGGTCTCTGCTTAATTCCAGAAGAAATTAGGTAGAACCCTTGGACCCAGGTGGTCCTTCGGGAATTAGTAGCCAGTTTGGTTAAATAGCAACTTCTGTTCTCCCCCTACAACTGATAGTTTGGTAAAAGTACTAATTATAAAGCATAAATTGAGAAGCTCGTGGTGGTGGTGGTGCATTTAGGAATCACCCTGCTATTTGTACCAATAAAACCTTGGCTTGGTTTCTGTTTTAGATCACAGAAATGGACAGCACTTTATTATACCTCAAATGGCAGACAGGTAAGCCCCTGAAAATACCCGTGCATTTTCCCTTCGCCACTGTTTCCCTGGTGGCATCGTGTTCATGTGTGTTGCATCTTGTGTTTAACAACGCCCATACGTTTTTCTCTTTTACGGCTATACAATTCGGAAATAAGACGGCTGTAAGTAAACACCCCATAAAACTTAAGTTTGAAAGCACTCCTTCTGCATTTGCCAAGCTATTACAGAAGCTTGAGTGCACGATGCTGTCCCCGTGCTAGCCAGGTGTGACAGGATGCGGTGTGGTGTCCACAGATGGTGTCCCCAGAGAAGGTTTCTGTTATGAGAGAGGATGTCCTCTGTCGGCATCAGAGGTCCGGGAACTTTCTCCGTGACGGGGCAGAGAGTACATCTCAGAGGCTTTGCAGACCAGTCAGCTCCGCTGCCGCCACTCCAGCCCGCTGCTCTCCATGAAGCCAGCCATGGTGACATGTCAATGAATGGGCTTGGCTGTTTCCAATAATGTTTGATTTCAGGCCACTCAAATGGAATTTCATTTTTATGTGTAATGAAACACTCTGCCCTTTTTCCTGAAACACCTCCTCCCCCCCCAAAAAAATTGCTCTTAGCTCACAAGCTGAGCACAAAGCGGGCCATTGTCTGGCGGCCGCTGGGTTCTGATGGCAGAGCGGCTCTCAGCCCCCTGTGCACACCGAGCTCTCCAGAGTTCATGGAGTATCAGTGTCATCTCTTCGGTCTCACCTAGCATAGTCTTGGGGGAGCTCTTTTGCACTTGCCTGACATGGTAGCTACTCTCCCAAGAGCTTGGCTATTAGCCGGGGAGTAGTTTCTGTCTTTTAGTGGGCAGGTAAACTCTCCCTTGGTGCCACCCCCCAACCGTGTCAGTTAATGTACAGTGTTTCCACAAGGAGTTGCCAACTTGCTTCCTTGACCCTCACTGGGCTAGAGGATTCTTGGCACTGGCAATGTCTGTGAAAATCTTATTTTGGGGAGAATGTCTTAATCTATAGGACTCAGCATTCCCCTCCCCCCCCAAAAAAGAAAAAATACCTTTTCTTGATTTGCTTAATAGTTTTGTACATTTCCTTAGCAGCCTGGATTTATCTGAGTTGGCAAAAGCTGCTAAGAAGAAACTACAGTCTGTGAGTATCCATCTCTCTTTACTAGAGAAAGCTAGGGCGGGCGTCAGGGGGCCTCCAATACCCATTCTCAGCCCACGTCATCTGTTGCGCCAGGTCCACGCAGTCTTGCTTTCAGATCCTATTAAGCCCGAAGCTGGCATCCTGGAAAGTAGGGAGAGAGAGATGGAATGCTATTAAATTTAGTTTTCTCTAACTCGGTGCTTGACCTCAAACAAGGTCACTGCTCGCTGTCATTTTAAAATTGAAGACAGTAGCTGCCATTAAGTAATGGTGGTTTTGCCCGGTGAGCGCGCTCTTGCCTCTCCCGACATCAGTGAGCTTATGGGAGGCTTACTTCTGTGGGATGGCTTCGCACAGCCTTGTGGGAGGCCAGAGAAGGACAGTGGTTGCTGCAACAATGGTGAGTACCATCCATATCCCCACTCCCACAGGGGGCCCAGCCACTGTTTGAATGCTCTTGCACCTCCCAATCCTTTCACATGCATTTTCAGACATACGGTTTCCAGAGCAGGGTATCAGCGCTGAGGGGCGTGCTCGGCATGTTCCCAGCCAGCAGGTCGCAGCCTCCTTTCCTCTGTGTACGCTTTCCAGCCCCAAGAAATCGACTATTCTAGAAATGGCCTCTCTGCGTAGTCTCCTCAAACGGTGCCTGGCTGGAGTGCCTCACCAGCCACTTCCTCAGCAGAGTACACGCCTAGCTTTTCTCTCTGCTCTCTGGGTCCCGACCAAGAGCCTTCACATCTTCCTGTCAGTCACTTCTAAGGCGTCATTTAACACACCCCTTTCCGATTTTGCCCTGCTGCCCTTCCCGTCTGGCTCCCATTGCATGTGCGTTTGTGTGTGTGTTTATTGGCTAACACTCTCTGAGGCCACTCACTGCCACCCTCAAGAACTGAGTTAGGACTCCTCCATCATTGCCTGTCTTCACCCGCAGCCCTCCTAGTGTGCAGGTAGCTGCAGTCTGACCGCCTTCGCAGTGGAGGGGTCATCTTCCCTCCTAGCGCGTCCCTAATGTGGTGGCCCCATCACGGGCCGCTCTGCTTTCGTTTGCTCTCTCACCCTGCTCCGGCTTCCTGCGGTATTGCATATTAAATGTTATATTAACCACTTTCTCCTTGACTAGCACTTCCCTGTGATATGAAATAAATGTATTTTTCGCAATTTGTTTGGAGTCTCTGTGTTCTGTGTTTATGGTTTTGCGTGTCTGTGTGTTTTACTGCCTTCCTTCCGTTCAGGAGATTGTTCAGTAAGATGATTAAGCTTCGGGGTCCAGCGGCACCAAATGCGGAGTGAGGGCTCTTTAGTGATGAACGTACCTGGGAAGCGAATTTTATGATTTCCTTTGATGGTCCTCCGTTTGCTAGATTGCTTGTTTCATGAAAGCAGGCGTGTGTCTGCAGTATCTCGAGCACAGAGCAGCATTAGGTGAATGATGTAGAGTGCTGTGTAGGCCGTGGTCCGGTGGATGCCATGGTGTTGTGTTCTAGAATCTGGAGGCAATGCTACTGTGGGTCAGTACTGCTCCGGTTAGCTGCCATGGCTCTTACTTGCTGGCCTCCGCTCTGTTGTCCCCTGCCCACTGGTGACCACTCTTAGCAGTGGCTGCTTGGTGGTCATCCTGTTTCTTCCTCCTTCCAGCTTCCTTCCAGATGAAAAGCGGAGAGGAATCCAGCAAAAGAAAAATGTGTTCCTAGACTCAGTCGATGCTAGTATTTCAAGAGAGTTAAATATGGGGCTCAGGTCCATTACCTACTGACTTTGTAACTTTAGGTCAGATTCTATAAGCAGTTCTGGACCTCAAGTTTCTTGCCAGCAAAATGGGAAAAGCGCAGTTCCTATCTTTATAGGAGATGCAACTCACTGCCAAAGAATTGGTTGAGACTCATGGTGACCCTAAGAGACAGGGGCAACCTGCCCCTGTGGGTGTCTGAGACTTCATGGGAGTCAAAAGCCTCATGTTTATCCTTTGGAGTTGCTGGTGGTTTTGAACTGCCAACTTTGGAGATCGCAGCCCAACACATAACCACTATGCCACGGGCTCCTAATATATAGACTAGTCTTACTATAGCGATATTAGGACAGGGCCTGGAGGGTAGTCTCAGCCGGTGTAGACATTAGTAACAATATCACTAATTGGTAGCCCCTCAGAGGGACATAGCTGTATGCGCGTACAGAAAGGTTTGCAGACTTCCAGCACTGTAACCAGTTACCCGGGTTTACTTGTAACTACAAATGTCGTTTACCCAGATGGGAGGGATTAGGAAAAGAAGGAAGAGGGGGACTTAACTCTCAAATCACTTTATATTTGGATGTCTTTCTTTTACTTCTTGTTTCTATTGTCTATAATCTTTAAAAACTGAAACTTAACCATAATTATGGAATCTTCTCTCTGGGCCTTCCTTGTCTGTTGCACCCAGCACTGCTGTGCCCGTTTTAAGCTGTTGCCGGGAGGTCTTTGGGGCCATAATATTGATTCACAGCATCAAGCCCCTCCTGGTGAGTGGAGACTTGGAGAGCGAGGCTGCCTGTCAGTGTACAGGACACAGTGTGTGCCCCAGAGAGCAGGGAGGCCATCTGTGAGAGTCAAAGTGCAGGTAGAAGGGAAGGGGGAGCCCCCTGTCTGAAGGAAGGAAGCCCTTGGTTCCCGTTTGTGTCTGCAGGCTGCTGGCTGGGTTCACTGACCGTACATGGTGTGCGCACCAGCCTGTGCTACGTCTGCAAAGCTCCACTCCTTTGAGGGGTGAACCCAGTAGCCCAGAAACCTGCCTGGCCTGGGAACATTCTGGTCCTTTCCACATGCCGTGCTGTAGCTTCTGTGTCCTAGCTGGTGTCACGGAGCCCCTGTGTTCTGGGGAACTGGCACACGCCCTGGAGAGCAGTAAGATAGCGGAGAACCAGAACTTGTTGAGACACTGAATGCACACATCCTATACCCTTACAAGCAGCAAGCCCTTCTGTGTGTCAGAGAGGAACGAGGCTGCTGTGGGAGGCAGTTTCTAGAAGACACATCCTAATTGGAGCTGTTGACGGTCTGCTCTTTTAATGGTGGATATAGGCTAATAAGCTCTAGCTTAGGCTAAGACCTTGGAACTAGGGGGCAGCTGAAGCGCTCTCTTGTCCTTCTGTGTTAATGCTTGTCCATTGTGTCCCTGGTATTTTTCACTTTCAGCTAAGTAATCATTTGTTTGAAGAACTGGCCATGGACGTGTACGACGAGGTTGACAGGCGAGAGACCGATGCAGGTGACTTAATCCGTGGCTTTATCTCATAAACTCCTGCTACCAGCAGGTGGTGGTGACAAACCACCAAATTTCAGTGTTCTCCTTGCCCAGTGTTCCTCATCCCGTTATCTTGAGTGTCAACCTTGACCTCTGTGAGGGGGGGGCTTCTGAGTGTACTCCCCCCCCCCCCCAAGTCTGCCCAGCATAGCATGAGCAGTGTCTTTTGGAGCAGAACAACAGTGGCACACCAGTGGTGACAAGATTCTGTCTCTGGCTCTTTCCCTGGCTAGTCTGGCTCGCCACGCAAAACCACAGCACCCTCGTCACCGAGACCACCGTGGTGCCCTTCCTTCCCGTCAATCCTGAGTACTCGTCCACGCGAAACCAGGCAAGTGTCTGTGCTCAGAAAATATCTCCAAGTCGTCTTGTGGGGAATGAGTGGTGGCGTGAGGTTTTATTTCCTTAGGGCTGGTAGCCTAAGTCTTTTGATTGAGAAAATGTTAGTATGATATATATCGATCACACACAGGTCAGAAATTGGCAAAAAAAAATCTGTAAATAATTGACTTAGAAAAAGAACACAAAATTCACCGAAGAAATAAAGACGGCTCACCAATGTTTAACCTCCTTGGTAATCCAAGAAAGCAATCTAAAGGCGTTAGGACAACATTGCCCCACGGAATCAGTAAAATGTTCCGGAAAAGGAGACTCCCAAGCTGCCAGGGAGGTGGTGAAGAGTTTAAATCCCTGCCAGCCTCCGAATGACGCACAGGCAGACATCTGTGCTGTGCCACCCTGTATTTGCTGTCCTTCGCAGATAAGTGCGTTTTCCCAGCTTGCACATCTGTGGCCACCCTGCGTCCAGCAAAGCTGTCGGCACCCCTTGTGCTCCCTCCGAGTCACCTCTAAGTCCTCCTCAGAAGATTTCTCTTTTTTCAGTAATGCTTTTGCTCACTAGCCTACAGTGTCAGGCAAACAAACAGTCACTGGGAAATCAAATCATTTGCACAGTGGCCTGCGGCCGACCTCTCAGTCTCCAGGGTCCAGCTGTCCATCCCGCCATTGGAGAGTGAGCTCTAGTCAGGTGACGCAGACATTCCCAGAGTCACCACGGCTCTGTGTGTGGGAGGAGAGCATGCCAACCACCCAGACGGCCAGACGTGGTCTGCGCTGCATCAACTGGGCATTTTCATTTGAGGAAGGACTGTATGAACATTGCCTGTCTGGCAATTCGGAGATATCATTTTAACTCCTGAGTGAGTCTCCTTAAAAATGGAGGAACTGTTAGACAGCAGTACCTTGAGCCTGGTTTGGGTTGGCCAAAACAAGTACATAGCACTGTGAGGGCGTAAGTGTTACAAAGGGCTCCTAGGTGAATGGCTGGAGAAATGTGACCATGCGTGCTTGAGCCCTGTTGAAGCATGCTGGGAGGCCCTGGCAGAAGTTGACAAGCAGCCGGGCCAGTTTTGTGCAAATACACCATGCACGAAGGGACTTCCAAATGCTGGTGGCAAAATGTCTTCATTCCATGTTTCCGCAAACCCTTTGAAGCCCCCGCACCCCCATCCCCCGGTCTCTGTCTCCCACCCTGAGAGCCCTCCCGTTGTCTTCTCCCCTTTAGGGCAGACAGAAGCTCGCGCGGTTTAATGCCCACGAGTTTGCCACACTGGTTATTGACATCCTCAGCGACGCCAAGAGGAGACAGCAGGGCAGCCCCCTCTCTAGTTCAAAAGGTAACGCTTTCCAGTCTGTGTGTGTTTGCTCTTTGGCTACGTTTAAAGTTACACATTTATTAATTGAAGCAGTCAGTAGCATAACAGTTTATTCAGGGTCCTGAAAGTTTGGTGACGTGGTATGACCAAAATTGTCCCTCTGTGAGCCCTGTCGCTAGATGCTGTGGGCTCGGTCCCAACTCAGCGAGCCTGTGAACAGGACAGGGAAACACTGTCTGGCCCCGCACAGCCCTCTCAGGTGTTGCTGTGCTTGCCGGTTGTCGCAGCTGTTGTGCCAGGCCAGCTTGCTAAGGGTCTTACTCTTTGGGGATGAGCCGCTTTGGGCCCTAACCCAAACCAAACCCAAACCCGCTGCTGCTGAGGTGATTCCAACTCCTTGTGATCCTACCTGTATTGGGCTTCCCAAGCTGTCGACCTTGCAGGAGCAGAAAGCCGCCTCCTCCTCCTCTGGAGTGCCTGGTAGGTGTAAACCACTGCCCGTGCGTGCGGCTGGCAGCCCAGGACTGCTCACCACCAGGGCTCCTCGGGCTCTAGTGACTTCAAAGCGTTTTCAAGTTAAATCGCCAATCCCACGTCCCTCAGATCTACTCCAACTGTTGTGACCCTGCAGTTACTGTTAAATGATTTTACCTTCTAAACTCAAGAGTCACTTAGCATCCCGGGAACAGTGCGTCCCAAACTTAACCCAAAGTCTGTTAAAAGACAAGAAAGCAAACTGTTGATTGAATTGTGTCTTGGTATTGCTGTTGCCTGCTTTTGAAATTGAGTAGTGAATCCTTATGGTCTATTATGAGAAACGTTTTAAACGATGAGGCTGAGAATGAGTGTGGTTCAAAATGGAAGAGACGGCAACTATCGCACCTGATCCCAAGGTACTGATATTTCAGTGTAGCCCACGGGCCTGTCTCCATGCTGAGGACACTCCTTCCCACCCCACCGTGGGGAAGTCCCAACATTGTCCAGGGCAAAGTATTTAACGGGAGGTTTACAGGAAGTGGCATTTCGACGCATCTCCATTTCCTCAACAAAAATTACAGAAAACATTTACATTTACCAACTACAATTCATGCTTGTATCCATTTAACAAGACAAATTTATATTTGAATTTGAATATATATATTTTTTAGAAGAATATATTCATTTTCTTCTAAGCTTTCTACTCTAGAAATTCTCTGTGGTCTACTACGAATACCTGTCAGTTTGACACGAATGTAAATTGAGTATTAGTCCCAGTAAATGGTTTGATTCACGAGAGATTTACTTGAGTAGTAAATATATGCGTAATCTATAAGTTCTTAGAAAGCTAAACATCAAATGCACAAACAAACAGTGCTGCGGAGCTTGTCGTACCGATTGACCCAATATCTCAGATGTTGTATAATGTGAGATGCTATGCATTTTATATAAACAAAGTTTCACATAGTTTCATTTATGTTAATAGTGTATCATTGTGCTTTTTAAATAAGTTTTTTAAAAGAACATGCTAGGTTTTCTTGTGCATTTTCACATGTCCATTTGACACATGTCCACAGACAGGTATAAAAAAAATGTGGGTTAAAAAAAAAGAAATGTGGGTAAACCTGTCTGACTTGCTGGTACTAAATCAAAAGAAAAGCATGGGTACTATCAAGTCACTTCCAGCTCATGGTGGAGACCCTATAGGACACGGTAGAGCCGCTTGTGGGTTTCTGAGACGAACTCTCTCCAGGAGTAGAGAACCCTGCCTTTCTCCTGCGGAGCGGCTGCTGGTTTTGTACTGAGGACCACTGTCCACCTATGTCTGAATCCCTGACCGATACTCAGTAGCCCTGAATCGTTGTACAAACGTGGCCTCTTGTTCAAACAATCATCCAACTCCTACTTGAGACCCTAGGTTTACACAGGCACCTTGTTTCCAGGGTACAAATGAGATTTGTCCTAAGTGTATTTAAGCGGAATTTCTCAGTGGGAACACAGGGATCTTAATTCGTGTTACTGAAGTGCTTCAAGTCTTAGTGATTTGAGAGTTGCATGTGCAGCAAGGAAGGAGTTTGATGTCTCACCTCAGGAGGACCCTCCAAACTGTCCCCACCGCAAACACACCATTTGATGTTCCCACCTGCAGTGCAGGCAGCCCTGGTTCCGCTCCGCCCTCCCCAACACTCGCCCTTTCTGCAGGTCACCATCCTAGTGGACGTGGAGTACTCTCTCCTTGTGGCCTACTTGGGTTTTCCAAAGGTTTTTGTTGTTAAGATTAAAAACAATAAAACATATACTACTATAACAGCTCCACATACACAGTTGGTTGACGCTAGCTGCATTTTTCCAGTTGGTGCAGTGGCTTGCACGTTGGGCTGCTGACCACAGGGTCAGCAGTTTGAAGCCACCAGCTGCGCCGCAGGAGAAAGATGAGGCTGTCATAATTTCCAGCCGTGGAAACCCACTGGGGCAGTTCTACCTTGTTTTATGGAGCTGCTCGGAGTTGCAACTGGCTCAGTGGCACAGAGAGATGGGCAGTTCTTTTGAGTTATTCCTTCCCTATTAATGTGAACACACTGCGCCAGGGTTCCTGTTGAGGCTTTCGTCCATTTAATCCTATCTAGATGGTTCTTAAAAGAGCATAGTACTTCGGACAAACGTTTATTACTCATGAACAAAAACTGTCTTTCTTTTTATTTTAAATACTTTTACATCTCTTATCACAATCCATACATTCCTCCAGTGTGTCAACCACATCTGCACATTTGCCAACATCATCATTTTCAAAGCATTCTCTTCCCACTTGAGCCCCTGGTATCAGCTCCTCATTTCTTCTCCTTCCCTCTTCCAACCGTTGTTTCATTTTAAGAAGACTTCAGGGGATATTTTTAGTTTAAGGTTTCAAGATGATCTTGGGGTGTACCCCCACACACACCGGTCCATCTCACCCCCCCCCACACACACACACCAAATTCTTGGTCATTTTACCTGCACGCCTTTCTACAAGAAACTCTTAGGTAGACAGTCTCTGGTCTTTTCTCACCACTTCTGTGACAGCCCCTGCTCCCTACCTGGTTTCAGTAGGATTTGAACATTCCAGGTCTCTTGTTTTTCATTGGCATTCTCTCCAAAACGTGCCAGTTAGTTTGTCCACCAGTGGACACCGCCACTCAGATGCGCCCTCAGACTACTCCTTCAGTCCACTGGGAAGCACGCTTCCCCTCAGGCTAGTCTTCCCTTCTGTTTCTGCAGAAAACCCATACCCAGAGAGGACCCTTTGGCGTGAGGTGCCCGCTCGCTCTGTCAGGGGAAGCCTAGGGGACCAGAGTATGTTGGCTACGGGTATAGCCCTACTTAGGATGTCTTCCCAGCATGCAGCAGCTGCAGTCAGCAGTCGCAGCACCAGCCACAAGCGCATGCACACAGACCTGACTGGACGCCCAGGGGTGCCTGTCCTGTTAGTTTCAAAGGCAGGTAGAGTGCTGACGAGAGAGCAGCCTCTTGTACGAGCCCTCTGCAGCGCCTTGCAGTGGCCTTGCAGCTGAGTGTCCATGGTTTGGGACACGAGATGGTCCCCCATGGAGGTGTGGCCCATTGATCCCAGGGCAGAAGCTTAGGATCCTGTCTCTTTGGACACGGCCCATTTTCTAGGGCCACTGTCTCAGATCACCATACCCAGTGGCTCCTTGGGCGTGGGGCGGGCAGGGGAGGGGAGTTACTGTGTTAGTTGTTGACTCTGATTCCTGTTGGCAGTCCCCAGCCACACTCCTCAGCTCCACGAATCAGTCTCAAAGCTGAGCGCCACTTCCTTACTGTGTTCCTGGGAGTATGTGTGGGGGAACATCAGTCGCCACGGCAGTCTGTTCTCCCTGCTGTCTTCCCAGAAACGACCTGTGATTTTGACATTTCCAAATCTGCCATTTTCTTTTAGTGCTTTGAATGACTGGAACCCCGCGTGGGTCAGAAGGTTGTATTTTTACATTTTCCACACACCCCCTCGCCGCAAAGCCTGACCTTGTTTATTTTTGCCCATAGACAATGTGGAGCTCATCCTGAAAGCAATCAGTAGCCAGCACAGTGTTGAGAGCCAAGACAATGACCAGCCAGACTATGATAGTGTGGCATCCGATGAAGACACGGATTTGGAAACCACCGCCAACAAGGCCACCCGGCAGAAGGTAGGGTGCCACCCTGCACACAGGATGGCCAAGTGTTTTCTTAAAGCAATTCCTCCTACAAATGTTGCCTTAGGTGAAAGTTAGTTGAGGGCTAGTTGAGGGCCAGTCCTTTCTGAAATAGGGCTCCCTCAACCCCGAGGCTCTCGCTGAATCACAGCAGGTCTGCAGGCGTGCCTGGATACGGCATGTGAGTAGTGACTGGTGTGTGTTACCCACTCAGCTACTTATGGGGTGACTTCCCTGGACAGTACTCTGTACTGGATGAGTGCTAGTCACTTTCCTTTGGGGATGTCAGCCCCTGATAGGGGAGCTCAAGGCAGTTCATGTACAAAGTGACAGGGGTCTTGAGAAGCTGGACAGAAGTTGGGGGAGGGAGAAGAGGGGACTTTCTGCTGAGGCGTCCCTGGGTAGGGCTTGTTAAGTGGACTGGCGTTGGCAGGGCCGGGCAGTCCAGGCAGAGAGGATGGGAAAGCTATAGGGTCCAGGGGGACATCTGTTTATAATGGAGGAACAGCCCAGGAAGAGTGGCAGTCAACACGCAGCCTAGGCTAGGACCACTGTACGGGGAATGTTGGCTCGGGCATGTTGGCAGGACGCAGGCAGCTTCAAGCCGAGCTGAAGGTGGAGCTAGAGGTGGCCTCCGGAAGGCCTGTGCAGGTGGGTCAGAGTCGAGGCCAGGAGCTGGGAGGATCCTCTTAAAGAGGCCCAAACAAGAGCAGACACTGTCACCTTGGCCTGGGTGATGAGGGCCTGACTGGGTAGGAGGCAGCTCCCTGGTGTAACACTCCCCCACTCCCCACTGCTGAGTCCCCAGGACCTCACCAGGACCCATATATGATAGGGGCTCAGCAAATGTTGAAAAGGGGTGACTGGGATAAGGGAACAGGAAGGTCTTGGCAGTCACTGGGATGTTTGAAGTATAGTTTCTAGCTCACTTGACTGTGAGCAGGGAACCCAGAAAGAAAGGCCGTCATCCCAGGCAGAACCCCACCCTACTGGCCAGACTTCCCCGAAGCAGCCTTCTGCACCCAGAGTGAGAGCTAGAGTTGGCAGGTGGGCCCCACGTGGTGGACCCTATCCTCCAGCGCTCTGACTTACTGCTGCTCCTCTCTGCCCTACTCCCTCTGCCTGGACTAATGTCCTCACATTCTTCCAGCCATTGCTCACAGCTCACCTGTTCAAAGACTCACCCCACTGGCTCAGTAAAGTTCAGGCTCGCTGCCCAGCCCCGCCCCCCAGAGATTTCAGCTCCCTAGCTGTCACACACAGCTCTCTGCCTTCTCTCCTCTCCAGCACTGGCCACCTCTGTCACTCTCGGTTTTCCCGCATTTCCTTTTTGGGGCTGTTTCCCTCTGCCGAATTGTAAATTCCTTGGAGGTAGGAATCTGTCTGTTTGTTCTCTCACCTCTCCTCAGCACCTAGCCCGCTGTCTGCTATACTCCCGAGACTCCGTAAAACCTGAAAACAGAAAGAAAGGAAGAACAAGAGAGGAAGGCAAGCAAGACAAGACAGGCCATGCTGAGCCACGCTGCCTGTCCAGTCAGGAACTAGGAACCTTGAATCTTTTAAGAGCGTGCCTATGACACTTGTCTGTTAACTGTGCGCCCCTGTGGGCAGCCTCGGAGCAGCAGGAAGGATTTGGCAGTGGAGCTGGCATGGTCAGAATTGGAAATGCTCTTAGCTGTTAGTCTTTCCTGTTGTCAACTCAGATTGTGAACATTTTCCCCAATTTATTTTTAGAGCCTAGACTCAGATTTATCAGATGGACCTGTCACTGTACAAGACTTTATGGAGGTCAAAAACGCTCTAGTGGCTTCTGAGGCCAAAATACAGCAGCTAATGAAGGTGAATAACAACTTGAGTGACGAGCTGAGAATTATGCAGAAAAAGGTAACATGTTCATGAATCGCCAGGGCGACTGGCTCTTTGCTCCCCTAGTCTAAGGAAGGCCCCCAGGCACCATGCTGTGGCCAGAGGCAGGAACAACACTGTGTTTGCATAACGCTCTTCTGATCCCTTTGATCCGAAACACACCACTCGTGGGAAATGGAATTTAAAGGCCTTGGAATTTCCCACACTCTTGAAAGCCCTCAGAGTTGGTTTCCCCAGTTGGAGACAGGTGACCCCTTAGGAAGTGTTGGCATCAGACTGTCACCCTTGCACCGTCGGGTGCTTTCTGGGAGCCGGGTGCCACTGCATGCACCTGAATTCTCTCTGTTGCCTGTCTGAAGAACAGCAGCCAGGCCCCCCCACCCAGGGCATGGAGGGGCAGCCCCGGCCCCCATCACCACCACTGCTCTTTCTCACCAGGCCTTACCTGTTCCCTGGGGTGACCTCAGAACCCCAGAGTAGGCTCTGCCACACAGTCGCCTCTCAAATGCACGGAAATAGCTCACCTGTCTTCATGAGAGCTGAGTGCTAATAAGGAGCGGTCCTTATTTCTCAGTACCTTTTGAGAGAGTCAGAAACACCCGCCTGTATTAAAGCCTAGAAGGAGTGTGTCTTACAATAGCAGGGGTAGAAAGTCCTCAAGAAGGAGACTCTAAGTGTACCTCTGGACTGGAGTGCTACGCAAAGGAAGTGGGGTGTTTTTAAAGTGTGCCTCGGACTTAGTAGGTGTCATTCCCAGTACTTAATTCCCCTCCACAGTAACAGCCTGTACAGTTCCCTGAACGGAGACAAAACGGGGTATATGCCTGTGCGTTGGCACCGTGACCCGAAAAGTGACGGGTTCAGTTCCTTCCCAGGACCGCAGGCCAGTGCCTTGAGCTCGTGGCTGGTCCGCTATCAGAGAGGCTTCCGGAGGAGACCAGAGATAGGCTGTCCTTCTAGGTAGGGGAGGAAACCAATGGCTCCTCTGAGCGACCCGTGGTTGGGGAGGTGTGGGTGTTGAGTCCTTGACTGAATTTTAGAGACCTTTGGGGGTAAAGGGCTCCCAGGATGGGGAAAGCGAGTCAGCAAGGCTCTCAACACACCCCCACCGTGCAGCTGGCAGTTAACTAGGATGGGGCCCTGCAGGGGCTTCACAGCTGTCTGAGAGTCAGTCTTCCATGTACCAGGCCTCGTCCCGGGCTGGCCCGAGCACTTGGCTCAGCGGGCTGGCAAGCTTGCAGCAATCTCCCTGTCATCGAAATGCAAGGTGCCGTCAGCCCTGACGGACAGGATTTGCATTGTCCCTGCCTCTCCCCAAATACTGTTTGTTGCATGGATTACAACTCGTCCACCGATTGGACGGATAATCTTGGCAAAACCTTTTCGGACACATGCTGACTTTGCCATTGTCAGTCATTCTGCTTGATTTTGTATCATTTAATGCTCTTTTCCGTGTCTGCAGAAGGCACCAGAAATTAGCATGTAGTGCTGAGAGCAAACCCCTGTAGCTGCCTTGAAGAATCGCCGAAGGAAACAGCCTGCCCGTGCGAGGGGATCACCTCTTCCACTCTGAGAAACGCTTTTGTTTTTTTCATTTGAGCCAGTGGATGATTTGTACCTTCTTGGGCGCGCTTGTACTCTTTCCAAAGAGAAAAGGGAGCCTGTTCATTATGGAGACAGGATCACGGCTAACATTGGCCGTTCCTTGATACATCGTTTGGACGGGCACTCTCTGCCTGTCTGGATCCTGGAATGTAGGAATGCTCGGTGGCTGCCGGTCCTCCCTTTGCAGCTAGCTGTTGGTTCTTTGAAGGAAGTAGCAGGTGTTAAGTTAGGCCCCGAAAGCCTTTGGGTGTGGAAGCCACCTGGCATCCCTTGGTGGCTCGTCTCCGAGAAAACGGAGACTGAGAAGAGGCCAGACGTGGCCCTTTCACAGAGGTTTCTGAAGAGTTCACGTGTAGTACATGGTTTGTTCATTCCACAAAGACCTAATGGTGTCATTTCAAAGTTAGGACGAGGTTTGGGTGGGGTTTTTGTGGTCTTGCTTTTTAAAATTTTGAATTCTTTCTTAAAAAATAATAAAACAGCGTGATTTGTATCTGATCTTTCACATTTAACAGTTGCTTGAAAAGGATGCTAATTAACGAAGAGGAGCAGCTTCTCTTGGTGTGTTTGTCACAGATTTGGTGCTTTCTGAGTAAAAACTAAAAGTAACTAACACTGCATGGGGTGGCTCTGGAGGAAGTTCTGGTCACCTGGCGCGGCCTGGACCTCGGCACTCACTGGTGGAGAACTTGGTCAGTCGTTGCCATCTCGGTCAGAGAATAGACAGCTGAGCCCACACCACCCCCAGCTCACGAGTGGCCACAGACGACTACAATGGAGCAGCCAAGAGGGAAGGACGCCGTGCAGAACGGACTCAGAGCACTGAGTCGAATGTGGCAGACGCAGAGTTACACGGCTCCCTGCTGACTCCTGAGGATGGACAGGGTGGCGGGGCTTCCCAGGGACAGCCTCTAAGCGATGGGGTGGTGCCAGGCAGCGTAGGATGCTTGATGCCAACACACCGCGCTTGTGCGTCTGTGTGACAAAGCCCAAGGAGAGAGAGGCCCCAGATTCCAGCCCCTGCTGAAGGAGGGAAACAAACGCATGTCACGGAGCCCTCAGACGAAGATCCAGAAGTAGCCCCTGTGGGCTGACCATTTTCCTCAGGACTGACATTCCCGTAGCGCTCCCGCCCGGAGCTGGCGCCTGCTGCTTGACAACAGACAGCACACCAGAGTGCTCAGTTGTCTGGGCAGTGGAGTAAACACGTGTAATAAACACGTGTGTGTAATGAACACGTGCGTGTAATGAACACGTGCGGGCCATCATTCTCCTTTGGAAAGCGCTAGCGCACTTCATCCTCTCCACGCTGCACCGCGCTCTCTCTTGCTTCGCAAAGCCACTCTGGCCACTTGGTGCTGCTTCCGTGGTGTCGGCGGTCGTGGGGCTTCCGTGATTGCTTAGGGCTCACTGGAGAGCAGCATGTGACGCCTAGGCCATGCTTTGATGGTCTCCAGGTCTTGCTGGAAAGCAACCTTAGCAGAGGCATCTCACCCACAAACTCCCCCCAGCCCCACAAGCCCAGTTTTGACGAGGGTTCATTCGCCTTTGGGCTCTAGTTTCTGAACCAAGTTCAAGGCGGTCCCTCTCGTCCCCTTCAGAAAGGAACCTCTGTTAGCTGGCTGCAGTGAGGAAGAGCTTCCGTTGTGTGTCACGCACTCCCGAAGGAGGCCCTCTTGTTTGTGGCAGTCTTTCCCCGTGTCCCCAGCTAGCTATCACCGTTGTTACTGTGAAGGCTGAGTTACGCGTTTCGTTGTGTTTGCTTTTTCTGCCTGCTGTAGAAAAAACAGAGTCCCACTGCCAAACGTTTCTTTCAGCTTCAAACACTCCAGAGTGAAAACTCGACCCTCAGGAAACAGGCCACAACCACCCTCTGTCAGGCGCACACTGGCTCTGAGTACCCAGGTCCTTCCAGCCACTCTTCCTTAAAGAGACGGCCGTCCGCCCGAGGGAGTCGGCCCATGTCCATGTATGAAACGGGATCAGGGCAGAAGCCGTATCTCCCCCTGGGAGAGGCGAGCCACCCAGAAGAGAGCAGGACTCGGCTCCAGCCCTTCCCCACGCACGTAAGTAACACCATTGGCGCTTCTGCTGTGCACGCTCTGCCCACCGTGTCCTCCCACCCTCCAAACCCACTAGCTCATGGCTGCGCCTGGCCAAGCCGGGCTTTGGGAATTGTCGCATTGTTTGCTGTATCGATGTGTGTGCGGTGTTCCCCAGAGTGTGCAGGGTCCTGATGGGAAGTTTTCCCACCGAGTTAGGGATTCCTGATTCTTGCTCAACCCATCGCTCCCCTTTACCTTTTTGCCCCCGTTGTAGTCATAATATATTCCCCAACATTAAAAAGCAAAAAACGTCCCTCCCGCTCCCAAGAGCAAGCATGAGGAGACTTAGCAGAAGGAAGTGCCCCTTCTGGACCGGAGCCCTTAGAATGCAAGCGGTCTTTGCAGCCTCTGTCCATGTGGTCCACGTGCCGGCTTGGTTAGCTTCTGCGTCCTCCCCCGTTCAGGGAGGAAGCACTGCTGGCTCTCTCCAGCAAAATGACGTGCACCACCTCACCTCATGCTCACCATTGATTTGTATGCTGAAGAGTGTGTTCTGCCTGTTCATTTACCGTAGGCATTGTGTTGTGAGGTTTTCAAATATTGTTAGGTTTTTAAATATATTTCCTTTGGATTGGCTCATCATAGAAAATAACCTGTGCTGAAACCAAAAAAAAGTTGCAGATGTTTTAACCTCTCATTTGCTGTTTTGTTTTTGTGTCACTCTCCCCTCACCCCCTCAGAGAGTCATTATTGTTTCTTATATGCCTGAATGTTAACGATTCTTCAGCCAACCTTTATAGGGGTGTTGTAAATAATTGTCAGGGTAAATGCCGATTGCAGAGTGTGCTCTATTAAAGTAAGCCCATTCTCCCTAGTCTGACTTTGTCCGTGTGAGCGTGGTGAAGGTACAATGTTGAATGAGAGCCGGGAGCCCAGTTGTTTGGGTGCAACGTTTGACGACAGGGCATTAACCCATGTTGTGCGGTGAGAAGAGCACTGGCCTGACCTAGGGGTCTTACTTTTGCAGACCTAAAAGCAAACTGTAGGGAAAGCCACCTTCATTAGTCTCCCGGGTGCCCTATTAGTGATTCCACACACACAGTAAAATCCAGGAGTGCCAGGATGCCGTTATGGTCGCACAAGTTGTTGATGCTAAAGAAGAGATGGAGCATGCTAGCTGTTAGCCACTCCCGTAGTTTCTCACTCCATTTCCTGACTGGACAGTAAGCTTTGTCTTCCCGCCTCTGCGTCCAGCAACATTCAGTACTCGGCTGCTAACGGCCCAGCTGCTTCCCTGAAGGTCACAGGCTGGGCACCGCTCTGGGGCGGTTCTCCTCTGTCCGGCCAGGCTACTGTCACAGGGAAAGGCACCTGGTGGCACAGTGGTGAAGTACTTGGCTGCTAACCAGAGGGGAGTGTACTGCCGTAAAAATGCCCCCTCCCCCCGGGAAGCCTGCAGGGCCAGGCCTTCTGCGTTGGAATTGACTCAGCAGCTGTGGGGGAATGGGGACGAGCAGGACATGGACTTGATGGTGCCCACAAACAGCATACATTTAAAAGTGCTTGGCAGGTGACACGCACATGTTCCAGTCGGGATGGAACTGCCCCTGGGCTGAGCGGCAGCCTGGTGAGAGCTGGCGGCGGGGACCCTCCGTCTGTCTGTTTGCCCGAGTGTGTTTTCTTTCCCCTTCTAGATTGGGAGGAGTGCACTTGTGACCTCCTCTTCGTCTCTGCCTTCCTTCCCCTCCACGCTCTCCTGGTCACGGGACGAGAGCACCCGAAGGGTTAAGTACATTCTGAATTGATAGCTCTCTGGAGGGGGCAGTGCTTTGTGCTAACCAGCCTCTGTTCTGCATGAGAGGCCCTGTGCCTTCTGGTTCCTCGCACACTTGCCGCCGAGATGCCGCCACTTCCTCTAATCCACACTGCTCACTTAGCTGTCCCCTCTCACAATGGTCCCCCAGCACCTTCTGTTGATTCTAAGCATACTGTCTCTTTGGAAAATTAGCTGGCTGCCTGTTAAAACGCTGTAATTAGGGAATCCATCCCTTTGGTCCAGACCGGCATCAATCCAAACAAGCGTCTCTGGCCTAGCTAAAGCACTCAAACACCGGGCTTTTTTGGTTTGTCTGCGTTTTTACCTCTGGCATTTTTTCAGTCCGCACTGTACTTGACAGAGCAGGCTGTCCCAGCCCCTGCGTCTCCTACGCCGGCGTGCGGCCCTGCACTGGCCTTTACACGTGAGCACCTGTGGGTGTGAAGCTGCCCACACAGGTCAGTTGGTCAAACACCGCCTGCTGGCAGTCATTTCCAGCCTCCGGAACGGTCAGCGATGCCTTGGAGCCTTTTCCAAGTAGCCAGGCAACAAGTATTTGTTTAGCACTTTTCTCTGTGCCCAGCTGAGCCCTGGTGGCATAGTGGGTCAAGCTTTGGGCTGCTAACCAATAGGGCCAACAGTTTGAAACCATCAGCCACATCTCCAGAGAAAAGTGAGGCTCTCTACTCCCCAGTCTCCGGAACCCACAGGGGTAGTTCCACCCTGCCCTGAAGGATGACTGTGAGTCAGCGTTGACTTGCCCCACCAGGTTCGTTGGCAGTTCAAACCCACCCAGCAGCTCCACACTCTAAAGATGAAGGCAGAGACCTCAGGGAGAACCAGCCGCAACATAGGGAGCGGGAGAGGCCCAGGAGTCGGAATCGACTTGAGGGCAGCATGTTTGGGATTTTTTTCCCCCCTATCCTCAGCTTTTTTGGTAGGTCAGTCAGTTGACTTATGTGATATGGCCCTTGTGCTGTCGAGAAACAGCTGGACAGGAAGTCTCCACGAGAGCCACCTGGGAAAGTCACAGAGTGAGCCCAGGCAGGGGCTGGCACCACCTTTGATGGCAGGAGAGCTTCCTTGAGGTTTGAGGTGGGAAGCTGGCTGTGGACGCAGTGCAGCCGCTCCTCGCCTCTTGCACCAGTGGACCGATGGAGACGCGTCCTTTTCCCCTGTTGCTGCCACATGGCTCGTCAGAGTCCTTTGTTGCCCTCTCTAAGAAATAGAGTGTAGAGGGCCATCTTGAGAGTCTCTTGAGTTCTGAAATTCATCTGTCATGGTTCTGTATGTTCCACTTCGGCCCAGAGGTAGAGAGCAGCAATACAGTACCCATCGGGAGGCTTGCTTAGTGAGCATCAAGAAGCCTCTTGGGGGCCATCATCGAAATTGGTTTTTGTTTACTAATGTCTGGTAGTCTTGAGAGCCCTG
This sequence comes from Tenrec ecaudatus, assembly GCF_050624435.1. NCBI lineage: Eukaryota > Metazoa > Chordata > Mammalia > Afrosoricida > Tenrecidae > Tenrec > Tenrec ecaudatus. Next base: position 16,638,943 of record NC_134545.1, read on the forward strand.
GCCCAGGGCGTCTGTGATCAGAGAAGGTGGAGAGGCCTAGTCAGTGAGCTGCACCAGCACCAGCTACAAGGTCACGTTTCTATTAACAGCTTTGGAAGAGCAGCACTCTGCATGCTTACAGTAATTTCCACAACACGAACGCCAGCTAACCTGAACGCCCATACGTGAGCTTTGGGGGGTGGGGGTGGGGAAGCAGCGATGAAAGACTTGCTGGGTAAGTAAGGCTCCTAGGTGGCTGCCCCTCTGCTCCTGTGTTCTGCTCCTGAGTAACAGTTTCCTCGCGCTTCTCTGAGAGGCAGATGAGCTGCTCACTACTCTTCACTTTCCCCAAGTGCTGGCGTGGACGGGGTCCCTCTGATCACTGTGGGCGATGCACTTGTGTTTGTGATAACCTGTCGGTTTGCCACCCAGGAAAGCAAGAAGACCCTCCCTGAAATGATTCTGTTTTCCACGTTTCCCACTGGAGAGTGTCATCATCTACACGCACATTTTTGCAGAGAGAGAGAGAGAGAGAGAGAGAGAGAGAGAGAGTGTGTGTGTGTGTGTGTGTGTGTGTGTGTGTGTGTGTGTGTGTGTGTGTGTGTGTGTGTGTAAGGCAAAGAAACATCAGGATGGGTCAGGTGCCCCATGAAAGGGGTTCCAGAAGTCCTGGCTTGCACTGTCCCTTGCACCGGACACAGTGCTGCCCCTGCTGGCCCTCCTACGACTGGGAGCACCCTTTCGTAAAGCCAGACCAAGACACAGCAGCAAGCAAAGCAGAACCGCTGGCTGGCAAAGGGACCCGGCACACGTGTGACTCGAAGCCAGCATTCTTCGCAAGTTGCCAGTTCCATTAGAGTGTGCATCAACCGAACCGGAAACGGGCGCCATCTCTGGCTGGGGCTGCAGAGAGGGCTCTGCAGACAGGAATGGGGGAGAGCAAGAGAGGTTACAGGGCAGACAGCAAGAGGTGGCCTTTCCCACCTTGTGGTGCCCGCTGTGCCTGTACCCCTGGGGCTGTCAGGCCCAGGCAACTGTCCCTCGGGAGTCCCTCTGATATCAGAGCGGTCATAGACTGCTGAATGGATGTATCCATGGCCGGCCAGCCTTGTGGGTGGTGCTACGGCATCCTCACATTGAAGCCTGCCGTATTTGTTGGCAGCTACTTCTTCAGCTGTATGGCCTTGCAGCAGCTTTAAAACCCCCAGGCCTTACATTGTGATGACCTTGGGTTACATTCAAGGTGGCATGGAGCTGGAAATGGCTCCTCTTCTGGTCTGCAAGCTCATCAGCCTGGGCTCTGAGTCAGCCTCCATGGACCTCGGTTCTGGCACAAGCAGGGCTCAAGGACTATGGGTAAAATTCATACTGAGAGGAAATGATCTTGTACCAAACACTCCAGAGCCGACCTAGTTTCCTTCAAGGAAACATGGTCCCCTTCCAGTGTGGTCATCCGGCAAGTCCTAGATTTGGCATTGCTGCCATCTCTCCATCTTCACAGATGCGCCGAACCTGTATCTTCTGTAGGGTGGGTGAGGAAGCAGATCTCTAAGTGGACACCAGTGATTTGAAGCCAAGTGTCTTGTTGTCAGACTGTCAAGACAGTCCCGACTCGGCCCCTGCCTCTGTACACGGAGGAACCCCACCCGCTCCTCTGTCATGCTCAGACGCTGCCGCCGCGGGGAGGCCATTCCTGCAGCTGCTTCAACTCACCATCAGCCTCCTCTTCGCAAGTACCCCGTTGCTTTGAAAACACCGTGTCTGCAGGTGAACGAGACTGGTTTTTCTCTGTGGCCATAAAGGCGGGGGTCTCCTTGGGCAGTTCTCAGGAGCACCCCGGGCTTCAGAGCCGCAGGCTTGAGGTAACAGCACTAGTCAAAGACAGACGACCTGGGCTCCTGGTTCTGCCTTTCTCCTCCAAGCATGGCGTCTGGTGCCTGCCCCACCCAAAGAAACCTCCATGAGTACACTGGTAGATGAGGGCGTCTGAGGGAGCTGTCCACCCCGCAGGCCTGTAGTACCTTAAGGTCTGACAGGTGCATAGTTGTTTTTTTTTTTAATGGATCCCCAGGTGGTGCAGGTGGTTAAGCCCTGGACTACCAACGGGAAGATTGGTGGTTCAAATCCACCCAGCTGCACCTCCAAAGTCAGGCCTGGCCATCAGCTGCCTCAACAGCAGCCCTGGGCCACACGTGTGGAGCTGCCGTGTGTTTGGAATTGGCTCGACGGCAAACAGCAGCAGTGCTCCAGGAGCCTTTGTGCATGCTGGGGGAGCAGGAAGACGTGGTCACCTGCAGGTCAGCAGTCCAAATCCACCTGCCGCTCGGCAGGAGGAGCAAGATGGGACTTTCTGTTCCTCCAAGGGCTGAACAACGTTGGAGGCCCCCTGTGCAGGGTTGCAGGGTCCCCTCCGAGGCAGTGGGCGTGAGTGTTCTCAGTGGTCATCTTTGTAGAGAGCTCAGTGTGCACGCGTGTGTGGTTGCCCTGTGTGCCTGGGGGAGTTGATCACAGGGATCTTGTTTGTGGAGAGGCTGCTGATGAAGGAAAGAAACTACTGGATCCATTGTTCACCTTTCCCCAAATGTCCAGCCAAAAGCAGGCTCCCATCCCAAAGGTGACGCGGCCCGTGAGGAGGTAACGCGCCTGGGGAGTGCCCCGCAAGCGCCTCCCGTCCTAGACTAACGGGGAGCACCTTTCCTGTTTCCACCTCAGGCCTCCAGGCTGGAGAAGCAGAACAGCACCCCCGAGAGCGACTACGACAACACGCCCAATGACATGGAGCCTGAGGACGTGGGGTACAGTGGCAGGAAGAGTGCCCCGGGTGGGCTGTAAACCCCCGGGGCCCAGCAGGCCATAGGCACACGGCTGCTAAGCTGCAGCTTGGCAGGCCAACGCCCCCCTCAGGATTGCAGAAGAGGAGCCTGGTGACCTGCTTCTCTTGAAACCGTGGAGCAGTTGTGCTCTGCCCCACGGGGTGGGGGCAGCATGAGCTGGAGCAGCAGCGGGCGAAGCCCCTCATCTCCGACACCCCTGTTCTCCTGAGACCCCTAAGGTCTTAGGTATCTGGGTAGACGGGCCTAGTGCCCATGCCTTAGCCTCACAGAGGCCTTCTTGCCGACTCGGGGCTCAGCATCGCCTTAAGCAGACATCAGGTTACGCTTGGCATTTGCGCCCAAAGAATGAGCTCTGTGGGGATTGGCCTTAGAAAGATGCCCTCCCCATTCCATTTCTCCACCCCTCTGTGAGGCCCTTGAATAGTCCCCAGCCACTGAGGGGGCAGGGATGGATCCGAGCTGCCTCCCGATGAGGATGGGGCCCTCTGCCAGTGTCCACAGGGTCACTGTGAGTCAGAACCGACTTGAAGGCAGCGAGTTTAAGAGCCGAGGAGCTCGCTCCCTGACAACCTCTCACGTTCAGCCTCTGCCGTGTCCCTCACAGATCAAGCCGGAAGGGAAGGCAGAGGAGCATGCTGTGGCCAGGTGACAGCCCGGTCCCAAATGCCACGGAACCCCACGCGACGCCCAGCCCCTCGCTCCCCAGTACTGAGGATGTCATCCGCAAGACGGAGCAGATCACCAAAAACATACAGGAGCTCTTGCGAGCCGCCCAAGAGAACAAGCACGACAGGTGAGCGCCTGAAGCCCTGCTCCGTCCAGGGGGGCGAGCTGAGGAACCGGGAATGGGTTTCAAGTTTACTCAGCTCGACAGCCGTGGAAAACTCAGGCTGGAACACGGGCCATAATTTGGGTTCTGGGGGTTTGTATTTTAACCGTTATCTTGAGTCTCTGAGAACATATGCCCCTAGAAATGGGAGTGGTGCCTCCTGACGAAGGGCTCTGTCTCCTGGATGGAGGAAAAGAAGCCACCGTAAAGGCTGCCCTTGCTTCTTCCTACTTCCCCTGCTGCTCCTCCACGAGCCCTGGCTCCCTGTGGGGGGACGTGTGGTCACGTGAGCAGAATCCTCACGTGACCCTGACTTCCTGCCTGCCTGTCTCAACAACCTTTGTCTGTCAGAGCGGAGCTGGGCGCCTTGTGGTTTCAACCTGCAGTAGGTCTGCAGGCCTTTCTTTCGAGCTGACGTGGGGGTGAACGTGGACCCCCACACACACACTGCTGGTGGCAGCTGAGCGCCGTAGCCGTGCACGCCACCCGTGGGCTCTGCCTTTCATCACTGTACAAACAAGTGTGAGAAGCCGACTTCTCCCAGAATAGAATACCCACACTTCACTCCGCCCTCTGTCCTCCAGTCAGAGGCTTAGGGAGGAGCTTGCACCGTCCAGTGCTTTAAGGCGCCTTAAGGTGCAGGCCCCGGCAGGCCGTTAGAGTTTTGTCAGTCCTCCAGTTGTAATGCCTGTGGCCTCTTGCATGGGAATCTATTGCCCTTTGAAGAAACTAGGAAGGTCCAACCCATGGGAAGTAAGTGAGCAGCCTGAGGTGGGGAGGACAGCGGCTCTATGGCTGTGTGGCCGGCGCTTCAGGCCCGCACGCCTGCTTTGAACCGAGTGTAGGAGGAGGAGGGGTAGGGAACTCTGGGGGTAGGGGGCCTCCTGGGAAGCGGATAGATAGATGCCTGGTGCCTGGTGGGGTCTCAGGCCTCCCAGGGAGAGGCTGGGAATGGGCGCTCTCCCCTTGCCCCTGAGGACGCGGTCTCTGAATGTCATCTCTCCGATGTCCCTGCAGTTATATTCCCTGCTCAGAGAGGATCCACGCAGCTGTAACCGAGATGGCAGCCTTGTTCCCCAAAGTAAGTTGCTTCCTGCTCCCTGTCAGGCACCTCTTCCTGACTCTGGCGTGACAGTGACGTCGCTACACCACGCAGAGCTCTTGGAAACGCATGTTTTGCTTCTACGGGAACAGTGGTCTTAAGCGGGTGGCAGACAGACACTCAGAATGCAGTCTTACCTGGGATAATTCACCCAAGTGAATTGATCGCTTTCAAAATGGTCGTAGTGCCTCTTGTCCTGGGGAGCACCAGGTTTCCAGGTGAGGACAGGCCCGCCCAGTGTGCCTGTCAGGGTGTGGAGCGCCTGGGCCTGTGCTCAGGGGGAGGCCCGTCCCTCTCGCCCGGGAGTCTCCCCTCCAGCTCATAGCCGTCGGCTCGCTCTCTCCCCAGAAGCCCAAGTCCGACCTGGTGAGGACGTCCCTCCGACTGCTGACGTCCAGTGCCTACCGCCTCCAGTCCGAGTGCAGGAAGACCCTCCCTGGGGACCCCGGCTCTCCCACGGACATTCAGCTGGTCACGCAGCAGGTCATCCAGTGTGCATACGACATCGCCAAGGCTGCCAAGCAGCTGGTCACCATCACCACCAAAGAGAACCACAACTGAAGGGGGCGGGGTGTGGGGTGGGGGAGAGCGGGGGCCTTGCTCTTTCCTGGGCTTTTTTAAAGTCGCCTTTCAAATGTCGCCGAGGACCCGGTCAGTTTTTTACCCAGACCAGCATTTAATGATGGTTCAAACTTTTTAAAAGAAAGCTCAGTATTATTTTTGCATGTTTTCTAACAAACGCCCAGCCCTGAACTTGACCCACTTGCCTTATTCCGTGCCTGTGTGCCGGCCCAGCTTCAGACTTCCTGTGGCCGTCCACCCCCGGAGCAGGACTTCACCGCCCGGCGTTCCTGAGGACTTCTTCGTCCCGTGAGCCTCCTCCCTGCCGACAGTGAAAACTATGAATGAAGGTTTTAGTAAAAACATTTTCATGAAGAGCTGAAAAAAATAATCAACTTTATCTGTCCCCCTCCAACTGACTGCTGCAAAGCCTCTTCCGTTGTGGTGGTGTCTCCACGCACGTCCTGTGGAAGAAGACTCAGCCGCCTTTCTAAACACTGTGTCTCGGTCTCTCTCGGAGACTGCCCTTCCCGGATGCCGCCCTCCCCATCAAATGTCCCCGATTCAATGTTTCTGTCTCTGCCTGTCACTGTGAAGTCTGCACGGGGCCAGAGGAAACCCCCCCCACCCCCCACAGTCGCTTTGGCCAGGCTCAGAGCCGGAGTGCCACCATGATGTCACCCTGAGTCACCGGCTGCCCTTCCATCTACTGTGTGCGGCACAGAGGAGCAGGAGCCGAACATGTGGTTACTATGTGCCAGGCTAGCCCAGCTGAACTTCTCCCTGGCGGTGCAGCCGCCTTGCAGCCCCAGTGCAGTGGCCCCTGTACCTCTGAGAGCTTCCCCATGACCAGCCTCCCCTTTTGTGGTACCCCCTAACAACTGCTCATTGGTGGAGATGTTTGCCCTCCCCAAGTCCCCTTCTTTTCCACTGCGCCCCATCCTCAGACCCGGCACCAGTTTCGTCAGTTTCCTCGGGGAGTGTGCGCTGCCTGGCCAGCAGCCCGGCCAGAGCCATGAGGGAGGACAGAACCGGTCTAAGTGCTGGAACGTGCCTGAATCACTGAGGGTGGGGGGTGTCGTGGGGCAGGTTGCTCGGTCTGAATATGCTCAGTGCAGCAGTTCGGTGTGGGTGTGGTTCGGACCCCCAGCCTAGACCTGAGGGCCAGGCAGCTGGGGAGCCCTGTAGAAACCAGACCTGTGACTTGTCAAAAGCTACCTGAAATCTGGACTTCTTTGGGTCACGTCTCCATATTTAAAAGTTGGCAACTAATTCAAACGTTCTCACTGTGGGGAAGCCATGGCCGCTAGGCTGTCCTCTGTGCACCTCTCCTGCTCTGCCCTGCCCAGCTGCTGCTAATCTGCATGTGAACCCCATATTCAGTCCCTGGGTGGTCTCTGGCTCAGGATGGAGGCAGGCTAGTCCCAGGGCTAGTTGTCTCTCTGCACGGACCGTTGGATTCGGGGTGGGGGGGGGTGTCACAGCAGTGCAGGGTCTCCTGAGCTGGCGAGCGGGCGCTTCGGCTGGGCTTTGGCTCTGCGGTGGACACCCAGGGAAAGGGCGCACGCCTCTGAAACACATCACCTTTGTCCACACAGCCCTGAGTGCCACGCGGGGGTTTTCAGGTGTCAAGGTGAAGCTGTAGATTTGAGAAGGAGTCTTCTGCCTTTTAGGTGCAAGGACCACCCGCCCCACCTCCTTTCTAGCACTTTCCTGTCCTGAGCTGCCCTTCCTGTTGGACCCACCCAGGTCCTCAGCAAAGGCCCATATCCAGGGAGCCTGCGCCCATCCCCGGAGGCTGCAGACTAATGTGCTGTCCGAGGGGGCAGGGAGGGGCGTTGGAATACCCAAGGACCCTCGCTACAGGACATTGATGCCCAGAGAGAGAGGGAGCCGACAGCACACTAGGAGTGAGGACTCTGCCTCCGTCACACACACAGCTGTGCTGAGAAGGAAGTGGGGGTGGGGAGGCAGGGGTCCAGCAGGCAGAGGAGCTGCAGGTGGGCCTCCTAAGAGCCTCCCACTTGCAGGAGTCAGGCTCCGCCCTTTTCTCTGACCCCATGTTCTATTAAGTCCTCATATCTGCGTGAAGGAGTCCTTTTGCACTCTCACACACCCTGACCTCACCCCCTGATGGAACAGTGCACCTGACAGCATGGCACTTGGTGGGCAGACGGTAGCAGCTGTCCCCGACAGGTCTTGAACTGCTACGGAAATTCAAATAGTTCTTCTTTGCCAAAGAACAAGGGGTCGGGCCTGCAGATCAAATGCTGAATTTAGACCACCCAGGCCGCACACCCCTGCCCCCCGCTGGCCCCAGTTGCACCCCCCACGGGGCCCCCCAGCCTGCTTTGTGCCCTTACAGCATCCATGGGCTTTCCAGCGACGAGGACTTTGGTTTTCTCCTTGCCCCTGTGGAAGGCAGCCCTTCTTTTGACAAAGCTGCACCGGAAGAGGAAATGCCTTGCCCCCAGGTCGCTCGTCCTGCCCTCCCCCTTCGTATTGTACGTTCTCTTCCTGTAATTATGTACAACCCGCCGAGTATTGTAAAGTTGTTTGGGATTTTGTGTCTGCTACTTATGCAATAAACAGGCCCTACAAGTGTCTGTGGTGCGCCTGCCCTTGTTGGGGTAGGGGGAGGAGGTAGGCCCGAGAGCGTTGGGTCCATTCCTAGGACTGCTGCCCGTCCTTCCAGGAGCATAGACCACGGAGCTTCTGCCTGCGTTCCGACCACCAGTCTGCCGGTTCGCCACTGGGTGCTTAACCAGTGCACCACTAGGGTTTCTTTGGCAGCCCTCCGCCCATTAATTGATGCTTCCTTTACCACCAGAGCTGTCGAGCCATAGCTCTCAGATGGCACCATCTTAAAGGCAGACAGCAGTGATGCTTCCTCCCCCTTCCCCCCACCTCCCGTGGCTCAGTCAGCTGCAGTAGCAATGGCCTGGGCCTTCTCTGTGCCTCCCAGGGCAGATTCCTTCACCTCCGCCTCCAGAGATCTGAGGATGCATGGGCGCCCCAAGTACGATGTCAGCAATTGAGCGAGAGGAAGCAGAGCCAGGTGTGGGCCCTTGTCAGGCGAAGTCAGGCTCACTGCCTGAGACTGCTCAGCAGGCAGGTTCAGGCGGGGGGCAGGCGTGCGTGGGTTCATCAGGGCTATCCACAGTCCCCTAGTGATGGTCTGAAGAGGTGACTAGACAGAAGAAAGGGGGTGGGGTGGGTCTTCCTTGCTGGGGTCCCCAGGGCCTACAGACTGGCTGAGGACCTCCTTCAAGTCCCGAGGGGCTGCCGTGGCCATTTTCAAGCCATCGCCCCACAGCACTGAGCGTTTGCTGTAGGCCAAAGGCAGGTTGTTACGACGCCGAATGGTGAGCTTTTGTTACCTGTGAACTTCACCCACACCCCACGCTTTTACTTGCTTTGGTGCATTGAATTCTCAGGAAGCCCACTTGGGGGGGGGGAGTTGAAGTCTCATCAAGGGTGGGGGAAGGCCCCTTTGACAGCCTCAAAATACGTTCATTCGTTATTGCTTGTCTAGGTGGCCAGAGGGGGGTTCTATGACCCTCACAGTGGCCAGTCAGGCAAGTCCCCCAGAGCATGCCGCCCCCTCTGGTGGCCGAGGGCACTGCATGCCTGCGCTGCGGCGGCCTAAGAGCACTGGTCCTTCCGCTCCAGGAGGGGCAGGTGGGCCCTGAGCGACCACGGGAATACTGCAGGTCTGTGTCTACCCTGCATTCCCAGACTGCGGGCACCTGGGCCTACACCTCAATACTATTTGCTGACAAGGACAAGCCTCCAGGAGCCAGCAGCAGCAAGAAATCTCCGCAACCTTGGCAGAGGTGCAGAGGGAGGGAGGATGCCAGGGGGTGGAAGTGTCAGGAGAAAGGGCCAAGCCCCTCTTCTCCACCCAGCCCGTGCCTGGGGTTATTGCTGTGTGGGCCCTAGCCTACTGGTGGAGGCTTGCTGGGAGTAAGAGTGCTTGGGGTAGTGGAGGGGAGTGGCTTTCTGGCTGGGCTTCCAATTCTTGATTTTTGCCTTTCTCACTTTTTGTTTCAAATTGAGATATTCCGTCCATGCTGTGCAAGTGAGACCCTGCTCTGAAGGGGGAGGACATTGCCCAATTCAGCTAGATCCCATGGGGCACGCTGAGTTAGCCAGGCCAGCCTTCCTGGAGCACCGACCACCTGGTCTGGAAGTGGGAGGGCCCCTTTCCATCTGGGTGGGCTACCCACCCCTACCCCCCAGGGTCTGAGGAGGGTTCCCCAGTGAGTGGAAGGAAGCCTGACTCAGAGCCAAGGTATGACGCTTCCAAGAAAACCAGCTGGAAATGGTGCCCGAGTCCAGAGTGGACATGTACACCACAGCAGCCTGGTTCCTGGGCACGGGCCGTCTGGAACACCACCAACAGCTCCCTCCCTGTGAGCTTCGGAGACCTGGGCAGCACAAGTGGTTCACACACCAAAAGGTTAGTGGTTCGAGCCCACCAGAGGGGCCTTGGAAGAAACACTGGGCCATCTGCTCCCCTTGCCCCCCCCCCCATTCAACCATTGAAAACCCTACTTTGGCACCACAGGGGGTCACTGAGCTGTGATGGAGTCAATGGAGTGTGTGTGTTTGCACGAGCATGTGCGTGGCGTGATGCTGCTTCAAGGACCTTACCGAAGCCATGGTATCTGATCTTTCATGTGTGTGAAAGCTAATCAAGGCACAAGGAAGACCAACCAGTCATTTGAAGACTGAAGTTGGTGATGAGCGCTGACATTGCATGGACGGCCAGAACACACATCTGTGCCCAGTTGTAGGCTCTACATTTTGAAAGCAAATGTTTTGGCTCCACTTTGAGATGAAATATGGAGTCTGTGCTAAGCTGCTACCCACAAGGTCAGCAGAGTGAACCCAAGAGAAAGATGAGGCTGTCAGCTCCCAGGATTTACTGCTTTGGAAACTAGGGAACAGCTCTCCTGTACCCTGTAGGGCCACTGTAAGCATCAACTTGCTGGCAATTGGTTGGGTTGGGTAGGGATAAAATACATATTCAATATTATGTTAAGTGCTGTCAAATGGGTTCTGGTCCGTGCTGCCAGGACACTTGTTTGGGCCCATGGCTGCTGCAGCCATTGTGTCACCCCATCTGCCTTTGCCCTTCCCAAGCATGGGATTATTGAGTCGGTATAACACGATTATCGCTGAGAAGGAAGGTGACAGCCAGGCAGCAGACACGCCAAAGAAAAAAGGAAAGAAATGTAATTTATTCAGTCAATATTTGCAAGTCTTTATTAGACATTCTGTTCACCCTGGTTATGAAATGAGACAGTACCAGGGGGCCTCAAAAAGGGATGGAAGATCATGGAGTCCTTCCGTGAATTCTCGGAAGCCTTCCACCCGTATGACCCCCAGTGGGTTTCGGGGCCGGAGCCCAACTCCCATCTCCTGACGGGCAGGAGCCCTAGTTCCCGGGACAGCCCAGAGCCACACCTGCTTCTGTGCACGGTGACGTGTGTGGCCACCCCAGCCCTGAGATGGAGAGGTTTAATCAGCTACGGCTTTAGGGACCATGGGCCAGTGTGCTGTAATTATCTGCAGAGATGAGAATGTGCTGAGACATGGGGTCTTGAACTGAACCATGATGACCAGTCATGAGCATGAGTGCCGGCCTTGGAGCTTCTGGGGAGATGCTCCTGAGAAGGGTAGCTGGCCTTCGGATCTGCCGTCCGGCTTGAGGCGCCTCCTTCAGGACCTGGACATCCTGGAAAGCTGCGGAAGGCCCTCCCCCAGGCAGGGGGCGGGGTCCTGAAGCTGCCTTTGAAGGATTAGGCCACCAGGAGACAGCTGTCCCAACCCCATGCATGGCGCTCCACTGCAGTGCTGCCCCGGTGTCCCCCCCCGCCCCCCCCCCGCCCCAGTACTTTCCAACAGAGCATCTCGGAGGGACCACTGGCTAATCACTCTTCTTTCGCAAAACAAAGGATGGACCCACTTCTCCAAGTGCCCTGTGTAACGGCACCCGGACCCACTGCTCACTTGCTGGTGAGAGAGACTCCTTACGTCAGCTTTCAGTCCTGAAGGGCTGCCTCACGTCTCTAGCTAGGCTCTGACAGGAGGCCGACAACGCAGGGAAAGATGAGAGGACAGGCCCTGCCACGGAACAGGACAGCTCACTCTCAGTATGGAGGACAGAAGCTCGCGTCAAGGGGCTTCAGCTGTGGACCTCATCAAGGGCTTCCTCGGACACGAGAGGCAGGCAAGGGCCTCTGACGGGTGCTCCGAGGAGACTCAGCACCGCAGGGTCTGGCCAGTCATGGCCGAGTGCTCACATCCCTGAGGGGTGCGGTGGCATACACCTGCCTTGGCTGCTACACACCGCGAACCCCAGCACCCGCACCCCTGTGCTGATGAAACACACGGAGTCAGTTCCAGGCGATCTTGGGGTGGCCGTAAGCCTGGGAAGACAAAGAACACAGAGGCTTGATCAGCCCGGCAGTCTCTGGGAGTGCATCCCATTTGACGTACAAGCCAGAGGCCCAGCTTCAATGGTGGCTCCGTTCACAGCAGAAGCTCCGACCGCTACCCATATACAAGGCCTGCGAGGGCTCTGTGAACAGCAGGGCTGGGGCTCAGAAAGGGTGCCCGGTGCCTCCGTAGGACCTCTGTCCTGGGAACCTCCTCCATCCGTGGGCAGAGGAGCCAAGGCAAGGGCTGCTCCTGAGCATTTGGAGGGCCCGTGAGCTGGGCCATCCCAGGGTAACTGCAGACAGAGGCCTGGCCTTCCTTCCTGCCTCCTGGAACCAGCTGACCAAGGAAGGAGCCCTCCCTCTGCTGCCGGCAGGGCTTGCAGGGGCTGAGGCCAGGCCTGCTAGGGCCTCGTCATCCAGGTGCCCTAGTCAGCAGCTCCCTCCCTTGGACAGGGTCACAGCTTTGCTTAGAGCTCCCCAGCTGCACTGTGCAGGGCGCTTAGATCAGGAGAGAAAGAAGCTGGGTGGAGACCACCGGAGGGAAATGACAAGCAGAGGGGGCAAGAGGCGGATGGGCTGGAAGCAGGCCTCTCGCTCCCAGACATCCGGACTGTCTAAGGCCAGAGCAGCCCTGCAGCTCCTCCACCACCCCTCAGGGCTCCTCTTCGAGGACTCTGTCCCAGACAGGGTAGACAGGCAGCAGGAGGCAGGGCAAATCACCTCAAGGGCTATTTGAGGTCCCACTGCGGACTGAAACCAGCCCGGACAGCTAAGGACGAGAGAGGAGCGGGGCAGGGGCACACTCGATGGGAGTGTGTCTAGGTGGCCCTTGCAGGCTCCTACCTTGGGCCGGTAGCCCTGCCGGGCCAGCATCTGGGCTTCCTGCTGGAGGAGGGCATTGGTGAGCTGCTCGGCCCGCCTGGTCTCCTGTTCCATCAACTTCTCCTGCTGGTCCTCATCCTGCGCCTGCAGCTGCCGCTCTGCCACCTGGGGGTCAGGAGCAACATCAGCCACCCCGGGCCACAGCGGGGGGAGTGTGCACCTGTGGGTGCTCTGGGGAGGGAACTCTGATTCCTGGCTGTGTGGCCAGGGCTTTAACTGGCAACAAAATGAGGGGGCATCAGTCACAGGCCTGGGAGTCGCCCCTGGCTGCCCCTGCTGCTGCCTCCCGGGCTGAGCCTCACCTGGGCCCCCAGCTCCTGCGTCCATGCCGCCCGGAGCGCCTTGCTCTCCTCCCTCTCGTGCTGTGCGTGCTCCCTCGCCGCCTCCAGCTGGCAGATGAGCTGCTCCCGCTGCTTCAAGGACTCCTCTTGGGCACGCCGGTTCTGGTCCATCTTTTCTTGGATCTGCTGCTGTCTCCCCGCCAGAACCTGTCCTCCACAGACAGACAGGGCAGGTTCCAGTGTGACTACCACGTGCCTGCTCTGCCTGCCAGCCTGGGAGAGGCTGCGGCTGCAGCTGCTCCGTGACCTGCCCTAGCAGGAAAACTGTGGGCTTGGTGAAGTAGGGGGCAGCAGAAGAGGAAGACCCTCAATGAGGTGCAACAAGGGACTCGGGCGCAGTGTTTGGCTCGGTTGTGCACGGGGTCGGAACCGACTCGATGGAACCGAACACAACAGCAGCAGACCGCCCCTCTGCCGTCCTTGATGAGTCTGACCTTTGGGTCAACAGCCAAGCACTTTAGTCCCTGTACCCCCCAACCCCCCTTCACAGGAACAGAAGAATTCAAAACCTCATGTCCCAGTCCATTCTGACTCATGGAGAGCTTGTAGGACAAGGTGGAACTTCCCCAGTGGGTTTCAGAGCCTGTAACTCTTTGTGGGAGTGGAAAGCCTTGCTAACCTTGCGGACTGTAGTAGTCCAACACAACCACCACGCCACCCACCAGGGCATACATGTGGGCCGCTAACCACAAGGTCAGCGGTTCAAGCCTACCGGGTGCTCCAGTAACGCGTTACAGCCTCAGAACCCCTGCACAGGGTGGCTGAGAGTTGACCCTGACTAGATGGCTGTGGTTCACGTGAGATATACACACAGGGCGCAGTTCCCCTGAGAAACACAAGGTGTCGCTGTGGCTGGTCAGCTCATCAGCAATGGGTTTGGTGTGTTGATACAGGTGGGTGCTGATAGGCTTCTGGGGTTTTGGTTTATCTTTCATTTTTCACTTTTCTGTACTTCTGAATCATCTGATAAGCTTCTATTGCCTTTATGCTATTTAAGGCCCATTTGAAAGAACCCATGGGGGAAGGAGGGGAAAGAGGGGAACTGATTGCAAGGAGTGACGTATTAAACCTCCTCACCCCCACCCTGAGGGGGTGAACAACAGAAATGTGGGTGAAGGGAGACAACAGACGGTATACAATATGAAAACAATCGTTATGTATAATTTATCAAGAGGTCATGAGGGTGGGGAGCGAGACAGGTGGTGGAGACCTGTGCAGACGTGCTGGACACAGTGGCTGTTTGGACTGTGATAAGGGCTGTCAGGCCCCTGGGGTTACCTCGCTCATCAGCCGGTCACGTGCGCTCCGCTCTCGGGCCCACTCTGCCTCTCGCTTCTCCCACACCTCCTTGGCCTCATCCCTGCATGAGAGCAGCGCGTCAGCTAGGGAACACTCCAGGCCCCGAGCCTGCGCTCCCATGTCCTTCGCACAAGCCTTTGCAAGCTTCACGTGAAGGGCGACGTTCACATGAAGTGTCAGCGCACGCACTGCAAACTGCCTTCTTTAACACGCCACATCTCTTTGCAGAAAACGCCCGCCGCCCCCCCTCTCCCCAACCCCGTGCTCTGTCACACTGCCGTTGGGACCCTGGAGGGGCTGGGGTCTGAATCGAATCCTCAAGGCTGTCAAAGTGCGTGCTGTTCTCAGGTTACCTGACTACTCAACGGGGGTAGTTTTGAGGATCCAGCCCCATCCGTATAGGCTTGTGCACCACACACAACACCTCCCTGATTCCGAGCCAGTTTCCCAAAGACTTCTAACACTTTGGAACAACACATCTCGACCCTCTAACATGACTGCCGCTTTCAGCCCGGAACCACCCCTCCACCCCCAAAGCTGGGCGCAACAGTCCAGATGTGCTCTGACTAAAGGATGGACAAATGGGTGTGCCCGGTGAGGGCCCTCTGGTGGAGACGCCCAGACGGCTGCCAGCCCTTACCTCAGCAGCACCTGCAGCTCTGCCTCCCGCTCCTTCTCCAGCCGCAGCTGCTCCTCAAGCACCTGCTTCATCCAGGCCACATCGGCCTGGGCCTGCTCGCGTCGAGCCAGGTGCATCCGCTGGCTCTCGTCCTCCTTTTCCAGGAGCGCCTGCAGGATCCGCTGGTCTGCTTCCTGCGGGCCAAGCAGAGCCCCGTGTGGCCGCCGCCTATCCCGCCCACCCGCCCGCCTCCTGGGAACTGAAAGCCGGCAAGTGTCCTAGGGCCCACTCTGGCGGTGCCACAGATGTTTCTGGTGGCTGAGAGAAAACACCAGGAGCACAGCCATGGCAGGAGGTCCCCACTGCGGGCAGTGGGGCTGGCTTTGCCCCAGCAAAGAGTACGCTTCCCAAAGCCCCTGCCAACAGGAATCCTGCCAGACCCCCTGCCCTTTGCACGGCTCCCCATTCCTCTGTCAAGTGCACACGTGACTTCAGTTCTGTTTAGAACCAGCCCCTCTCTGTCTGGAAGGCTGTGCGCCCAGTGATCCCCTCTGGGGGAGGCCAGGGACTGCGCTTTTGGAGAATGCCCTCGCATGTGAGCGATGAGCCACGTCGTGGTCAAGAGAGGGCGAGGGCAAGCCGGCTGCATGCACGCTGGACTCACCAGCTCCTCGCGGACCTGCTGGGCGCGTCTGCTGAGCTGCAGGTTATATTGATGCCTCAGGAAGCGCCTGTGGACACAGAGCGGGGCTGCCCTCAGCCTCACACACAGAGCCAACTACAATGACAGGGTGCCTGCTGGAGGGCCCCAGGGCCCCAGCTACCAGGCTGGGAAAGTGGTGAGGGGCCCATACCCGCCCGCCATCCTGCTGCCCAGGAGGAGCCGCCTCACACACCCCAGCTCCGCCTTCTGCCTCAAGGCCGCCCTCTGCGTCCTGTCCTCCTCCAGCTTCTCCAGCTCCCAGCGCTGCCTCAGCAAGTGCTCCTGCTCCTTCTTCAGCTCGCTCGCCTGCGCCCTCACACGGACAGAAGCCAGCTCAGAGGAGGGCAGCTGAGGGGCCTGCATGCGCCGTAGCCGCCTTGTCGGCCAACTAGGGCCACCTCTGAGACTCAGCACCTCTGCCCAGCTCTGCTGGCTCACCTGCCCCGCCTCAGCCAGCCACCTCCCCTCACCCCCCGCCCCCCAGCCTGCCCCAAGCCATGGACAAGATCAGCCCTACGCCCCCACAGGACCTTAACAGTGGTCCCCTGCCTGCTCGGGCCTTGCTCACTGCGGCACTGCTGCTGCTGTTGAACTCACAATGACCCTACCACCAGCACGCCCTGGTCCTGTGCGCAGGGAGCTCTAACCGCCTGCTCTCAGACCCGTCAGCCAGAGAGGCCAAATGAGACCAGGGGGCTGGCTGCTCTGAGTGGGGAGACCCTTGCTCCGTGGTCTGTGCACAGCGGGCTAAAGCCCGAGCCTCTAGACCTTCAGCCCACACAGAGCTGTGGGCTGAGCCATCAGCCTGGGTCAGGACGACTCGGCACATGGGAACACCAAGCCTGACCGCAGCTCGGGGAAGGCAGGCCTCTAAGCACTCCTGAGGACATGGATTGAGTGAGTCATGCACATCCTAGAATCTGGGGACACGGGACACCCAGGACGGGCAATCAGGAGGGCAGAGAGGGCCCAGACCACGATGCGGTTTGTCCTCAGGACGGGGTGGCAAGGGGCCAGCGCTCACCTCTACCTCCTTTGCCTTCAGCTCCTCCATCTGCTGCCGCAGCGCCTCAGCCTGCCGCTTCTCCTCCCGCTGCCTCCGCTCCTCCTCCGCTCTCAGCCTTTCCATCGCCTCCCTCCGCGCCACCTCATAGTCGTTCTCAAACCGCGCTTCCTCTTCCTCTTCTCTGGCTTCTTGCTACAAGGGGCCCCACAGACCCGGGAGGTGAGGCTCTGCAGGCCGTGGCACCTCTCCAGCAGGCCCCTGGTGCCTACTCATCCCCACAAGGCACTTGTGTGGTTCTGGCCATGGGGCAGCCTCTTAGGCCCCAATCCTCTGTGCTCAGTTAGCACCTGGCTGGGGGATTCTGGGTCTCCGCCCCCTTCCAATCCAACCACTGGGTCTGCAGACAAATCCAGGGTAGGGCACTGGGACAGGTGAATGAGTGGACATTTACCCGGAGGTGCCGCCATTAGCCAAGATTGCGAGCTTATGCTGCAATTACATCAAGTGACAAAGAGGCCTTTCAAGACGGGCATTCCAAGTACATGCCCCCATGGCGGTCTGCCAGCCCTAACCACCTGGCCTAGTCCTGCCCCCGAGAACGACGCTCTCTTAGGACCCTAGACCCTGCAGGAGTCAATGTTCTGTTTAACACGAGAGCGGTCACTGCGAGACGGTCTTACTGTGTCAGACCCCTTCATGGAATAAGCGGCAAACTTGAAGAGGTGGGGACTGTCCCAAGCGTGGCCCCAGGGCCTGTGCGCCCCCTGCCTTCCCCAGTAAGCTACCACACCTGTTTCTTTTCTTCTCTCTGGGTCTCCCAGGAGTGGATCACGTGCTTCCTGTGAAGGTCCAGCTCAATCTATGGACAGGAGGAGGAACGTGAGGTCCCTGGTGGCTCCACTAACCGGGACAGCGAGCTGCCTTCCAGGCCCTCCCTGAGTGGGCGACACTCCCCGGCTGGCCCCCCACCCAACATCCTCACTGAGTACTTCCATCTCTTCCCACAGGAGCTGCTCGGCCGGGCCCCCTGCACCAGCAAGTGTGTGCAGAACTCCGCTCGGGGAGGGCGCTGGGCTTACCTCTCGTAGTTTGGGCTGGTTCTGCTTCCAGTGTTCGTACAGAAGCTGCTCGGCAATCTGCCCAGGAAGCACAGTGAGGGGAGGAGGGAGCTGTGGGCGTCTCCCCTTGAATCCAGTTCTGTCCCCAGCAGCCAGGGCTCAGTGCTCCTCCCATGATGTGCTCACTGCACCTGGCCTGGCACCCACCACCCTGAGGCCCAGGCCAGACGCCTGACCAGAGCCAGAGAGCAAAGTGCTCTGCCAGGGGCAACATCAGGGACCAACATCTGTTTAACAAAATCGAAAGCTGCCGTGGAGCCCACCCCATGCGTGTGAGAGTGCAGCTGTGCCCCAATGGGGTGTCGGGATCACCAGGGCTTTCTTCTGAGGTACTGCTGAGCGGGCACGGCCCTCTTCCGACCTTCTGGTGAGCAGCTGAGCTTGGGGCAGTAGCTGGCACCGTCCAGGGTGAAACTACAAGGCAGATCGGGCTCTCCATGCCCCCAGCTACTGTGGAAGGGGAAAGACACCACCCCCAGACCCTAAGGGACCACAGAACCAGCACAGAGAGCAAGGTTCTGACCGAATCCTTCAGGAGGCCGTGGATGACAGAGGTAGCTCACACCAACCCACCACTGAGTAAGGACTGAGAGCGCTTCCTAGTCTGAGGGTGCCCATGTGCATCCACCGGCAGGGGTTGTGTGTGTGGGGGGGTTAGGGGGAGGTAGGAGGGGAGTCACCAGCTTCCTCTGCTCCTCTCTGGCTGACTTCAGGTCCCTGTGTCGCTCCTGGATTCTCTGTTCCCGCAGGTTCATGCTCAGCCTCAGCTCCTTCAGCTCCTGGGCCAGCAGCTCCTGCTCCTCCAGGACCAGCTGCCGGAGCCTCTCGCGTCGGGCCTCCAGGCTCCGCCTCTTCTCCTCCTGCAGCTTCTCCCGCTGATAGGCATGCATGCTGGGTGAGAAGGGACCCCAATACACTAACTACTTGAAACACACACGCATGCACACATGGTGGACCGCTGGGCTCTGCTCTGCTGGGGGCTGGGCAGGTCTCCTGTGGTGATACAAACCTTTAATAGTCTGCGTCAACATCAAGAACCTTGATGGCACAGTCTGTTACCAGTTCGGCTGCTAACCTCGAGGCCAACAGTTTGAACCCACCCCAACCACTCCGAGGAAAAAGATGAGGCTGTCTGCTCCCGTAAAGGTCTCAGAAACCTGATATAGGGTCACGATCGACTCAATGGCATCGGATTGGGTTAACCAAACCCAGCATGCCATCAAGTCCATTCTGACTCATATAGACTCGGCGACCCTATAGACAAGAGTAGACTGCCTCTGTGTGTTTCCCAGACTGTAAATCTTCCCCCCCACACACACAGTTTTACTGGCACTTAATCTACATATCCGACTGTAAATCTTTACAGGAGCAGACAGCCTCATTTTCTGCCTACAGAGCGCTAGTAGTTTCCAGCTGCTGACCTAGTGGCGAGCAGCCCAGAATGTAACCCACTACACCACCAGGGCTCCTCATGTAGCAATAGTATCAACTACTTACAGCAAACAAAAAACCATGTGTCAGGGCTACGATATACATGTGTGTAAGTACATGTATCTATGCATATGCATGGAGTCCTTGTGTGGTACAATAGGTTAGCCGTTTGGGCTGCTAACTAAAAGGTTGGAGGTTCAAATACATCCACAGGTACCTCAGAAGAAAGGCCTGGCCATCTACTTCTGAAAGATCATCCATTGAAAACCCGATGGATGGAGAGCTATTAACAAGGAGAGGAACAATGAATAAGCTGTTCTAATACTGATAATGGTGATGACTGACGGCACAATTCTTTTTAATATGTTTAAACCATTGAATTGTATGATATGTAAATTATGTCAATAAAACTTAAAAAAAAGGAAAGACATAAAAACCTGATGGGGCACAGTTCTAAGCTTTACACACGTGATCACCATGTGTGAGTGCCCATTCAATGCCAATTAGTTTATGTGTGTGTGTGTACATGCGCGCACACACACATTTATGTGAAGACATATTAACGATCAGAGAGCGAGCTTATTTATATGAATTGCGACCAATTAAACATATTTATGTGAATGACATACTGACTATCAGAGCGTGTATTTATATGAATGGCATTATAACAGTTATCAGAGTGAGTGTATGTATGTGAATGGCATTGTATGAACTAACACACACCCTACAGAGTAGATTCTGTCTTAGCGTGACTTCAGCGATGAGAAAACTGAGGCTCACTCATACAGCAAGTGATGGGGTTTCTATCCTGATCTGTCTGACTCCAAAGCCTAAGCATTGAGTGAGTGTGTTTACCTGTGTCTCTGTCTTAAACTAGGTCCTCGGCTTGAGTGTGTGTTCATACACAAGTGTGGAGACCCGGAGTGACAAGGAGACTGACTTTTCAGTTCTGCTTCAAACACTTCTGGACATTTTCTCATTCTTACAATGTAAGCCTACGATTCTGTTGTTTCAGTTTTCGGTTGGAAGCTATCACCTCCCACAAGCAAATATAATTTATTCAGTCCCTCCAGGAGATGCGCTGTCAGGCCCAGGCCCCTCCCCACTCCACCTCCCCACCCCCGGGGCAGTCACCTCCGCTGGTAGGAGGTCTGCGAGCTCCACTCGGCCTGCTTGGAGGTGCAGATGTTAGACATCTGGAAGTAGCGGCGGTTCTGGTCCCACTGCTGCCGCAGCCGGGCCTCCTGCTCTCGCTGCCTGGCTAGCTGCTGACCCAGGAGCCGCCCGCTGCACCAGTGGGAGGGCAGAGCCATCTGGGAAGGGCGGCAAGGGCAGGAGAGTGAGCCCAATGGCCAGCAGGAATCACCCCAAGCTCCTCCCCAAACCCTTAGCCACACCCTGGCTGCTTGCTTCGGAATCCCTTGGCGGTCCTTTTTAAAAGGACCAGACCAGTTAAACTCAGGACACCTCAGAGTGGGGCACACGCAACAATGGCATTTAAAAGGAGATTTGCTGTCTGCCAGCACTGCAGGTGGCTGCTTTGGGCCCTGAGGACAGAGACAGGGAACTTGGAGGCCCTGCAGAAAGCAACAGGGCCAAGCATTTACGGGGCATTCGATGGTCATTCTCATCCTTAAACACCCTCCCTCCCCCAATTATTCGGCAGATGAGGAAACTTACATCCAAAGAGGTGACATGACTGCTCCAGGAACACACAGCCACGAAAGGGAGGAAATAAATGGGGCGGGATGCTCATTTACATGGGTGGGAGCCCGAGTCCAGGCCCTGTCAACGGACAGGCTAGGCATTGAAGCTGCCACTATGGAGGGCAGGTCCCTGGTCTCACAGGCGGAGAAAGGACGCCACGGGGCGCAGGGCCACGGGGCGCAGGGCCATCTGGGGCGAGAAAGCGAAGCAGTCTCACCGGGCTGGACGGCTTTCTCCCGGCCTCGCGCCTGCGCCTGAATGCGGGATCTACCTCGGGCGACAGGCCGGGCTGAATATGAGATGGAGCCCCACGCCCGTCAAGTTCCTCACTCGATCCTCGAGGACCGGCAGGAAAATAAGCGGCGTGTCGGGGCCAGTTCTGCGGGGCCCTGGGGGTGTCGTGGGCCACTTGCTAGGCAGCCCATCGCAAGCCCTTACTCGCGAGGAAGACTGGGCTCTCTCTCTGCGCCCGCAAAGAGAAGCCCACAGGGGCGGGTCCACCTGGCCTACAGGGTGGCCACGAGTGGCCATCGACTCGACGGCAGCGCCCGCGGGAGTCGCCCAGCGCGGGCCGAACTCTCTAGAGAGTCGCCAGGAAATGCATCTTCGAACAAAGGCTTGAGACACTTAACGGTCCCCAGATCCGCTACCACCAAGCCGGGCTGCGCCCGACGAGCCCCCGGGAGGGCGGTGGGCAGAGCCGGAACGCCGGTGCAGCTCCGTGCCGGCGGGAACGCGGGCGCTCAGTCCTCGTGTCCCCACGTCCACCCCGAGGACCACTCCCAGGCCGGCTCAGCCTTCCGACTCACGTTTCCCTGGGTTCCGGGGTTTCCCGAGAGACTCCCAATCCAAAGTTCTGCAAGGCGTACAATCCCGTGGCAGGCTGCAGACGCCGGCGGTTTCCCGGCTCGTCGTTCCGGCAACCGCCGCGCGACGGGACGCCGTGAGGACCAAGCTACCTCCGGCGCGAAGCTCAGCGCGCCGGGCCGAGGAGGCGGTCGGCTTTTCTCTGGCGCCCCCTGGTGGTGGACATCCGATCATCCAGCGCAAACCTAACAACAGGTATGAGCAGAGGCATAGCGGGTTATGCACGGAGATGCTAACCACAAGGTCCGAGGTTCGTGCCCACCAGTCGTTCCATGAGAGAAAACCTGAAAATTAGAAATCGTCTCAAGTAGAGATTTGTTGCTTTGGACCTTTATGATCCCAAACCAGATGAATGGCTGGACAATGTCAAGAAGGTAATACATGAAAAATGTCATTAAAAAAAAAGACAGTAAAAAAAAAAAAGACAGTAATGAAAATAAGACACGCAGAAGGTCAGGAGACAACCTAAAACTTGCTCTTTAAAATAAAAGCTGTACTGACATTCACATCGCAGACAATTCGATAATTCGAGTTTATTAAAGAGTTGTGCCATCATCACCACACACAATCAATTTTGGAATATTTTCATCTTTCTTGTACTCACTGTAGTTAGCTCCCTATTGCCCCCCAACTTCTGCCACACCCCCAAGAAAACCATTAATCCAATTATTGACCCTACAGATTTATATTTCCTGGATGTTATATGCAGAAAAACATACCCCCCAAAACTCTACCAAACCCCCCAAAATACCCAACAATTATAATAAGATAAAACAAAAACTCCATCAAAAAAGAAAGCAGGGAAAAGTTAAATAGAACAAATGTTCAATGAGTCCAAAGGGAGTCCGAATGATGAGGAGTTAAACTTGAACCTCACTCCATCTGCTTCAGTCCACTTTCCAATGCGCTCTGATACCAAGGCTGTTCACTTCTTGACTGCAGAGGAGTTTCAGTGAATGGAAGCAATGATGAAGGGCAAGAACTGAGCCCAAAATGAAGGGCAGCTCAAGAAGATGAGGGAAAGCATTATAATGAAATGTGCAAAGACCTAGTCAGAAAATCATAGGGAATTGCACACGCAGCGTGGCTCAAGCTGGAGGAAACTGAACCTGAAGAACTGAAGGAAACGAAAATAAGCCTCGAGTTGCACTATCGAAAGATTCTTTGGGCAAAATATTGATGGATTCAGAAAGCATCCCAAGAAGATGAGGAATGAGTGATCTAAAAGCGGTGGCGAGGAGGGCGTAGGATGCCTGGTGGGGTTCGATCAAGTGCAATGTAGCCTGGAGGAATTACTGAGAGTCGAATGAAGGTCTCACATGATCGTGGGACAGGAGGAAAGTAAAAGAAAATAGAGGGAAAAACTAGGAGGCAAAGGACATTTACAGAGGTCTAAATACAGGCATGCATATATGCAAATATATTTATATATAACAATAGCGACATCGATCCATGTACATATATTTATATGTTTAGTCACCTGACTGTGGTAGTGATGTAACCTGTTGCCAACTTGAGGCTTAAGAGTGAAGGGGTGGAGTTTAGCCTGTCAATCAGGTCGCAGCTTGATGACCTCATTTGGAGCTGCTAAGGGGATAAAGAGCTTGGTGGAGGCAGGACACTCACTCACTCCCGGTGAGACATTCCTACAGCTAGAGCCCTGGAGTACTGGAGCCAGCATGAGATGGTTCCACTGCCATGCTCCACAAGACTTTCCACCCAGTGGCCTGTGAGTTTCCTGCATGTGGCATCATTGCATGTGTTGTGTGAGTCTGAAGAGGAATTTATGAATGAATATTGAATATATGGGCTAATATTGGACTTATGGACTTGATCTGGACTGGATGGGGATGTTTCTCAATTTATATTGCTCTTTTATAAAAAGGTCTTTCTTATACACACATGAGTCTCCCTAGATTTGTTTCTCTAGTCTACCCAGACTAACACACTGACATTCTGTGATGCTCACCTTCCCAACACGATTGCTGACAACAAAAGGGGTGCATAAACAAATGTGGTGAAGAAAGCTGATGGTGCCCGGCTATTAAAAGATAGAACATCTGGAGTCTTAAAGGCTTGAAGATAAACTAGTGGCCATTTAGCTGAGAAGCAACAAAGCCCACATGGAAGAAGCACACCAGCCTGTGTGATCACAAGGTGTCAACGGGAAGAGCTATCAGCCATCAGAAGACCCAAAACAATCATATTGATGTGAATGAGAGGGTGAAGGTGGAGTGGAGCCCCAAAGCCCATCTGTGGGCAATTGGACACAAGGAAGGGACGACTCATCCAGGGTGCAGTATAGCCCAGAGAAACACACAACATTCCTCTAGTTCTTTAATGCTTCCTCTCCCACCACTATCATGACCCCAATTCTACCTTACAAATCTGGCTAGACCAGAGCATGTACACTGGTACAGATAAGAGCTTTCCACACACGGAATCCAGGACAGATACCCACTCAGGAACAATAATGGGAGTAGTGATACCATGAGGGGAGGAGAAAGGGGGAACTGATCACAATGATCGACATATAACCCCCTCCACACACACGCACACAGGGTGACGAACAACAGAAATATGGGGAGACAGCGGATGGTGTAAGATATGAAAATAAAAATAATTTATAATTTTTCAAGGGTTCATGGAGGGTGGGGGAGGGAGGGAAAAAATGAGGAGCTGATACCAAGGGCTCAAGTAGAAAGAAAATTTGAAAAGGATGATGGCAACATATGTACAAATGTGCCTGACATAGCACATGCATAGATTGCTATAAGATCTGTAAGAGCCCCAATAAAATGATTTTTTAATAATAAATTTTTTAATGGAAGGATTATAGAGAGTCACTGTACTGAAAAAAATTCCTTGACATTCAACCATTTTCTAGAGGTTGTGTACGATCAAGAACCAATGATATGAAAGGAAGAAATGCACATTTCACTGAAGGCATTGGCAAAAATCAAGACTCTGGGAATTAATTGATGGAATACCAATCAAAATATTTCAACAAACTGATAAAGCCCTGGAAATGCAGCCAAGGAATTTGGAAGTCAGGCGCCTGACCAACTGATTGGAAGAGACCCACACCTGAGTCCCTTCCAAAAAAAGGTGGGTGTATTGGGTAATCTCATTAATCCTGTATGCAAGTAAAATTCTCCTGCAAAGAATTTAAAAGCAGTCGCACCGGTCCAACAGGGAGCTGCCAGAAATTCCAGCAGGATTCAGCTCAGGACATGGTGTGAGGGAAATCATTGCTGGTGTCAGATGGACGCCTCTTGGCTGAAGGCAGAGAACACCAGAAAGATGTTTCCTTGTGTGGCATTGACCGTGCAAAGGCATTTGACTGTGTGGATCATGACAAGCTAAGAGTACTATGTCTCATGTCCCATGTCTGAGAATCTCCTTAGTGCCAGGCAAACAAGGACACTGGGCAGTTGTCACAGTGGGTGCTTGTGGAAGTTTGGGTTTGTTGTGTGTGTGCAGGGAATAGGGTTGGTAAGAAGGACACTCATGACTATCTGCATGGAAGCGAATGTTCATGGGAAAGCTTAGGAATGGGCAGCTCATACCATCCTCTTTCTTTCTTTTTTTTTTTGGGGGGGGCGGTAAATCTGCGCCACAAAACCTCTTTAAAGAATGCACAGATGTGCTTTACACAATTGATATATGTATGGATTGTGATAAGAGTTGTGTGAGTCCCTAATAAAAAGTTAAAAAAACAACTCTTTAAAATGTTGAAGACCAGAGGACTAAGGCGCACCTGACCCTAGACATAGTATTTCTTTTTTTTCAATCATTTTATTGGGGGCTCTTACAGCTTTTATCACAATCCATCCATCTATCCATCCATCCATTGTGTCATGTACATTTGTACATTTGTTGCCATCATCATTCTCAAAACATTTGCTTTCTACTTGAGCCATTGGTATCAGCACCTCATTTTTCCTCTCCCTGTACCCCACCCCTGACAAACCCTTGATAATTTATAAATTATTATTATTTTGTCATGTCTTACACTGTCTTGACATCTCACTTCACCCACTTTTCTGTTGTCCATCTCCCAGGGAGGAGGTTATATGTAGATCCTTGTAATCAGTTCCTCCTTTCTACCCCACCTTCCCTCCACCCTCCCGGTATGGCCACTCTCACCACTGGTCCTGAAGCGGTCATCTGTCCTGGATCCCCTGTGTTTCTAGTTCCTATCAGTACCAGTGTACATCCGCTGGTCTAGCCAGATTTGTGGGGTAAAATTGGGATCATGATAGTGGGGGAGGAGGAAGCATTTAGGAACTAGAGGAAAGTTGTATGTTTCATCGTTGCTACCCTGATTGGCTCGTCTCTTCCCCGCGACCCTTCTCTAAGGGGATGTCCAGTTGCCTACAGATGAGCTTTGGGTCCCCACTCCGCACCCCCCCCCATTCACAATGATATGATTTTTTGTTTTTTGATGCCTGATACCTGATCCCTTTGACACCCGTGATCACACAGGCAACTTAACCATCGTCACAGGGTCACCATGAGAACCGACTCAATGGTCAGGCGCTTTTTTAGCCCCCAGGTGATAGCACTAGGCATGTATCAATCTGATAAACGCAAACCAAACTCACAGCACTTGGGCCAATTCTGACTCATTGCAACCCTACCGGACGGAGTCGAACTACCCCAAGGAGATTCCGAATCTGCGCATTGTGAAGGAAGCAGCGGCCTCATCTTATTTCAAACGCTGACCCCTAACCCGCCAGTGCCCCCAGGGTTTCTAAAGGATTGCTAAAGACCAGTCCTGACAAGAAGGTTAGCGCTAGCCCCTGGCTCGTGTTTCCTTGCCTACGCAAAGATATTCGACTGTGGGCCAGACAAACGGTGGGAAGTATACAATTTCCGCAGCACTTCACCGTGCTCGTTTGGAACCTGTGTACAGACCGAGAGACCCGGACAGACAGGGTGGTTTAACACAAGGAGAGGTGTGTGTCAGCGTTGTCTGCCTTCCACCTAGTTATGCCATCCGGAGGCTGAGCAGATCATCCAAGCACCTGGCTTACATGAAGAAGAAGGAGGCATCAGGACGGGAGGAAGGCTTATTCCCAACGTGTGCTGCGCACTTGGCATGACCTGGCTTGCTGAGAGTGAGGAGAACTTGAAGCACTTGCTGATGGAGACGGCGGCCTTCAGGGTAGATGACAACCCGATGGGAAGAAAATCACATTTCCCGCACCGGGGCCCATCAGAGATAAAACAGAGAAGAGCTTCAAGCTGCGAAGGGCTTTATTTTTCACACCATCGATGCCGATTGGAAGCCGCAGCCAAGAGATGGGCGACACGCCCAGCATTTGGGTACAGCTGCCGCACAAGACCTCGTTGGAGTGTGGACAAGCAGGAAGGGCACTTTGAGGACTAAGATGCACCCGGCCCTCGCGAGGACATTTTCACTGGAGACCCAAGAAGAATCGCTGCATGGGAATCACGGTGCTGACGAAGAATGGGGAAAGGACCGTGGGCTGCCAGGAGAACCCACGAGTCCGTCTGGGAAGAACATGCCTTAGAGGCCGAGGGGGCCAGAATGTGCCTCCAGCACTTTGGACAGGTTGTCAGGAGAGACCCGTCCCTGGAGAAGGGCATCCTGCTTGGTGAAGTGGAGGGGCGGCGACAAAGAGGAAGACCCTCCAGGAGATGGACGGACACAGTGGCCGTGACCGTGGGCTCAGGCACAGGGACAACTGGGAGGTTGGTGCAGGACCTCAGGAGGGTTCTGTTCTGCTGTGCATGGGGTCGCTATGGGCCGGAGCTGATCAAGCAATACACTTTGTCTTGAAAGAGAGAACTTAGCCACATTAAGAGGCCGAGGACTGCGGGTGAGAGGGGACCCCAGGCAGGGAATAACCAGGAAGCGCAGCCAGGCTACTCTGCTGGGACCTGCCTTTCTCGATGGCCCAGGGCCAAAGGAGACCACGGGAATGAGGAAGTGGATGCTTAGGGGTCAGCTCCCCACTAGATGACACACGCCAGTGCAGGAGGCCGCCCCCACGGCCCTTGCTTAACTATCAGGTGGCCTCGCCAGGCATGTTTCTCCAGCCCTGCTTGTCCCAGCGTTTCAACATCCACCATGCACGCTCTGTCACCCGGGGCTGGGCTCCCCACCCTCCCGGAAGACGAGATGCAGGATGAGACAGGGAGTGCTCAAAGACCCTGAGGGGCCAGGGCTGCCTCCCAAAGCCCCAGTGTGGTTGTGCTTTCATAAGAGCAATCAAAACAATAGGCATGAGAACAAAAATGTCCAAGGTCAACTCAGCCAACACAAGGAGGGTGGTTGAGGGGCTGTCCAAAGCCCGGCGACCCACATGTGTCAGCGTCGAAGGGCCTCCCCTCGGGGTTTCAGTGGCTGACTTGGGGGAAGTCGATGGGCAGAGCATCTTCGCTATCTACTGCTGCTAGATAGGTGCGTCACAAAAGGGTGCCTTTAACAAACAGAGAAATATTTTCTCACCGATTAGGCCACCGCTGCCAGTTCAGGACGTGGGCTCTAGGGGGCAGTCTTTCTCTCTGTTGGCTCTGGGGAAGGTTCTGCCTCTGGATTCCTTGTTTTCCTTCTGTTGGGGTGGCCCCGAGTCCTCCCTCGGTGCCTTCATCTCGCCTTCTCAAAAGAGAGGGACTCCAGACACAGGTGCTGCTAATCCTGCCTCCCGAGCAGAACAAAGACAACCCCTCCCCAAAGGGCTTCGAGATGAGGATTGACCACACGTATGTTGAGGGGACACTGGGACACCTTGCTCCTGAAATGCCAGCCTCTGGGTGAGCAGCCCGGTCTGTTGGCCGTTGGCACCGCCCTGGGGCGGGCTGCCTCCGTCAGGCCTGGCTGCGTGCTCTTTGCACCGAAAGGGACAGTGGGAGGTCGTTACTGGCTTGCTCAGAACAGCAGACACCACTGGTTCAGTCTGCACGAGCCAGCGTCCCCACTTCTTTGATCACGTTGAGGCCTGATTGGGATGGGACATCTCCCCGTCTCGACACAGTCTAGCTGGGCAAGTCCTGCTGAGGCTAAGCCAAGGCTAGTGGGCCCACGCTCCCTGTTGGTGATGGGTAGTGATAAGCTGTGTCAGCCGGATTGATTCTAGAATAAAAACCTACGGCCATCAAGTTGATGCTGGTTGTATAGACAGAGTAGAACTGCTCCTTAGGTTTTCCAGGGCTGTAATTCTTGATGGGAAGAGACGGCCTCCTCATTCTCTCTCAGAGTGGCTGGTGGGTTTGAACTGCCAACCTTCCGGTTAGCAGCACCAGTGAGCAAGCCACTACACCAGGACTCCACTCGAGTCTCTACTAAAAAGTATTCGGTAAATGTCCACCGACCAAGGAGCCCTATGGCACAGTGGTTAAGCAAATTGGTCAGCAGCTCCTAGGCAGAAAGACCAGCTAGGGCAGTGGTTCTCAACCTTCCTCATGCCGCGACCTTCATCCAGTTCCTCATGGGGTGGGGTGGGGACCCGCCCCAGCCCCCCAACCATAACATTATTTTCGTTGCTACTTCATTGCTGTCATTTTGATACTGTGATGAATCGGGCGATCCCTGTGAAAGGGTCGTTCAACCCCCAAAGGGGTCACGACCCACAGGTTGAGAACCGCTGTGCGAGGACAACAGAGTAAGCTGTGGAGTCTTAGAAATCCTCGGGGGGTGGGGAGGTGGAGGCGGTTCGACTGTCCTATGGGATGCCAGTGGGTCAGCCTCAACTTGATGGCCATGGCCTCACTTTGGGGGTTGTCCCGCATACAAGCGATGGAATACGAGTCTGTCAGAAAGCGAGGTGAAGTGGTGATACCTGTGACGACATGGGTGAGCCTCGGAGCCCCACACCGAGCGGAGGGTGAGTGCAGTGTCAGGAACAAGAACTGATGTGGAGAGAGGAGCCAGTCAGGGTGCAGTGTAGCAATGATGAAACATATAACTTTCCTCTAGTTCTTAAATGCTTCCTCCCCTCACCCCCAACTATCATGATCCCAATTCTACCTTAAAAGTCTGGCTAGACCAGAGGATGTACACTGGTACCGATAGGAACTGGAAACACAGGGAATCCAGGACAGATGACCCCTTCAGGACCAGTGGTGAGAGTGGCGATGCCTGGAGGGTGGAGGGAATATGGGGTGGAAAGGGGGAACCGGTTACAAGAATCTACATGTAACCTCCTCCCTGAGAGATGGACAACAGAGAAGTGGGCGAGGGGAGACATCAGACAGTGTAAGACATGACGAAATAATAATAATTTAAGAATTATGAAGGGTTCATGAGGGGGGCGGAGGGAGGAGAAAGGGGGGAAAATGAGGAGCTGATACCAAGGGCGCAAGTAGAAAGCAAATGTTTTGAGAATGATGATGGCAACACAAGTACAAATGTGCTTGACACACTAGATGGATGTATAAGAGTTGTACGAGCCCCCAATAAAGTGATTTTTTTTTTCCAAAACTGATGTGGAAGGGGGAAAATCCGGAAACCCACGATTATGAGTGGAGGGAGTGAGGGGGGGTGAGTTTGGGTTAGGGGCCATTTGAGTTGATGTTGAAGGTGGTGGAATGATTGGAAATGACTGGAAAGAGAGCCAGAGAAATAGGTCTGAATGGAGGAGAGAATGGGCGACAGAGGCCTGCCCTGGCCTGCAGCTCGAGGGGCGGTGGCATGGGCAGGGAAATTGTGCCTTTGCCAGAAGCAGGACAAGCTGCCAGGACTGCGCCCCTGTTGAGCAAGTGCTCCTGAAAAGTCTTCAGACTCCTCGGTGCTTCCCTGGGAACAAACCTCCCCACTCAGTCCTGCCCCCGAGGAATTCCCAACACCACTTCCTCCTGTGGTGGAAGAAAGAGCCGACTGCCACTGATGGGCCATCAGGAGTGAGGGAACACTGCCCTCAAAGCCACCTCTGGGACGAGGAGTCTGTGGGGGGTGGTCCTCCACAAAAGGAGGTCCTCGAATAGGATTCCAGAGCCTGTCCATCGTTACGGGGGCAGCCCACACGAACACGCTCCCATCAAACTCCCCGCCATCGAATTCATTCCAGCTCCTCGTGAACCTGCAGGACAGAGCAGAACTGCCCCTTTGGAGGTGGAGGGGGGCAGGATTCTGAGACTGTCACTCTTCACAGGGCAGACAGCCTTGTCTCTCCCCCTCCAAGAGGGTGCTGGGTTCAAACCTCCGACCTGGGGGTGAGGAACCGACTCACCCCACCAGGGCGCCAACACCACACCAGCAAAGGAGCTAGGGCTCCAGTCCAGATGGGGAGAGATGCGATCCCGCCGCCTACAGTTGGTTTGGCCATTCCCTACTGCTCCAATTGTAGGGTCCTGGCCGCGGCGCTGTGGCCTGGCCTGGCCGGTTTCCTCCAAGCCCGGGCTTCCACGGGAGACTCCAAAGGCCGGGCCCTCCCAACTCCGGGGCTGCCCACTCAGGCACTAGGGTGAGACGTGGCTTCCGCCGCACACCTATGCTGCGCTGTTTAAATGACCACGCACACTGTTTTCACCCAAGAACCGAAACATCGTTGGAATCAACCACCCCCCATCCTTGCCAGCCATGGGCAGAAATAACTCAGGAGAAGGTTCTAGAAGTGATGGCAGCGCTATTTATGCAACTCTCTTTAATACGGCTGAACTATGCACTGTATGATATGCAAATTATATCTCAATAAATTTATTTTTTTCCTTTTAATCATTTTATTGGAGGGCTCTTACAACTCTTATCACAATCCATACCGTACTTCCATTGTGTCAAGCACATTTGTACATTTGTTGCCATCATCATTTTCAACACATCTTCTTTCTACTTGAGCCCTTGGTATCAGCTCTTCATTCCTACCCCACTTCCCTCCCTCATGAATCCTTGATAATTTATAAATTTCTATTATTTTTTCAAATAAAATGACTAAAAAAAAGAGAAATTTCTCAGGAATCTGTTCATCCCCACTATTCCATGCTGACCCTCATGCCAGCCTCAGACTCTAAAGAACTCACTGCCACCAAGTCAATTCTGCCTCAAAGCGGCCCTCTGCTCAACAGAATCTCCTCTGTGTGCTTCCAAAGTCCTGTGGATTTCTGCATAGTCCCTGGGCTAACTGCTAGGTCAGAAGTTCAAACTCAACGGCCATTCCAAGGGAGAATACTGAGGCTGTCTACGTCTGGAAAAGATTTAAAGCCTCAGAAACTCAAAGGGACACCTCTAGCCTGTCCTTTAGTCACTGTGAGTGGAACTGATTTAACCGCAGTGCGTTTGTGAGATTTTAATGGGAACAGACAGCTTCCTGCAACTAAGTCCTCAGGTGAGTTCCTGACCTTGTGGTGAGTCATCTAGTGCTTAACTCATAATGCTACCCGGGGTCCTTAGCATGCCAGCAGCCTGATCTACGTGAACCCACGGACAGGCGTCCCGGGAGGTGGTTATCAGGACCATTCCCATTTTATAGATGCGGAAACCGAGGCTCTGAGAGGAAAAGAGTACAAAAAGCACAGACAAGTCGAGGGCTGGGCTGCCAGGTGAAAGGTGATCAGTTCGAACCCACCACAGATACCTCAGTCTCCCTGGTCCGTGGAAGGCTGCATTTTCAGTGAATCAAGGGACACTTGGTTCAAGTCGGGACGCCCCAGGCGGATTCAGCCTGCATTGAACTCTTTCTGACCACTGACCAGCAATGAGAGACACTTGGTCCTCAAGCAGAGTGTATTTGAAGTGGATGATGAGAAGGGTCTCTAATCAGCCTCAAGGACGTGTCTGACTGTGCGCCAGGTCGAATTTGGGGTACTGGGATTCACATTGCAGGAGGCATGCCGACTGCCATGGCCAGAGGTCCTTGGGCCAATCTTGTAAAGCTTTTCTGTCCTGCAATGGTGTACACATCCCTGTCTTGGTCTCTTTCCTGACTCTGCGCTCCTGCCCGTGCCAGTGATGAACTCATCTGCTGCCAGCTACGATTTGATGCCATTTCCTGGGCTCTCCCTCCATCGCCTGTTTAAGTGGCCGGGTTTCTGTGAATTCTGACGGGGTAGTGGTTATGTATGGGACTGCTAGTTGCAAGGCCAGCAGTTCAAATCCACCAGCCGCTCCTCTGGAGAAAGATGGGGCTTTCTACTCCCGGAAAAGAGTTACAGCCTTTGAACACAGCAACAGTTCCTGTGCCTGGCTGCCAGCCAAAAGGTGGAGTCCACCCAGAGTTGCCTTGGAAGAAAGGCCTGGCGATCTCTATCCCCCTACCACCACCACCAAAAAAAAAAAAATCCATCATTGAAAAGTCAGTGGGGCCTCGTTGTCTTCAGATACACATGGAGCTGTCACGAGTCTGAACGTGCTCAATTTCTATACTGCATGCGGCTGTAGAATTAAAAACAAGGCCACGAGAGCATGGCGTGGCCGTGGCCCACTTTAATCCACCCCAACTGATGCTGGGAGGGAGAGGCAGCCTGAGAAACCGGGATTCGATGACTCCGTTTCGGAGGATGCAATTAACACTGGGTGGGGCTGGTCCCAGAAAACGACACCTCACTGCCCCCGCCACACTGAGCCAATTCCAAGCACAGAGAGAAATTAATGCCAGTGATCAAGCTGATCCTGCAAATCCATTTCAGATGGGGGAGGAGTGGTGGGTGGTGGGGAGTTTCTAAAGGCACACAGGACAAGGATGGGGGCCCAGCCGTTCAAAATATGAGGTGGCGTTGCTGTGTCTGGTGGTATCCCCAGCCCTGCCCCCTCTCCAGCACTTTACCTCTTTATCCTCTCTTGGGAGAAGGAGGAAGCTTCTATTCTGTAGAGTTACGGTCTCGGAAACTCAAAGGGATAGTTCAGTCTGCATCGACTCCATGACAGTTGGTTGACAGTTTTTTTTTTCTTTCACTTCCCCTTTCTCTTTGGTTCAACATAAGCTGTTCAGTTTGTCAGCGAAAAGGAGAGGTTGATCATCTGGAGGAAACACCAGCTTGCAAAAGGCTTCCCACCCTGTCTCCTGTCGATTTCCATCCCGTGCCAATCCCTTCTCTTCCCACAGACGATTGATTGGATCCAAACACCACCCATCCAGGCAGAGAGGAAGCATCCACACTGGGGCTCAGTGAGACTCGCCAGCGCCCCATGGAGAGCAGGCCCCCCCGTGGACGTGGTCAGAGCTCAGGCGACCAGGCAGAGCACCCTCATGCACAGCCTGGCACGCAGAGTCAGAGCTTGAGTGGAGTGCCAACGAAGCCCTGGCTGCAGACAAGGTGGCGACAGCGACCGGGAGTTGTTACCTATGCAGATTGGCCAACCAAATCCTCACCACTGGGCCAGTGGACGCCATCAGCGGAGAAAAGATTGATCTTGTCAAGGGTCTCATTTGACTTTTGGGACCACCGTCACTATTCACGGAGGCAGCAGTCAAGAAATGAAATGATTGATGAACCTGTAGGGACAGCATGCAGAATAAGGGGTTCGTGGGGGGAGTGGGGTATGCTGGTGGTGGTGGGCAACGATGTCAAGAGTCCAGGTTGAAAAAGAATGGAGCAATGGTACATTCTACTTGACGTGATTGAGAAACGGGATGCTATGTGTGTTAAATCCCAATGAATGGAAAAGAAATCCAGCGATGCTTCCCAGGAAGCTCTTTAAAGTGTGAGCCCAGCAGAGATGTCGCTTTGAGGACCACGGCACCCCGGATCCAAGTCGTGGTATCTGCAGGCACCTCGGAAGCATGTGGAAGAACTGGGAAGCACAAGGAAGAATGGATGCCTTTGAACTTCGATGTCCAAGAGGAAGACTGAAAGTACCGCAGACTGCCCGAGCACATCTGCCACAGCCGGAATGCTCCTGAGAAGCCATAGGGCAGCGAGTCATCTCAGAAGGAGGAAAGGTCAACTGGAAATGAGTTTCCCTTCTCTTGTGGGACACGAGCTATTTCAAACAAAGGAGGACAAAAGCGAGGTTGGCAAGACATTGTGTGGCTCACGTGCTTCGGGCGGGCCTGGGATCCGGAGAGACCGGTCCCCGGACGAGGACATCATTGACGGTCAAGCAGAGAGTCAGGGAACAAGAGGGAGACCATCAAGGAGGGGGGCTGACACGGTGGTTGACGCATGACACCAGTTGTGAGGACAGCACAGGACGGAGCCATGGCTCCTTCTGCTGTCCACCGGGTCGCTGTGAGTCAGAAGCGATGGGAAGGTGACCCCACCGAGATAGTGAGGAGGAGAAGAGACGCTTCATGGGAGGAGGGGGAGCCGGGTGGGCACCAGCTTGCTCAGGAGACCCAAGTGAGCATCACTGGTACTAAGACCAAGGAGAGTCACTTGCCTTGCCTTCGCCTGCTGCGGTGAGGGAAACAGGCCTTTTCTGGGGTACCCTTGTCAAAGAGGCACAGACTTGATTTATTTGTAAAGAAACATCCGACCGACTGCCATCCAGGGGTAGCCAGTGTGTCCACTCTTTCTTTTTAAAATCATTTTATTGGGGGCTCGTGCAACTCTTATCACAATCCATCTGTCTATCCATTGTGTCAAACACATTTGTACGTTTGTTGCCATCATCATTCTCCAAAACACTTTCCTTCTACTTGAGCCCTTGGTATCAGCTCCTCATTTTTCCCCTCCCTCCCTCCCTCACGGACTCTTGATAATTTATAAATTATTATTTTTTCATGTCTTACACTGACAGATGTCTCCCTTCACCCACTTTTCTGTTGTCCGTCCCCCTGGGAGGGGGTTATAGGTAGATCATTGTGATCGGTTCCCTCTTTCTCCCCCCACCTTCTCCTTCCCCTCCTGGTATCCCTACTCTCGTTATTGGTCCTGGATTCTTTGTGTTTACAGCTCTTATCTGTACCCATGTCCATGCTCTGCTCTTGCTAGATTTGTAAGGTAGACTTGGGGTCATGATAGTGTTGGTGGTGGGGGAAGCATTAAAGAACTAGAGGAAAGTTATATGTTTCATCAATGCTATATTGTACCCTGACTGGCTCCCAACATGTCCTCTTTCAAGGGCTGGATCAGTCTGGTTTCTGGCTGGAGGCAACTCAAGAGAATAGATGCCACCGGTGTCTCTGACTTGGATCAGTATCCACCAAAGGATGTCCTTTATGAGGGCAACTGGTAGAATTTGAATAGGACCTGAGTTTTAGATGGGAGGTGTTCATCTCATGATTTTGAGGGGCAGCATATGTGTATGAAGGCGTCTTGGTGACATAGTGGGTTCTGTGTTGTGCTCTCAACTGCAAGGTCAGCAGTTCAAACCCACCAGCCGCTCCATGGGGGACAGTGAGGCTTTCTGCTCCTGTAAAAATTTACAGCCAAGGAAACCCATCTCCTTGGGCCTATATGATCATTATGAGTTGGAATCGACTCAATGGCCATCAGGGAGAATGTAGTCACGTAGAAGAATGTCCCTGTTTGGAAGAAATACACATTAGACTACTCAGTAAAGTGGGACATTATGTCAGCAATTTATGCCCACTGTACTTCAGGAAAAAACAAGTTCTTTGTACCAGCCTTGTAACTTGATTGTATGTCTGAAATTGTAAGCGAAGAAAAAGAAATAGGTGTCTTGTGGCATCCCTTTTACAGTTTGGATCATTTGTCAACATCTCCAAATCAAGCGATTCACCTATCCGTCCATCTAGACTCAGCCTTCTGAGAATTCCTAGACTCCTGATCTCCTTGAGAAATCAGGACAGCTGGCATCTGTGGATAGGGACGGGTCATGCGAAGAGCCCAGTGACCTTCAGATGGCCTCGGAGCCCCCAGAGTGCAAAGTCCCCACCATTCCTACGGCTCGTACAACACCCAGTCCACAGCATCCAGTTTGGGCACCCCCCCCCCCCCACCGCAGCCCCTGGTGCCACCAGCCCCTAGTCAAAAGGGAAATGAAGAACTTGTCCCAGAGCAGGTAGAGGAAACATTTATCAGGTGAGTGGGTGACGCTATCCATGGATGGGTGAACCAACTTCCACACCCCATCAACCTAGAATGACCCTCCCCCTACCCCCGCAAGCCTAAGTCTAAGGGCTAGGCGACTCTTGCGGGCTTGAATTACTTGTATGACACATAGTCTCTGGGTGTTTCAGATGGGGTGGAAGACATTGGGAAATCAAGGTGTTGTCTGGTACTCCAACAGGTTGCTGGGCAGGCAAGCGAGGCTTCGAGCAGATGGTATCTAAGGATGCCCCAGGCAGTGAGGTTGGGCAGGAGAGGAACAGGCCATACTTGATAGCTCAGGCTTCTTTCCATCAAAGATCTGACTCGGTGGGTGTCAGAAACAATGCGGTGGTGATGTTAGACCTTCTCTCACTTCAGGAAGGGGAGAAAGAATCACCAGCATTAGTACCACCCACCCAAGGGCAATTCCTACCAGGGTGAAGTCAGCCATGCCTCCCGCCTCCGATCTTTTGACCAATTCTGACACCAGCCATTCATTCCTCCCCCAGCACACCCACAGTCCTCTGCTGGGCTTGGTCATTTGCTGCAATGGCTACACAGAACTTACAGACCCTCCTCCCAGGTATGAGGTCTATTAGGGAAATCATAAGTTATAATTTGGGTTCAGGAATGTACAGGGTACAGTTCTTCCACCAAGACCCTTGGTGTCTCTTGCCGTCTCCAGGCTCCTGGGGCAAGGGGGCTTAGCACAGGGATCTCAGGTCCAACGGATACGCTACCACTCCTGACACTTCCTTCTTAATGACAGGGAGATCCCCCTTTCTACCTTCCAAATGGCTTATTTTATATCTAGCAAGATGGTAAAACGAACTGAGCCCCACTTCAGGGTTCCATACATGGTTCCACCCCATAAGGAAGCCATGTATTTTATTCATATCATTAGCATACAACCTAATTCCTTTTGGTGGGCCAAAAGGACCTCACTTTTGCATAGTCCTACCCAGTCCCTGGGAGCCCTGGGATGTAGTGGATTATGCATGGGGTTGCTAATCAAAAGGTCAGCAGTTTGAAACCACCAGCTGCTCCAAAGGAGAAAGATGAGGCTTTCTACTCCTGTAAAGAGTTACAGTCTTGCCACAATTAGGGGGGGCGAAATTACATGCATAACACGGAGGACCAGGAAGAAGAAAATGTTTTAGAATTGAGTGTGGTGACAATTGTATAACTTCTGGATATGATTGAATTGTTGAACGTGTATGAAATGCTAATAAAACTTTTTTATAAAGAGCTATGGTCTCAGAAACCCACCAGAACAGTTCTACCTTGTACTAGAGCAATAGTTCTCAACCTGTGGGTCGCGACCCCTTTGGAAGTCAAAGGACCCTTTCACAGGACTCACCCAATTCATAACAGTAGCAAAATGACTGTGATGAAAGAGCAATGAAACTAATGTTATGGTTGAGGGGTCCTCACCTCATGAGGAAGTGTATGAAAGGGTCACGGCGTGGGGAAGGTTGAGAACCGCTGCTCTAGAACCACTTCTCTCCTCTGTCACCTGCAAGGTTAAACCGTGACCATTTCATAAGGTTTGATGGCTATTTTACCAGTGATTTCTCACTGGCTTTAGAATACAAACGGAACACCTTAGCATCCCTACCGAACCCAACACACTCCAGCCCCTGTTCGCCTTCCTCAGCTTCAGTTCTACCACTTAGTGCATTCATCTTCCACACACTGGCTCCACTGCCATCACCCCCGCTGGCTACATGCACACACCAAGCTGGTTTTCGTCTTAAGACCTTTGTGTCTTCATATTCTGGGTCATGGGACTCTGTGTCAGCAATTTCCACTCAAATTCCAGTGTCCACCTGAGCCCCACAGACTTTTCTTGGCTGTCATTTAGGAGCCCCAGTGGCATCATGGTTACTCCTTGCTCTGCCAGCTGCAAGGTCAGCAGTTTGAAACCATCAGCTGCTCAGAGAGAAAGACAGGGCTTTCGACTCCCATAAAGAGTTATAGTCTCAGAGACTCCCAAGGGCATTTATACTCTGTCCTATAGGCAGGGTCGCTATGAGTTGGCATTGACTCGATGGCAGTGAGTTTGGCTTGGATTTTGGAGTCTTTATGGAAACAGATCACCAGGCCTTGCTTCCGTGGCACCATGGGTTTGGCGTGTGGGTTAGTAGTCTTGAACTCAGAGAGCCTGCCCCTGACACCCTACACATGATCTCAGCCAGCAGCCCTCTCAGCTAACCTGTGTCACTCCACCCTATTTGATTGTCTTTATTTTGTCCTTATCGGTGTCGGAAATTGTCTTTATGTATTTGCTCACTGGCTGTCTTCCCAATTAGCTTGTTTGCTGAGTGGCAACCTGTGTTTATCTTGGAATGAATGAGAGATTCTCAACACCTGTGTGTTGCATTGCAGGATAAGGTGGGCATTCATTGATTTTTTATTTTGAATGGGTTAGGGCCCAGGTGATCTATGATCCAGGTGGTGAGAAGGTGAAGTTAGGTTGGGGAGGAGGAGGTTAGGTTTTGAGAAAGAAGCCCCAAGTCCCTGATTGAGTTGACCTGTACATTGGGCTGGGTCTAGCACGTAGCATCGGGCTGTTAAGGTCTGACTGGACCCAGGTTTTGGGAACTTGGGGTCCGCATCAGTTGGGTAGTGATTAAGTGCGCTTGCGACTTGAACAGTATCCAAGAGATCACTTTTGGGGAAGTAGGAGCACGGCGTGGCTTGGGTGGGTGGGTGGACTGTGAGTAGCGCCACGCCCCCGCGTAGGCGAGCACTGAGTTCGAGACGGCCCTTCCCAGGCCAAGGTGGGAGCCCACACCCGGGGTGGCAGAGGGCTCGCCTGGGAAATGCCCTGGGGCGCGGGGTGGTGGTGGCGGCGGCGGAGAGGCTCTCTTGCACCGATCTGGACGCGGGCTTCCGCGCCCGGGACGGACGGCCCCGCCCCCGGACCAATGGCAGCGCGGCCTGCGACGGCGGCGAGCGCTGATTGGACGCGGGCGGGGGCGGGGGCGGGGCGCGGGCGGCGGGCGGCGCGCCGGGCTGCTTAGGCGCTCGGCCGGAGGGCGGCGCTGAGCGCCCGGTTACGCGAGCGCGGTGCGCACGGAAGTGGAGACGCTGGCGGCCCCGGAGCCTGCGGCGGCGGCGGCGGCGGACGGCCGGGGGGGCGCTGTGGACGTCCGCGGCGCCGGCTGGGGCATCACTGCTGGCCTCGACCCCGAAATGGCGCTGCTGGCCGAGCACCTCCTGAAGCCGCTGCCTGCGGACAAGCAGATCGAGACCGGGCCCTTCCTCGAGGCCGTGTCCCACCTGCCGCCCTTCTTTGGTGAGTTGGGTGGGGGTGGGGATGGGAAGTCAGGGAAAGGACTGCCGGCCTACAGCCTTGTCCCAGGGGGGCGTCCCGGGGACCTGTTGCCCTAGAACGCTCTCCCGAATTCTGCTCCCTCCCCTGCTCACCCCAATCCTGTTTCTCTGGGCGTCCCTCCAGCCATCCCGTATTCCCACTCTGTGGATCACCCCCCCCCAAACGCTGTCTCCCTAGGCTGTAGGTCCTTCCTCTCTTCTCCAGACAACCCCGAGCCCCCCAAATGCTGCATGTCTGCAGACACCCCCAAACCTTCCCCTCCCCAGACACCCTCTAGTCCTTAGATGGCCCCGTTCTCCATCTTTCCCCAGGTATCCCCTATCCTCCACCCCCGTGTTATTCTCCAGTGTTCCACATCCTCCCATCTGTCCCCAATGGAACCTCAGAAACTTAGAATCCTTTTATTCAGGATCCCAGAGCCCCATGCCCCCCCCCTTCCCCCTCCGAAGCCTCCACGGGGAAGGCTAGATCAAAGTTGGAGTCGCAAAGCTCTCCCCAAATGAAACTCCCTGCTATCTAGTCGATTCTGACTCATAGCTACCCCATGAGATGCGGACTTGGTAGCCTCTTGATGGCACGGTGTTCGGTGTAGGACTGCTAACTGCCAGGTCAGCAGTTTAGAACCACAAGCCCCTCCAAGGGAGACAGATGAGTTTCTGTCTATTTTCTGCTCCCATAAAAAGCTCCAGTCTTGGAAACCCACAGGGGCAGTTCTACCCTGTCCTCCAGGGACACTATGAGTTGGCATCGACTGGATGGCAGTGTGTTTGAGAGGAGCGGCTGCCCAGAGGTCTCCCTCCTTTGGGGATAGGTTCAAGACCAGGGAGCTGCTTTGTGGGTCGACCCAGGGCAATGTTTGGGCACTTGTGCCGAATTTGTCATGCTGAAGAAAGTTCTGGAACCCTGGGTCCCGTGGACCCTCCATCCTCCCCTCCCTTGTCCAACTTAAGCCCTTGATGGAAATTGAGACACTGCAGACTGGTCACCCGCCCTTGCCCTTTGCCTTGTGGGCCCTGGGTAAAGGGTGAAACCTGAGCCATGGCTTTCTTCTCTCCAATGGGGCTCACTCAGTGCCCCGCCCTGCTGGCTCCTGGGTGGCCCTTTGGGAAGATACCAGTCCCCTTTGCCGCCCACAAACTGGCTGAGCCTTAAGGCAGGTGTCTACAGAAGAGATTTGGCGGTTTCCCTCTGATGTGTGATCAGGACTTGTGGGCAGTGGTTCCCTCAATTCGTCACTGTCACCTCTTCGGCCTCAGTGTTCCCATCAGTGAAATGGGCATGCTGGCCTCCTAGGCTGGTCACGGGGAATAAAAGAGATTGTGTGTGTGTGTGTGTGTGTGTGTGTGTATCTCTGCTAAGAGGTAAATGGTGCTGATGTAAGTTTCTGGATTCAGTTTTGGTTCCCACCGAGAGCAGATGGTTGATTAACCAACGTTTCAGTGCGTGAGGCTTTCTGGTCCCTATGATTCTCAGACCCCAGTAGGCCACCCGAGCAGGAAGCCTGGTCTCAGTTAGGTCCACTGCCCGGTCCTTAGCACCTAGAGCAGTGTCTGGCACACGGCAGATGTCCGGCCAATGCTTGGCGAAGGTGCCGAGTTTCTTGGTGTCCATCAAACAGTGTTGTGGTAATCCTGAACTACTTCCTAAGTGGGGGCTCGGGAGCTTGACAGCGTTAGCATTGAGGAGCGGTCGATTTGTGCAGCCAAGTTGTAGGTTCTGTTTTCTGTTGGTTCTTTGGATACTTGCAGGTCAGAGCCAGCCTGCCCTGGAGAAGCTTTGCAAGCTGGTGGTTCTGAGGCCCTGTGCTCGGATTGACTGTGCTCCCAGGGGACATTTGGCTGTGCCTAGAGACATTTGTGGTCATCACTATTGATATCTCCATCTCACGGGTAGGGGCCAGGATCCTAAGATGCACAGGCCGGCTCCCACCACAAAGAGTGATTTGGACCCAGGTGGGGAAACCCCAGGCTAAGCCCTGTGGTCCCTTCCTGCTGCTTTCCACTCACAAGGGAGCGGTCACTTCTGCACTTGGGGCTCCTCCGGGAGATGCAGTTTTCAGACTGGTTTTCTAGGGAGGGGGGAGGCGGCCGCTGAAATCAGCTGCGATCCGGTGCCAGCTCTGCAGTGCATCTCCCCTGCCCCCCCACTTCCCCTGGTCTCAAAGGACCCTTGTCTTGGCGACAGTCCCCATGCCGTGGGCTGGCACATCTGCTAACAGAAGTGCTGTGTATTCAGAAGCCTCAGGGGCCTGGCCCACGAAGGGTTAGCTCTGAGCGTGGGCTCAGAGCCCTTCACCCCAGAGGGCAAGTCCCAGCGCTCTGAACAAAAGCCAGCATCTGGACTTCCAAAATGGGAGGGTCTTGTGAGGGTTCGGAGTGGAATCAGGAGGTGGGGGTGAGGGGTGGGGTGGGGACCCTGTCAGCTGTAATCAGGGGCTTGGCCCACATGGTGAGAGTGAGAGGTCAGCTGGGTGCCCTGGACAGGTGATGCTCTCTTGAGTGGAGCTGCCCTGGCAGTGACACTTCCCTCCAGATTCGTGCCGATGCTGTTGCCGTGTGAGACCGTGCCATTCTGGACTTTCCCGTGCACTGTAGGATGTTGGCTGGCAGCCTTGGCCTCTGCCTGTTAGA
Source organism: Tenrec ecaudatus (assembly GCF_050624435.1). Taxonomy (NCBI): domain Eukaryota; kingdom Metazoa; phylum Chordata; class Mammalia; order Afrosoricida; family Tenrecidae; genus Tenrec; species Tenrec ecaudatus. The sequence continues at coordinate 16,681,541 of NC_134545.1, forward strand.
TGCTAGGTGTCACCACCCCAAGGTGACAGACCACAGCCATTGCTGTGGAGTTGATGTTGCATCAACCCCACATGTTACAGCATAGAACTGCTCTCGAGGATTTTTGTTGGCTGTTCTTTCTTGGGAGCAAATCACCAGGCCTTTCTTCTGCAGCACTGCCAAGGAGGTTCAACCCACCAACCTAGTACGAACCTACAACCATCGAGTCAATTCTGACTCAGAGCAAGCCTCTCTAGGGTTTCTGAGATTGTAAATCTATGGGCACGGGGAGATTCCTCTTTTTACTGTGAAATGGCTGGTGGGTTTGAACGGCCAACCTTGCAGTTAGCAGTCCAGTGCTGATCACACCAGGCCACTGGGGATCCTTGAATTAGTAGCCTCCAATACCATGTGCATCACCGAGGGACTTGGTTTCCCTTTGTGTGCAATCCACTGCTGGAAGATAGACCAAAAAAGCCATGGAGTCATGCTGACCCCAAAGGACAGGGTAGAACTGCCCCGGTGGGTTTCCAAGACACTAACTCTTTACAAGAGTAGAAAGGTTCATCTTTTTTCCTGTGGTTTCTAACTCCTGGACCTGTGGTTAGCGGCCCAAGACCTAACCAGTTCGCCAGCAGGGCTGTAAGATATGAGTGTGGCAAAAACTCGACAGCTTTCTGTTTCCATGTTTTGTTTCTTTAGTTGCATTAAAAGTGAAATCATTTTATTAGGGGCTCGTACAGCTCTTACCACAGTCCATCCATCCATTGTGTCAAGCACATTGGTACCTATGTTGCCATCATCATTTTCCAAACATTTGCTTTCTACTTGAGTCCTTGGTATCAGCTCATTTTCATCCCCCATACCCCCTCATCATGAACCCCTGATAATTTATACATTTTCCTCTTTAATTGTATTTTTATAATCGTTTTATTGACATATAATTCACTTATCACTCTGATAGATCATATCATAAAGAATTGCCCGATTATCACCACAGTCGGTCCCAAAACATTTTTGTCCTTCCTTGTATCCATAGCTACCAACTCCCCATTGCCCTTTCCCCCTTCCCCCCACCCCCATGAAACCATTAATTCAGTTCCTACCTCTATAGACCCACCCACCCTGCATTTCATACCCTGCAAAGCAGGCAAGAATTTGAATCGTATTTTTTTTTCTCCTTTTGTTGTTGAGAACAAACACATCAACTCAGCATTTTCTGCACACGCACTCCGGGCTACTGACTCCATTCTTTGAGCCGTGCAGCCAGCCTGGCTAGGCCTCCTTGTACGAATGGGTCCCCTCCAGTCACATGAACTCTCCACCCGCTAAGCTTCCCCTCTGATCTGTTGTCAGCTGGGTGTCCAATCAAAAGCGTCGGATTCCGGACGTGCACCACGCTCAAGCTCAAAGCCAACCTTCCTTACCCAGTTATGCCCAGCTATTGTCTAGTTTGAAGACGACTCCAGGCATCCTTTAGGCCTGTGGATTAAAGAAACTCTCAGGGCAGGCAAAGCCGTGCTTCTGTTTTTTAATCGCATTCTGAATTTGAGAGTGAAGGGTCACGGGGCAGGTCATAGTTTCGCAATCCTCCGCCCCCCTCACCCCGCCCTTCATACGCTTGTTGACTCAACTCACCCATTGCCTGAATTCCCCTCAAGGCCGCGCCGCCCGCTTCCCCCACTTCCAACTCCCTGTGTCCCTGTTGCCATCCCTCCTGTTTTCCCAACGCTCTGAACTTAGTTCTTTGGTCAGTGCTGCCTTTTGCCCTGAAAGGCAAGCGAAAAGCGGTGCCTTTTCAAGAAGCATGTAATGAAAAGACGCCTGTCGCAGCCGGAATGCGTCCGGCGGAGACTTGTCAGAGCAGGAACAGGTGAATATTTTCCACTTTCTACGAACAATAGAAAAGTAGTAAGACCGCACCCTGGTAAAAAATCAGGACACCTGACCAACCAAGGAGCTCCCTGGAGCATCAGCTCTCACGGGTTTCTGAAGATCTGCCGGCTTTTAGGAGGTGCTTAATCTGTATTCAGTGCCCAAACCTAACCCACTGCTGTCGAGTTGATTCCAACTCATAGCGACCCTGTAATACAGGGCAGAGCAGGCCTGCTCTTGTGGGTTTCTGGGCCTGTGATTTTTTTACCGGAGCGGACAGCCTCCTCTTTCTCCCTGAGGGCCCCTGGTGGGTTTGAACCTCCAACCTCACGGTTAGCAGTTGAGTGCTTACACGGCAGTGCCACTAGGGTTCCAGTAGTCAGGGCAGAGTGCTCAGTGCAGATTAGCCCACAGCCCAATTTTCTCATAGCTTTTTGACATTAGGTGTGTTCAGAGAGAATCTGGCGTTTTAGATTACTTCTTTCCAGATTTAAAAAATTTTATGGAGGGGGGAAGTTTATGGAAAACGAACCCCCTGATTTTTGCACCCGACAGCATAGCATGTGGGTGTCTTTCCATGCGTGTGGTCATTTTTTATAGGTACCTGGCATTCCATGGTTTGAGTGTGGCCATCCTCTGGTTGGGGAGCCCTGGTGGCGTAGTGGGTTGCACATTGAGCTACTTACCACAAGGTCAGTGGGTCGAACCCACCAGCCGCTCAGCAGGGGAAAGATGAGGCTGTCTGACCTGTAAAGATATACAAAGTCTCAACTGATTGTGGTAGCACTGCTTGATAGGATTGAACTATGGCATGTTGTGCTATCTGTAAGAGCTCCCAATAAAATGATTAAAAAAAAAGATTTATAAAGTCTCATAAACCCCACGGGGCCAGCTCTATTCTGTCCCACAGGGTCGCCAGGTTAGAATGGACTCTTGCCTGTTGTTTGTCCCTCTGATTAAGCAGCACCTCCTGCTGGTGGGCTCTGGCATTGCGTTTCCTTTTCAACTGAGCCAATGCCAAAGGAGCCCAGGTGGTGTAGTGGTTATATGTTGTGCTGCTAACTGCAAGGTCAGTAGTTCAAAACCACCAGCCTCTCCGAGGGAGCAAGACAGGGCTTTGTACTTTCATAAAGAGTTACAGTCTCAGAAGCTCACAAGGGCCGCGCTGAGTGGACGTTGACTCTATGGGAGTGACCCATTTTGAAAGGACCACAGCCTTGCCCAGATCAGAGTGGTACCTCTGCCAAACCTTCGCTGGTGAAGAACTGGTGGGGCGTGGGGGTGGGCGTGGGGGAGTCTTTCTGCAGGGTGTGGGCTGTAGGCCATCCTCCTCCTGTTTGCCGGTTTAGTTAGAGAGGGTACCCCACTCTTCCTGTCTCCAGCTGGAAGCTTTTGAGTTTGACAGGTTTTACTTACGGCCACCCAGAGGCCAGCCTTGGGTCCACCTGGCTTCTCTACCTTGACCCAGTAACCAGATCTTATCTCTGACTGATCGGTTTGCACCCCTGACTTCTGTGAGGCATGCGCTGTCATGTTTTTCAGGTCAGGGATGCTGCTCCGGCCTCGCCAACTGCGGGGGGTGGGGTGGGGGAGTTTCGATGTCATCTAGCCTAGCCGCATTGCTCCCTGTGCAGGACGGGTACTGGTGCTCCCTGGAGGCTGGGCGATGCTGGGTGCCCATCAGACTGGGCTTGGCAAACTTAGGGGGGGAAAAAAAGCAGCAGCAGCCAAACTCGCTGCCATTGTTCGATCACCACTGTGGGTTTCTGAGGCTCTCACTATGTATGGGAGCAGAAAGTCACATCGTTCTCCCCCAGAGTGGCTGGTGGGGCTCAAACCGCTGACCTTGCGGTTGGCAGCTCAACGAGTCACCCACTCCGCCACCAGGGTTCTTTTGCTTCTGACTCATAGCGACCCCGTAGGACCAAGTAGAAGTGCCCCTGTGGGTTTCCAAGACAGTAAACCTTCCGGGGAGCAGAAAGCCTCCTCTTTCTCCTATGGAGTGGGTCGTAGCTCTGAACCTCTGACTTCAAGGTTGGCATCCTAACACATCGTCCACTAGGACCTTTCTTAAAAGGTCCTGCCTAGGGTGAGCCCAGGGGACTGGCTTCCGTGTGTGACACGTGCCAGGCTCCCCCATGGCAGACGGGGAGCATGGATAATCATTTGTTTACCAATCAAAGGCCAGAGAAGCTCGGTGACTTGCTCAGGGGCCCTAGAGTAAGTGACAGTAGAACTCAGGCTTCTGGACCCCACGTGCAGTGGGCTCCTCTTGTGGAAAAGCCCCCCACACCCCTGCCCCAGTGAAGGGACTGGCACTGCTTGTGTAAGACTGGGACGCAGACCGGATCTGCCTGCGGAATGCCTGCTTATTTGAATGCAAATGAGACCGACTCTAATGGTGGTGTTGGAAGCCTCTGGTAGGGATCCTCCCGCAGCAAACAGGTCAGTCCTTCCTGTAATTGGGACACCCCAGGCTTAACGATCAGGTTCAGCCCCAGCTACGTGCCTCAGTGGGGCGGGGGGTGGGGGTGGTGACGTGTGAGTATGCAACTCCCCATCTTCTCAGGAGCATGTCCCCAAGGCAGCTGGCTGTTTTTAAGGCTATTGTGTACCGAGCCCTGGTGGCGTCGTTGGGCTGCTAACCAGAAGGTCAGCAGTTCGAAACCACCAGAAGGACCACACGCTCTACCCCTATAAAGAGTGACAGCCTAAGAGTCCCACAGGGCCGTTCTACCCTGTCCCTTGGGGTCACTGTGAGACAGTGTCGCCTTGGTGACAGCCAGTTTGTTGCTTTCGCTACCGACTACATCTCCAGTCTTCAGTGTTCGATGTGCCTGCACCTGCTGTCACCTCTCAGAGGTACCAACCCAACTGCCATGGAATCACTCAGTTCTGGCTCTTGGCGGCCCTAGGGTCGCAGAGAAGAGGAACTCCACTGGGCTGCTCAGCACGCAGGCTCGAGATCCGCCCTCCTGCCCCGCAGCCCCGGAGACACAGGCATCAGGCAGCAAGAAGCCACTCAGGGTCTTTGGGACACAGTGCCAGGAATTGGGCCCAGCTGGCTGGCTTGCGGAAGGCCACAGTGCCCGGCTTTGCAGGGTGAAGGCCAGTGGCCCTGGTGATAGCAATCAGATCCTGCGACTGCAGCTAGCAGTCCGGCCCTGAGGTCAGGGGCCACGGCCAATGGCCAGGCCAGCATTGCTGCCGGAAAGATAGGAAGGAGCCAGGCTCTGCTCCAGTGCTTGCCCTGTCCCTAGCCCTAGGCTGTTCTCTGCTCCCCTTGCGGCTCAGGAACTCAGAGCCCACCATGGGCCAGGGGCCCGGCCCTCCTGAGACTCAGCAGAATATAGATACCCAGCCCATGATAGAAGACTGCATGGACAAAGGCCTCTGTTAAATAGAGCGCACCACCCCTTTTTGAAAGGCCCCCTTGTGCCAGTCCTCAGCCTCAGGTTGTCTTACTTTCCCCGAGAGGCTGAGCTGGTGTGTTTGTTCGCTGCTGTGAGTGCCCCCACCGGTGACAGGGGTAGACCGACCCGTGCCTCTCCGGCTGGCCCTTGAACTTTCTGATAGGGCTTGGATGGAGGCGTTCCATTCAACAGATTAGATGCTTCCGGTGTTTCTCGTCCCTGATTGCCATCCCCTCAGTGTGACCACTCTGTTCCACTTCCTCCTGGTGGTTCCTGATCTCATTCCCAACTTCATCCCGGGGAATGTCCGGCAAATAAGACCGACTTCCCATCTCAAATGGTTGCTTGTACTAAGGCAGCGAGCAGTTCTCAACCTGTGGGTCGGGACCCCTTTGGGGGTCGACCGACCCTTTCACAGGAGTCGCCTGATTCATCACAGTAGCAAAATGACAGTGATGAAGTAGCAACGAAAATAATGTTATGGTTGGGGGGTGGTCACCACATCATGAGGAACTGCATGAAGGGGTCGCGGCATTAGGAAGGTTGAGAACCACTGCTCTAAGGAGTGGGGACTTCTCTACTGTCCTGTTCACCTTACAGACCTGCCTATTGTTTGGCTGAAAATCGAGCCACCTGAGGGGGACATTGGAGGCTGTGGGGTGGAGGGTGAGTTCATTTCTAGGTCTGTAGGTTATGAAGGGCCAGCGTTCGGGGAGTCTCCCAGTGTCTATTCAACCAGTAAGCTTGGACTTCCTTATGTTTTGGAATTTTGTCTGTCCCACATTTTTCTCCCATTCAGCACCTTCTGATATGATCCCTTTCGAAGCTGGGTACTGTCAGGTTCTTCTGCTTCCGGAAGCTGGGTACTGTCGGATTCTTCTGCTTCCGGGGTCCTGGAAACTGAGCTGGTGGCTGGGTCTGTTCCGACTCCTGGCGGCTCCATGTCTAACAGCGCAGAACCCTGCCCTGCCCTGCGCCATCCTCACAATTGTTCCTACGCTTCAGCCCATTGCTGCAGCCACGAAGTCCACGCATGGCACAGGCTGCTTGTTGCTAGGCTCTGACTCAAAGCACCCCGTGTACCACCGAACAGAGCACCCTGCCCCTTACACGGTTCAGCCGGCGTGTCGTTCTCGCTCATTGTGCCCTGCTCCTCCCACGTCACCAACCAGGATGCCCTTCTCAGAGACTGGCCCTCCTGATGACATGCTCGAGGTAAATGAGACAGTGTCTCTCCATCCTCGTTCCTAAGGAGCATCCTGTCTGTAATTCTTCCGGCATGCTCAATGTCCACCACACGCCATAAGCCAAGGCTATCAATTCTGTGGTCTCCCTTGTGTATTTGGAAATTGGGAAGATTTGCATCGGGCCCCCTTTTAAGTCTTCCCAGTGACAGCCTGGCTTGTGATCACGTTGGCGGCAGACTTGGCCGAGGTGAACACGCCGTTAGATTCCTTGACGGCTGTCTTCGTGGGCAGTGATGGTGGGTCCCAGAAAAGGGGAATCCTTGACTTCAGTCCCCTCTCCGCTTAGCACGCTGTTGCTTTTTACTGAAGGCTGTAGTCTTTGATCCTCCGCAGCAACGATGTGTCATCTGCATATTCATTAGCGCACTGTTAATGAGTCTTCCTCCAATTCCTGGTGCCGAGTTCCTCTTCATATCACCCAGCTGTTCCGCTTCTTTGCTCAGATTGGCTAAGTGTGGTGGGAGGAAGCCACCCTTCTTTGCCTTTCCTGATCTTAAACCACACGGTTTTGTGGGAATGACCACCCCTTGGTCCAGGTCTAGGTCCAGGTCCAGGTCCGGGTGCAGGTCCGGGTCCAGGTCCAGGTCCACGTTCAGGTAACACATGCTCCCAAGCAAGTACTCCGGAATTTCGGATTCCTCACGGTGCCTGTTTTCCGGGTGCTGATTCTGTTGTTGAGATGCTTTCTAAATCCAGATGGGATACGCTCAAGGTGGTATCGGACACAGAACAGGTGCTTCATAAGCATCTGTGGATTCAGTTAACCAATCCCCGGAGGTGAGCTCTTTCTGGCTACTGACCATGGACTTGATTCTAACTCATGGGGGCCCCAGGTGCGCAGAGGTGTTTCAAGCGAATCCCACAAACCCCACAGAAACACTGCATGGTCTTTGCAATGCTAGGATTCTACTCTCCGCAGTCAATCAGAAATGTATTAGGGGACACAGGTTCAAACATAAACTCCCTTTGTTCCCTCTCCACACAGGCTGTCAATTGGGGTGCCTCACACAGGAGGGGGGCCACTAAGCCCCCAAAGGGAAAGAGTCCCACAGGCAGACCTGAAATAAAAGTCTTATTTTACGGATCCGGATCTGGGTAGATGCTGGGTCAGCGTCCTGCAAGGAAGATCACCTTCCCGTTGGGGAGCTAAGTGCCTTGTCAGCAAGTCCATTGCTTCTGGGACCCATGGGTGGTGGTACTTCCTCCAGCGAGGGACGCTGCCTGAGAAGCCCTGGGAAGTAGCCGTCACCAGGAGGACCCCATCACAGTTAGCTCAAGCTGGGGGCGTTGGGTGAGGGAGTGCTGCTACTATGCCTCTTGGTCTGCAGAATTTAGTTACCAAGTACAGGGATTAGCCAGCGTTGGTTTTTTTACCTCTAGCTGTGAGCCTTCTGAGATGGCAAGCTGCTAACATCCTCTGACCCCGGACACAGCAGGACAATATGTATGTTGACCGCCTCCAGGAGAGACTGCTGCCCAGTGGTCTTGTTCTGCTTGTAAATCCCGTTTACCCGTGAGTCCTTGTGAACATCGGTGCCAGGGGCTACTGATACTGACCTGGTCAGTGAGTTCCTTACACCTCAGGGCCTGTCATATCTCTCCTTTCCAAGCTCACAGTCTCTCTCTCTATATATATATATGTTGGGTTGTGACTTGGCTGTCCTTTTCCGGCTCACTGTCTAGTAATTTTTTAATATTTAAAAAAATTCCTATGCGGATAACAAGAGTAGGACTGCACCTTGAGATTTTCCAGATGGTCACCCTCTGGAAGCAGCAGACTGCCAGGCCTTTCTGGGGAGGTGCCTCTCCGCGGGGCCACCCACCAACCTCTCTGTTCGTCAGCAGTCGAATGCTTACCCAGGGTCCTGCCTGCATTCTCTCTTTCTACTGTGCCGAGCGAGCTCATGCCCCATTTCACAGAAGAGGAAACCAAGGCAGAGAAGTGGAGGGACAAGACAGTCCCACAGCCAAAAAATGGCCGAGCAGACTTTGAACGAGGTCTGGTCGTGAGCTAGGAAAGAGGCCTCCCAAACGCTGGCGTCTTCCTGTGGGCTTGCTCTGTCTGGCCCCATAGAATGGTCCTAGAAGGCACAGCTCTGCACTTCTTTTGTTTAATTTATCCCAGTGCAAATACTGCGTGCTGATGGTTTGATTCATTGTTTCCCATGTAAAATGGCCTGGGGAGATGTTAAGCCGGACAGTGTTACTTTGTGACAAGGCGGCATTTCCTTGTGGAGTGTTAACTGTATCCAAACTCTGAGCTCAGAAGTTACTAGAGCATCTCAATCCCTCCCCTTTGCTCCCCCACACTGGCAACAAGCCTATGTGGATACACTGTGACCCTACAGGACAGGGTAGAACCGCCCCTGTGGGTTTCTGAGGCTGTCAATTTTTACTGGAGCCCAAAGCCTCACCTTTCTCCCGCAGAGTCACTGGTGGATTTGATCTGTCAACCTTGCAGTTAGCAGCCCACCGTGTTAAGCACGACATCCTCAGCGCTTCTTTCTTCTTGCTCAGAGATGATTCGCTCTCTGCTTGACGTGCCCCAGGCCACCTCCTGCCTCCCATCCGAGAGCCCTTCCCTATCATACTGTTCCTCAACCACCGGGCACCCGCAGGACACACAGCAGTGGTCCCGGCCCCTTTCTTGTGCGTGGGGTCAGATCCCGGGGCCAGTTCAACCCCAGTTAGCAGCCACCATAGTGCTTCTCAAGCTGTTGTTTCATGGCAAGGGACTTCTAACTCTGAACCAAATCCGTCAGACAGACAGTCGTGTCTGTTCTTCCCCCCTTTCTCCTTTGAATTTCTTAACCGTTGGCTTCCTGCTTCTCTGGATTTCCTCTCAAAGGAAAGGTCTACCTGTTAGAAGCGATCACGTGACACCAGATGAATCCCAACGTGTGACGATGACCCATGTTTCCCCGAGTGGAACAGCTCCCTGGGGTGCTCTTGACTCTCATGTCAGTGGGAGGAGCCCTGGGGGTGAGGCGCTCTGCTGCTGACCCCACGGCCACACTGTCAGCAGTTGGGACCCCCTGGCCACTCCTCAGGGGAGAAACATGCCAACCTGCTCCCGTAAACGAGGTGACCCACAGCGGTACTTCTGCTCGGCCCTGTGGGGTCACTCTGAGTTGGAATCCTCTCGAAGGCAGGGGTTCGGGTGGTGGTGGTGGTGAATCTTTTTGGAAGTAGTTTGCCAGGCCTTTCTTTTGTGGCACTGCTGGGTTCTAATGGCCCCCTTTGAGTCGAGCACAGACAGTGGGCACCAGTGTATACATGGTGTGTTATAACAAGATCTGGGAGGGGTTCAAAAAGGTTATGGAAAAACAGAATGGGAAGATACTGAAGTTTCCCCATGGACTTTTTGAAGTCGTTTCCCGCCCCCCCCCCCATCCCCCAGACATAAGAATAACATTTACGATGGCACAGATAACAATCCTTTTCGTGTTAGGGAGCTCTTACTGTGTGCCAGAAACCGTGCTGGTCCCTATGTGGGTACAACCTTCCGTAGGTCGCACAGCATCCTGAGAAGCAGTGGGGGATGCGGGTGGGGGGGGGTGTCCATAATTAGCCTCATTTTCCAAAGAAGGGAATTCAGAGAGGCAATCAGACTTCTCCCAGGACACAGAGTGAAGTGAGAGAATGCATTTTCCAAATGGTATTCCCAATTCAAGGTTGGATTTTCCAAAGAAGGCTGTTTTTGTTTACGTTTTTTAACCCCCTTCCCAAATTATGTCCGGAGACAGAGATGTTGATGGGAGGTGGGGGTGGGGTGCCAAGCCCGCCTTGATTGGTTTTATAGACATTCTCCTCCCTCCTTCCCTCCCTCATCATGTGGTGACATGCAGCGGGGCGGGCATCTGGGGAAGGTGGGCAGTCTCAGGGCTCTGGGCTCTTCAAACACCAGCATCGGTGTGAACCGAGCCCTCTCTCCCTGCTGCCTTCCCCTCGTAAATTAATAAATGAGGCATCTTCCGCTGCTGTAATTTGAGTGCCTCTCATTATGACCCTGTAACCCAGGACCTGTAAAATTAATCCATCCATGTTCTTAACAACCGAGCTGTTACCGAGCGATGAAAAAAAGGGAAAACTCCTGGATTTGAAACAGAACCTGTTTTGCAAGAATGTTGTAATCCTGTTCTTCCTTTCTGGAAACCCCCGTTGATGGGTTGGGTTGGATATTCTGCCCTGAATCACTCAGGCTGACAGCGGTGAAGCCGTGTTTCTCCCGAGAGGAGTTGAGTGTCTTTTGTTCCTGAATGAGAACTCTTACTGAACTGTTGCCTTGGCCATCTGGCCTGCTGTCGGCAGTGGCACCTGCGCTCTGAGATGCTCCTCTGACCTGGAGGGCTCTGAGGGATGTGCTGTGCTTTTGCTCCGGGAGCCCTGGGGGCATCATGGGTTACATGCTGGGCTGCTAACTATAAGGTCAGGCGTTCGAGACCACCAGCTGCTCCTCGGGAGAAAGACGAGGCTGTCTGCTCCTGTAAAGGTTTCCTGCTCCGTCCTAGAGGGCCGCACGGAGTTGGATCGGACTCACCGGCCGTGAGTTTGTTTGCACGCTTATCTGTTCGTTTACTGTATTTAGAATTGGTGCCCAGCCAAGTTGCTTCTCTCAAGTTCAAGGACCACGTGGCAGCTAGTGCATTTTCAATTTCAGTCTAACTCCTCAGGAAAGAACCTAGATTCAGGAGGGGGTGTATTAGAGGGCTGTTTGCTGTGCGGGTTGCCTCCTCAGTCACTGGTCCACAGGCCTCTGAGGAGATGGAGGAGTGTGCAGGCGCAGACCAAGGCCCGGCTTGACCTCCGACCTCGTGGAAAAGGACAGTATACCATGGGGCAGAGCCCTGTATTCCTCCAGCCACCTAGACAGAGCCGGGGAGAGCCACCTCTTGGACCTAGTGTATTTTCTTAAGACCCAGCTCCTGCCTCTGGGCAGGGGGGAGGGGGGATGATGGACTAGCCACAAACCTCTCCAGGTCCTCGCCACCTCCTTTTCTTCTAGAATGTTCCAGAAAGTCTGTCTGTCCACTCTGCCCACATGGAGAGGACCCCAACAGGAAAACCGGAAAGGATTTTAATCCACACAAGCAGGTTCTGGGTGGCACTTTAAAGAAGAACATGGAAAATAACAATAATTTATAATCTATTAAGGGGCCACGTGGGTTGGGGGTGGGGGGAGAGGCGAAGAGGAGCTGACACCAAGGGCTCAATAGAAAATCAATGTCTAGGAAAGGATGGCGGCAACATGTGTGCAGATGTGCTCGATACAATTGATGACGGATTGCTACAAGAGCCGAAAGAACCCCTGAGAAAGAGTTTTAAAATAAACAAAATATAAAGAAGAGCCCGCTTGTTGGGGCCACAGTATATGTCAGCCAGTGGAGAAAGGGAGGGAGCACGTCTGGGGCAACCACAGAACTGGCCGGACAGGAAAGGCGATATTGGGGCCCGACTGCATTCCGCAGGAGCGGGAAGGCTGAACAACTTGCTGAAGAGGTGCGGAGTTCTGCCCGGGGCTGGGGTGGACTTGAGTTTAAACTAGCAGAAAGGTGCCCACAGATTACCATCATTTCTGGTCTTCCTGTCCCGTTCACACAGACAGACGGGGAACATTCCAGAAACAACAAATAAAGGACCAGGTGCAGTACAAACCACCTTCTCATTGCCGTGGCATTACGACCCTCCCCGTAAGACGGGGTAGAGCTGCCCCTGTGGGTTTCTGAGACTGTACCCCCTTCCCTGGAGGAGCAAGCCTTCTCTTTGTCCTGCGGAGGAGCTGGTGGTTTTGAACCGCTGACTTCGTGGTTAGCAGTCCAACACGGATCCCCGGGACCCCGGGATTGCGTCTCCGGTCCCAGCTCTCAAGGTGCAATCTCGAGCCAGTCACCGAGCTTCCCTGGGCCTGGCATCTGAGGGCCAAACCCAAGTGCACGGCCTCTGGTGGGAAATATGGACCGGTGTCAGCCCCTCCCCTCCACTTGCACGACCCCTCTGGGCTGTAGAAAGTGCGGCACCTGAGCCCAGAGCAGACAAGTCCTGCCCGGAGTCAGTCCCCGGCGGTGAGCAGCAGATTTGAACCCAGGACTGTCCCGCTACAAAGAGTGCCGCCACCACATCCCAACTCAGCACAGGCAGCCCCACCTCCAGATCCTCCCAAGGGACCAGCTGTGACATGCACGCCTGTGTGGACGCGCAGGTGCCCACTCAGGTGTCCTCCTCTGGGCCCTGCACCCAGCCCGGAGTGCGTGCAGCCACGCTCCTCCATGGGGTGGTGGTGGCTGGAGCAGCAACTCTGACCCCTCTGCCGGCCCCACGGACAATGCCAGCTGCAGTGGAGCCCCGCTCCGACCGGCCACCGAGGCCACGTGACTACACTGTGCACCGTTGGGGGCAGGCTGGCACAAAAAAGCCTTTCTCCCGCCGCCCGCAAGGCACAGGCGACATCTCCATAGCAGAGCGATCGGGGACAGAGGGGCCCCAGCCGTGGGAAAAGCGATGCACCGCTTGTATGTCTAGTGCTTATCGGTCCCCCCCACGGGAGGGGCAGTTTGGAAAGTCACCCCGTTCTCTGGCCCATCTGTCAGCCTGCCGGCTTGTCTTCCCCGCTCACCCCCTGGACGTTATTAAAGAACTTGAAGGATGAGCACGTGCCCCCAGCTGGGGCCAAGGAGCCATTGGCCCTTTGCCAGGCCCCCTGTGACCTCCGGTCACAGCACAGGAGGGTCGGAATTCATAGCCCCCGGGATGCTACCAAGACCCCTGGTCTGTGCTGGTGACTACGGACTCCGCTGCCTGGCCATCTGCTCTCATAGAGACGGAGGCCCAGAGCACTCTAGGCCAGTGGTTCTCCACCTTCCTCACGCCGCGACCCTTTCATCCAGTTCCTCATGTGGTGTCCCCCAACCATACCTTTATTTCCCTTGCTACTTCATCACTGTCATTTTGCGACTTGTATGAATCGGGCGACCCCTGTGAAAGGGTCTTTTGACCTCCCAGGGGTTCGCGACCCACAGGTTGAGAACCACTGCTCTGTGGGGGCAGCTCTGCTCTCTAACACAGGGCTCCTGAGATGGCAGTGGGATTGGATTTTGTTTGCTGGGCGATTCTGTCAACAGGCATGCCTGGTTTTATCACGCTTCACAGATGGGGGTGGGGATTGCTTCAGAAAGTTCCAGCAGCCCTGGTGGCATCGTAGGTTACACATTTGCCCTGCTAACCCCAAGGTCAGCAGTTCAAAACCACCAGCCAGCCACTCCAAGGGAAACAGAGGAGGCTGCCTGCTTCCCATAAAGACTCACAGCCTCGGAAATCCAGAGAGGCGAATTCTACTCTTCTCTTCATAGGGTCTTCGCGATGAGTCGCAGTCAAATCGGTGCAGTGGTTTGGGTTTGGATCAGAACGTTCTAGAAAAATGTAATTAAAAGAGAATGGGGTTTTCCCACATACTTTTTAAAGCCCCTTCACGTTGCATTTTAGAAAACAGGTGGAAGGGTTGTCGCAACCCCGCACCCAGCAAGTCTCAAGTCTCGTGGCGGTTCATCCAGCAAGTGTGTGCGCACACTTCGCATCTTCTGGTCACTTTTCGTCCCTCTTCCTGTGTTTCAAACTTTCCTACTGCTCTTGTACACGTCATGTCCCCCGACCCGCCCCCCCCAAGTCAGTGCCCACTCACAGACCCTGAAGGACAGGGTGGAACGGTCCCTGGAGGTTTCCAAGACTGTAATTCTTTAACGGGAGTAAAAGCTTGATCTTTTTCCCCTTGGAGCTGCCGGTAGTTTTGAACTGCTAACCTTGAGGTCAGCAGCCCAACTCGTAACCCACTATGCCAACAAGGCTCTTTCATAGGCTATGGTATCATGTCAAGATATCGTTAAATGCACCAGGAAGCCCCACAATTCAGGTGAGGCCCCTTTATATTATATGTGATGCTTATTTGATGTCTAACTGGTGGAACAAGGCCAGTACCTGGAATGCCAGGTTAGAGGTAGGTAAGGAGATTGTCTAAATAGTGCCATTGGGCAGAGTAGTAGGCCACATGGGCCCCTGCTAACACCTGCGAGATGCTCTAACCATGGCCATGCTAGGGAAGGCCCTGTTTGGGCCGGGCTGGCCCCACAGACAGAGCCAGGCTCAGCAGCTGAGATGATGAGAGAGCCAGACCCCTTGGTCCTCAGGCAGGAAATGACATGGAGGCCTTGGGCCCACAGGGGGCTTAGGCAGGAGGATGGCAGTGGTGGCAGTAGGCATGGGCCAAAAGTGATCCACACAGCCAAGGACCTGGGGGCCTACGGGCTTCCTTCTTGAGAGCATGCAGTGGCCCGTGGAGCCAGACTATCATTGGAACCGGAAGTCTTAAATGACTTCACACCAGGGTCCACTGGGTGGTCTCCAAGCTCCGGGCACTTGGCTTCCTGTGTGGGATTTCAGCCCCCTCGCCCGACCCACTGGCCAGTTGGAGAAACTGAGGCATGCAGCGGTGAGGGCAATTGCTCAGCTGGGCCAGATTCAAACCTCTACTGTCTGAATCCCGCTCTTCTCCTGTGCCCCCACCTCCAGCCCACCTTCTTTCCACTGTATCTTCCATTTAGAGCATCCACAGAGGTTTCCCCAGTGTAGTTGGAATGTTCTAGATGGCCAGCCAGGTGTGCTGGGTCACCTTGGGTGGAATTCAGCCTGCACTGTTCCTCTGCTAGCCCACACTGGGGCCTCTGCCTGACTTCCCGGGCAGCGGGCAGCTGTCCGTGACGTCTCCCTCCAGTGGGACTGGTGCCCAATTTTGCTGGCCCAGTGACCTTTGTCCCCTGGGCTCTGCGGCAGGCTCAGGAAAGAGCTGGCTGCTCCTGGTGCTGTCCCTCTGTGCCGGAACCCTTGCAGGGAGCTTGTCGTTGGTGATGTCTCTGGTCCCCAACAAGTGACCTCTGTCCGCTAGGGGGGGTGTTAAAGGGGGAGGGGAGGTGGGAAGCCGCCTGCGTACACTTCATATGGAGTCCGGGGTTCCAGACTCCACCAGGATCTACTTTCGCTCGCCCCCACCCCGCCCCGCACACACGGAGAGAGAGAAAAAAAATAAAGTCCATGAAACAAAACATAAGGAGCCCTGGTGGCATTGTGGACCTACAAGGTCAGCAGTTCAAAACTACCAGCAGCTCCTTGGGAGAAAGAAGGGGATTTCTACTTCCACAAAGAGCTACTGCCTTGGAAACCGACAGGGGCAGTTTGGCCCTCCCCTGCCCCTTAGGACCGCTGTGAGTCAGGCTTGACTGGATGGCCGTGAGTTAGTTGGTTACAGAAACACACCCGCTCACCGTTGGCTACTTTGTTTGCATGGTGTTGCTCCTTCCTGCCACCTGAGATGTGCTGTACCACCACCCAGGCCCTGGACTCCATCCCCTCAGCCTCCACTCGTCTCAGTGACTGCACATCGTTCTATCCAGGAGCACAGTGCCAAGGCCACCTGTCTCCCTGACTGCTCGAGGCTGTGCTGTGGCTGGACGATGACTTCCTGGGGTAGTTGGGTTCAAGGCTCAAAGATGATCTCAGAGCAGTAGATTAGGGTTCCCCCCGGCTGCCCCCTACTTCTTGCTCTGTGTCTTCTGTCCCTCATTCTGTGACTGGACTCTCATTGCTGGGCACCTCCCCAGTTCTTCCAAGGGGTTCAGAGACACGGACTTCAGGGCTGTCAGCTGCTGGAGAATCCTGGTGGTGGCGTGGTTACGAGTTGGGCTGTGATCCACATGGTCTGAGGTTCAAAACCACCAGCCATTCCGAGGGAGCAAGACGGGGCTTTCAACTCCCATAAAGAGTCACAGTCTGGGAAATACAGGGGCAGTGTCACCCTGTCCTGCAGGGTCACTATAGGTCGGTATGGACTTGAGAGCAGTGAGTGAGCTCGTACAAAGGAAGGGGGGGCCTTACCCAAGGCCCTCACTAAATCAGCACCCCCTGTGCACCTCAGAAGGTGCCTTGTGGGCCTCCTGGCCAGCCAGTCAGGCAGCAGTGACCTGCCTTCCTTCTTTGGCAGGATGGGTCTCTCCAAACTGCTCTGGGCGGTGCTGTCCAGTCTGGTCGACACTGACCACTTGCGGTTGGTGAAATTCTCGACAAAGAAACTGCCCCAACCATTTCCTCAGCCCTTGCAGTGGCTGAACTTGTCCGGCCCAGCAGCCCCTCCTCATGTCCAGGCCCCCTGGAGACCTCAGACGTCCCCTGTGCTGGGAGTCTTAGTCTCGCTTCCTTTGTCCCCAGATTGCCTCGGCTCCCCCGTGTTCACCCCCATCAAGGCCGACATCAGCGGTAACATCACGGTACGTACAGGGCCCCTAGCCCGAGGGTTGGGGGGGCGGGTTTGGTCCCAGCTTGGGGCCTCCTTTCCAGCTATGGGTGGACCCTGAGCTAGTGCCTGTGGGTTCTCAGACGCACTCCCACTAGATGATACGGCAATTCCACACCCACATGTCCATCTCAGACCCCTGGCACCCCCTGGCCTAGCCTGGCATGTAGCTCACCGTGCATAGTGCGATTTCTTCCCCCCAGCAGTCCTGCCAGGCCGGCCCTGCCACTGCCCCCTTTTCACAGACAAGGAGATCGAGGTTCAGAGACATTGAAAGGGTCCCACAGCACTGGCCCGTGGTCACGTCCCCTCTCTGTGCCTCAGTTTCCCCCTCTGTAAGTGGACACGCGGCAGAGCAGCACCAGCGCTCCCAGCGGCATAAACCAGGCAGCTTAGGCTGGGCCCCGCCCTGGCTCTGGGTGGACACTCAGTAAATGCCCGACTGCCCTTCTTGCTCCAGGTGCTCACAGGAAGGAGGGGACCCGGTGGGGGCGTCCTCCTGCAGGGGTGGGGGTAGGTGCAGCTTCCAAGAGGAAATAGCCCCCCCCACCCCCATGCTTGTTTCAGAAAATCAAGGCTGTATATGACACCGACCCCACCAAGTTCCGGACCCTGCAGAACATCCTGGAGGTGGAGAAGGAGATGTATGGAGCCCAGTGGCCCAAGGTGGGGGCCACGCTGGCGCTCATGTGGCTGAAAAGGTGAATGGCTCGTCCTGGTGGCTGTGGGGATCAGGAGAGGGCTGCAGTGTTGTCCACTCTGGCCGGAAGGGGCTGGCACTCGTGTCTCGGCCCCCACTGCTATGGGCTCTCCTGGTGTTCACTAGAGGCCGAAGTCACGTGTCCAAGGGCCGGGGCGTGTCTGATGGGGAGGCCAGGGGTGCATTCTGACTCCTGGTGGCCAGCACACACAGCTGTCCCGGCGAGTGGGGTCGCCGTGGCTGATCCCTGTTGTTTTTAAATCGTCTCTCCCTGCAGAACGTCACTGCAGAACAGCCGCTTCTCCACGTGCCATTCAGAGACCCCTGGAGTTGGGCGGTGACCACTCCCCATTCCCATCAGTCCTCCACCCCCTAAGCTTCCCTGGGCCGCCTTCCCAGTGGCTGTTACCACTGCGGCCCCAGGCAGAGAGGTCTTCACGGAGCCTGGCCATGAGCCTCACAGCAGCAGGTGGCCAGGCCTTTCCTCCGAGGCACCACCCAAACACCTGTGTACCCCCCATTCTACAGCCCCTGAGACCTGAGAGTGTGCGTTTAATAAGTGTGTGGGCTCAGCACTATTCCGGGCCTTACGCTTGCTCCTCACGTGCCTGGTCAAGCACCCCACGTGGCGAGTTAGATGTGGTAATCCTCCCCTAGGGGCCACATCCCGTGCCAGGCCACGGGGTGGAGCAGGGGCCCAGTAGCCAAGCACAGTTGCCAGGGTTGTGCACTGGATCTGCACGGAGTGACCTTCTGCGGGCCTTCTGCAGAAAAGGAGCAGATTGTCACAAAGTGGCCTGGGGCTGGGGAAGGGACCTACCCTGAGGTGGGGGTTGAACTCCGCGTGGCTCAGCTCCTGGGGTCCTGCTGCTCAAACAGCAGCACTGGCCCCACAGCAGCCGTTTCCATCTGACCCTAGAGGCCACTGAGGTCCTGGGAGGCCGCCAGCTGCTTGCAGTCCCACACCGGCCTCTCCCGGGGCCTGAGTTCTCCAGCAGATGCCGTGGTCCCGCAGCCACTCAGGCGCTGGCTGTGGAGCCGGGTTGGACTCCAGGGTTGCTCCTCCCCTCCCCTCCCCCAATAAGACCATGCCCCTGCCCCTACTTCTTTGGTGGAGCCCCCACCCCAACCCCCAAAGGCTGGGTGGGCATCCAGGCAGGCTGATAGGCCGACTGGTGGTTCACAACGTGGCAGCTGCCCACATTTGCTTCCTCCTGAAAGGAGGAAAGTCCCCGGCCTGGCTGGGAGGTTTCGGGGGTTTCTAAGGAGATAGAGGACAGGTGTGGCTCAGGTCAGGTGGGGGGTGAGGGTGCTGGGCGTTCTAAACGGCTGGATGCCTGGAGGGCAGACGGAGCCCTGGTGAACGTGGGCCGGCTGGGTTCCAAACCTGGGCTCTGAGGTGCAGCTCTCCTCTGGAACCCCTAGTCCGGGTGGGGGTCTGACTGGTGGGCACAGAGAGAGAAGTCAGGGAAGGCTTTCTGGAGGAAAGACCCCGGGGACTCGGAGCAGGAGTGCCTTGGAGGTGGGGGGTGGGGAAGCTCCCAGGGTCTGGCCCAGCCAGGGTGCCTTCCCCTAGCACAGTGGTCCTCAACCTTTCTAGTGCCGAGACCCTTTCATACAGTTCCTCATGCTGTGGTGACCCCCAACCATAAAACGATTTTCGCTGTTACTTCATTCGCTGACGTTTTGCTCCTATTAGTAATTGGGTGACTCCTGTGAAAGGGTTGGTCGACCCCCAAAGGGGTCACGCACGCCCCACAGGTTGAGAACCGCTACTATAGCACATTGATTGACCTCTCGCTCTACCCTCCCAGTGCCTGCTGGGAGGCCGGCACAGCCGTGTTCTGACGAGCTGTCTTCCTGCACAGAGGCCTCCGCTTCATCCAGGTCTTCCTCAAGAGCATCTGCGATGGGGAGCGGGACGAGAACCACCCCAACCTCATCCGGGTCAACGCCACCAAGGCCTACGAGATGGCGCTCAAGAAGTACCACGGCTGGATCGTGCAGAAGATCTTCCAGGTGAGCAGGCCTCCCCAGCTTAGCAAGCCCACGTGGGCCCCACCACTGCTCAAGGGCGGAGAGCTATGGTCACAGTGGGCATCACTGGTACATCCCTACCAGGGCACCTCAACCCGAGACACTCAGGGTCACCAAATCCTGAGACACTCCAGGACCACCTCAGACTGAGGGTGGGTGGTCCCCTCAGCCCCTGGGATCCCCTGTGTTGTCACACTGGGCAGGTATCTTAATTATCTAGTGCTGCTGTCCCAAAACTACCACAAGGGGGTGCCTTTCACAAACAGAGATTTATTTTCTCACAGTTTAGGCGACCAGGAATTTGGGTCCAGGGCTGCGACTCTTGGACAAGGCCTTCTCTCCCGTCAGCTCTGTGGGAAGGGGCTTGTCTATGGTCATCCTCAGAATGGACTGGTCACCCGGAGGTCTTCAGAGAGTGCTTGTGGCTCGAATCTGCCGCCTTCTGTGCCTACCCGCCTCTTCTATCTCTCACGTGATTTTTATATCTCTTTTATATCTCACGTGATTAGCGAACACGGACTCCTGAACATTACTAAGAGAGACCTTTTCCCAAGTGGGGTTACAACCCAGGGTTGGGACCCCGAGAGATATCTTGAGGGGGGCTCAAAGAAGTAAGGACCCCTGCTGACACGGGGGTGCCCACAGGAAGGACATTGGCCGTGATGTGCTGGTAGCTAGTGAGAAGACTGAGCCCCTGGAAATGGGGGCGTAGGGAACCTAGGTAGGTTTTCCAAGACCACAAACCTGTACAGGAGCAGGCAGCCCCGTCTTTCTCCGACAGAAATGATTGGCGTGAGTTCAAACCACTGACCTTGGGGTCTGCTGTTTGCCCAACAGTGCCACAACCAGGGCTCCCTAGGGGAGAGGCTAGGACAGTAGTGCTTCCTGGCCCCGTGGGCTTCACAAAGTGTCACAACATCGAATGGGGACCATCCGCACCCCCGTGTTACAGATGAAGAAACTGAGGCTCAGAGATGCTCACGGCTCATGGCAAGCCAGTGGCCCGTCTGTCCCCAAAGCCGGTGGGTGGCCTTTGAGCTCCATGAGTAGCACAGACAGGCCCATGCCCGGCACAGGCCTCAGGCTAGCCCGGCCCCCGGCAGTGCCCCCACCTCACTAACGCTGTGCCCGCTCCCTCTTGCCT
Source organism: Tenrec ecaudatus (assembly GCF_050624435.1). NCBI lineage: Eukaryota > Metazoa > Chordata > Mammalia > Afrosoricida > Tenrecidae > Tenrec > Tenrec ecaudatus. The sequence goes on from NC_134545.1 coordinate 16,702,269, forward strand.
GCCCAGGCGGCGCTGTACGCGGCCCCCTATAAGTCCGACTTCCTGAAAGCACTGTCCAAGGGGCAGAATGTGACGGAGGAGGAGTGCTTGGAGAAGACCCGCCTCTTCCTGGTCAACTACACGGCCACCATCGACATCATCTATGAGATGTACACCAAGATGAACGCCGAGCTCAACTACAAGGTGTAGGCAGGCCGCGCCCGGACCCGAGAATCACTGTGAACCCAGCCAGCCAGCCAGCCAGCCGGGGCGGCCTGGCAGAGCCCTGCCTTTTTAAACAAGACAAAACAAAACAAAACAGAACAGAACATTTTTGGCCTCTTCTCCTGGAGCAATAAATCACACATTGACCCTTACCCCCCTATTTCTCGCCCCCCACCCCCACCCCCGGAATTGCCTCTGAACTTCACAGCAGCCCGGACTGGCCCTTGTGCCTTCACACCTGTGTGGTCAGAAGCAGCTAACCTTTCTAATAAGTCGAGTCCTAGGGTTTTTTATCTTTGGTTTTGTTTTCTCTCCCCTGCTCTGTTCCGCTCCCGCCCCCACGAGGAGCACGGCTCGGCGTCACACACCCCACCTCCCAGCCAAGCAGACATCCTTAGGAGGCTCGGTCGGAATAAACGTGGGAGATGTTAAGGACCATGAAGAGTCTGATACGAAAGGATGCAGGGTTCCTACTGCGGGATTTTAACAAGGACAGGGCAGAGGGGGGCATGTGCTCTTGCTGTGCCTGCCGACGTCTGTTTGCCAGGCGTATTTTTTTGTTTTGTTTAATTTTTATTTTTAAAAAGCTGAAACCAGCCAGCCAGCCTTGGGTGAACCCCGGGGTATTGATGTGAAAGCGATCGGGCAGGTACACGTGACTGGTCCCAGTCGACGGCGACGGCCCTTGTGTCTTTTCTGCATCATGATTTCTTCAAGTGACCACTTCCACACCTAGGAAACTTACCTGCCCCAGGTGTTCTCCCGAGGGGGCTAGGATGAACCTCCCTGGGCTGCAGGGACCCCAGACGCCTCGCTGCCTTAACTGCTGCCAGCACCACCAAGAACTGTATTCTTCCCATTGTTGAGGTGAACAAGGAACTCCCCCAAAGAATTTTGGTGTGTATGGTTTTTATTTTTTAAAAAAAGAAAAACCCAATGAGGAACAATTGGTGATTTTTATGCAGAAACTAAATGATCCTTAATAAATACCTATATTTTGAAATCACATCTGGGTACGAGTCTGGTTCGTAAAGCTTTTTTGGTTTGGTTGGTTGGTTGTTATTTTTGTTTGATGTTTGAGCCTTGTGTCAAATCCAGCCAAGGGGCGATTCATTTCCAGCTTTTGGAAAGAATTCAGGCTGGTGGACAGGAAGCCAGAGATGACGCACAGTGGGCAAGAGGGGAAGGAGGAGGCAGATTGGTTCCTTGCTTGGCTCCAGTTCCAACTCCACCATTCCCTGATGTCTCCCCAACCCGGGGTCACAGGACCAGCCTGGGTTGCTGCCGTTCTGACAGCCCAGTGAAAGGTTGACTTCTCTAGAGCTGATTGTCTAGGTCAGTGTGGGAGGTACCCCAAGGTGGGAGGTACCGGCCACCTGAGGGGCGCTAGAACGGTCCAGGAGTGGGCTGCAGAAACACGCTGCCACTTGATCCTGATTCATTGCCAGGTGGTACTGAGGCCAAGTCAGTTGGGGAATCTCTGGTGTAGGTGGACCACACAGCCACAATAATGGCCCTGAGCAGCCCGTGTTTAGAGTCCAGGGACACAGGCTCAGAGAGTCCAGGTGGAAGCAGGTAGAGGATGCCTGGCAGTTGAGGAGGGGTGGGGACTGGTCTGACTGGTTAAAGGTTAAACAAAAGCCTGGTGGCAAACTGCTGGTGTGTGTGTGTGTGTGTGTGTGTGTGTGTGTGTGTGTGTGTAGATGCTGACAACTGGAGGCACATCTTGCTCCCACCAGATTTGAACTTGCCTGGCAGCTGTGGAATAACACCTCGAGGGATTGGGTGCACAATCTGATCAGGTGTCCACCGCCCAAGGCTCCGTCTGTCTGGCGTGGCCCCCAAGGTAGAAGCCTGAGCCCATCCTTTTGGCCAAGGGAAATCCGTTCCCTCATCTCTCCTAAGAGTGCTCACATTAGAAACTCCTACAGCCTTCCAGGCATTGATTGAACATCAGCTTTTCCCTCCAGAAATACACAATCCCCAACTCAACCAAGCTCTCTGCCACAGAGTCGACGGCGACCCTATAGCACAGGGTAGAACTGCCCCTGTGAGTTTCCCAGCCTGTGACTCTTTCCAGAAGTAGAGAGCCTCAACTTTCTCCTGCGGAGCGCCTGGGGGTTTCGAATGGCTGACCTTGCTTGTAACCACTACACCACCTGGGCTCCTCAAATACAATCCCAGAAATACAAAATCCCTTCCAACAAACGAGAAGAATTTCATTTTCCACCTTCAGTGCATACACTCATCTACAGGGACTCCTTCCTGCCACCCCGGCCCCAACTAAATGAACCATTACCACTTGTAAAGCGATCAGAAGCAACTGATGGAAGGGGAATCGATGCCCTGCATTGTGGCGCTGGGGGCGAGGGGGAGGAGGGAATGTTGCGTGGACCGCCAGAAGAACAAACGGCTCCGTCTTGGAAGAAGCACAGCCGGGATGCTCTTTAGACGCGAGGATGGTGAGACTTCGTCTCAATGCGCTTTGCACAGGTCCCCGGAGAAGGGCATCATGCAGGGGCAGCGACAGAGAGGCCGCCCCTTGACGAGCTGGCTGGACACAGTGGCTGCAACAGGGGTGCAAAGGTAACCATTGTGAGGAGGGTGCAGGGCTGGGCGGTGGCCCTTTCTACGGCTCTTAAAACGCCGACCTTTCCTGAGCAGAAACTCCATCAGAGAATCGTTCAGTGTTGACCCCGCTATCACTAGTTGCTGGGAGTTACAGGAGAAAGAAACCTGGTAACAGTGTGGGTTGGGCTTTTGGGTTGCAAACCTCAAGGTCAGAAGTTCAAGCTCAAACCAGGCGGTTTGAGAGACGTTGGAGGCTGGCGGCTCCCATGAGGATGTCCAGCCTCCTCAACTTTACATAAGCTCGCGTGTGTCTGAGTGGACACTATGGGAGAGCGGAAGGGGAACTCCCCCCTGCGGTTCTGTGGGTTGATTGAGAGGTTCCTGGTTTATGTCCTCACCGCTCCACCGCTCTGCAGCACGTCTGCTGGCCGCCCCAGTGCGTGATGAACCTGCGGCTCCGGAGAGGCTCGGTAGGTGGCGCTGACGTCACTGGAACGTGGCGGCGGAACAGGGAACTCTGGCCGCCCAGTCCATAGCCAAGGTTTAAATGAGTTCCATTTGAAAACTAGAGCGTGACGCCCCTCAAGCAGGTACTTTGGAGGGTGGAGGGGGATCTGACTAACGACCAGCCTCCAAATGGAGGCCAATGGTGTGTCCCGGTGCTGCTGCCGCCAGACATGCCCAGAGTTAGCTGGCTAGAGTTTGTACCAAGCCCTGGTACAGGACAGGGCGTGGCCGGGGGCTGGAACTCGACATGCAGAGGAGAGGATGGTAGGAAAGGACACCGAATGACGTTAAGGCCAATTGTCACCCAGGATCTCAGTGGAGTTCTTTGGGGGGAGGAACCCAGTTAAGGTGCTGCTGGGAAAAGGTCATGTCCCATCAAGAGCTGCGTCTTCTATTCTGTTGGAGAGAGGAGCCGGTGATGGCGGACTAGTTGGGCTGGGAACCACGGGATCAGAGTTCTAAACCACCAGCCGCTGGGTTGGAGAAAAAGGAGGCTTTCTCTAAAGACGGCCAGCCTTGAAGTCCACGGAGGTGGCAGTTCTACTCTGTCCCATAGCGTTGCTACGAGTCAGAATCCACTCGATGGCAGTGGGTTTGGTTTGGGGTTTATTCTGGGTGGCGGGGAGGGGAGTGGGGGAGGCCTTTCTCCAGAAAGTTCCCACTCACCCTGCTCCCGATTCCTGCACCATTTCAGGGCCCCCAGGAATACCAGGGACCACAGTGGGGAAGCCCTGGCCCTGCCAGGACCAATGCCTAGATGGCCCTTCCCTCCTGTGTACCACAGCCTTCCTGGTTAAGGTCACGTTTGAAGTACTGGCCACGGCTCGGCCCCACCCACAGGCCACCAGGGGGAAGGAATCAAGACTGGGGACTGAGTCCAGACAGAATGGCTGTGTCCATGGCAATGACTATGGGTAGGGCAGGGCTTCTCCCCCTGGCCTCAGGTTTCTACCCCAGGGAGAATTCCAGAAGTGCCTCACTGAAGGCCGGAGGCAAGGCAGGGCCTCTCTTTTCTCCTGAACAAAGGCTGACTCTGGGCAGGACCTAAGAGAGACTGGCTGGCCAATTGTCTGAAGCCTCTTGGTGTCCCAGGGGCTGCAGCTTCTGGGACTCAGGTTAGTCTCTGCTGAGTGACCTCAGGCAGCATCCTTGACCTCTCTGGCTGGGATGCTCCTGTGTTGCCTTTGAGCAAGATGCAACCCCACCTGGTGCTCTGAGGTCCTCCCATCGTTGCTGTGAGTCTGTTGCTTTAACCACTGTTGCTAATCCACCTCCCTGCGGATCCTCTGTGCACTGACCCAGACTCATTGTACCAAGCACAATGGCCTTCTCCAGTGTGCCTCTTGCAAGGTGCGATAATCAAGTATCCCCATTCGTAAGGGTGAAGCCCGCCCGGGACACAGCCCGTGGGGCATCTATGCCTTCATGCCAGCCCCGGTAGCCCCTGCTCCCCCCCATCTGTGGCACTCATCAGAGACCAGAGGAAGGCCCCATTCTGTGACTCCACTCCCAGCCCTTCCCTCAGCTCTGCCCTGCTGCACGGAGGATCCCCCGTCTCCTCAGTGAGAGGGAGGACTGAGCACACACACCATGTGGTACCCACTGGACAGAGGCCGGAGTGAGCCGTTTGAATGCGGAAGGCCCTGGGTTCCCTGCCACTCGTGGGCACCGTGGGCAAAGGGCTGTCTCTGTGCTGAGACTCAGCTTCTCCGTCTGTGAACAGGGCAGAAGCCCCGCACATTTCAGAGCAGTGGGAAGGCAAGTCAGGGGTTTTAGTTTCAGATTCATCCCCAAACAAAATCACTGCCATCGATATCAACCCTACAGGACTGGGTGGAACTGTCCCTGTGAGTTTCTGAGACTGTCACTCTTTATAGAAGGAACCCTGGAGGTGCAGTGGCTAAGTCCTTGGCTGTTGACCAAAAGATGGGCAGTCAGACCCACCCAGCGGTCCGCTCACGGAAAGGTTAGCCGAGCAAATGCTGTGTGCCCCTTGCTTTCTCCTCCAGCCTCCCCGCTAAGGCTGAGCCTTCTGTTCTCTGCTTGCTAAAGACTCAGAGCCCAGAGGTGAAGAGCTGGTTGCTGATCGGAAGGTAGAAACCCACCAGCCCAGGGCTCGACCAGCTTTGGGGATAAAAGAGCTTGATCCTGTCCCTTCACAACAGTTTAACAAATTAGCCGAGAGCCATACATCTGCTTTTACAAATAAGGAACGTGCAAAGCAATGAAACTTCGACTGTTTTATTTCTGCGTTTTCTGATTTTGCTTCAGAGCCACACATCGGTCCCGAAAGAGCCGAGTATGGCTCCCGAGCCTCAGTTTCCCGACCCTATCCTAGCTGCTCCGAGAGAAAAAGGTGCGGCCACCCATTTCCATAGAGACGGGCAACCTTGAATGTTCCGTGGGACAGTTCGACTCTGTCCTACGGGTTCATTATGAGTGGAAATTGACTCAGAGGCCATGGGAAATAAGGTAAGACCAGGTAAGGCCCCTTGGTCTACCATGTGTCTGCCAGTTTTGTCGTATGGTGGTGGCTTGTGTGTTTCTGTGATGCTGAAAGCTGTGCCACTGGTATTTCCTTTTTAAAAAAAATATGTTTTATTAGGGGCTCATACAACTCTTATCACAATCCATACACACATCAATTGTGTAAAGCGCATCTGTACATTCTTTGCCCTCATCATTTTCAAAGCATTTTCTCTCCACTTAAGCCCTTGGCATCAGGTCCTCATTTTTACCCCTTCCTCCCCACTCCCCGCTCCCTCATGAGCCCTTGATAATTTATAAATTATTATTTTGTCATATCTTGCCCTGTCTGACATCTCCCTTCACCCTCTTTTCTGTTGTCCCTCCCCCAGGGAGGAAGTCACATGTAGATCCTTGTAATAGGTTCCCTCTTTCCAACCCACTCACCCTCTACCCTCCCAGTATCGCCACTCACACCCCTGGTCCTGAAGGGATCATCCACCCTGGATTCCCTGTGCCTCCAGCACCTATCTGCACCGCCACTGGTATTTCCAATACTGACAGGGTCACCCAGAGTGAACAGGCTTCTGCAAGCTTCCAGACTGGGACAGGGCTAGGGAGAAGGACGAGGCGGTCCGCTTCGGAGACTCAGCCACTGGAAACCTTGTATGGATAGCATCCACCCGTTGTTCGTGAGGACGGGGAGGGGCTGGGCCAGATGGCTATGAGTCCATCTAACAAGGCTCCTAGAGGTACAGCGTGGTTAGTGCTGAGCTACAAGCCTAAAGGTGGGAGGTTCAAAGCCACCCAGTGGCACTGGGCAAGAAAGGCCTGGTGATCCACTCTGTAAAGCCCTTTGGGACTGTTGACCATTGTCCTCCAGCGGATTGAACTCCTGGAGCCCCCGCATGCGTAAAGTAGATCTGCTCCATGGGGGTTTCGAGGCTGCAGCCTTTTGGAATCAAGTCTTACTTCCAAGGCCCTGCTGCGTGGGTTTGAACTGCTCACCTTCGGAGTACTGTCCACTTGCACAGCCAGGAAAACCCGATGGAGCAGTTCTACTTTGTAACACAAGAGGGCGCCCCGAGTCAGAATGAACCAGACAGCAGCGGGTTTAAGGACTAGAGCAGTGGTTCTCAGCCTTCCTGATGCCGTGACCCTTTCATACGGCTCCTCATGCGGTGGGGACCCCCCAACCGTAACATTATTTCTGTTGCTACTTCATCACTGTCATTTTGCTACTGTGATGAATCATCATGTAGATATCTGATATCCGAGAGGTATTTTCATTGTTACAAGTTGAACATCATGAAAGCATAGTGATTCATCACAAAAACAATATGTCATTATAATTCCTGAAGTGTCGTTTTACCTCCGATACTGCTGCCTTCAACACAGTAGCTGCTCTCTACACATGTGTGACTGCTCCGCATAAGTACGTTATGGCGCCAACGCTGTCACATACACCTGTGTTTGTATGAGGTGTATGTGATGGGGTTGGCAGTATGGTGTCATTATACCGGGTACTCGTATGTGGGTGGACCCACCTGGAGACAGATAGAAGAGCAGTGTCTAGGTTCCTAAGACCATCGGAAATGTGGGCTGCGACCCACAGGTTGAGAACCGCTGGACGAGGGGCAGGCCTTGTAGCCCCCACCAAGGCAGACAGGAGACGCCCATTTTTGGATGTGAACACTGAGGCACTGGGAGGTGTGGGGGGAGGGTCTTGCCCACTGTGTGTACGCAGCAGCAGGGTGGGATCTGAGCCTAAGCATTGACCTCCTCCCCGAGGATGAGCCATCCTGGTGGAGGTCCGTGAAATAAAGTCTGCCGGGAGTGGAGTGCGTTCGGCTCAGGGCTGTACCCTCTGACCCTGGCGGCCAGCAAGTTGCCCTCGCCCACCTAGGGCCGTCCCTCCAGCTCCCTGCATCCTGGATCATCTTTTACATCTTACACTCAGGAGAGGCAGAAACAGGCCCCAAGGCTTAGCTCTGCCCACCCCTCCCACCCCAGGCCCTCTGGGTGGGCCCTCCAAGGGAGGTTTACTGTCTGGAATGTTTGCATTCCTCACCACTCATGGGCCTGTCTGCTCCTGGAAGCTGCCCACCCTCACTCACTGCCTTTCCGCCCCAGAGAGACCCTGTAGGACAGGTCAGAACTGCCCCTGTGAGAACTGCAACTCCGTATGACAGTAGAAAACCCTTTTCCCCATGGAGTGGCTGGAGGTTTTGAAGGGCTGCAACGTGTAACCAGTATGCCACCAGGGCTCTGCCTCCCACCCTAGACCCCAACAACTCGAGGGAAAAATCCCTAGTCGCCCCTCCCCCCTGCCCTCCTACCTCTGCTCCCCACAGAGGACAGCAGCTTTGGACTCAAAGTGGGCACAGGAATCCCTACCTCACAGTGTGGGCACAGGAATCCCTACCTCACAGTCTGGCTGCGAGGGGGGTCTGCTCCCTGTGCTTACAGCGTTCTTCCGTGACCGCCTCACAGCCAGGAGGCTGAGCACGTCACTGTGTGCAGGGGCACGTCTTTGTTTCCCCAACAACAAGATCATCCCACTTCCTGAAGAGTGAAGAAAACCAATGGACTAATGGGCCGTGTGTGTGTGTGTGTGTGTGTGTGAGAGAGAGAGAGAGAGAGAGAGAGAGAGAGAGAGAGAGAGAGAGAGAGAGAGAGAGAGAGAGAGAGAGAGAGAGAGAGAGATTTAAGTCAAGAACATGGCAGGCACAGTTTTAAAATCATGCAAGTCCTGTCCAAGCCTAGGCAGGCTCCAAGCCCGAGGGGTTAGATGTTGACCTGGAAGCTCCTCCTGGCTTGAGTAGTTAGGGCAGGTGAGGAGGGGGGAACGAACCCCAAATGATTCTCCATGAGCAGTCAATGCTCACAGAAGCGGCAAGACTCAAGAAATCTCAGCGCACGACCTCTTTAAAGGACTCAGATGCGCCTGACCCCAGTCGTGATATTTGCACCCATCTCCCATGCAGATACCAGTTGGACAATGAATAAGGAAGATCGGAGAATAGATCCATTTGGGGCGGGATGGTGTTGATGAGGAAGACAAAATCCCAGGGACGGCCAGAAGAACGAAGCACTCTTGTTGGAACAGGTACAGCCAGGATGTTCCTTAGAATGAAAGATGATATCACAAGGAAGCTACGAGCCAGTCCGGGTGTAGCATAGCACTGATGATGAAACACACAACTTTCCTCTAGTTCTTTAATGCCCCCCCCACTATCATGACCCCACTTCTTCCTTAAAAATCCAGCTAAACCAGAGCATGTACACGGGTACAGATAGGAGTTCTCCATACACAGAATCCTGGACAGATCAACCCCTCAGGACCAGTAATGAGAGCAGGGATACCAGGAGGGGAAGGGGAAGGTGGGGGGAGAAAGGGGAAACCAATCACCATGATCTACATATAACCCCTCCCTGGGGGATGGACCACAGAAAAGTGGGTGAAGGGAGACATCAGACAATATAAGACATGAAAAATAATTTATAAATTATCAAGGGTTCATGAGGGAGGGAGGGGGAAAATGAGCTGATACCAAGGGTTCAAGTTGAAAGCAAATGTTTTGAGACTGGTGGGGGCAGCAAACGGACAAATGTGCTTGACACAATGGATAGATTGTGATAAGAGCTGTACGAGCCCCCAATAAAGTGATTTTAAGAAAAGAAGGGTGGCGAACCGAACCGTGGTCCCACATCCCTTGGACCTGGTATCGGGAGAGCCGGGTTCCGGGAAGGGGACCTCGTGTTTGGTAAAGTGGAAGGTCAGGGAACAGAGGGAGGCCGGGACTGGCGGGAACAGTGGTACTGAATAAATTGTGGGGATGGTGCTGGGCAGGGGCTCCAAGTGGAATCCTGGACAGACCCTCAGATGTTTCCTCCATCTGGCAGGGACCCACAGCCCACCCACTCTCATGAAATGCTTGGGCGAGCGGGCCAGGAGGTCCCAGTGAAGAAATGGGTCCACAGAGTCCCCCCCCACACCCGAGCCTCTATTCAGGCATTGCGACCCCCATTCTCCAGGTAGGGAAACTGAGGCCGGCCGCGGGGATGGACATGGTCCTGGGCTGGCGCGGAGCCGGTGGCCGCGGGCGGCCGGGGGCGTGGTGACCGGCGGCGCGCAGTGGAACCTGAGCCGGGGGAGGAGACGGGGCGGCCGGGCGGCCGCAGGGATTCAGGAAGCGCCGCTCCGCTCCCGCCCGCCTGCGCCCGGCGTCCCGGACAGAGGTGAGTGTGGCCGCGACACGGGGAAAGGACCGTGGGGACGAGATCCCCTCGCACCCCTGGGGATGTCTCCGCAGCCCGTTCCGGGCACGAGGGCCCCAGACTCCATGTCCTTGCCTAGCTGGGGTGCGGGAGGGGCGGGCGCTGGCTGTCCCTTGGGGGCCCTTGGGTGTGCACCCCAGCTCCAGGCCTGGCTTTATCTGCTATAAAATCGGCACCCACGTGGCAGGCAAGTGGGGGGGGAGTCCCTGGAGCTCCGAGCCTCAAATTCACCTTGGGCTTTAGAAAGAGGGACTGGGAGGCCCAGGGTTTGGCCGGTGGGCAGGACTGATGGTGAAGTAGAGAAGCTTCCATAGGCCGCTTCATGAGCCCCAGAGAGATGCCCCCCCCCTCCACCAATCCATGAAAATCTTTAACCCATTTCTACCCCTGAGACTCCAGGGAGGCCCCTGAGGGCTGGAAGAAGGTCACCCATTCTGTCCACCCCCGGGAGATAGCAGCAGACACTGGCCTGAGCTGCCTGCCACCCCTGTGGCCCGTCTCAGCAAGCCCGCTCTCCCTCCTCCCCATTGTACAGGTGAGGAGATTGAGGCCCAGAGGGGACAACACAGGAGGGTGGGGTTTAAACCCAGGGCTGTCCGGCTCTAGTGTCCTGTCCACCACACCAGGTGCCCTGCCCTCAGCACCAGCTCTGCCCACCGGGGCCAGGCCCACAGGGGGGTGCCCACCCATGGACAGAGGACTTGTCCTGTCCCCTCTATTACCCCGCTGACCCGGCATCTAAAACCAGGGCCTCTGCTGGGGGGGCGGGGGCGTGACAGAACAGGGGGACTCAGTCTGGAACCCTGACATTCAGAGCAAATGCCTAGTGTGGACAAGCATTGGTCTGGTGTGCCAAGAGCCACCTTGGGTTGAAGTTTACGGCCTAAACTGGGAGTTGGGGGTGGGGGCAGTAGGTGACTGAGCAATTGCCTCGGGAGGGAGGGAGGTACTGACCTCTTCAGGGCGACCCAGGTCACCTTCAAGATAGGATGGTCCAGGAGTTCAGAGCGGGACCTTGAAGGATGGATGAATCCCTGTTTTTGTAATGTGTGTGTGTTGGAGGTGTGGGGGGCCTTTAGTCCCTTTGCTCTCTGAGCCTCTTGCCCTTCAGCTGTGCAAGCAGCCTTCGTAGCTTAGCAGTCATGTGTTGGGCTGCTAACGTTAAAGTCAGTAGTTCAAAACCACCAGCTGCTCCGTGGGAGAAAGACCAGGCTTTCTACCCCATAAAGAACTACAGTCTTAGAAACCCATGAGGGCGGTGCTAGCCTGCCCTAAAGGGTCCCTGAGGGTTAGAATTGACTTGATGGCAGTGAATGAGTGCCTTGAGCTTCCGAGTGCCCCTCTCCACGCCCCCACCCCACCCCGCCAGGCTGTCAGGAGAGTGGAATGCCCACAAGGAGGAGTGTGGGTCTGGGACGATGTTCAGTCAGTGTTAGCTATCCTGAACGCTTCTTCTTGTGGCTACTGCAGCCCCCACGGTTTTCTTAACAGCAGTTCTCTAGTGCTTTCTGTTTGAGAAACAGTGGGAGCCAGGAAGCTGGGGGACCGCCCCCCTTCTTTTCCACCTTTATTGGTAAGGGGAGGGGGGAAGGTAGAGGAAATGATGACTCCTGAACATCGCTGACCATGCCTGTGGAACCAGAGGGGCTTATTTTCAAACAGAGGTGTACCAACCTTAGGGAGTGTTCTCCCAAGGACAGAGTGTGGGGTGTGACTAAGGGCTCTTGGGGACTCGATGACGCCTTCGAACTGGGAAGGGGCTGGGGTGAGGGAACCTGGCCTCAGCCGCCCACTCCTCCCCCTGCAAGTTTCCCAAGAAGCTGGCATGCGCTCTCTGGGTGGCTGGTTCTAGCTGAGCGTCCATGGGAGACCAGGAGGCAGGAAGGACTGCCTCTTCTCCGCCCTCACTGCTGCCCCTGAGGCCAAGATGACCCCCTGGGCTGCCCCCTTTCTCATCAGCGGTGTCCCTTTCCCAGTGCCCAGCACCCACACCTGACTTGGGAGAACCCAGCAAGGTGTGTCTATAGGGCAGTGGCGTGGTCCGGACTTGCTGGTGAATGATGGTGGCCAGGAGAGGTCATTGGAGGGACGGGAGCAGGTGGCGAGAGGCCCAGAAGGGCAGGAGGAAGGGGCTTAGTCGCGGAAGTGGCTTTGAGTCACGCCTTGAAGAATAAATACTGAAGCCGAGGAAAGGGCAGACGTTTGGCGGGGAAGAATGGCCCAGAAGAGGCCTGGCTAGGTGGGTAAACTGGGGCTGGGTGGAGCAGAGCATGGTCCCCCTTGTGGGTCCAGGAGGGGAAGAGAAAGGGCAGGGGTCAGGTAGGCTAAGGTCAGGTCAGCTCAGAGGCCCTACACGTCCAGGCTGGGAGGGGCACGGCCAGATGTGTGGTGTTCACAAGCAGCCCCGGAGGAGCATTGGGCACTAACCCTAAGTTCAGCGGTTCCAAAGCACCAGCTGCTCCCCGGAAAAGAGGCTGCCGGTTTCTCTGAACACTTACGGTCTCGGCAACCCACATCGGGGCCCCATGCGTCAGCGCCGACTGGGGGGCAGTGAGTTTGGTTTTTGGTTTTGGTCTGCTCCCCTAAAGGCCGACAGTCTGGGAAAGCCACGGGGGCAGTTGCTCTCTAACAACAGCGGTTCTCAGCCTGTGGGTCGCGACCCCTTTGAGGGTGGAATGACCCTTTCACAGGGGTCGCCCGATTCATCACAGTAGCAAAACGACAGTGATAAAGTAGCAACAAAAATAATTTTATGTTTTGGGGGGTCACCCCAACATGAGGAACTGTATGAAAGGGTCGCGGCATCCGGAAGGTTGAGAACCACTGGGCTGTGTGGACTCGATGGCTGTGGGGTGGTGGGGGGTTTCCATGTATTCCTCTCTGTGCCGAGTCGGAAGGAGTGGAGGTGACAGCCGGCAGGTGGGGAGACTGGGGAAGTCCTCCAGTGAGAGATGGGAGGCCTGGGGGTGAGTCGTGAAGAGTAGGTGGGGGTGGGGGAAGGGGAGAGCTGCTCCAGGTCCGGGGCTCACTGTGCCTGGCACATCATAAACTGAGGGGGAAAAACCCAAAACAAACCCAAACCAAGCCAGTGGTCATGAGCGGTTTCTGATGGCCATGCGGTGTGTGCATCGGTAGAACTGGGCTCGCAGGCCTTTCAGTGGCTGCTTCTTTGGAAGCAGTTCGCCAGGCCTTTCTTCCGAGGTGCCTCTGGGTAGACCCAAACCCCCACGCCATCCTTTCGGTTTGCACCACCCAGGCACATAGTAGGTGCTCAGTGAACGTCCATCACCCGGTGACCTGGCTGAAGAAATGAAGTGATTTGGAGAGGGCCAAGCCCCTTGAACTCTTTCTGCAGCTGGTGAGGCGGAAGACACCTGACCCTGCTGCCTGCCTGCTTCAATCTCTCCCCTTCAGACTCTGAGACGACCCCCCCCCCACCGCCCCCCGCCCCCCAGCCCCTCTCCAAATCATGGGGATTGGGGATCGGCTTGTCTTCCTGGCCCAGGAGTCTGAGTAGCTGCGAGCACATTTCATGCCAACAAACCTCTGGAATGTTCTGCACCACCAATCTGGAATCGAATTCACCTGTTAAAGATTAATTCAGATCTCTTGAGAGACTTCTGCTTCCCGGCCCAGCGGCTGCCACTCTGAACTCTGAGTACAAGGTCTCACCCGGTGGTAGCCAGACCCAGGCCGCCGCCATGGTATTGATGGCGGAAAGGAGAATTTATTGAGTACGTAACTGTGTGCCACGCACGGAGCCAAGCACTCTCCATCAGGATCTTTTGATGCAAATTGATTACCGGACCTGCTTTTGAGAGGAGGGCTGGGCAGTGAAGAGATTTGCCCAGACTCTTTGAGCTGAGAAGGGACAGAGGTAGGACCCGAATCCTATTTGATTCCAAAATCAAACCCCTCAACCAGCCAGCTGGCCTGCTCCTATTTACCTGGGCCCTTCCCGCGGCGACCCCCATGGCTCCAGGTGTGCTCTGGACAGACTGGGGCTCAACCCTTAGCCTTGCTGCTACCTCGGCGGGAGTTTGGTCATGTCACGTAGCCTCTTTGAGCCTCTGTTTCACCCTCTGCCCAATGGGTTCTTTGATTCCATTTTGCAAGTGCTGTCCAGGGCACAGAGAGCCCTGGTGGTGGCGTGGGTGATACATGGGCAACCAGCAGTTCGAAACCACCAGCTGCTCCTCGGGAGAAAGAAGAGGCTTTCTACTTCTGTAAAGAGTCACAGTCTCAGAAACCCACAGGGGCCGTTCCCCCCGTCCTGTCGAGGTGAGTTTGGTGTGTATTTTGCTTCGAGGTACATGGGTGGGACTTCTTAAGCACTCACCCCCTCTTTTTTGTCCCTTCTCAGTCCCCCCGGTCCCTGGACCCGAAGCCTGTTCCAGAGAGAGTTCTCTACAGATACACCCCCAGGGTGCCCCAAGGAGCCCCTCTGTAGGCAGCGGGCAGGCGGGAGTGCTAGGGCAAAGCTGGACTTGCCTTTGGGCAAGGGCTTTCTCAACTACTACAAAGTCTGTCTGGCGGCTGTGGCCCGTGCTTCCAGCTCACCCAATTGAAAGTTTGCAAACGAGGGCTGGAGCCGGCTGTCCAAGTTCAGTCCCCTCACCCCTTGGGTCTCTGTGTTCCTGTCTGTAGAGTGGGGGGCACAACAGTGGCCACCTCACTGCGTGGCTGTGGGGTTGGCAGTCCTGCATGGGGGGGCAGGGGGAGCTGGCACGATGCTGACTTCTCACCTGGGTACCAGGGCTTACCTGGCTCTAGCCAAGCCCCCCTACAGTGATCGTAACCAGGAAGGCTGTGAGCGTTTATGGGGTTGCCTCCCCACCTCCATAGGAGATGGGCAGGGGAAGGAAGGCTAGGTCTCACTTGATGGTGAAGGAAACTGAGGCTCAGAGAGGGAAGCCGCTTACCCAGGGTTGCCCAGCACAGCTGGACCTAGAAGCCAGGGCCGAGTGACTGAGCCCAGGACTCCTTCCTGTGGGCTGTGTGCTGCGGGGAGGCTGGGCTGCCCCCAGAGGCCTATCCCTGCGGATTGAGGACTTGGAGAAGCCTCCGAGTCCCTGAAAAGCCCAGTGGCCACCTCTGCTTCCTACCTGGAAAGCCAACTTGCATTCGTCATTCTCTTGGGAGTCTGACCCCTGCCACCCCCCACCCCCATTTGTTGCTGATAGGTGGGGTCTAGAAGAGGCAGAGCCCTTCTGTCCCTGGGGTCGCCAACCTGGATTTACTGGAGGTCAGAATGCCACCAGCCTGTGCGTGTGTGTGTGTGTGCGCATGTGTGCGTGCGTGAGTGTGTGTTTGGTGGGTGGGGGCCGGGCATTATTCCAGCCGCTACTCTGCCCTGGCTTGCCCCATCTTTGGTGCCCCTCGGTCCCATGAACTGTTCCTGTGACTGGGCAGGAATGAGGAGGGCAGGTCTGGCCATCACCTTTGCTGGGACTCCACACTTGCTTCCCGGGTGAGCTCTGCACGGAGCTGGGGACATTGCCAGTGCATGTGACCCCAGGCAGCTCACCCCATCCCTTGGAGGGAGCCCGTCTCCTCCACCTCTGTGAGGGAGGCCACACGGAGTCAGGCCAGGCGCGCAGGTCTGCTCGGATGAGGTCAGGGGTAGGGAGGCCCGAGGGTGGGGGCAGGCAGGGAGGAGAAGACAGATGGACCATTGAGCAGATGGGAGGTACCCTTGTTTTTCTTTGGGTGGTGAATAACGGCTGGCCTTCCCACCCACCCTGCCCACCCCTCACAAAGGGGCCCTTGGTCTTATGGGGGCACCTCTTTCCTCCCCGGGTGGAGTGGCCTGGGCTCCACCCTCCTGACCAGGTGGGCTGACCACTGTCTGGGACAGCTGTGTGTGTGTGTGTTTGTGTGTGTGTTTTATGTGTGTGTGTGTGTGTGTGTGTGTGTGATGGGAGGACCCAGCATCTCCTATGCATGACCTGCACAGGCTCAGAGGATACCCCTGGGGGTGAGGGTGGGGTGGTAGGTATGGGGCCAAGGATACGGGGGGCAGTCAGCTGAGTTTACCCCCACCTCCCTCCACATGGTGGGGGTGTAGAGGGTAGAGGCTCAGGAATTCCTGTAGAGCAGCGGTTCTCAACCTTTCTCATGCCACAACCGTTTCATACAGTTCCTCATGTGGCAGTGACCTCCCCAACCATACATTATTTTCGTTGCTACTTCATCACTGTCATTTTGCTACTGTTATGAATTGGGTGACCCCTGTGAAAGGGTCGTTTCATCCCCCCAAAGGGGTCGTGACCCACAGGTTGAGAACCACTGCTGTAGACCAAGTGAAGGAAGGGAAGATTGTGTGTGTGTGTGTGTGTGTGTGTGTGTGTGTATGGGGGTGCAGCAGAAAGGTAGAGCAGCCAGCAAGGCAGGGGCCCTGGAGGAAGCCAGTGGCTTGGCCTTGGTGAGTCTCCATTTCCTCATCTTCAAATTGGACCCACTGTAGCCGTCGCCCTCACAGGTGGGTGTGGGGCCTCGTGGATCAGCACGCCTGGCACACAGTAGATGCTCAGTAAGGCCTCGGGTACTGGGCAGAGGGAGGAGGGTAGCCGGACAGAGCTGTTGCCCTGGGAGAGGAGGTCGCTTGCCTCTGATCCTGGTCCTCGCTCAAGGAGGCTGGTCCCAGTGGTTGACACAGCCAGCACACGGCTGCTTCTTGAGCAGTGACTCAGTTCTAGACCTTGGGCACCAAGGGGTCCTCCCCACCTCCCTGGAGCCTCCTTCGGAGCTCCCTGACTCCCCTTCAGGGCTACAGTTTATGAAACTCGGCCACCTGCTGTGGTCAGGCTTGGAGAGTCCAAGAAACGGAGGCTCAGGAGGGGTCATGAGCCTCTCAGGGTCAAACGGCTTCTGGTGGCAAAGGCAAGATTCACATTCTAAGCCCCTATGCTTGCAGCATCCCTACCCAAAAAATAAAACCACCTGGGAGCTTCCCAAAGGGGCCAGGGTTGAGAGGTGACTCCGGGAAGAGTACTTGGTTGACCTCGAACACAGGAATGTGAATAGATTTGCAAACCTACAGCTAAGATCCACACCACACCCCTTTTTCTTTGGACCTCAGCTGGGTCCCCCAGTCTCTCCGAGCCTCAGTCTGTTCACCTGTGCAGTGGGCACAGTGGTGCTGGAGATCGTTATTAGGTGCTGCCGAGTGGGCTGCTTGACTCGCGGTGACTTCCCCGTCTGGGCATCCTCCTGATGCTCGGGTTAGCCTTGTGGCCATTGTGTTGAGCCTGCTGGCCCTCAGGCTAGAGTGTTTCGCTGGGACAGGACCACACGGTGTCATAAGTCCAGCACCCTGTCTTTCTTCCTAGTCTTAGTCCGGCCACTCAGAGCCAAACAAACAAAAACCCACTACCTCCTCCCAGTGACCCTAGAGGACGGGGTAGAACTGCCCCTGCGGGTTTCCGTGACTGTCGCCCTTTCCGGGAGCAGAACGCCCCCCGCCTTTCCGCCTCAGAGCTGCTGATGGCTTCGAACTGCTGACCTGGTGGGTAGCAGCCCAACGCTTGGCCACTGTGCCACCAGCGCTCCTCTGAGATATGTCTGGCATGAGCGACCCCCACGGCTGTTTGTCACGTGGATCCCCCCACCCCCACCCCATGCACACAAGAGCCACCGCAGGATGACAGGCTGACAGGGGGTGGGGTTAGGGTTGGTGGTGGCATAGGGGATGGGTGTTTGATCAATACCACCCCCCTCCCTCACCTGCACGCTCCTGGGACTCAGCTTGTTTAGCTGGGCATCGCACTTGACATCACACTTGACAACATTGTGCTGTGAAAGCTGTTATGGGGATGAAGCGGCCAGAGGGTGCTGGGTCACGGGGACCCATGTGGAGTGGCTTGGCATGGCAGAGGACATGGCACCAGTGTGGAAGGCTTGCTAGGCCTCATTTCTCTGGAAACAGATCACCCGGGAAGCCACCGGGTGCCCTGAACCACTGACCTCTTGGTTGGCAGCAGAGTGCTTGACTTTGGCGCCAGCAGGGCAACAAGGAGTTGCCATCGGGGGCGGGCGCTGCGATGGCGGGGTGCCCAGGTTGGCCCCACTCTTGCCCTAAGCAGACACAGCAGCTGACTGCCAGAGTGGGCTGGGGGCAGGCTGGGGCAGACAGGATCCCAAACTGGTTTTCTGTTGCCTGGGGCCCCCTCTGGTGCTAACCAACCCACACCCCTCACCCCACACTGTCTGCTCTTTGCTCAGATCTGGGACCTCAGGGACTTTTGCACGGGCGGGGCGGGGTGGGGGTGGGGAATGGAGCAGGGCATTTATGGGTGGGTGGTGTCCTGTCCTCTCTGAGCTCAGCCTGCAGGCTGGGGACTGGGCCTTCGCTGTGGAGGGTGGCAGGGAGGGAAGGAAGGCAAGAATGAGGGCGGGGTGCCCAGCTGGGACTGAGAGCCTGGTTAGGGGGCTAGGACGTGTAGGTGCTAGCCCTGCCATGGCCTCTGCAGGTGCAGAGGGACTGTGAACCCCACCACTAAGCAGCTGCCCTTCTCCGAGATGGGTGGTACCAGCAGCCCCTCTCCTTACCTGGACAGCCACTGTAGAGGGGTGGTGTGGTGTGTGTGTGTGTGTGTGTGTGTGTGTGTGTGTGTGTGTGTGTGTGTGTGTGTGGTGGGGGGCATGTCAGCTGCTCCCAACCAACTCATGGTGACTCAGGCCCAACAGAACAGCACACTTCCCAGTCCTTCCTTGGATCCCCCGCACTGTGACCAGTCACTCCCCACTCCCCTTCTCCAATCCCAAGGCAGCCACAAATCCACTGGCTGCCCCTAGCCACTAGCCCACTGCGGAGACCTGGAAGCTCCCTGTTGGCTGATGTTCAGAAACCCAGCACCAGACCTTTTCCCTGCTCCGCCTCCGTCTGGTGACACAGCGGGTAATGCACCGCACTGCTCAAGACAAGGTTGGCAGTTCAAAACCACCCGCCACTCCTCGGGAGAAAGAGGAGGTTCTCTTTCTAATCCCGTTAAGAGTGGCGGTCTCGGAAACCCACAGGGGTGGTTCTACCCTGTCCCGTGGGCTCGCTGCTAGGCGGAATCGACAGGACAGGGAGGGAGTGAGTGACCTTAGTCTGGACGCTCCGCCGAGACCTGTTCACCGTAATTCACAAGCCCTGGCAGAGGGACAGGTGGTGGCTGGGTGTGAAGTGCCTCGACCGGGAATTGAACCGAGGTCTCTGGCCTGTAAAGTGAGCATTCTACTGTGGAACCACTGCTGTCAATTCCCCCATGGAACCACAGCTGTCACTTAATTTGGGGTGGGGCTGTGTGCGCCAGACCCTGCGCTAAACCCTTTCCTGGCTCAGAGAGGGGCAGTGGCTTGCCCAATACCCCAGGTCCCGTGTCCCTGGCGTTCTGTCCTTCAGGCTGCCGTCCTGGGCCCAGTAGTCGACATCCCTGCATGTTAACAGACCAGAACCGAGTTCCGTAGGGCCCCCTTGGCCGTGACCTTTCAGGGGCAGATCACCAGGCCTTCCTTCCAGGGCACTGCAGAGTGGGTGCGAGGGGCCACCCTCTCAGTTACCAGCTGGGTATAGTCGGTGCCACCGGCGAACCTCCTAGTGGTCTTTGTTGCATTCACAAAGGAGGGCCGCCATCACCATATCTGACTTCGGACAGCAAGAAGCTCCCTACCGATCGGCCTTCATCCCCACTCCCCTTCTCCAACCCCACGGCAACCACTGATCCACATGCTGCCGCCTGGATTGGCCCGCTCTGGACATTTCTCCTAAGTGGTCTCACATGCTGTGACTCGCTGTTTTCAGAAGATGTGCAGTACAGGCTTCTGACCGTGATGCCATGCTGCCTCCTGGGTGAGACTCCTCTTCCAGGGCCAGGGGGCCCTGGGAAATAATGGGGTCCCTGTGAATGCTGGGAGGGGTCTACATGCACTGCTCACCTCTCCCGGGATCGAGTGCCTGAGATGGCCACATTGACTGTCCACTGAGAGGCTCCGTGAGTCACTGCAGCCCTGCCCTTGTCTGGGTGGTGTGAGTGTCGGGGCACCCTCCCAGGGAGGGGGGACCCAGTGGGACACTGAGGCTCTGTCTGCTCTGGACAGGCAGCCTCTGTGCAGCAAACAGGAAGCGGGCTGGGCTGAGACCTGCTAGGTAAATACAGGCTAGCCGGGAAGGTGCCCAGCATGGCATGATGCCCCCCACTGCCTTCTGCCTGGGAGCCCCGGGGAGCCTGGCAGGCAGCAGACTTTGCTGAGCCAAGGGACTCAGTTCCTGGCGGCGACTGCCCTGTAGTGGCTGCCAGAGGCCACCTCCCAGGCTCCGGGCCAGTCACCATCCTCCCTGGTACTTAATACCTTCCTTGGCCCGCTGACTGGCTGCTCATCCCCCCCCTCCCCCAATACTCCAGTCCTGTCCAAGACTAACCCACTGAAGAGCTCCGCTGAGTCTCCTGAGGGCGGGGCAGGAAGTAGAGCCTCAGGCCTGAGGGGAGGGGCTCCAGAACAGAGGGAGGGGGAACGCACGCTGGGGGCTGGGTCCCACTGGGCTCCAGGCACCTCCCCTCCTGCTGGTCTGCTCTTCCTCCTATCTCCCCATCCACCCTCCACCCACCCACCACCTGTTCACCTTCCCTTCCACCCACTCACTCACCCACTGCCCACCTATCATCCTCTTCATCCATCTACTCATCTGCCATCGAGCCATGCAACCTCCTCTCCATCCATCTGCCCATCCATCATCTATCCATCCATCCATCCATCCATCCACTTACCTACTCTCCCACCTTCCTACCCATATTCCTCCCACTTAACCACCCATCTATTCAGCCATGATCACCTATCCTCCCTCCATCCATCCACTCACTCACCCATTCACTTTTTATTTATCTACCCCTACCTACCTTCTCTTCCACCCACTCACCCACCCACTTATCCACCTATCTCCTTTTTCATCCACCCAGCCATGCAACCATCCATCCATCCATACATCCATACATACATCCACTTACCTACCCTCCCACTTTCCTACCCACCCTCTATCCATCCACTCACTCATCTACTGCTACATCTCTCCACCCCTATCTTCTCTTCCACCCATCCAGTCATTCACCTACCCAGCAGCCCACCTATCCACCTTTTCATCCATTCACTCACCTCCTTTTCACTCACTCGTCTGCCCACCCAGCCTACCATCCCATCTATTTGTCCATCCATCCATCCATCCATCCATCCATCCATCCATCCATCCATCCATCCATCCAGTTATCTACCCTCCCACCTACCCATCCACCTCCCTCCCCATCACCAACTCATTGTTTCAGCCACCATCTACCTACCCACTCTTCCATCCTTCACGCATCTATCCACCCACCCACTTCTCTTCCCTCCTACCCATCTACTCGTCCGTCCTCCCACCCTTTCTACCCACTTACCTGTTCTTTCTCCCCCTGCCTCAGGCCTCACCTTTTCTCAGAACCCTGGCACTCTTCTGCCCCCACACCACACTCCTCACCTCTTCCCTGACCCTTTCTCCGTCCCGGGCATCACACCCCAGGCTGATGCCCTTCTTGCAGCCTCTTATAGTCTCCCGTCAAGGTTAATGTTTCCCTGAGCTCAGAGGTCCCCCGCTTTTTTTTAAACACGTTGATCTCCATTTGACCTTCATGGCATCAGATGTGGAGGGCCAACTCCAGAGAAGTAACACAAGCAGATGGCAAGTTGAATCAGAAGTTCTCTGAAAGGAGGGACCCTCGACTCTGAGCATAGACATGCAGGGCCTCCTCCAGCTCAGGGTCCACAAAGGCTGCATCGAGGAAGTGCCCTGTAAGGTGGCCCTGAGCCCCCAAGCCCAGACTCAACGCATGCAATGATGTATAGAAATCAGGAAGATCACAGGCCTGTGGGTGGAAAGTCTTGTGGATCCAGTGGCAGTGGAAGCATCTCAGCGCTGGCGTGGGTCTCCACGTGGCTTCTCCATTTCCAGGCTGGGATCAGCGTGACAGAGAGTGAGTGTGTCCCTCCTCCAGGGAGGAAGACGGGAGTTCCCAGAATCCTCAGGAGACGGCCACGTCCACACAGAGGCATGATTGTCTATGACCTGATGGACAGGCTAGACTCCACCCCTTCGCTCAGGTTGACAGGAGATGGTGTCACTGCCACACGTGGTGTTGGGGTTGTCATCAGTGACCCAAGACAAAATGTACATGGACCGTTGAGTGGAAAACTGATGATCTGCTCGGTCAGCCTCCACCACCACCCCTCTGCCCCCGTCACAATAAATAAAAAGCTTCAGTTGGAGGCAGCCAGGAAAGGAAGCATATTCTGGGTGCCAGGAACAACCAGGCAGTGGCTGGGAGTGGGAGGAAATGACCCTCTGTGGTAGAAACGGTTAAGCCTGCCGCTGCCAACTGGAAGCTGGAGGTCCACCTCCACCCGATGCATGGCGGAAGAATGGCCTGGCAGACTGCTTTCAAATGAGCGACGAGCCATTGGAAACACGATGGGAGGATTCTACTCTGTCACTCAACGGGGTTGCTGTAAGCCATCAAGGGGTCCCCTTGAGGGCTATGCTGTTGGCTGCCTTCCCTGAGGGCCACATCTGTAGGTGCCCCTCCTACATGTCTCCTCACGTGCTGTCCACACTGGCAGCGCTCCACAGATGTGTCATGACCCCGTGATGGAGGAGCCCGGTGGGCATGGGCCCCTGGAGTAATGCCCCTGGGTTGGCTCAGCCCTGCCCAGACTTGCCCCCGGACTTAAGCGGCTTTTCTTCGTCACGTCATCAGGAGGATGGGATTTGAGAAGCCCGTGCCAGGGTTTCCATGAGATCAGCAGAGCCAGGAGCAGGGGTGATGCTGGCCCCTCTCCCAACCTTCTGCCCGGGCAAGGAGGGAGCTGGAGGCGGCCAGCCCCCTTCAAATCTGAGTTCTCAGAAGGACAGCGCTGCCTGACCCTGTGATTGGCTGTTCACTGGGTGGCATGGGTGGCTTGTACTTGGCCTTGAAGGTTCAAATGTGCCCAGGGGTGCGTGGGAAGAGAGGCCTGGAGAACCTTTTCTCTCCAGACCACGACTGAGCCCCCGTCCCCCCTGGGTCACCATGATTTGGATTAACATGGTGGCAGGGATTGGGATTTGTTTCCTCTGTGCCAGGCTTGATGGCACTGTCGGGTAAACACTGGACTCCTGACCACAGGGCGGCCGGTTCAAACCCACCAGTCTCACTGAGGGAGAAAGCTGAGCCTCGGAAGCCCTTTGTCGGGCCGTTGTGAGTTGGGGTCAACTCTATGGCAGGGGTGGGTTGGGCTACGAGTTAGGCCTCCAACCACCAGGTCAGCAGTTCAAAACCACCAGCACTCGCAGGAGAAAGATGAGGCTTTCTACTCCCATACAGAGAGAGGCCGTCTCAGGAGTCCCCAAGGGACAGCTCCACCCTGCCCTGTGAGTCGGCATCGACTTGCTGGCCATGAGTTTAGTTTGGACTTTTAATTCCTGGCTATGCCCCTGTGCCCAGCCCCCCAGCTTCACTGCTGTGTGCTGTCCAGTCGGTTCCGATGCATAGTAATCCAGGTGACAGTGTAGCACCGCCCCTGTAGATAGGGCTGCCTCCTCTGTGCGGACTGGGCTTTGCTGAAGCCTTGCTCCAGTGGGGTCGCAGGGTGGGTTTGAGCAGGTAATCTTCTAACTAGCAACTGAGTACTTCATCCCTCTACCAACCAACCAAAGAAACCAAACCCACTGCCATCGAGGTGATGCCGACTCAGCGTGACCCTAGAGGACAGGGTGGAACTGCCCCTGTGGGTTTCCGAGGCTGTAACCTTGTAGACTCTTTGCAGCCCAATGCGCATGCACTATGCTCCCGAGCACCCCGCTGTCGCGCCCCCACAGGGATCCTGAAATATTTGGGGGAGCGGACACACACTTGAATGGATTTCAGTTCTGCTCCTGCCCCGTCCCTCCCCACTGCCCTTCCCCAGCCGGCCCCCTGTGCACACCCTCGCCTCACTTTGTGCGTGGGAGGTTCCGCAGGATCAGCGCGATCTGAACAGGGCAGATTACTACAGCAGATCACGGAGTGGAGGATGGCGACATCAGTGCGTCATTGCCCAATGACGTCATCGCACCCCTACCAAACCACGGAGCATCCTGGCCCAGCCCAGTTGGGTCATAACCTTGACCCTTCCCGGCGGCCAGCATTGCTCTCGACCACACCTGGCCCACTGCCAGCCATCGTCGATGGGTGCACTGGTCAGATGGAAGCTTTACTCTGTTGTGAATGGGAAATGTCAGAGGGGTTTGCAGGGGAGTGGGGAGGCGGGGTCTTCGAGAAAGGGTTTGCATGCTGACAACAAACATTCGGAAAGCCGCTTAAACGAAGGCGTCTGAGACACGGACGTGTCTGTGCGTGGGTGTGCAACACACGCACACACACGCCCGCGTGCAGATCCGTCCCAGGCTCTGGGGCCTCTGTCCCCGATGCCCCTCTCCCCCTCCCCCCAGTCTGGCTTCAGCTTGGAATGTGTAATAACAGCCTACAGGGCAAATTGGAACAGGGCAGGCACTGCTTGCCCGACCACAGAGCACAGGGCCGGGCGTGGGGAGGAACTTGCCGCCGGGGTAGAAGAATGGCCTCATGCGCATGCGCAGGCCCGCAAGCGGGTGCACCCTCTGAGCTGGGGGTGCGGGTGGAGTATTGGGGACCTCTAGGAGCCTCTGGCTTTCTCCCCTGTGAAAATGGGAGTCTTAAGGCGCCCTGGTGGCATCGTGGTTACCTGTTGGGCGGGTAACCCAGAGGTCAGCAGTTCGAAAGCACCATCTGCTCTGAGGGCAAAAGATGAGGCTTTCTACTCCCCTACCCTGGAGTTACAGTCTGGAAAACCCACAGGGGCCAGTTTTAAGTTCTACCCCGCCCTGCAGTGTCACTGGGAGTCAGTCAATAGCCATGTGTTTTGGAGGGTTTTTTTGGCGGAAGGATCTCTGGGTGGTGCCAACAGTTAACACACACTGGTCTGATCACTACTAGGTTACAGGTTCAAGTCCATGTGTTGGCACTGGGGTTGGGGTGGTGGTGGTGGCGAAGCCTGGCAATTGACCTGGCTGAGAAGTTGGCCGGTGAGCACCGCCATGCCGCCTCTGTGCTTTGGAGGGGACTCCACAGCTACTGGTTTGGGGTTTTCTGTGGGCAGAGGAGTGGGCATGCCCCAGGGCTCATCATCCCGACCCCAGGGTCCACAGAAAGATGGGTGAGGGTTGTGCCCGAGAGGCCAAGTAGGGAGGTCCCCCACTGACTGCCCTTGGGGTAAAGGCAGAATGGGTGCTTCCTGTACACGGGGTATTGCATCCGTCGCCCTGGCATGTCTCTTCTCCCTGTGAACTCAGCATAGACAACGGTGCACAGCTGAGGAAGGCGAAGCTTAGCACATGGACTTGCCTGATGCCAGGCGTTTATGAAGCATGGAGCCTGGATTTGAACCCTGCTCTCGGTGGCCAGCAGTAGCCCAGGGTGCCTGGCTTGGGGCCCCAGGGAGACTCCAAGGCCCTGCTTCCTCCAGCTGGAGGCCTGGTGGGGGGAGCCGGCCATGAGGCAGGTCCCTTAAAGAGGCTCCTGTCACAGCTCTTGCTGGGGCCGGTGGCTGACCACATCTGGGAGTGGCCACCTCGGCCCTGTTATTACAACGGTGCCTTTGAAGCCTCCGGCGGCAGTGCTGTGTGCTCGGTGGGTCAGGACACTGCCTGACCACCTTGCTCTCTTGCAGGCTGAGTGGCGTGGACCCGGCGGTGGCCAGCATGGCAGAGCCCAGCGACAGCCCCCAAACGGGGCCTGGGGAGGCAGCAGAGTCCCCTGGGGACGAGAGCGGGACCCCCGGCGGGGAGGCCTTCCCCCTGTCCTCACTGGCCAACCTCTTTGAGGGGGAGGATGGCTCCTCCTCCCCATCGCTGACTGGTCCCAGCCGGCCTCCCGGGCCCCCCGACGGGCGGCAGAACCTGCGCATGAAGTTCCAGGGTGCCTTCCGCAAGGGGGTGCCCAACCCTATCGACCTGCTGGAGTCCACCCTGTATGAGGCCTCGGTGGTCCCCGGGCCCAAGAAGGCCCCCATGGACTCACTCTTCGACTACGGCACCTATCGTCACCACCCCAGCGACAACAAGCGATGGAGGAGGAAGGTCATCGAGTGAGTATTGCTGGGCGCTGGTCTCCTCCTCGGTGCAGAGCCCATGCATCCACACGCTCACCCATCTGTCCACGCATCAGTCTGTCCATCCATTCATCCACCCACCTGCCCACCCATCTGCCCGCCCATCCATCCATCCATCCATCCATCCATCCATCCATCCATCCATCCATCCATCCATCCTTCCTTCCTTCCATCCATCCATCCATCCATCCATCCATCCATCCATCCATCCATCCATCCATCCATCCATCCACTCATCCATCCATCCATCCATCCATCCATCCATCCATCCATCCACTCATCCACTTACCTACCCACCCATCTTTCATCCACCCATCTACCCATCCATCCATCCATCCATCCACTCACCACCTCCCTATTCACCCACCTATCCACCTACCTGCCCACACATCCATCCACCCACCCACTCATCCATCCATCTATTCATATATCTACCCACCCATCCATATATCCATCCATCCATCCATCCATCCATCCACTTACCTACCCACCCATCTGTCCATCCATCCATCTACCCATCCATCCATACACTCACCCACCTACCTATTCACCCATCTACCCACCTACACATCCATCCATCCATCTACCCATTCATTTACCATCCCATCCCTCCATTTATTCATCCATCCTCCATCTGCCCACTCTCCCACACATGTGTCTCACTGTTGTCCATCCATCCTTTCATGCCTTCATCTACCCACCCATTATACAACCATTTGTCTACTTATCCACCCACCTACTCATTTGTCCATTTATCCATTATCTTTCTGTCCATCCCTACTATCAAATCATCCATCTATCCATCATTTACTTATTCATTCATCTACAGACCCTGCCCTTCCACTTGTCCAATCCATCCAGTTACCCAATTTAAATATACATCCAGTCAGCCACTCAGTCACCATCTCTGCCCACCCACCCACTCATACAACCTCCCTTTCATTCATCCATCAGCCACTCTTCCAAACGTCTATCCATCCCCTCAGCTACCCACTGTGCCTGTTCACCCAGCTGGTCCGCTGTTTCTCATGCTGGCCATCATTTACTCACCCGCTCATCTGTTTCCACTCCGTCTTTCATTTAATCACTAGTGCCACCTGCCATCTACCCAGCGTCCTTGCTTCTTTCTGGCACCCAATTCTTTGCCCCGTTAGCTGCCCATCCGTGTGTTCATTCACCTGTTCACTGGCTCGTCCCTCAGTTGCTCACAAATACTTTTTACCTGGTGCCCATCCACTCATCCATCTCTCCTTTCGCCCGCCGCCAACCCAGCTACCCTCCCTCCGAGGTAATGCTCATTCCTGGGGCTTGGGGACAGCTGGGGACCCTCAGGCATCGAGGAGACTGGAGGAAGAGGAGGGTGAAGAGAAGGCCCGGGTGGGCTAGCAGAGTGTGGTCCTCCCAATGACAGGGAGCTTCCAACCGCAGACCCCCAGACTTGCTAGGCACTTGCCCCCGGCAATGGCATGTGTGAATATGTGTGGTTGTCTGTAAGCCCAGCCCCCCACGGTTGGAAGTCCACAATGATCCTGATAGCCATGGCCTGCGGACACCCTGCCTTGTGGGGTGGAGCCCCAGCCCTTGAGGAAATTCAAGGGCCATTTTCAGAGTGGGACTCAAATATCACAGTCACCTCCTGCAACTGTTCTTGCTGCACCAGGATGGAGCCAGATCCTCAGTGGGGTCCAGCCCTGCAGCTCCTGCTGTGCCCCACATGGACCCCTACTTGGGAACCAGCTGCTCCCTCATCCCCTCCTCAGAGGCCCCTGGGTGGAGTGGCGGTGGGTCTGGCGCCCCTCTCTGCCCCCTGCTGGTGACAGACTCATACTGCGCCCTCTGATGAAGCCAGCCTGTACACTTCCCTAGCCTGGGTAGGAGCTGCCCACCTTCTTGCTGCACCAAACCACGGGCTCATTGTTCTAAGGGTTATGGAGCATTTCCTGTGTTCCCGGGGCTCCGGGGTGAGCAGGGTCCTGCTCTTGGGGCACCGTCAGTTTGGAGGCCCGCTTGTTCAGCAAGTAAATAAATACAAATACACATTTGAGTGAGGACAGGTGCTGTGTGTGTGTGTGTTCGATCCCCAGAGGGCTTCCTGCAGGAAGCTGGCATTTAAGCCTAAACCCAAATCTCAGGCGTAAGAAGCGGAGCAGCCCTGCTCAGGAGAGAGGAGAAGGGAGAGAAAGACTGTTCTAGGGGAGGGAAGAGCTAGGGGAGGGAGGAGCGAGCACGTATGGTGTGTGAGGAACCCAGGAGGAAACTGAGACCCAGGGCAGTAAAGTGCCCACTGCCCGCACTCCCTCTGTGGAAAGGCCCTCCTCGGGGCTGGTGGAAGTTGGGGGGCTTGGTGTTTCCCCCTCGTCACCCTCAGACCCCCTTCTTTAGGCATTCACCACCCCCATCCCCAGGCACTAGAGCTTAAGGCTCCAGAGGGACCCTGAGGAACCACTGACTCAGCTGCTGAGGCTCCCAGAGACCCCAAAGGCCCTCCTCAGGGAATTTGGGGTGTGGGGACATATGTTCCTTTTTAGTTACTTGTTTTGAGGCAATGTTCAGGTTAAGTGGGGGCTGCCCTGGTGGCCTCACTGAGGCTCAGTCAGTCTCCTGGCCCCCACTGCTGATGCCAGGACCCCTTAGCAAGGGACCCCCGAGATGCAGAGATGGAGTGCGGGATCTGCTGCCCCCATGGTGAGGCGGATGCCGGCTCCCTCCCCCCGGGGCCCCAGTCTCTGAGCCCCTCCCCCTGCGGCCCCCATCCAGGCAGTGTGGTCCCCTCTCTTCCTCCTCTCTGGCCATCCAGGGATTTCACAGGAATCCCTGGGCGGTGCCAATGGTCAGGTACTTGAGGACTAGCTAAAAGGCTGTGCCCACCCAGGGTGCCGGAGAAGACAGGCCTGGTAACCTGCTCCGAAACCTCAGGAGCACTAAGGGGCTCATCCCAAGTACGGATCCACTCTGAGGCAGCTAACACCCATGCTCCTCTTACTGCACCGGACCATTTAAGTTAGGAAGGTGGACAGATGGAGAGGCAAGTGCAGGGGAGCGGGGACAGATGCTGGATGGGGGAAGGGAGAAGTGGACGGCTAGACGGATGGTGAATAGTCAGAGGGGTGGGTAGGTGGATGGATGGATGGATGTACCAGGCATGGGGATCCCAGGAGGGACCAAGACCTGGTCTTTTAGCGCCCCTGGTCCCACTCTCTCGGAACCTAGCCAAGACTAGCCAAGACTACGTGCCAATGACATCTGTGGCAGACCTGGGTCTCCAGGCCTTTCCCCAGCTTCTCTTGGCATCCGTCTCTCTCTCTCCTTTATCTGGACAGCCCAGTGTGGCATAAATGGTCACCACCCCTACTGGTGCCGCAGCAGAGGAGCCTGGCGATTGATTTCCATGAGCCATTCCTCGGTAACTCGTAGGGGGTGCCGGGGATCAGCATCGGTTTCCATGGTGCCGGGTTCGGCTCTTCTGTCTTTCTGTTCTTCCTTTCTCTGCTGCCTCCCTTCCACCACCTGTTTGTCCTCCACCTGGAGCTCGGCCTTTCCCCTGCGGGCCGGCCTACTCTGGGGGACGGGGCAAGCACGCAGTACAAGGGCCCCACCGAGCCAGGTGCCGAATCCCAGACCGAGTGCCTGGTCTCACTCGTCTCTGTCGTTGGACGGGAAATGCAGGAGGGTGTGATCGAATAAGCGAGGGAGGGACATTTGGTTTTTATCCAATCCCCCCCCCACTTGATTTTTCTGTCCTGTCTCCTTTCCAATTGTCTGGTGTATGGCAGGTGCTCAGTAAAGGGCACCTGGGTGGGTGAAGGGGATGGGGGCTGATGTGTTGGTCTGTCCACACCCAGCACCCCGAAGGCTCTAGGAACAGCCTGCTCGATAAATCATTCCCTAGTGTCTTGTGCTGCCCCCTTCCGCCACGTGCGCCCCCCTCGGGAGGGCTCCAGTCACCCCCCTCATCCCACAGACACCTAAGGCCAGGGACAGTGGTGTGTGCTTCTTATCCCCTCCAGGAAGCAGCCTCAGAGCCCCAAAGCGCCTGCGCCCCAGCCGCCCCCCATTCTCAAAGTCTTCAACCGGCCTATCCTCTTTGACATCGTGTCCCGGGGCTCCACCGCGGACCTGGACGGGCTGCTCCCCTTCCTGCTGAGCCACAAGAAGCGCCTGACTGACGAGGAGTTCCGGGGTGAGCCCCCCCGCCCAGGAGGGCACGGAGTGGGTGGACTGGCCTGAGTGGGAGGTGGGGGAGGACCTGACACTGGGGGCCCCTTCCCTCCCAGTGTCTTATTTGGGCCGGAAGAGCCCTGGATGGGGTCTCCTTTCGCACGTGAGTCAACCTCTCAGGACCTCAGTTTCCACCACTTCTCACTCACCCACTCAGTTACTTTCCCTCATTCACTCACCCAACCACACCCCCCTCTTACTCACTTGCACACTTTACTTATGAGAAGGTTAGCACATCGAGACTCCCTCCTCCATCCCTTAAGGGGTGTGTGTAGTAGCCATAGGGGCTGTTAATGCATTGGGCTGCTAACAGCAAGGTCGGCAGTTTGAAACCAGCAGCCGCTCAGAGGGAGGAAGATGAGGCTTTCTGCTCCCATGTAGAATGACAGTCTCGGAAACCCACATGGGGCAGTTCTCCCCTGCCCTCTAGGGTTGCTGTGAGTTGGCATCGACTCGCTGGCAGGGAGTTTGGTTTGGTTCTGTTTGATGGGGTCTCCAAGGAGTCCCCAGTTCTTTCTGAGCCATATTTGAAAACTAGGGGAGGGAACAGTCCTGGGGGCCTGGGAACCCCTGCTCTCCTTTCAAGGGGGGTCTCGGGAAGGCCCAGGAAACTGGGGTGTTTGTTTCCCCTTCCTGGGCTCGCTCCACCCTGCCCTAGCTCTGGGTACTCAGCCTTAGGACCAATTCTCCAGGCTGAAGCCCCCTCCCAGTGGCACTCTGCCCTCCAACCTGTCTGGATTCAAACACCCACCCTCAGGGTGCTAGCACCCTGCCCTGACTCGGGCCATCCCTGGGGAGTGTGGCTGGTAAGCTCCTTGACCCAAGCCAGCCTCTCCTATGGGCCAGGTGCCAGCTGGCCCACGAATAGTCAAAGGAGCCCCCAAATCAGTAACATTCAAGACTGGTGGCACCTGCTCTCAAAAGGGCCTGTCGCAGAAGGCCGCCTGTGACTGACTGGTAGCTCCGGCCAGAGGGCTCTCCCAGGCCAGGTGTCTTGTCATCAAAGGGAAGTCTTGTTATTGATTTATTTCTTACACAGGTTCCCTAAGTCAATTAAATGCCCAAACAGTCTGAGGTTTCTTTTATAAAGCAAACCTTTTATCAAATGGCTAAAACGCTGAATTTGGATAAAACAATAACATTTTGACGAACACCAAAACATGCACATAAAGAAACAATGCAGGTATTATGCCCACCACGAAGGCATCATGGTTCTTATAGAAAATATTCCTTCATGCTCTCTGGCCAGAAGAGCCGGCCTTGTTTGGGGTTCACGTTTGCAGTCTGGGGGCCATACCCCCCCTCCCCCTGTGAGAGTGTCGCAGTCACTGGGCGGCTAATCCCAATGGGAGACCACCCACCTGTGCTGTTGCCAGGCACCAGCGAGTGGGATCCGACTCAGAGGCCAGACATGGAGCAGGAGGAGAAAGCACCGCCACGTCCACGCCCTCCTCCTGATGCTTCTGACCTTCCCGTTCATGGTCGCTGCCACTGCTGCTCCGTCTCGTCCAGGGTCTTCCTCGTTTGCGCTGCCCCCTCTTGTTTACCCAGCGCGACGTCCTTCTCCGGACACTGCTCTCTCCCCATCACTGGTCCAAAGTACTGCTCCTCTGGAGCACGCTGCCTGTCCTTACTTCTTCCCAGATGTGTCAGTCTTTTGGGAAGCCAGGGCACGTCTGATCGCCCTCGTCAGCACCCACCCATCCTTCCGTCTCTCTTAGTCGGTGTCCAATGCTCCCATGCACAGTCCCGCCCCTGTTTAAGTCTGGTGACATGACCCCTGTTGGTCCCCATGGATTTATTAGGCAAAGGTTTGGGGGTACTTGTTGGGGTGGGGCGACCAGGACTGGCTGGGCTCACTGCAGTTTCTGGCTTCCCTTGGGAGTCCAGAATGCTTAGCCTGACCTGGAAGTCCCCTAGGCCATGTGTGTGTAAGCCAAGACCTCTTGTTGGGGTGCAGGGTCCCTGAAACGGTAGAGCATTGCGAGTGGAGTGGGGGGTGATATCGATGATAGACTTCTCACCTCCCTGTGAGAGACCCACGTTCAACTCCCGGCCTGTGCACCTCGCTCGTGTGCAGCCAGTGGCCCCCACCTGCCCCCCATGCTGTGATGTTCATCAGCCTGCCCCAGAACTAAGACAGACTAGGAAGAAAGGCCTGGTGAGCTGGGTCCAGAAACCAGTCAATGCAAACGGGACCCGCCTCCAGGGGGTTCATCATGGAGCTCCCTCCCCCCACTTCATGCGGTCCCTTCCATGATGCTGGGCCCAATTTTACATTCAACAGATATCGCGTGTTCTTTCTCAGAGAGAGCCCCCTGATGGTATACATGTCAGAACCCACAACATGGATGAATGGCTTTCTGACTGGAGTTCTAGGGGAAACCTGTCACCCGACACCCCACAAAGTTACACAGGCCCCAGTTTGTCAATTGCAACGCTAAGCCTCTTGCTCCAGCAGCGCCCCCCTCCTCCCCGTTGGAAGAGCCATTTTGCCACCTGGTGGTCAGACTGTGGAACCGCACCTCATTCCCAGGCTGGCAATCCCTGCCCGGAGGGTGTCCAGGTCTCTGGTTGTGGAGGACAAAGCCACGTGGGTCACTTGGTGTCATCTGTAGCTTGGAATTAGCCCCAGTGCCCAGTGTCTCCTTTCACTGATGTCTGTTCACACAGAACATGGGATTGGGCATCTAGTCTCGGGCGAGACTGAACAAGGGCCCCCCCAAAAACGTATCATCCAGTCCTGTGTGTGCCAGCAAGAAGCTGTGTGACCTTGTCAGGGAGATCTGGGAGAGCTTCCTGCAAGAGGTGGCCCTTGACGTGAGCTGCAGTTAACTGGGTGAAGGTGACAGGGAGGGAGCAGAGGGATAGTGGGTGTGGAGGTCTTTCGGCTCATCCTCACAGCTATGGTCTAAGGGGGCCGCTCCCGCTGCTTGAAGGGAGGCAGGAGACAGAGGGCGGCTGGACCGAGGTGGTGGCTGTGCAGGTTCAGAGCAGTGGATGGGCCGAAGACATCAGAGGTCAAATCCATGCTGGGAGGTCAGATGTGGGCATGATACCCAAGACCCCATCCTCTGAGAAGGGGACAAACGGGGAGCTAGAGGTGGGTATAGGAGGGAAAGACAAGGAGGTCACCATGAAGAGCTGCCTACTAGATCACTGAAAGTGCCGCGCCCTGCCAAAAGAATAAACAAGCCTGTCTCGGAGGAGGAAGTACAGCTAGCAAGGGTGGTGAGACGTTATCTGACCTGCTTTGGCCCTGTTATCAGGAGCCACCGGTCCCTGGGGAAGAACATCATGTTTGGTAAAGGGGCTGCTTCCACGAGACGGCCCGACACAGTGGCTGCAGCCCTGTGTTCATACACAAGTACCACCGTGAGGAGGCGCAGGACTGGGCGGGGCTTCCTTCTCTCCTACTCTGGGTGGCTGGGAGCCAGAGCCCCCTGGACAGCACCTCGCAACCAGAAAACAATTAGCACCTTGAGGCTGGGCCCTTGGCCAGAGTTGGGGCTCTCCTTCCCATGATGCAGATGCAACAGTCGAGTAGTCCTTTACTTCTTCTACCCGGGCTTTTGACTCTGGGTTGGGACACCAGCGGTGTGATGCAAAAGGAGGCTGGTCCAAGAAGCTGGAATTCCCATCTCCAAGAACCTTTCAAGTCCCCTCCTCCCGTGCCTGGATCTAAGGAAGGGGTTGCTTCAAAGGCACCCGCACAGAGGAATACCTACAACCCCCAAACCCAACCCATTGCCGGGGATGCGACTCGCCAAGGGGACACCAGGTTTTGCCAAGCAGGATGGTCTTGGCTGTCATTTTTATGGAAGCGGGTGGCCAGGCCTTACTTCCGTGGCACTGCCGGGTAGTTTTGGTCCACTCTTAGGTTAGTCGAGAGTTGCTGCCTGCGGGTCTTTAAAAAGAACTCTTGGGCGTCCTCTCGTGAATAGTCGTGGTTGTCCAACACTGTGAAGGTCATTAAAGAAAAACCAAACTCACTCCCATCCAGGAAATTCTGACTCAGAGTGACCCTACAGGGCAGAGAAGAGCTGCCCCTGTGGGCTTCTGGGCTGCCATCTTTTTGGGTGCAGGAAGCCTCATCTTTCTCCCTCTGAGTAGCTGCTGGGTTCGAACTGTTTACTCTGTGGTTAGCAGCCCAACAAGTAAGGTGAATGTGATTAGTACCACCTGAGAAATGGTTACACTTCTCTGTTATCTACATACTGTCGCATATCAG
Source organism: Tenrec ecaudatus (assembly GCF_050624435.1). Lineage (NCBI taxonomy): Eukaryota > Metazoa > Chordata > Mammalia > Afrosoricida > Tenrecidae > Tenrec > Tenrec ecaudatus. The sequence goes on from NC_134545.1 coordinate 16,736,920, forward strand.
AATTGAGCTGTTGGCTAAAAGCACGTCTGCCCCCTGGGTTTCCTTGACCCTCTCAGTGCTCTGGGAGTCTGAAGAGCAGGGGAGCATCTCCACAGGGCAGATGGGGAAACTGAGGCTCAGAAAGGAGGTGAGACAGAGCCCTACCCAGATCCCCGGGCCCCAGCACCTTCCTTGCCCAGGGCTCTGTCACCTCCCACCCAGCAGTCCGGCATCGGGGGCCGAGCACTGTCTCACCCTGCGTGCCTGCCCCCAGAGCCATCCACGGGGAAGACCTGCCTGCCCAAGGCTCTGCTGAACATGAGCAACGGCCGGAACGACACCATCCCGCTGCTCCTGGACATCGCCGAGCGCACGGGAAACATGCGAGAATTCATCAACTCGCCTTTCCGGGATGTCTACTACCGAGGTGGGGCTGGGCTGGAGGGAGACCATGCTGAGTTGGGGTGGGTGGGGTGGGGTGCATGGCTGAGCCGAGGCTAGGGGAAGGCCTCCTGGCTGGGCTGGGGTGGTAGAGTGGGGGTATCTGGCTGGGATAGGGGCCTGGCTGGGCTGAGATTTCGGGGAATGTCAGGGCGCTACCCCAGCTTGTCTGGGAGTTGATAGGAACCTCTAGGGCTAACATGCACCCCAGAACTGATTGCTCATGGAGGAAGGCAGGAGGGCTGGGTGGGGTGAGGAACCCTAACTAGCCCTTCAACTTCAATATTCTGAGTCTCCACATGGAAGCTTCCAGGAGTCTGAGCTCCGAGTGAGCTGATGGTTCAGAAACCAAGAAGCAGCTCACTGCCCTCCAGTCGATGCCACTGACTCGTAGCAACCCTGTAGGACAGAGCGGAGCTGCCCCGATGGGATTTTGAGACTGTCCATCTTTATAGGAGCAGAAAGCCTCATCTTTCTCCCACGGAACAGCTGGTAGATTTGAACTTCTGACCTTGTAGCTAACAGCCCAGTGAAAACCCATTAAACCACCAGGGCTCCTGGGTTGTGGGCATGATGCTATGGTCCCGACACCCCAAGTGTCCATGGTCCTACCGGCAGTTCTCAGAGGTCCCCGCTCTCCGGCTCCAAGATCACACCCCAGTTCTTGATTCAGAGGCGCCGTGAACAGCAGTGAACTCCCGGATTCTTTGAAGTCAAGGTCGATGGATTGCATATCCGGGGGATGAATCTCAGTGTGAGCAGGCCTAGTCTGAAGGTCCTCACCTTTGTTATGTCTCAGGGCGATGTGACTTTGGGAGACACAGTCCCCACCCCATGTCCCACCCTGGTGGAGTAGTGGCTCCCCCTTTGGGCTGCTAACTGCAAGCTCAAGATTCAAAACCACCCGCTGATTCACGGGAGAAAGACCGGGCTCGCTACTTCCGGAAAGGGCTCAGAAACTCACAGGGGCAGTTCAACCCTGTCCTACAGGGTCGCTGTGAGTCGGCATCAACTCGGTGGCAGTGAGCTGGGTTTGGGAGTCTGAGATCCAGTAGGCAGGCCTCCCATGGTACATATGGTTGAGTCATCCACTACGAAGGGGAGGTTGGAGGTTCAACACCCTTCCCCCTACCCCCACCCTCGAGGCTCCTCGGCTTCCCCTGGGTCCCTGTGCCTTGGCAGCTCTGCAGTGCACACCCACACGGGGTGGGGGCGCCTGCTGCCGGCGACTGTGGCTGTGTCCCGCAGGTCAGACGGCCCTGCACATCGCCATCGAGCGCCGCTGCAAACACTACGTGGAGCTCCTCATTGCCCAGGGGGCCGACGTCCACGCCCAGGCCCGAGGACGCTTCTTCCAGCCCAAGGATGAGGGTGGCTACTTCTACTTCGGTGAGGAGGGGCCGGGGAGTACGGAGGGGAGACGCTGGGAGCGGGTAGCTGAAGGCGAATCGGCTGGCCTCCGGAGTCCAGACAACACCAGCAGAACCACCGGCTGCGCTTCTGTCATGCTCCCCAAGTTTAAGCTGTGAGGGAGGGGGTGCTGCTGGGCTCTCCCAGCTGGAGCGGTCCGCCTTCCCCACTTACCTCCCGTGTTTGACCTGTAACAAAGCTGATTAGGGCTTCTCTTGCATTTTAGCACCTGTAGTTCTTTTTGTTGCTAGCCTTTCTTTCCGGATCCCTGGTGGTATAGTGGTTGCACGTTGGTTTGCTAACTTCAAGGTCAGTGGTTTGAAACCACCAGCCACTCTGAGGGAGAGGCTCGCTACTCTGGCAGAGTTGTGGTCTCAGAAACCCCTAAGGAAGATCTGCCCTGTCCCAAAGGGTTGCTATGCAACGTCTGAGGTCAATGGCAGTGAGTTTACCTCTTCTCACCTACCTCCCCACCCTACCCCCCTCCCTGCCCCCCACCAGTTTTCTTTCTCCCTTGAGGTTCTGCCCTGGCTTCCATGATGCTAGTCTTGATTCTGAGAGGTAGAAGAGGGCTGGGGTTGGCAGGCCTTGACCACAGTTCCAGTTCGCTCTGGGGTGGGCTAGGACCTCGGGGTGGGGGAGGGCACATGGGCTCAGTGTGGGAAGCAGGAGATCTGGAAGCAGATGATAGCGCCTGGCTCTATCAGTCAGGATGTTTTGGTTCCAAACATTTATCATATTGTGGTTTGCTGAGAATCTAAGGTAGCTCCACCTGGTGGCCTAGTGGGTTAGTGTTGGCCTGCTAGCTGCAAGGTCAGCGGTTCAAATCCACCAGCAATCGCGCTGCAGAAAGATGAGGCTTTCTGCTCCCGTAAAGAGCGACAGTCTCAGAAACCCACAGGGGCAGTTCGACCCTGTCCTGTAGGGTCGCTGTGAGTTAGAATCGAGTCCATGACGGTGTGTGAGTTTTACGTTCTGTTTTGTTTGAGCATCTGCCTGGCAAAGCATGCCCCATTTTTCTGCACGAACAATTCTGTGGCATTTAGGACATTCTCTGAGATATGTGACCAGCCATCCCCACCTGATTTTTTGGGTTTTCAGTGGCTGAAGTTTTGGCCAGACCTTTCTTCCAAGGCACTCAGGGGCGGATTTGATTCAAGTCTGAGTGTATTCACAATACAGGCCACTCAGGGACACCTCCGGCCCCTCACATCTCCAAGCCATGCCCCAAATGGCCACCCAGTCCGTCACCCCCAGAAGTGATGTGCTCTGACTGTTGGGGGGGGCACATCCCTCCTGTGCCCGGGTCTCACTGAAGTCCCTGGGCATCCCAGCTACCCTGACGGCTGCCCTCCCCGCGACCCCCAGGTGAGCTGCCCCTGTCGCTGGCTGCATGCACCAACCAGCCCCACATCGTCAACTACCTGACGGAGAACCCCCACAAGAAGGCGGACATGCGGCGGCAGGACTCGCGCGGCAACACGGTGCTGCACGCGCTGGTGGCCATCGCCGACAACACCCGCGAGAACACCAAGTTTGTCACCAAGATGTACGACCTGCTGCTGCTCAAGTGCGCCCGCCTCTTCCCGGACAGCAACCTGGAGGCCGTGCTCAACAACGATGGCCTGTCGCCGCTCATGATGGCCGCCAAGACGGGCAAGATCGGGGTGAGCGCTGGGCACGGGGCGCGCGCTGGGCGCAGGGCACGCGCGCGCGCATCCACGCACGCACTCGGCGCTGCTGCCGCCTTCACGGTTATTAACAAACCCGCCCAGGACCCCTCACACCCCCTCTCAGGACCCTGGCTCAGCACCCGCCTTGCTGAGTGGCCTGAGGCAGTCTGTCCCCCACCCCCCTTCTCTGGGCCGCCCAGTATGGCTTCAAGCCGGCTTGCTCTGAGCTCTGCACTACTGACTCTCCCGCTGATGAATGGCTTGTCTCAGAGGGTGCCCGGTGCACTGTGGGAAGGAGCGGCAGTCTACTGAGATCACCCCCCCCCCCCCCCCCCTAGTTTTGGTAACAGGATGTCTCTATTCACACTGCTCAGTAGTCCCTGGCCGGGGGCTCCACCCCCCTCCCCCGCCAAGGACTGGCTCAGTGACGCCCCAGCCTGTGACTTCAGGGATCCCCCTTCCCCACCCTGTGCCACAGGGTTCTCTGCAAACTGGGGAGCATTAGAGTGCCCCTCCCAGGAGCGCTGCCATGGCAGCTGACAGGGGACCCGGGAAGAGCCCAGGTGGATGCGCACTTCAGATGACGCTCCGAAAATAAGGCAGGATTCGGGCTTGGCCCCGCTTCCTGAACCATCTCCGGCAGTTCACACCCTTGTCTGTGCCTCGCTTTCCCTGTGTGTCCAGCACAGATTGAAGACAAAGAGAACAACCCACCCAGACCCCACTCCGACTCATAGTGACCGATAGGACAGAAGGACGGAGTAGAGCTGCCCCGTGGGGCTTCCGGGGTCCTAAGTCCTTATGAAAACAGACTACCTCATCTCTCTCCTTCGGAGTGACCAGTAGGTTCGAACTACCAACCTGTCTGTTAGCAGCTGGACATTTAACCCATGGAGACATGAGGACACCCCCACCCCACCTCCGGCCACCCAAGTCCAAGATTGTTGTGGTGAGGTGCTGCCAGGTCACTAAGTGTCGATTCTGACTTTTGGACACACACCCCGTCCCTGCGCCGTCCTCACAGTTGTGATGTTTGATATTGTTGCAGCCACGGTGTTGCCCCGTCTTGGCGAGGGCCTTCCTCTTTTCACTGTCCCTCTAGTTTAGCAACTGTGACGCCCTTCTCCAGGGACTGGCCTCTCCTGCCGCATCCTACGTCTGTGCTTCCAGGGAGCATTCTGTCTGTCCCAGACCGCTGTGTTTGTTCACTCTTTGGGCGGTCCAGGAGATTTTTCAATCTTCGTCGCCAGCACCGTACTTCAAATGCACGCATCCCTCTTCTGTCCTCCTCATTCGCTGTCCCACGTTCACACGTGGGGGGCGATTGCAAACACCACGGCTCAGGGCGGGCGCTCCTCCGTGTTCAAAGTGACAGCCTCGTGCTCTTGACGCCTGAAAGAGGTCTTGTGCTGGCCGCAGGTTTACCCGACTGCCACTTCCACGAGCATCGTTGATGGTGGAGCCAGGCGAGATGAAATCCCGGACAGCTTCCATCTTTTGGCAAAGAGCGGGATGGGCTAAGAAGAAGGACTGACTAAGAGAATGATCGTGGACAGATTAGTAGGATTGAGTCAAGGGGTTCGGGGGTGCTCATGTGCCAAGCCAAAGGCTGGTGATTGGCATCCACTGGAGAAAGTGACCCAGGAGAAAGACCTGGTGGTCAGCTCTGGTGACCATCCCAGCCAAGAAACCCCTGTGGGGCAGCTCTTTTCTGCCCCGTGGGCCACTACGAGTCAGAATCCACTTGACAACCACAAGCGGGGCTCCTCCCTATTTCCGTTAAGTTAAAGGAGACACGGATGAAGATCATACGCTTTAGCTGAGTCCAAAATCCAGCTTCACCTGAGAGCTGGTGGCCCAGGTAACACCTGCCATCCATCTGGGCCTCCCTTCCCTCCAGGTGGTAAGAGTCAGGATCCGGCGAGGTCATGGGAGGACAGAGCCAGGGGTGCGGTAGGGGCTCAGGAAACACTCCAGCCCTCCATTCTCTGTTCCCTGGAGAGATGCCAGTGGGTGGCATGTCCCAGCCTCAGGTCCCACCAGTGTGGGGGCCTGAGAAGTGTGTGGGCACCCTTCCTCGCAGCTCCTGAATCCTCTTCCTCTCCGGCAGATTTTTCCTTTTTAAAAATCATTTTACTGAGTGCTCCAACAGCTCTTATCACAATCCATCCATCCAGTGTGTCAGCACATTTGTACATGTGTTGCCATCATCATTCTCAAAACATTTTCGTTCTACTTGAGCCCTTGGTATCAGCTTCTCAATTTTTCCCTCACGAACCCTTGGTAATTTATAAATTATTGTTATTTGTTTTTCATGTCTTACACTGACTGATGTCTCCCTTCACACACTTTTCTGTTGTCCATCCCCCTGGGCGGGGGTTATATGTAGATCATTGTGATTGGTTCCCCTTTTCTTCCCCACCTTCCCCCCTTCCCCTCCTGGTATTTCTACACTCATTATTGCTCCTGAGGGGTTTATCTGCCCTGGATTCCCTGTGTTTCCAGCTCTTACCTGTACCCGTGTACATGCTCTGATCTAGCCGGATTTATAAGGTAGAATTGGGGTCATGATAGTTGGTGGGGGGCAGGGAGGAAGCGTTAAAGAACTAGAGGAAAGTTGTATGTTTCATCATTGCTACACTGCACCCTAACTGGCTTGTCTCTTCCTTGTGACCCTTCTGTAAGGGCTTTGGGTCTCTACTCTGCACTCCCCCTCATTCACAATGATATATTTTGTTCCTGGTTTTTGACACCTGATTCCTGATCCCATGGTTCCGGCAGATCTTTCAGCACATCATCCGGCGGGAAGTGACCGATGAGGACACACGGCACCTGTCCCGCAAGTTCAAGGACTGGGCCTACGGGCCAGTGTACTCCTCACTCTACGACCTCTCCTCTTTGGACACGTGCGGGGAAGAGGCTTCTGTCCTGGAGATTCTGGTGTACAACAGCAAGATCGAGGTACGCTGGGGCCCTAGGGTGTGTGTGTGTGTGGCAGGTTTCCTTAGAAGCAGCCAACCCTCTGTGGGCTGAGGGCTGGAGAAGGTGCCCTCTGGGTGCCTGGAGCAGCATCACACAGCTGTGAAGCATGGGGGCTTTGGCAGAGACTCGGATTCTTGGACATCGCTGTTCATTATAGTACTGTTCCCAGTAGCCAACAGGTGGAAATCACGTACATGTTCCATCCACAGATGAATAGATGGGTTCACATGTGGTGCCCACACGCAGCGCACTACTGCTCAGCCCGAAAGACACAGGAAGTCCTGGTGTGTGCTGACTGGGACCCAGACGGGTGAAACTTGGGAACATTCTGCTGAGGAAAATAAGTCAAATGCCGTATAAGCTCAGTGATCGGAAAGAACAGGATAGGCAAAGGGAGAGGAGCCCTGGTGGCATGGTGGGTTACACATCGGGCTGCTAACCACAAGGTCAGCAGTTTGAAACCACCAGCCGCTCCGTGGGAGAAAAGGGGAGGGATTTTTGCTTCTGTAAAGATTGACAGCCTCGGAAACCCACAAGGGGAGGCTCTACTCTGTCCTAGAGGGTCACCATCATGGAATTGACTTGATGGCCATGAGTTATAGAGACCCAAATTGTGATCAGCAGGGGAGGGGAAGGAGAGAAAGATCCTTTTGAGGAAGCAGCAAGTTTCTGCTTACGGGGTTGGTAAATTTGACAGTGGTCAGGGGTGACGGTCGGAGCCCTGGTGGCGCAGTGGTTACGCGTTGGGCTGCTAACCGGAAGGTCTGCAGTTTGAAGCCACCAGCTGTTTCTCAGGAGAAGGATGAGGTTTTTCACTCTCAGAAAGAGTTCTCATCTCAGAAATGCCCAGGGCCAATTCTACCCTGTCCTAGATGGTTGACTAGAGAAACAAACCCAGAGACGCTGATATGTGTAAGAGGGAACTTTATATCAAAGAGCAGTTGTACATTAAGAAAACACCCCAGCCCAGTCCAGATCAAGTCCATAAGTCCGATATTACCCCATATGTCAATACTCTTTAGACTCACGCAGTCATGCAATGATGCTGAATGCAGGCAGATCACAGGCCAGTGGGTGGAAAGTCTTGTGGATCCAGTGGTGGTGGAAGCGTCTCAGCGCTGGGGCGGGTCTCAATGTGGTTCCTCCAGATCCAGGGCTCTGGCTCCATCAGGGTAGCCCCATGTGTCTTGTCAGCAGGAAGATGAAGCAGAGAGTGTCTCTCGCCTCCAGGGAGGAACACAAGAGTTCCCAGAATCCTCAGGAGAAGACCATGCCCACACGGAGGCCTCCTTGGCTGTGGCCTGATGGACAGACTAGACTCCACCCCCTTTGCAAGTTGACAGGAGATGATGCCGCAGTGGCATTGACTCGGGGGCAGTGAGTTGGTTTTGATGTTCAGAGGGGTGATGGTGGCCCAACAAGGTGAATACCACTGAGGACACGAAATGGTACGCCTGGAACATGCCGAGTCAGCAGAGCTTATGCTTCCTTGATCTGTATTTACAGTCATGCACGGAAAAAACAAAACAAACAAACAGCCCCAAACTCAATGCCGTCGAGTCGGTTCAGATTCTTAACGACCTTCTAGGACAGAGTAAAACCGCCCCTGTGCCCATCTTCATTGTTGGGTACCATCGAGGGGGCCCAGACTCATAGCCCCTCCCCGTACCCTGGAACATATCAACAGTGGTGAGGATGGCACCGGAAACACCCCCTGGCCCTGCGCCATCCTCGCCATTGATTCATGGTTGAGCTCATTGTCGCAGCCACGGGGTCCGTTCGTCTCCTGGAGGGCCTTCCTCTCCTGCGCTGCCCCTCCACTTTACCCAGCACGATGTCCTTCTCCAGGGACTTGCCTCTCCTGACAACACGTCCAAAGTGCTTGAGACAGAGTCTCGCCATCCTTGCCTCCGATGAACACTCTGGCCGTCCTTTCTAGACCAGCGGTTCTCAACCTGGGGGTCGCGACTCCTTTGGGGGTGGAACGACCCTCTCACAGGGGTTGCCCGATTCATCACAGTAGCAAAATGACAGTGATGAAGTAGCAAGGAAAAATAATGTTATGGTTGGGGGTCACTACCACACGAAGAACTATGTGAAAGGGTCACAGCACGAGGAAGGTTGAGAATCGCTGTTCCAGATGGATTTGTTCATTGTGTCGACAGCCCGTGGGACTGTCCCTATTCTTTCCCAGCATCGCTATTCAAAGGGATCAATTAATCTGCATTCTTGCTTATTCAGGGTCCAACTTTCTCATGCATAAGAGGCGGTTGAAAACACAAGGCTTGGGTCAGGCACACCTTAGTCCTCAGAGCGACATCCTTGCTTTTCAGCATTGTAAGGAAGTCCCGGGTAGCTAGACAGCCTCGTCTTGCTCCCGAGAAGTGACTGAGGGGTTCCAACTGCTGTCCTTGTGGTTAGCAGCCCAACACGTAACCACTACGCCACCAGGACTCCACAGCCCGCAAGAAATCACAAGTGAAAAGGGTGAGGCTTTAGGGGCAGAACTGGGTTCAACTCCTGGCTCTGTAACTTACGTGCTGTGTGACTCCGGACAGGTGGTTCCACCTCTCTGAGCGTTGGTCTCCTCATTTGTAGCACAGGCATGTGGAGAGCTCATGGGATTCTTGGGAAGACCAGAGAAGTTACTTGGCAAGCACCAGGCTCGGAGGAAACATAATGTGGCAGTTACTATCTTCCATGACATCTGGCAAACTCTTTTTTCCACTTAGCAGTGTTTTATGAGCCGCGTTCCACGCCATTAAATCATCTCCTGGAGTAGCTTCGTGCTTGTTAATGTGTGATTCCTCTGCGATTGGTCGCTTGGGTGCTTTGCTTTTTGCTCTTAACTACCAGGAAGGAGAGTTAAAAGCAAAAAGAACCCCACATGAATAAAGGAGCCCTGGTGGCCTGGTGGTTACGCATGGGGCTGTGGCTGCAAGGTTGGCAGTTTGAAACCGTCAGCCGCTCCAAGGGAGAACGATGAGGTTTTCTACTCCCGTGAAGAGTTAACAGTCTCAGAAACTCACAGGGGCAAGTTCTGCCTGGTCCTGTAAGGGTTGCTATGAGATAGCATCGACTCGATGGCAGTGAGTTTGGTTTTTTTTTGGGGTGGAGGGTTTGGTGGCATTGTGGGTTATATAGGGCTGAGATTGCAAGGTCAGCAGTTTGAAACCACCAGCTGCTTTGAGAGAAAGATGAGGCTTAACTCCCACAGAGAGTCTGAAACCCACAGGGGCAGTTCGAGCATGTCCTATAGGGCGGCTCTGAGTGGGCATTTATATGGTGGCAGTGAGGTTATCAAGAATAACACAACAGTCACATCTTTGTGGCTACTCTGTTGCCCAAACCCATGTCTATCTAGAAACTCAAGTCCCCAGAGGAACAGAAAAGTGTACAAACGGGGCACAAAGAGCTGGAAATTGGGGGTGAGTCACCTGCCTTGCACCCCTATTGCTGGCTCTGTGTGCTCTGACAACCCTTTCCTCCTCTTTGTAATGAGAGACCCGCGTGATTTTGACCGCAGGCAGTGGGAAGTTCCCCATCTCTGTTGTACGCAGATTGATTGATAGTGTCTGGCAGAACAAAATTGTCTAAACATCTTGTGTAGTGCTCAGTGCTTGATGTCTGCCCTGGGTTCAGAATTGGAGAATTGTTCATGTATTTAACATCCTTGGGCTAAATTGCCCAATTCTGCATCTTTATTGTGATTACCGCTAGTGAACATACACACAGCAACGCACACACCCGTCCAGCGATTTCTGCCATGTATAATTCAGTGACTTTGATGACATTCTCTGGGTCGTGTAAATTTTTCACCCTTCTTTTCTGAGGTGGGAGAAAGATGGGGCTTTCTACTCCTGTACAGAGTTACAGACTCAGAAACTCACAGCAGCAGGTCTACTCTGCCCTACAGGGTTGCTATGAGCCAGCATTGACTGGAAAACAGTTGTTTTGTCCCCCTCCCCCACCCCCACTGAATTGTTCTTCCTCCATTAACATAACCTCACTGTCCCCGAAGGCTCCCGTCTAACCCTTTTGAATCACTATTGTCAACTGGACCCTTATAGATAGTTCTTAAAAGAGCACCATGTTCTAGGCCAACACTCCTCCTTAAATAAGCTCCCTTACTGCGTGGCTGACAGAAGACTCCAGGGCATAGCTTTGGTTTAAAGTTTATGGATTATTTCAAGGCAGTTGCTTCAGGGCTTCGTTCAGCCTCAACGGCTCCAAAAAGGCTGGAGTCCATGAGACGTTGGAATTCTATCCTGCATTTCCCTCCATTTTGATCAGAATTCTTCCACAGAGGCTTTGCTCGAGCAGTTCGGAACTGGGGGCAGGGCACTCTCTAGTTTCTTCTGGTCTCATGGCCAAGGGGGCAGTTGTTCATCGGCGATCCCACCTCTTAAATCCGAGATTCTGTGGGCAAGCCACGCAGGGGATTTTGCTGCCCAGAAACTCACCGCCCTCCGCAGATGAAAGTTTGGGAACCGTAAAGGATAAATGTTCCTAGAAGCTCTGCATTTTTGTGTTCCTAAAATAGGTACGAAAAGGTAAGACCACAACCAAGCCAACTCCCGTCGAGTCAATGCTGACGCACAGCAACCCGACAGGACAGAGAAGAACTGTTCCTTAGAAACTCTAGAAGCCCAGGCTGCAAATCTTTACGGGCAGAGATTGCCTCGGCTTTCTCCCAAGGAGTGGTTAATGGAGTCGAACTGCTAACGTTGGGGTTAGCTGCCCAATCCATCATCCATGGCGCCACCGGGGCCCCCTCAGAAAGCTCAGTTGGGGCACCATTGGCCAGAGCCTTGAGCGCTGAGCCCTTGAACGTTTGCACTGTCTATGACCCCCATCCAGTTTCCTATATCCACTGGGCACCGAGGGCTTCTGGATGGGCTTGGGCTTGGTGTGTCGGGGTTGGGATGCACCAGCTCTCCGGGGAAGGCGGCCCTGACCACAGTGCCTCTCGCAGAACCGCCACGAGATGCTGGCCGTGGAGCCCATCAACGAGCTGCTGAGGGACAAGTGGCGCAAGTTTGGGGCCGTCTCCTTCTACATCAGCGTGGTCTCCTACCTGTGCGCCATGGTCATCTTCACCCTCACAGCCTACTACCAGCCGCTGGAGGGCACGGTGAGTGCTGCGAGCCCGGCACGCTGGCCCTCGGGGCTCCCCTGCGTGACAGGCTTTGGCACAAGCTGGAGGGTGCTCCCAACACCCAGGGGTGGCTCTGAGCTGGGATGGGGGGAAGGCAGCATAGCCAGCCCAGAGTGGGAAAGGACAAAGGAGGGATGCGTGGCGGTGGGGCCAGATGCTGGAGGGGCTGGGTGAGGACGCGTGTGCGCTCTGCTCCCCTAGCCGCCATATCCGTACCGCACGACTGTGGACTACCTGAGGATGGCTGGGGAGCTCATCACGCTCTTCACGGGGGTCCTGTTCTTCTTCACCAATGTGAGCGCTCGCCTGACACCCTCTTCCTCCTCCCCCTTCCCCTTATACTCCCCCCCCCCCGCTTCTCCTCCCTTCTCTCTACCTTCCCTTCTGCCAAGCCCCTGGTGGCACACATGGTTTACATTGGACTGCTAACCTAAAGGCCAGTAGTTTGAACCCACTCCATGGTGCCACGGAAGAAAGGCCTGGAAATCCAGCTTCCATTAAAACCACAGCCAGGAGCCCCCCGGGAGGGTTTATGGTGTGCTCCCTTCTTCCTGGAGTCCCCGAGTGGAGCAGGTGGTTGACACCTCAGGCTGCTGGTGTGAGGCTGGGGGCTTGAGTCCACCCAGAGGTGCCCTGGAAGAAAGGCCTGGTGATCTCCTGAAACATCAGCACCGGAGAGCCCCGTGGAGCTCAGGTCTGCTCTGACGCACCTGAAACGGACTCGGTGGCTTCGGCTTCTCCTTTTGCTTCCCCTTTCCTCCTTCTGTCCGTCCATCGCCTGCTGGAACTGTGTTCTCCTTCTTGCCCTCCTCCCTTCCCAGCTGGTCTCTGTACCCCATGGGCACGCCCCCTCCTAGCCCTTCCCTCCTGCCCGCCCCCACCTGCTGCTGACTCTCGGCTGCCTCCTCTCCCCAGATCAAAGACTTGTTCATGAAGAAATGCCCTGGCGTGAACTCTCTCTTCATCGATGGCTCCTTCCAGTTGCTCTAGTGAGTAGACGTTGCCGGGAAGCAGCAGCTTCTAGATGGGCTTGGGCTGGTGGGTGAGCCAGCTTGGAGCAGGAGATGACTCTACCAGGAGTGAATTCACCCAGCCTGGGCAGCTGTAACCCAAGGTCTAGACATGGCCAAGGACAGGCATCTTGCTTTTCTGGTTAAGCAAGATTCTGGTCTCCAGAGAGTTAACCACACCGTACTGTCCATAGAACTAGGTTTAATCTCTTATGCTGGCAGTGGATTGCTCATGTCTGCCAGCAGTGTCATTTTGTGTCTTGAGGCTGTCTGCATTTAACGTGGTTGATTATTGATGCCTGCCCAGGGCACAGGCTAAGGCAGTAGCTATGTATGCAAAGCAACTTGTCTATTTCCCTGAGAATTTGGACAGCTAATTGCAAGAGCGGTGGTTTGAACCCACCAAGCTCTCTGGAAGAGATAAAGATGGTACTGCCTGGTCTTGTAAAGATTTTCAAAGGCTCAGGAACCCAATAGATAAGGTTGCTATGAGTCGAAATCGATTTGATGGCAGTAGTTTAGAATGGAAGTCACATACGTACAAAATATCTACTGAACATCCCTGCCTCTCTCTCTTGCACTTCCAAAGGTCGGCATCCTGGGATTGTGTATGGCCTCAGGACCCTTACATACACTGTTAATGGCCAGTTAATTGAGAACCCAGCTAATCCCCTATGTTTCTCTCTTGGGGCCTTGGAAGGGCATCCTGGTAGGCAGGAGAACTTGGGGGCATGCCCCCTCCCCTCTGGCCCCACCTCATGGTCTTGGCTGCCTGCAGCTTCATCTACTCTGTGCTGGTGATTGTGGCGGCGGCCCTCTACCTGGCTGGGATCGAGGCCTACCTGGCGGTCATGGTCTTTGCCCTGGTCCTGGGCTGGATGAATGCGCTCTATTTCACCCGCGGGCTGAAGCTGACGGGCACCTACAGCATCATGATCCAGAAGGTTTGGACAGGGGGATCCTCTGGACTTGGGTGTCCCCACATGGAGCCAAGTGCACCCCATGTAGTTTAGCCGTGCAGACGGTGCCCGTGGACCTGAGGGTTGGAAACCCTGTGGGACAGCAGGCAGGTCTGGGTGTCGGGGATGTAGGAGGACCAGGGTTGAGGTGGAGAGAAAGTTCGGGGTGCAGGAGTGGGGAGAACTTGAAGGGTGTGTCACACTTTGACCTCCCCAATCCCACTGGGGTCTTCAGATCCTCTTCAAAGACCTTTTCCGCTTCCTGCTCGTCTACCTGCTCTTCATGATCGGCTACGCCTCAGGTGAGTGCTGGGGGGTCCAGGTGGGGCTTGGAGGGCAGGGAGTGGCGCAAGGCTGGGGGCAGGCTGCACAGCATGCTGATGATAGTCACCTGCCTTTGCTGGGCTCTCTCTGCGTGCCGGGCCCTGGGTGACCCACTTTACCCCCTTTTGCCTCATCCGACCCTTCCCACAAGTCACTAGGTAAGTACCTTTAATATTCCCCTTTGGCAGATAGGGAAACTGAGGTTTAGAAAGGCTAAATCGCTTGCCCAAGTGCAAAAGCTAGTAGATGGTGAAACTGATCTGATTAAGCCACCCCTAACTTATTGGCTGACACCCCTAACTTATTACTCACTAGTCTGTGGGTCTCTTGGCTGCTTCTGTGGATTGAGGCCTGTGTTTGTGGTCAGCGGCTGGCTGCTCTAGCTAGGGCAGCCTCCTTGGGGGACCTGCAACTGGCTGAATTGAGCTGGTCCACATCGTGGCCCGAGGGCACCAAGAACGTGAGCTACTGTTGGGTACAGTGCCACTTTCACCTCATGGTGGCCAAAGGGGGGCAGGGACAGAGACACAGTACAAGAGGAGAGCTTGGCATACAGGGAAGGGGGAAAGATGGCAGGAGGGTTTGCCATCGGTCACCCAACTCTGCCCCCCCCCAATTTTTTTTATGTTGTTGAGAACAGACGCCAGGGGAGGGAGGGGATAAAATGAGGAGCTGATACCAAATAGGGCTCAAATAGAAAGAAAATGCTTTGAAAAGGATGATGGCAACCTATGTACAAAAGTGCTTGACACAATGGATGGATGGATGTTGATAAGAGCTATAAGGGCCTCCAATAAAATGATTTATTCAAACAAAGCAGACACCAAATCCAACAGTTTCTCCACGTACAACTCAGTGACACATTCAACTTCCTTTGGGAAGCTGTCCGAGGGCAGACAGCCTCCTCTTTCTCTGGCTTCACCACTCCCCAAATCAAGCTCAAGCTCATGACCTCTGTGCCCCGACACACAGGGTTTCCGAGGCTGTAAATCTTTACAGGAGCAGCAGACAACCTCGTCTTTCTGCCAAGGAGCAGCTGGTGGGTTTGAACTGCCAACCTGGCAGTGAGCAGTTCCTGACTCCCCCGACACCTTTGGATGGTCACTGGCTGTGGGAGCTGGCCTGTGCATTGTAGGCTGTATGGCTTGGACTGTGTCATCCCTAAAATGCGTGTTAGTGCCCGAAGCCCCATATCTGTGGATCTGAGCCCATCTGGGACTCGGGTTTCTTGGTCATGTCCACCAGGATTATCCATGTAAGTCAGTGGTTTCCAAAGTGGGCGATGCCCGTGCCCTGGAGGGACCGTGGGTGGTCCAGCAGGGCCATGGAAGCAGATGCCTACACTTTATCCTGGATGATGGGCTATGGCTGTTAGGTGCCACCAAGCTGGCTGGCCTCAGAAACCCTATGGGGGCAGTTCTTCTTGATCTTACAGGGATGCTATGAGCTGGAATCCGCTTGATGGCAGTGGGGACAGTCCTGGCTCCCTTACAAAGCCAGTGGCATCTCCCCTCCACGTGCCATAGGGCCCGGTGTCCCTGGGGACTGCCAGGTACTGGAGGGAAGCCTCCCCTGGCTGTACCCTTCCTCATCAGTAAGTTTCTAGAAAGAGCGAGGACGTTGGGATCTCGAAGGTCTTGGCTCGCCCGGCCAGTTGGGAAATCTTGGGCCTGTGCTCTCACCTCTCCAAGCCTCAGTTTCCCCCCTCCCTAAAATGGGAGTGGCCTTTGCCACCACTGACCCTCCCCACCCCATTCCTCCCAAAGCCCTCGTGTCCCTGCTGAACCCCTGTGCCAACATGAAAACCTGCGACCAGGACCAGACCAACTGCTCGGTGCCCACCTACCCCTCGTGCCGGGACAGCGAGACCTTCAGCACCTTCCTCCTGGACCTGTTCAAGCTGACCATCGGCATGGGTGACCTGGAAATGCTGAGCAGCGCCAAGTACCCCGTGGTCTTCATCGTCCTGCTGGTCACCTACATCATCCTCACCTTCGTGCTGCTGCTCAACATGCTCATCGCCCTCATGGGCGAGACGGTGGGCCAGGTCTCCAAGGAGAGCAAGCACATCTGGAAGCTGCAGGTGAGTCACCCCCTCTCCCCCTGGGGACCCTACCCCACCCGAGCCAGGTCCCTCCCCCCCGTGCTCCTGGCAAGATGGGGCTGGGAGGACCTGATCCATCTGGCCTCCACCTCCTCATCTGTGAAACAGGCTGCAAAGCCCACTGCCTCCTGGCCAGAGCCTCCTGTCAGCACCAGTCTCTCTCGCGATGCCCGTAGGAAAGACGCGTGGGGCTGAGGGCACAGGCCTGTCTGTCCGTGGAGAACCCAAGGAGCCCTGAGGCGCTTCCTGCCTCATGGAAGCACAGGGGATGAGATCGTGTGTGGCCCCCTTAGCCCAGGGAAGCTCGGTGTCCTTCCCCCCACTGTCCTCGGCTGTGGCATCCGCCCTGACTGGTGTGTGCAGAGTCGCAGGGCTCCGTCGGGTCTTCCAGGCGCCGGCTGACCCCTGTCTCCCCGCAGTGGGCCACCACCATCCTGGACATCGAGCGCTCCTTCCCTGTGTTCCTGAGGAAGGCCTTCCGCTCCGGTGAGATGGTGACCGTGGGCAAGAGCTCGGATGGCACTCCGGACCGCCGCTGGTGCTTCAGGTGAGGCTAGTGTGGGGGTGGGGGCAAGACCCCTGGGAGGGGGGAGGGTCGGGGGAGTGGGATTCCCACTGCTCCTGCCTCCATGCCTACCCATCGTCCTTTCCCTTGCTCACTTGCTGTTTATACAAAGACGTTTCATTTGGTTGTTGGGGGAGCCCCGGTGGCGTAGTGGCTACGTATTGGGCCGCGATCTGAAAGGTCAGCAGTTTGAAACCACCAGCCGCCTCGCAGTAGACAGGCGAGGCTTTCTACCTCGATAAAGAATGACAGTCCCTTGGGTGTTGAGCATAAGCTAGCAGTGCCGGGACAATTTGGAGGAGAACAAAGGTGGTTATAAAAACCATTTTCCTGTGCTTGCCACAATGGATGGATGGATGGATTGTGATAAGAGTTGTACGAACCCCCAATAAAATGAATTTTTTATTAAAAAAAAGAATGAATAAAAAAACCCTCCCAAACCCATTTTTTATCAAAGGCACCGAATTACACATGCCGAAGTTGTTGAATTAGAGAGTGTTTGGTTGTGTATATTTTTGCCACAATTCCAGGGAAAAAGAGAAAAGTGACAGTCTCAGAATTCCGTGGGGGCAGTTCCACCCTGTCCAATAGGGTCGTGGCAAGTCGGCATTGACTCACTGGTGGAAAGTTCTGAGTATGTCGCTGTTGAGAACCGACACCAGAAACAGACGCCCATGGCCCAGCCAGCAGCCTCACTCACCTCCTCCAAGTGCTGCCACCAGTCTCGGCCTCCTTCCCGAGCGGCTCTGCCCCAGGAATAGCAGCGCTCAGCCCCTGGGCCTCTCCTCTAGTTTTCCCAGTTGCTGTCATCCACTCAGTTCCATCTGGATAGTCCTTAAAGGAGTGGAAGCAGGAAGCCACCGCTTTCTATCAGCCACACACTGGGTGGGTTTCAGTGGATCAGCGACGTGGAGGACCCAGCCATCCACAGCTCCCTGGGCTGGGGTGGTCCCTTCCTGGCTGAGGGGTCCTCTGCAGACAGCCACCGCATCCCCTGGGGACTGGCTTTGAAGGCAAATCCTACCCCTCGCAGGTCGGGAGTACATGCGTGTTCACGCTTGGAGTCGGGCAAGACTGCAGTCCCCTTCAGATGCTGTCACTTGGCAGCCGGTGCCCTGAGTCAAACACACTCCCCTCTCGCAGCCCCGCTGTCCTCGTCTGTAAGATGGGCGCAGCGTTTGGGGGACAGGACACTGAGGGAAGTTAGTCCATCCCCAAGGGGCAAGTATTATAAAAGGCCATCGTGATGAGAGGGGGAAAAAACCCAAACAGATGAAGGTTTTTCAGACCAAAAGGAACCAACTTTGATGGCTGACGGGATGGGGGGAGTAGGGGACGGGAGAGGAGAGGCATAAACTAGAAGGTATGTGAGGGCAGGCTTAGCTAAGGGGGTGGGGATGACGATATTCTGCAATAGGGAGGAGATTTAAAGAAAAGAAGGAGGCAGGGTAAGCCATTAGGAGGTTTCATAAGTTCTTTCAATGGCCACAAAAAAAAGATCAGAAACGTGATAGAGGCCAGACTCACTGCCACCGAGTTGTTGTTGACTCCCAGTGACCCGGCAGGACAGGGTAGAACTGCCCCTGTGCATGTCTGAGACTGTCACTCTTTACAGGAACAGAGAGCCCCCCTCTTCCTCCCAAGGGGCCGCTGGTGGCTTTGAACAGCTGACCCTGCAGTTAGTGACCCCATGGAGAACCCACCCGCCAGCAAGGCTCTGTCTGAAATGTAGACTCCTGGGGGGATCGACAATAAAAAGTTAAGAGAGAGAGGGAGAAAGAGAAAGAGAGAGGGGGAGGGAGAAAGGTGGGAGGCATGAACAGCCTGCCATCCTTGCTGACTTGCAGCCATTGCTCCAAAAACGGAGGTGGTACAGAGATTTAAAAAAAAAAGATAATAATAGAATTATTTTGAAAAAGGAAAAAAGTAGTTTGGAGCCATGTTGGGCCCAGGAGCCCAGAAGTGACGTCACCAGGGAAGGAAGCCCTGGTGGCCCACCCGGTGAAGCACGTGGGTACTTACTAGCTGAAAGGCAGTTCAAACTCCATGGGTGTCTCGGAAGACAGGCCCGGTGCTGGGCTTTTAAAGCCTCCTGAAGCCGTTCTGCACATGCACGCACGTGGGGGCACCTTAAATTGGACCCTCCCCACCCCCACGGGCAGCAAGAAGGAGAGCTTGCTGAGGGGCTGGAGCAGGGTGGTGGGCAGCCTGGGGATGGGCATGGGATGCCCATCTGGGTAGGGGGGCTCCCCCATGACGCTCCGTTCCTGCCAGGGTGGACGAGGTGAACTGGTCCCACTGGAACCAGAACTTGGGGATCATTAATGAGGATCCAGGCAAGAATGAGACCTACCAGTACTACGGCTTCTCCCACACCGTGGGCCGCCTCCGGAGGGGTGAGCAGAAGGGGAGGGAGGGGGGAAGGGAAGGGGGAAGGGGGGACAGGGCCCAGCCCATCTTCATTACTCATTGGCTTCTAGCAGCCCGTCCTCTCTCTGGACCTTGGTGTCTTGCTCTCTGTAGAATGACCACTCCGTTTCCTAGATGCCTAAGGTGGTCTAGGGTGGGCCACCTCCCTGGGAGGGCAGGGTCCTTAGCCTTCATGGGGTGGAGAAACCCTGTATTTTTTTTAATAACCCATAAACTCAGAGACGTTCAGTCCTGCAGACCAGACTTGAGTCCTGGTTCCCTGTGTGCCCCTGGGCAGGTGCCTGGACCTCTCTGAGCCCCAGTTCCCACCTCTGTCAAAGGAGAATAACACTACCTGCCCCCCTTCACTCGTGGTCAGCAGCGTTGGTGGTGTCGTGGACTATACAACCATAGTGGTAACAGTTCAAACCCACCAGCCGCTTTGCAGGATAAAGAGGAGGCTGGCTGCTTCCGTAAAGAGTGACCATCTTGGGACCCCCACCACCACCCCCTGGGGCAGTTCTACCCTGTGCTCTAGGGGGCTGCGAGCTGGCATCGCCTCGACAGCCATGGGAGTGGCTTCTGGCTTAGCTTGCGGCGGGAACCTGGTACACTGTGGGTGCACCCCCTGGGACGCACACTCCCAGCGCCTGACCCTTCCCCCACTACACCCACCGCACAGATCGCTGGTCCTCGGTGGTCCCCCGCGTGGTGGAGCTGAACAAGAACCTGAACCCAGACGAGGTGGTGGTGCCTCTCGACACCATGGGGAACCCCAGCTGCGATGGCCACAAGCAGAGCTACCCGCCCAAGTGGAGGACTGATGATGCCCCCCTCTAGGGGCTGTGGGACCCCTCACCCCCTCCACCTGTCTTTTAAGTCCATGTGCATTTCAACCGAGGCCTGGGTGCCCACTGCACCCTTCCAGTCCCCAGAGGCGAGGGCCAGGTGGAGATGCCGCAGAGACCCCAGGACCCTCTGCGCCCCCACTCGCCTGCACTCCGGGCTGGGGCTCCTGGCCGCTTCTCTCACTCCCATGGAGACACACCAGCCAAGGCCAGGCCCCTCTGCTCACAGGGGTGCCAACATATTTATTTATTCAGCTCTCAGGACAGCGGCTTGTCCCCCCCAGCCCCCTCCGAAGCCTCAGGGCCCCTTTCTGGAAGTGCTGCCCAGCTGAGACCCCACCCAGCCCCGACTCTCACCGTGGGCTTCATGTGCTACTGGGCACAGTCGTGGGGTGGCCTTGCTGAGGGGCCCGGGGCAGGTGGACCCTGGGGCATGTTTGTGCTCAATAAAGGTCATTCATTAACGGTACAGGTGGTGGGGACCATGGTGGGACTGGGATGGTGACAGCTGGGAATGCTGGGGGTTGGGGGGCAGCAGTACTAGTGAGGGCCAGGAATGGTGTGAGAGACAGTCATGCTGAGAGACCGTCACGGTGGTGGTGGGGAGCGAGGGCAGGGCGGGTGCCATGCTCAGGGCATGGTGAAGCTAATGGTGGGTGCAGGGCAGAGATAGTCAGGGAGGACGGTGGTGGTGCTTGAGGCTGAGGGTGACCCTGGTAAGCACAGTGCTGGTGGTTGGAGCGTTGAAGGTGGTAGGCTGTGGGTGGGCTGGTGCGTGGTGGTTCTCCCTGGGCCCTTTCTATTTCCCTTCTCTGCCTATTCCATATTTGCTCCTGCCCCCACCACTAGCTTCCCGATTTCCCCCAGCATGGAGTCAGGGGGACGGACGACTGAGGTGGGTGGCTGAGCCGGGGTGGCCCTCCCTGGGGCTTATCTGTGGGCTGCACAGATGTGTGGATGGGGCTAGAGGCAGCCAGCCTCCCTCCTGAGGGCTGCCGTTCACCTGGGGTCACCCCATGGCCAATTGGGCCTGGATGCACTCACTGCACCAGGAGAGGGTTCCCCTAAGACCCCCCTCTGCTGCCGCCATGAACCTGAGAGCCTGCAGCTGCAGAAGCTGGTGCTCCCCCCCCCCCCGACTCCCTCTGGCTGAGGGTCTCTGTCTCCTAACAGCTTCAGGGAAAAAATGATCTTGGGTCTTTGAGGGCCCAGCCGAGGGCTCCCGCCTGGCAAGGAGACCCCATAGGTTTCCGATGCCTGGGGTCTGCAGACCCAGGTTTGCCCCCCTGTGTTCTTTTGTGAGAACTTCGGTCAAGGAGCCTTCCTGGTGTAGTGGTTACATGTTGGGCTGCTAACCACAAGGTCAGTAGTTCAAACCCACCAGCCGCTCCTCGGGAGAAAGATCAACTTGCTACTCCTGGGCAGAGTGACATTCTTGGAAACCCACAAGGGCAGTTCCACGTTACCCTGTAGGGGGGCCATGAGGAGGGACTTTGGGTTGAGGATCTTATTTTCGGGCACATCCGTACCTGAACTTGTTTAGCCTCCCACTCTCTTTTCTGGAAAAACAAAAACTAAAAACTCCCCCTGGTAATTAAAAAAAATTTGGGTGTATGTGGGGGTACTGTAGCCCCATAACCCAAGATGCAGTGGCTCACTCACTGCTGTGGAGTCAACGCTGATTCACAGCGACCCCTGCAGGCTCCCAAGACTGTAGCTTTACAGGAGCCGAAAGTCTGGTCTTTCTCCCAAGAAGCTGCCGGTGTTTCACACTGCCGAGCACTAAAACGCCCCTCTAAGTCAGCTCTGACTCGATGGCAGCGAGGTTTTGGAGAGTGTTGGATCATTCCGGTCCTCCAAGCAGGGATGCCCCCCATCCGGTGCCCCCGATCGCCCACTTTGGGAAGCACTGCTCCACGTCGCTGCCATTAAGTCCTCAAGGGAGATCCTATGGGACAGCGTAGAGCTGCTCTGGTGGGTTCTCCAGTCTGCAGATCTTTTGGGGGAGCAGAAAGTCTCACCTTTCTCCCACAGAGCTGCTGACCTCACGGTCAGCATCCGAATTTGTCTCCACTCTGAGGCAACGCTCCGAGGGTGCTGGTTCAGGGGCATGCGGCCAGGTGAGAGGTAGGTGCCTCTGAGGCGGCTTCGTATGCAAGTGGGGGGAGACTTCCCAGTTGTGCATCCTCCTCACACGTCCATGGCTGTGGCTGCTGCACTGACCAGCTCACTCAGGGCCGCCTCTGACCCCACCAGCCCTCTGCAACATCCAACCTGATCCTCCTTAGCGCCCTGCCATGCCCTTCACCCACACGCTTCCCACAGGACCTTGGGGCATCCTTTCACTGTGGCTAAACACCCCCCCACCCCTGGGCTCAGTTATGTGGCTGGTTTTGAGCAATGGGGTGCTAAAAAACTTAACAAAAAACACTCACTGCCATGGAGTCGATTCTGACTTTCAAGCAGCTACCCTAAAGGACTAACTGCCCCGTGGGTTTCCAAGGCTGTCAATCTTGATGGGAGCAGAAAGCTGCATCTCTCCGCCCCAGAGCAGCTCCCCCCCAAACCCAACTCCCCGCCATCGATTGAGTTGATGCTGATCACAGGGACCCTCTAGGACCGGGTCGAACTGCCCCTGTGAGCTTCCTAAGCTTTAGCTCTTTCTGGGAGTGGAAAGCCTCATCTTTCTCTTGCAGAGCAGATGGTGGCTTTGAACTGCTGACCTTACGGTAAGCAGCCCGATGCATAGCCCACTGTACTACCAGTGCCCCGGTCTCCTTAATTGTCTAGTGCAAACTGTTTACTTCGTCCCAGGACCTTACGGATGTGGTCATTGCTAGGTGCCATCCAGTCGGGTTCCAACCCATAGCGCACAGGACGGCATAGGTCTACAGATACTAAGAAGAGGTAAGTAGGCCAATAAATGTCCACTGCGTTCCACATATGCAAACATATTGGTTGCCATGGAGACATCCCAACCCAGCGAAGTCCGATAGGACAGAGTAGAACTGTCCCCATAGGGTTTCCAACGCTGTTAATCTTTTCCAAACCGGACTGCCCCAGCTTTGTCCCATGGAGTGGCTGGTGGGTTTGAACTGCTGGCCTCTTGGTTGCCAGTGGAACCGTTTTAGCACTGCATCCACATGGTTCGTGGGTCCCTGTATAGATTCCCTATCATAGATGAAGATACTGAAGGTCAGAGAGGCACCTGGCTGATAGGTAGTGGAGGTGGGATTTAAACCCAGGTGTTCTGCCCTCTGGAACCATGCTGGAGAGGGAGGACCGGCCCTTGAAGGGTAAGAGGTGATGAGGCCAGGTGGTTTTGCAGGTAAAATCCCTGTTGTCACCTGCCACTTCTGTGGCGCTCCGGGGGCTGTCAGCTTCCCTACTGACACACCTTTCCCTGTGATCACACCTTCCCCTGGCTCCCAGCAAGTGTTTCTTTTTCTGTGTGTTCATGTGCATTTAATAAGGATAAAGCACTTGTATGTCATACTTGACAGGAGGACTCCCCCCACCCCCTTCCAGGTTTAAAGCACTCGTGGGAAATAATTAGGGCTCTGCTGTCGTCAAAAAACACAAAGGGCCCCCCCATCAGAAAAGACAGACTCTGAAGCCCTCGGGCCTTAATTGAATAATTGCCTCTTATGCCTATGAATAGTTCATTATTACATGCCCTGCTATTATTAGCTGTTTTTATTGTTTTAGATGGATGCTGGCTTTTTCTTTTTTTTAATTCAAAAGCAGTTTTTCCAAGCAAACAGTTCTTCTTCCCCCACAGTGCAGGCTGGTGACATTTCCCAGGGCAATGCTGTCGAAGGCAGCAGTCAGCTCCACACCTCACCCCTGTCCTGGTGTTGAGGCGGGTAGGTGTGGGTGGGGAGGGAGGCAGCTAAAAGCTCCAGGTTTCATGCCTCTTGCGATTAATTTTCCAGGAGGGAGGAGGGCATTTGCATGAGAATCGAGCACCTTCCACCTTGTATTAGGAATTCTAAGTCGCTGGGCTGGGCGGGGTCTCCTACAGTCCTAGCTTTTGAGAGAGAAACAAAGGAGGGGGTGAGGGAGCCAGAGGGGCCCTGCTGGGACACATGGTTAAATGCTCCCCTCACAGTAAGGTTGGTGGTTCAGACCCACCCATGGGTACTTCAGAGGAAAGGCCTGACAATCCACTCCCGGACACATGGAGTCATCTTGAGTCAGGACTGACCCCGGAGCAGCTGGCTACAATAACTGACCAAGGAGCCAGAGATGGGTGTTGGATGGGGCTTTGGGGCAGGGGGAGACTCCAGTCGAAGAAGCCAGGGGGAGGTTTGAGGGGCAGGCTGGGAGTCTTGCGTTCTTAAAAGGCACCCTACAAAAGGCACGGGGTAATGGAGCCTGGCTGAGGCATGGACCGGACGTAGGCACTGCCTGGGGGCTTGGCTTGCATAACGCCACATGCAGGAATGCCCTGGTCTCTGCTTCAACCTCTCAGCACCTGTGGGATCTCTCATTCCCCGCACCTGCGCTTGGCCAGCTCTGTGCTTCCCTGAGCCAGCCACCCAGACGCCGGCAAGCCATGAGGGTAGGCCCAGTCCTTTGACCCAGTGCAGGCCCATGGGATAAGAGGGCTATGGACAGGGTGGGGTTCTGGGCAAAATTGATTCAGTGGTCCCCGCAAGAACTTCACCTGTGGATTTATTTGGCAAATGAGTTCTAAGTCTACTGACTGGATCTTTATTAAGAGGGGCACACAGAAGCCAAGGGAGAGGGGGGTGATCAGTGGAGCCACTGTCGATAAGCCAAGAAATGCCAAGGACTGCCGGGGGCCACCAGAAAACAAGGAGAGGCCAGAAGGACTCTCCCTTAGAGCTTTCAGAGGGCCTGTGGCCCTGCCGATACCTTGGTTTCAGGCTGCGAACTTCCAGAACCGAGAGAAGACAGTGGACCTGAACCAACCAGCCCTTGTGAGAACGGTGGGTGAGGGGGGCCATGTTCATCGACAGCAGAACCCCAGTGCTCGATATAACCAGGGTTTGACTGGAAATGTCGAGAAAATTTTGCATCGGAGCTCAAACAAAACATCGCGGAATTTGACCGACGCACGTGATTTTTGTCAACAAAAGCAGTTCCTGTTTGGGTCACTGGGCATTACTTGGCGTTGTTTAAACCCTTTGCCGCTGGGCTCCAAGCATTTTGCTATACTTTTCTTAATTTTTGTAACTGTTTTTAGATAAACACAGGTCCTAAGGAAGTTTTTTTGAAAAGGTTAGGGAAATGTTTTTTGAAAAGCCTTTTAAAAGAGAAAGCCAGCCAGGTCCTGGAGAAAAAAGGCAAAGAAGGGGGAAAAAAACTGAAA
The DNA here is from genome assembly GCF_050624435.1 of Tenrec ecaudatus. NCBI lineage: Eukaryota > Metazoa > Chordata > Mammalia > Afrosoricida > Tenrecidae > Tenrec > Tenrec ecaudatus. The sequence continues at coordinate 16,762,120 of NC_134545.1, forward strand.
AGCAGCGACCAGTTGATTTTATGGAGGGGATTCCCTTCCAAACAATGCATCTCTCTCCACACCACTTCTCCACATCTGTGTCCACAGATCCAGATCCTCATCCGTCTCAAGGTATGGGCCATACTGTAGTGGTTAAAAATTTTTTACATGTTAAATTTATAGTATTTAACTCTGAACTTCCTTTGAAATTTCTATGTAATGTTTTGTATAAGAAGGCAAGGTTAGGGGTAAAAACTTGGTGGTCAAGAACAGATTAATCCGCTTTCAGTTGTTTCCTAAGGGAAAAATTGATTCAGAACTTGACTGTATCGCATCTTGACGCTTCTAGAACGGATTAGCATCGAGGTCCGGGTTCGGCGGTCCGTGCCATTCCCCATCAGGTTGCTGGGAGTCGGGGCTGAGGTCATTCTATCCTAAGCTGTATGGGCACCGTTAAGTAGCTAGGTTGGCAGAAGTCGTGCGTTGGATCCATTGGCGGCGATGACCGACAAAGCAGGGAACCAGGGAGGGAGCGCGCGCGCGCAGCTGCGGACGTGCCACCCAACCCAGTTAACGCGCCCAATCAAGGTGTGTTACACCTCTGGTCTGGCGCCAAGTGCGCGGCAGCTGGGTCTGAAAAGCTTGCACGTGGGCGTCCAAGGTCATCGATCGCCCTACACCTGACTGCCCTTCACCCCCCTGGCGCAGAGCCAGCTGGAGAGGTGGGTTTTTGGGAGGCGGAGCTCCAGGGGGTGGGGTGGGTGACAGGACGCGCCAGCCCTGGTTTGAGCGCTTCAGATTTGTAGGGCGCTTAGGCCGTTCCCTCCAGAGAGGGACTCGGGAGCGCGCCCCAGAAACTTGTGGGAAAACAGCCCAGGTCTTCGGCCACCAGGAAAACTTCGAAACAGCGTGGCTCCAGCCACGGCCCTGGCTCCGACAGCCTATGTGGTTCCATTGGGGACGCACCGGCGGTGCGGAGATTGGTCACCAGGGGCCGCTGTGGGCACACCCAGGATCCTCCTTACTGGGAAGTCAGCTGGAACAAGGTGCGCCCAGGTGTAGACTCAGGAAGTTCAGGGCCCCAGGGCTCCTTCCCAGCCATGCTCAGCTCCGGTTGCTAGGGCCTTAAGAGGTTTCGACTCAACGTTTCCTGACATTGGAGTTTGTTCCTTGGGATTGTCATCAACCACTGCCCGTGAGCCCATTCCGACTCACGGTGACCCCCCAGAGGACAGAGGAGAACTGCCCCTGGCTTCCCAAGGCAGTGCATCTGTATTGGAGCAGAGAAAGCCTTTCTCCCTCCAAGTAGCTAGTGGTTTCAAACTTCTGACCTTGCTTTTGGCTGCTAGGGCTCAAAGGGCGAGGCAAAGCGGGGTCAGACGCAGCTGCAAGGCCCTCCCAGAGCCTGCCACGTGATCTTGTGATTGCAGGCACATGTGTGTGGCTTTTCAGCCGCCTCTTGCTCGGCGGACTAAGTGCCATTTGTAATGTAAGCCCCTTTTTACGCCCTGGGCGCTTTGCTAGACAAGGCTTTGAATGCTCCTTCTCATCGTTGAGAAGTAAGGGTCTCTGAGAAGCTGTGGTTCCCCTGAGGCGATGTGTTTGTAAAAGCACCTTAGGTTTGAACCAGGGCTGCCCTGTCTGACATGCTAACCACCAGGTCCCGCTGGCCTCGGGGGACTAATGTGCTGTCATCCTGACTACACATGACCTGGTGTCAGCCCAGTCCTACAGATCTGGACATTGAGGTCACACAAATCGCCCAGGGCCACATGATGGCAGTGTGTGTGTGTGTGTGTGTGTGTGTGTGTGTATGTATATGAGTCGTTGAGCCATTTTATTCCTCCAGCCCTGTCACCTCGCAGGGTGGGGGTCTTCTCTAAGGTAGGGAGTGTGCAGGCACTGTTGGGGGGTACACAGGGAGCCCCAGCTCAAAGTGGGCTAAGTTGTTGCAGAGTCCAAGTTGAACCGGGGGCTTCCTTCCCAGAAATAGGAGAGGGGTGAGCTAAAGGCCGGGACACAGCATTAGGCAGGGGTCACGTCGGCGAGGTGTCCCTAGCAAACACCCTGCCCTCCACCCAAGTCTGCGCCGAGCCCTTTTGCCCGTCTGCTCACCTATGAAATGGGGTGACCCCTCTTCAATGACATCAAGATGAATGACAGCTGGGGTGGGGTGCTGGCCACAGATGGCTGCTGTGCCGAATGGCTTAGCTGTACAGCTGGTGTGAGCCCCAGCCAGTTGCTCTGGGAGGAGTCTGGTGTATGTGTGTGTCACTTAGACACAGGCTTGTGTCACTGATAGACGGGATGAGATGGCTGTCTCCCGTTTCCAGCACCCAGCCAGGGAGAGGCGGAGGGCAAAGGCTGCCCTGAAGCCAGAGAAGGGCACGCATGGAGGGTTGGGCGACATCCTCTGGATGGCTCAAGAGGTCACAGCCCAGAAGGGGCTCAAGCCCAGTTGCTTCTCCGTCCTTGGCTGTGTCTCTGGAGAGCGAGTAAACCTCTCTGGACCTCACGGGAGGGTGACATGGACGAGCAGCGCCTCAAAAAGGAAAAATCCCTTTTTTTGAATTCTGTGTTCCCACGGACTTTCGGTGTCCACCCCGTGCTGTGTTGTCCCATGCAGGAGGAAGTAGTGACATGTGGTGGCGGCCAGTCTGCCAGCCAGCTGCCATTGTGACTCACGGATGACACCACGGGACGGACCACAGGGTGCTCTTGGCATTCCTTTCCATCCTCTGACCTTCCCCGGGATTGACCACTAACTGCACCACAAGAGGTTCCTACTGTCTTGTCTGTCACTGCTCTTGTCCCTCAGGTGGGCCAGCGCCGGCACGGACAGCTCTCCATGGGCTGTAGGGGACACATGGGGGTGTACGGAAGAAGACTAGAGGGTCACTGAGCTTGGCCCCAGGCAGGACCTGGCCCTGTTTCACCTTCTCCTAGTCCCCACCCGTCAACTCCAAACTCAAACCCCCAACTCACGGCCCCTGAGTGGGTTCTCATATCGGCCCTAGAAGACAGGGTAGAACTGCCCCTGTGAGTTTCCAAGGCCGGAACTATTGATGGGAGTAGAAAGCCCACCAAGGCTCCCTGGGAGGGATTTATGAAGTGCCTGCTGGGTCTGTTGTGAGCTCCGAGGAGGTCAGGGAAGCACTCAGCCACCTGCCTGTGGCCTTCCAGGTAGCTGTGATTTCTCTGGGCAGCTTGTTCCCCGGGTTCCCAGCTCCCCAGGGGCTGGGGTGCCGAGTTTGGCTTACTGACCAGCTCTCAGAGGCCCTCCTAGCCTGTTTCTTCTCCCTCTGTGGAATGAAGGGTCCTGGGGTGGGCAGGGGCTGAAGGAGAACCTGGTGCAGAGCTCAGGGGGCTCCTGGGGACCCAGCTGGGTGGGCCACCTGGTTCAGGGTGGGGTGAGGCCTGGCTCCCTTCCTCCCCTCCGGAGGGAGGAGAAAACAAAGTGAAGTCAGGGATGGGGTGTGGCGAGGAGTTTGTGCTCAGACACCAGCTTTGCCATGTGACCTTGGACAAGTCATTTTACCCGAGTCTGCGGCTTCCTTTCAGAACCCCGTCCTGTGACAAGGAGGATGTGGGGCTCTAGCTGGATACCTAACTCACCCCCCTCCCCCCTCTCTGCCATCGAGTTGATGCTGACTCACAGTGACCCTTAGCACCTGGTTTGTTTCTGAGACTAAGCTTCACGGGAGTAGAAGGCCTGGTTTTCCTCCTCCGGAGTGGCTGGTGGTTTCAAACTGCCGACCTTGCCACCACCAGGCCTCCTCCAGCTAGGCAGTGGATGGGAACGTGCCTAGCCCCTGTCTGTCCAGCGGATTCTGACTCTTGGCACCCTCAGGTGTCACAGAGCAGAACAGCCCCCATCACTTTCTTGGTTGTCACCTGTAGTAGAGACCCGGTTGGCGGGCCTTTCTTCCGCAGTACTGTGGGCGTGGGTGGGGTCATGGTCAGCGCAAACTCTGCACCACCCAGGGGCATGAAGTGCTGAGCTCCCCCAGGGCTTCTGGACCAGTGGTGCTGGGATGGGCCGGCCAGGAAGATGGCGGCTGCAGTCCAAACAGTCGGCTACCACTGAAGCATGGGGCACAACGTCATGTGGGGAGAGAAACTGGGGAGGCTCTTAGTGCCAGGGGCTCCGTAGCTTGGTCGAGGGGCAGGGCCGCAAGGCTGCAGGCTGTGACCTAGCAGCCACCAGACTGTGTGTATGCTGATATATAGCCGGGGCAGATGGGAGAGTTCTCTCCGCCCCCCCTGAGGGACTCCCCCAAACCAGGAGGTGGGACCCCCCAAGCCAGCCATCTGAAGGCAGTCGGCTTGCCTCCCCGGGCAGGGTTGGGAAAGCAGAAACAATTCAACCACGGAACCATCTTTTTTTTCCTCTTTCTCTTTGCTTTTAAAACAATATAGTGCAGACTGCACTTCTCACAGTAGAATATAATGGTCAATTTTAGTATATAAAAAAAAACATTCTCAGAGATTTGTAAATGCACTTGGTGCTGGAACAGGCCTTGGAGAGATACAGTACCGCTTCCAGGTGCCCTGGGGGCAGGGCAGGGCGGGGCTGGGGGGAGTGGGCCCTGGGGACAGAGGTGGGGGGACCCCTGCCAGCCCTCCCCCGCTAGGTGCTGGTCGCTCCCAGGTTAAACCTAGCCCATTGTCCCCTCCCTAGTTTCAAGGAGACCCCTGAGTTAGGCAGGGTGGGGTCAGGTCTCCCAAGGCGGCAGGCCCTCTCCTGCCAGCCCCTGTGTGCGAATTGCGGAAACGGTGCCCCTTCCTTGGGATGTGAATCTGCGGGAGGGGGCAAGTCTAGGATGCGTCCGGAGTCCTCCTGGATGAGGTGCCAGTGTGCAGCCCTGTAAGATGTACTGGGGGGTGGGGGAAAGGGGGATATAACTTGGGGTTTGGAGACTTGAAATGGGCTTCTGTTAGGAACGTGGGGGGTAGCGGGAGCATGGGGAGAGGAAGGACTGGGTGAGGGGAGATGGTTAGTCCTTGAGGCTCCCATTGGAGTGGGCTCCGCCTACAGTGACTAGTTGGAGGGGGAGGGGGACAGTGAGGGCACAGAGATTCCCTCTGGGCCCCCTTTGCTCCGTTCCCAGGCTGCTGGGCGGGTCTGACCCAGTCCCTAGCTGGAGTGTCCTACCCTGGGGAATGGAGCAAGCCATTCTGTTTCCCAATGGGTCTCTCGCTCCCCCACCCCATCCCCCACCCCGCCTCTGCCATGGCTGGAGGAAGGCGCAGACTCCAGCGGCTGACCCTGCCCTCGCATGTCCTGGGCCGCCAATGCAGGAGGGGTGATCATGCAGCCAGTGTGACTGCAGCCCGCCTGGCTTCCCCTGCGGGAGGAAGCAGCCACCCATCTGCCCTCCAGCCGGACTCCCCCAGCGTCCCTCCAGCCCATCTGTGCGTGCACGTGCCCGGCGGGCCTTATCTGTAGACCGGCAGGCGGATGTGGGCGTGCTGGTGGTCGAGCAGCCGGGGCACGGCCACCGTCTCATAGCCTTTGCCCAGCATCTGCTCCTTGATGCATGGCGGCCGGATGTCATTGATAAGATACTCCAGCGACTGCAGGCTACTGCTCAGCGCGGCCGTGTTGCACATGCTCTTGCTGGGCAGGCCGGCCAGCGCATCCGTGGGGGGCCCTGCCAGCTCTCGGGCCACCCCCGGCCCCAGCTCCGTCACTGTCACCGTGGGGTTGTAGCACTCGCTGGTGGGGGTCACCAGCACGCTGTTCCAGGGCGTAGCAAAGTACTGGCCCACGGCGAAGTTGGCCGGCAGCCCAATGCCGCAAGTGAGGGGCGATCCTCCAGCCCGCTCGTATGTGCGCCCCGCGCACACCTCGGGGGACTTGCTGGCCACCGTGTTGCTGCTGTAGGCACGCAGCGGCTGGGGCAACGGCGGGGGCGGCTTCTGCGGCCACAGCAAGTAATCCAGGCCGCCGTCTGTGTAGCCTGCAGGCTTGGCTGCCCCAGCCAAGGTCAAGGCTGGCGTGGCCCCGGGGCCCAGCTCGCCACCGCTGCCCTTGCGGCAGTCGGGCAGCCCGGCGGCGGCCGAGTAGGCCAAGCTGGGGAAGCTGGGCGTGGGGCCGTGCTTGGCGGGACTGGGGTGTGGCACAGCCCCGGCCTGGCAGGCGGCAGGCATGGCCACAGCCTGGCAGGCAGCAGGCACAGTGCCCGGGGCCTGGCACTGCTGGTTCAGCTGGTACAAGATGCTGTGGATGGAGGGGAGGTTGGAAGGCTGCAGCGGCAGGCCCCGGCCGGGCAGGGGGATGACGGCCGCCGGCAGGCCGGCCAGCGGGGCAGGCGCCTCGGGTGGCTTGGGGTAGGTCAGGGGCCCCAGAGTGCTGGGCGCTGGGTAGGGGGCGATGCCCACCTGCACAGCGGCTGGCGAGAGCTTGGTCCGCTTGCCCTCGGCGCTCTTGAGCACACTCTTGGCTGGCCCGGTGGGCACAGCCCCGCCGGCGGAGGAGGAGGCGGAGGCGGCAGCGGCGGCCTTGACGATGGTCAGCAGGCCCTGGTAGCCGGCGGCGTGCTGTGGGTAGGGGCTGTAGCGCTGGCCACTGGTGTCGTAGCCGTTGACGGTGCGGCTCAGGTGCTTGTGCTGCGGCACACGGATGTTGGTGGGGAAGATCTTGACCGACAGCGGGCTGTTGGCCACCTTCTCGGCGTAGGCGTCCAGCTCGGCCGCGCTGGGGTAGCGGGCGGAATGCATGGAGCTGGCGGCTGGTTCACCTGCGAAGGGAGACAAGCGGGGAGGGAGGGGGCAGTGTGAGAACTCTGGCTTCCGAGGAAAATGACTAAGCCCCTGATCGGTGCTGGTCTACCCACCTCTCCTGGCCTTGTCGCCGTTCGTGGAAAACACGTGGAGGAAATGGCACATGCTATTAAATAGCTTGAACCTTCACAAGCAGACTGCGCCTGCAGAGAATCCCCCCCACTCCCACCCCACCCTTCTCTCAGGCCAAGAAAATGAACCCCGCCGGCTCCCTGGGACCTCTGCCCTCCCCAGGCTGTCGCCTCGTCAAAGGAAATTCTCCGGTCGCCTTCGTTGGCCCCCTTTTGCGGCCGTCTGTGCCTGTGATGGTCACACCGTTGGGCAACGTGGTGGCCCTTGGCTCTCGCTACAGGACGAAAGGACATGGTATACTCCCCACTCCTGCTGCTTCTGACACCCACATACCCCCACACACCCGCTACAGCAAACATGCCCACTTTTCTCCCCCGTTTAATAATTTATTGAGTTTTCCGTGAAAGTGTACCCTGGTGGGCTCAGGTCCCATCCAACAATTTCCATACAGACTGTTGGCGTGGCACCAGTTACGAGAAGCCGTCCTATACGTAGCCCCTGGTGCATGCATGCCCTGAACTCTGTTGGGGACCCACCCGGAAGTGGGGTTACTGGCCTGAGGGGATGCGCATGCTTAGCTTAAGGGGTCCTGGTGGCGAAATGGGTAAGTGCCCCATTGGGGAGAAAAGGTCTGGTCCCCTAAGGACCACAGCCCTGTCAACTCTAGCGGGGGCGGCCTGCTCCGTCTCACAGGCTCGCCCCAGCCCCTGGCTACAGCAGCCACAGGTTGGACTTTGGGGGACCAAGACGCCAAAGTCTGCAAGATTGGCCCCCACCAGCAGATGGGAAGTTCCTTAATCCTCTCTCCATGCATCACCTGTCTCTTAATTGACTGACACCCCTGCATGGTGCTTATGCGGATCATCTGTCAACCAGATGATGGGGGCTTGCTGGCCCAGGGCCAGATTAGGACCCTCAAGACACCCACCTTAGGACGCCACTGGGGCTGGGTTAGAACTCTTCCCCCACTGCACCCTGCCCTGGGCACCACCCCCTCAAGCATGGGTCAAGGCACTCCCCTGACTGGTTAGGGACTCTGGGGGCAGGTTAGGAATCCCAGGGCCGGGTACGGCATATGACTACATTGTGCCGGGTGTCCGGAGTAAGGGTGGACATGAGGCCATGAAATCCAAGGCTGTGGCCACTGGCTTCAGGCTCAGATGCCCTGTTTGGTCGGGAGGATGGGCACCACTTGGCCCCAGAGAGAGTTCAGATGTGCGGGAAGCAGTGTGAGCAAGACAAAGCCACGGCAGAAGGGTCACTCTGCTCCGACCTCACGTACAGGAAATAACGCAAATGCAGAGGGGCAGGCAAGAGGACTTGGGGTCCTCGGGGTGGGAGGGAGGGGACGCAGTTGTTCAAGGGTGACGGTGTTGACAGGGCTGGGGTGGGGGGAGAATCCCACGAAAACAATACAGGTCGCCCAGCATGAAGACGGTGATCAAACACTGAAGGTGCGGGGGGGAAGACGGGGCAGGTGGGAATGACTGAATCACTGGGGTCCATTTGCAGCTGTTTCCACCACGCACCCATACAGAGGTGTGTTTATGAGGAGGGGCTTGATCCCCTTGCCAGTCTCCCCTCATCCTTGCTACCCAGAACCTCGGAGTCCACCTGTCACCTTCAGCCAGTGTGGTGCCCACTGCCTTTTCTCCCGAGCACAGAACTGAGTGTGAGCTGGGTGACAGGCTAACTGTCCCCCGCCAGAGGGGAAGGTGGGTCACTGGCAGGTAGGACCGCCCCCCCTGCTCCCAAGACCCTTCTGAATGGAGGGGATGGGGCTTTGGAGTTGGCTGGGCCTGGGTGGAGTCCTGGTGTGGGCGCTGTAGCCTGGACAAAGCCTACAGTGGTGGGGGGAGGGCACTGCTAACCTTCGATCCAGAAGCTGGCGGCTCAAGCCCACCAGGGTGCCTCAGAAGAAAGGCCTGGCAATCTGCTGCTGGCACTCAGCCCCCCCTTCTGGGGGGGGGGAGTGTTTCCACTCTTACACACTCACTGGGATCCACGCAGTGGCAGCTGTTTTCCTGTTTTTGTCTTTCGTGGCCCTGGGCACACATGCTCTGCTGAGCCTCAGTTTCTCCACATGGGGCATAGGCAGCCTCCAGGAGCAACGGTGCAAGGGCTGAGGTGGGATGGCAGTGAGTCACGCGGCAGGGCAGGCTAGCGGGGGCCAGTGTTCGGCATCATGCTCATGTCCCCTTTTCCCAGGAGCAAACTCCTCCAGGGCTCAAGCTGCGGACACGGGCGGGCCTGGCATTGTGCTCGGAGCCAAAGACAGACCCCACAACCCCACCCTGTGGCTCCTCACCACTCAGGCGGCCCCACAGTCACCTCCATCCTCTCAGAGCCTCCCCGCAGAGCTCCCGCCCATCTGCACACATTCATGCTATGGGGTGGCGGGGGCAGCAGGGGAACCCAGGGAGGCTGACCCCGCTCTGGCTGCCAAGACCACCTTCTCCAGGCAGAGAAAACCCACAGGCAGGCACAGGGGTGAGGCTGAGGTGCGGTGGGAGCTGGCAAGGCCTTTAAGTGAGAGGTGGGGGGAGGGCAGGAAGGACCACAAAGGGGCCTTTCTGCAACACCCCCTCCCGGGAACCACCTGGCAATGTCCGGAGACCTGTGTGGTGGTCACAACTGAGGGTGGGGATGTGACTGACCTCTAGTGGGTAGGGACCAGAGATGCCAACTCATGCCCCCACAGTGCTCAGGCCAGTCCCCCCACACAGAGAGCTCCTCACTGGTCGGGGGTGTCCTGCAGGGCTTTCACAGCTGTGACCTTTCAGAAGCACACCCCCGGGCCTCTTCCAAGGTGCTGCTGGGCGGGGTCCAATCATTGGCCTTTGGCTCACAGTCAAGCGTGTAACCGGAGGCCGGAAATACAGGCAGGGCCCAGGGCACTGCCCCAGGAGGTATTAAGGCAGGGCAGAGCGGATCCTGCAGGTAGCAGCCAGCAGAGGGGCACTGCTCTGTCCTTGCCTGGGCCAGGTGCTGGGGCTGACCCTGGGCCAGCTACGGGCCCCCATCTTGGGGTAGCCCCTCTTCGGTGGCCTAAAATAAACTCGGTGTAGAGAATGGAAATGTCACTTTGGCCAACGGGGGAATCTTTCTCTGAGGTTGGATTTAAACTACATTATACAAGCAATTTCATGGGCACTTAGCGCCGCTCGGAGTCCCGCGGAAAAAAAAAGAGAAAAAAGGGCCCAGCTCTTCATTTACCAGCCGTAAATCAGCGGTTGCTATAATGAGCACAAAAATGTCACTTTTTTGCAATTTTACAGATGAACAAAACTGGCGAAATTAACTGTGGTAACCTACGGTCGTCAGCAGAAGCAGTGGCTGCCGGGGGGGAAAAATTATATCTGTATGTATTTTTGTCGCTCTCAGACTCTCTTCCCAAGCAAGTTTCCGCCATTGTGGTATGAACTCATTTGTCCTCACCATTATACTTTCATTTGGAGTTTATCTTGAATATCCAATGAGCCACCAGCTGTGAAAATGATTAAATCTACAAAATCTATCTAGTGGATGGAATACATTAAATGTTTAAAGCCAAAAGGAAGTGTGTGTGTGTGTGTGTGTGTGTGTGTGTGTGTCCATCAGTCCGTCCATCCGGGGGAGAGTGATGGCTCCTCTTGGGCCCCGTTGCTGACATGGGGATCCAGCTCGGCCCTGTATGGTCAGCAGGGCTGAGTGAGGCCAGCTAGCTGGCCGGGTTTTGGCGGGCACCGCCATTGCTGGGGTGGCAGCCTGCACAAGGTTCCGTGGCCCCTGTCTTTCTCGACTCCTCTCGTCCGGCTTGCCCAAGGCCCTTGAGAGTTCATGCTCGTACTTGGCAGTCAGTTTCCAAGAGGTCTCTCACCATGATGGCTACTCCTGGTTTACTCCCTCGATGAGTAGGGCCGGCCTAGGTAACCGGTTAGATACTGTGGAGGTGGTCCTATGGGACTTCTGTGGCTAGGTCATAAGAGACGTTGTGTTACCTGCCCCTCACTCTCGGGGAAGTGGCCGTTATGAGGATACATGAGTAGCCTAGATGGGGGAAACGGAGGCCCCCCCCAGCCCTCAGGGAGTGTGGAACTGAGGTCTCCAGTCAATAGGCAGTGAGGACTGAGCCCCCAGCAAGGAGGAATCAGGGTCCCCAGCCACGAGGCAGTGAGGACTGGGAGGGCCCCCTCCCCAGTCAAGCTTTCAGGTGAGGGCAGCCTGGTCACCCCCAGAAAGCAGCCTCATGAGAGACACTGAGCAGACACCCCCCCCCCCCCCCCCCCCGGCTCAGCCACTCTCCGAGTCCTGACACACAGAAACCAGGGAAGAGAATAAATGATGGTGTTTTTAAGCCACAAAGTTGGGTGTGGCTGACATTAAGTTACACATTACAACCTAACTGCTTAAAATGAAAGCACCGAAAAAAATTCAAGCCTTGAGTTGCAACATTGAAAGATCCTATGAGCAAACTACCGAGTGATGCAGTAAGCCTATCCAGTCACCGTACCATAACAGAACGAGTGACATTCCACCACTTCAGGAGGTAGCAGATGAGCAAGACCCAGTGATGCTAAAGCAGCCCAGGCTGCACTGAAGGCATTCACCAAAAACAAGACTCCAGGAATTGATGGAATGCCAATGGAAACAGTCCAATAAGCTGGCGAAGCACTGGAAGCACTCGTTCATGTATGCCAAGGAATGTAGAAGACAGCGACTTGGCCGACAGGCTGGAAGAGACCTGTATTTCTGTCCACTCCTAAGGCAGGTGACCCACCGGGATGTGCATGGGCCAGAGCAGTACCACGGCTCTCACATGCGTATCAATTTGCGCTGAAGATCACCCTCGGACAGCTGCAGCAGTGATTCAGAAGAGAGTGTGAAACAAGGGCCATCAGATTTGCCGATGCCGTCAGAGTTTCAGATGGGCCTTGGCCCCAAAGTAGAGACCAGAACGACGTTTTCATGCGTCGGATCGACGTGGGCCCAGGCATTTGACTGTATGGAGCATAAGAAACTATGGGCAGCCTGGTGTTCATGCGGAATTTGTACATGGATCACGAGGCAGTTGTGGGACCAGAACAAGGGGCTCCGGTGTGGAGCAGATCCGAGAAGCCGGATTACATGAAGGCGGCGGCATCGGGAATTTGTACATGGATCACGAGGCAGTTGTGGGACCAGAACAAGGGGCTCCGGTGTGGAGCAGATCCGAGAAGCCGGATTACATGAAGGCGGCGGCATCGGGATTGGAGGGAGGCTGATCAACCACGCCTTGCTTGCTGGCGGGGAGGAGGGCTTGGGAGCACTTGCTGGTGTGGACATCAAGGACCGCAGCCCTCAGGTTGGATTATGACATAATGTACAGAATCCCCCAAGTCCTCACGACTGACCCAACGGATCACACTGTGACAGATGGAGGAAAATGTTGAAGTGGTCAAGGTTTTTTGCCTTGCCTGGATCCACAACCAACGCTCATGGAAGCAGCAGTCAGGAGATCAAATGTTGCATTGCCCTGGGTGAATCTGCCCCGCACGACCTCTTTCGAGTGTTACCAAGCAAAGATGTTAGTTTGAGGCCTGGGGTCTGTTTGACCCACACCCTGGTGTTCTCAGTTGCTTTCTACGCGTGTGAAAGTTGGGCAATGAATGAGAAAAACTGAAGAAAAAAGGATGCATTTGAACTATGGTGTTGGAGAAGATGACTGGGAGTACCACGAACTGCCAAACAACCTCAAACAGCTCTGTCTTGGAAAAAGTACAGCCAGAATGCTCCTTAGAGGCCAGGATGGCCAAACTTGGTCTCACCTACTTTGGGCATGGTTTCAGGACAGATCGGTTCCCGGCGGACAGCATGCTTTGTGAAGTTCAGCAGGCTGGCGAGAAAGATGGACTGCCACGCCGGCTGCAGCAGTGGCCTCACCCGCAGGGACCTCCGTGAGGACGGTGCAGGACCATTTTGTGCTGTTGTACACAGGTCACTGTGATTCAGAACCGACTCAATTACACCTGACCACCCACCAGCTAACCGATACAGGTTCCCATTCTACAGGCGAGGAGCTTCCCATGGCCACACTCGCAGCAAGGGGCAAAGCCGGGATCTGGACCCTGTGCAGCTACCTCCCAGTTGATCCTAACCCACCCCAGGCAGGACTTGGCCAAGGCCAGGTGGCCGGGGGCTACCCTCCCAGAATGGAAAGCCGGTTTCTCTTAGCAGAGTCCCACTCCTGGTGGCCCGTGTTCAGAATGGAATTCCACAGAACCCCACAGTGGCTGATCTCCTGAAGGAGAACACCAGCCCTTTCTTCCAGGGCACCTCTGGGCGACTCAGATTTCTAGTCTCCTGGATGGCAGCTGTGCTAACCATTGGCACTGCCCAGGGACACTCCTCCATGGTATCAGGAGGAGGCAGCTTGGGGAGAGGAGGGGCCGCACAGCCAGGCAGCTCTCTAGCTTTCAACTCTTGGTCTGCTCCCCGGACATTGCGGTGCGGTGGCCTGGAGCAGAGTGGAAGAGCCTGCTTAGTACTTTAGTGCCAGGGGGACAGGAAGGTCACCAGGAGGGCCAGGCCACATGCCCTTGGGTCCAGCAAAACCCCATCTCAAACCTGGCCTGCTTCACACACAGTACGCCTCTAGCCTCTAGCTGTTGAGTTTTGGGCCCCTGTTTTGCCCCTAAGGAGCCCTGGTGGCATACTGTTTCCACATTGGGTTGCTAACCACAAGGTGAGCAGTTTGAAACCATCAGTTGCTCCTCGGGAGAAAGAGGAGGCTTTCTACTCCCATAAAGAGTTACAGCCTCAACTGGACATCCCCTTACAGAAGGGTCGCGGGGAGGAGACGAGCCAGTCGGGGTGCAGTGTAGCAATGATGAAACATACAACTTCCCTCCAGTTCTTTAATGCTTTTTCCCCCCTACTATCATGATCCCAAGTGTACCTTACAAATCTGGCGAGACCAGAGGATGTACACTGGTACAGAAAGGAACTGGAAACACAGGGAATTCAGGATGGATGATCCCTTCAGGACCAGTGCTGAGAGTGGCGATACCAGGAGGGTGGAGGGAGGGTGGGGTGGAAAGGGGGAACAGATCACAAGGCTCTACATATAACCCCCTCCCCGGGGGACGGACAACAGAAAAGTGGGTGAAGGGAAACATCGCACAGTGTAAGACATGACAAAATAATTTATAAATTATCAAGGGTTTATGAGAGAGGGGGAAAATGAGCTGATACCAAGGGCTCAAGTAGAAAGCAAATGTTTTGAGAATGATAATGGCAAGAAATGTACAAATGTACTTGACACAATGAATGAATGTATGGATTGTGATGAGTTGTACAAGCCCTCAATAAAATGATTTAAAAAAAAGACCACAAAGATTTACAGCCTCAGAAACCACAGGGGCAGTTCTACCCTGTCTTTTAAGATCACTGTGAGAGAGAATCGAGTGAATGGCAGTAAGCTGGGGTCTGTGACTTGTTTCCTGAGCCCACCCCTAAGTTCCTCAGACCTCCCTGAGCAGCAGAGTGGCACCGAGCAGCGGTCCTCCACCTTCCTCACGCCGCGACCCTTTAATACAGTTCCTCATGTGGTGGTGATCCCCAACCATCACATTATTTTCGTTGCTACTTCATCACTCATTTTGTTTCTGTTATGAATTGGGCGACCTGGTTCAGTGCTGGCCTGGGTTCAAATACTGCCCTGTAGCATGCTGACCACGGTGTCGGGCAGCCCGCTGCCCCTGCGCCTCGGCGTTTCCTTCTGAACAGGGGCCACATGCAGCTGCTGTGACTCAGGCGGGAGGTTGGGCGGTCTGGCCCTCGGTGGGTGCTGGGTGGACTCTGTTCAAATCCACTCCAACACCTCCGAAAACCCTGGGCTGAGCCCCCCTGGTCAGGGTGGCATCTGAGACCCAGCCACCAGGCCCAGAATTACCCTGTGCCCCCCCCCCCTCAAGATGCACACACAACCCAGGTCCCCGGTCTGGTGACAGTGCCTCCCATCTGAGGGCTTGCTCGGTGCCCGGCATCACCACAAGCCCTCGATGCCCTTGTTCTTCTGCCGCCCCCCTGGCAGTCTTGGGAGGCAGTCTGGGGGTTAAGTGAGGAAGCAGAACACCCAAGGGCCCAGGTGTCCGGTGGGGTTGCCATGGGCACCCTGAAAGAGGAGGCCAATGGGCAGCAGATGGACAGAGGTCGGGGCTGTGCATAGATTCACAGCCACAGCAGGGTGGGTCGCCCGTCTGAGACCCTTGCTGGTGAGGAAAGGGCTCGTGAGCCTGGGGTTGGGTTCGGAGGCCAGCCACCAAGCAGCGGGCAGCACCGCACACCATTCCACTGGTCCTCTAGCCCAACTGGGAGGCCGCCCAGCTCCATGCCGGGGGCAGTTCCTCTCGGGAAGAGCCTAGGCCCCCCATCTCCGGGCCCTGAGCGGTGACTCTGGGCTGTGCAGCTGTTCGTGCTCCTGACCCGTGGCAACCCTGCGTGTGCAGGGCAGAAGGGCTCCATAGGGTTTTCAAGGCTGTGTGACCTTTGGGATGCAGACTGCCAGGCCTTACTGCTGAGGTACCTCTAGGTAGATGCCACCTATGGACCCACTGGTGAGTAGATGAGAGATCAACTGCAAGGAGACTCGGATTGGGCGGGATGGCCCGCATGGGCCAGGCTGCGTGTTTGTGTCCACTGTGCTCCAGTGCCCAGCATGCAGCGTGTTCACATGTGGTGGTCTGCCGGCTGTCCTGACCACTGGGGTGTTGCCTCCTCCAGGAAGCCTTCCCTGGTCTGCTCCCCACATGCCGAGGCTGTGTGCTGGCCCATCTCCAACCCCTTCCTCTGACCCCCCCCCCCCCCAAAGCCCTGTAGGGAAATGCAGAAGGCTGGCTGGCTGGGAGGACCGGCGCAGTCATCACTGCCATCAAGGTAATGGGATGGCCCTTTCACAGGGGCCTTAAATAGACGCCGCTATTAACGAGTATAGCACGCCAATTAAAGCCAGCCCTTCCAGTGGGGCTGAGTGCTGCTGCCTGGAAGGGGGATGGCGAGCAGAGCAGATGGACATGGCCAGGCTGCCTCCTGAAAGTCACGTGGAGCACGGGGCCCCACTGTGGAGGTTGCTGGGACGTGTCATGCACTCCAAATGGATTGGCCATGTGGGTTACCTGCTGCAGGTAACCCAGGGCAGCCGCTGGGAGCCTGTCGTGGGACAATGGGGTGAGCACATGGGGTGCAGCAAGCACTCTTTAAGGGGGAGGTGGGAGGTGCTGGGGGTGGGGCGGGCACCGGATGGGAGCAGGGAATAGCAGGGGTTTGATACCAGCCCAGACTTTCTGACTCTTTTCAACCAGGGCTACTGAGTCCTGGTATTTGGCTGCTAACTGCCAGACCAACAGTTCGAACCCACTAGCTACTCCGAGAGAGAAAGAGGCAGCTTCCTAGTCTCGTAAAGAGTTACAGTCTCGCAACCCCCCGGGGGCATTTCTACTCTGCCCTGTAGGGGGCACTGTGAGTTGGCATCAACTCGATGGCAGTGGGTTAGCATTGGCCTTTGAGCATCTCTTGTGGATATAAACCAATCTAGGGGCTGCCCAGCCAAACGAGAGGTTATCTCTCCCCAGCACCCCCATGCCCTGGAAGCTATAGTCAGGGACCGGTGGATGGAGAGATAGGCAGACTGACTGAGGCTTGGAGAGGCGTGTGTTTGGCACTGAGTTCTGCTGACTCCAGGACAGCTGCCTGGATCACTCCGCAAGCCCCAGGCACCTCCTGATTCATGAGGTAACCCCCCTAGTTGTCCCTTTGATGAGCCTCAATATCCCCAGCTGCAAAAATGGAGCTAGCTGGTGGGAGGACGAGAGGCGAGCCTGGGATCCAGCAGGTGCTTTGCGGATGTCTGGACAGCTCACGCTGTCGCCGACCCTTGTCTTTCCCGTCTTCCCTGGGGCTCCGGATGTCGCCATGAGTGTCCTGGGAGCTGAAATTCGAAGGGCAGGGCATCTGGGCTTCCCCAGACAGATGGGGTCCTGGCCAGCCCTGGCCCACAGGGAGAGCAGCCCACATTTGCATTCCCCTTCGCTGCGACACCCTGCCCTTGGAGGTGGCAGCCTCCTGAATGCTCAATTAACGTGACACTAATTAGCCGGTGGCATCAGCAGAATCCTTAATGAGTCTGTCCAGGAGAGGGGGTGGGGAAGACAGCAGAGCCAGGGACAACCCAGCTGTTCTCTGGCCTGGGGGCGGGCAGGGAAGGTGGCTTAGCTCCTTTCTGGCGTTCCTAGGAAACCCTGCCCTCCTGATCTGGGTAGCAGTCCCAGGGCCTTTGGGGTCAGTGCTCCTTGGCAAGAGCCTGGGCCCCAAGCACTGACCAAGTGGTGACACTGGGCTGTGTTGTGGGTCGATACTGTGGCCATTCTGACTCGTGGGTACCCGGTGTGTGTGCAGAACAGCAGGGCCCCGCAGGGTTTTCACGGTGGTGTGATCTTTGGGAAGCAGATGGCCAGGCCTTACTGCTGAGGTGCCTCTAGGTAGATCCGAGGTACCCGGCCCTGGTGGTGCTGTGGTTTTGAGTTGGCCTGGTATTGCAAAGTCAGCAGTTCAAAACCACGAGCCTTTCCTCGGAAGAAAAACACGGCTTTCCGTATGGTCTCAGAAACCCACAGGGGCAGTTCGACCCCATCCTGTAAGGGTCGCTCTGGGTCGAAATCAACTTTTGATGGCAGTGGGTTGTTTTTTGTTTTTGAAGTTACCCTCTTGGTCCCTGCCTGTTTCCCCGTCACAGTGACTGCGTCAGGACATGCTGCCGAGCCTGGCACCAATCATGGCTGTCAGCCCCTGAGAGCTCACAACAGCTGTATGTGCTCAGAGATGGCAGGCCGCCCTTCTTCTAAGTCTTCCTGGGACAGAAGAGGCAGTGAAGGGTGGCAGTGACCATTAGGCACTGCCCAAAGGACCCTGTCTCTCACGTATGTACCGACACACGTGGGTGCACACGTATGTGTGGCACACACACATGCTTAGATGCTTCAGGCCACATGTGTGGAGAACCACATGTCCCCAGATATTTGGGGGACAGCTTGTCTTCTCTCAGGGTGAGTACATATCTCACCACCCCACCCCCACCCCATTAATACTTGCCGGACCCCTTAGGAGCCAAATGGTCTCTGTAAGTGACTGGGAATACTTGACCCCCTCCCTCCTCATTGAACTTCCCTACCCCTCCCCGCCTCAGTTTCCCTTACCTGTGTTGTCCCCCCCATGGGTGCATCCTCTTTCCTCCTCCACCCGGCCGTGGTGGCTTTGTCTCACCGAGCCTGCTGCACTGTCCATCTGCCTGGCTCCAATCTGTGTCCACACCCATGTGCGGCTGTCTCATCTGCCTCCTCCCCGCGCCCCACCCCTTCAGTCTCACATTCTCCTGT
The DNA here is from genome assembly GCF_050624435.1 of Tenrec ecaudatus. Taxonomy (NCBI): domain Eukaryota; kingdom Metazoa; phylum Chordata; class Mammalia; order Afrosoricida; family Tenrecidae; genus Tenrec; species Tenrec ecaudatus. Next base: position 16,780,347 of record NC_134545.1, read on the forward strand.
CCCGGTCACTGGCTCCCTGCCCATCCCGGGACCTAGTTTCTGCAGCTCCTTCCGCATCCCTGTATCCTGGCTCCAAGTCCTTTCCAAGTGCTGCCGACACGCCGCAGGTGGCTGGTCGCCACTGCTTGGATGTGATGCATTTTGCTGAGCTTGTTTTGTTGTTCAATTGTCGTAAAGACACACACACACACACACACACACACACACACACACACACACGACATCTGCCAAGCCAGCATTTTCCAGGTAAGTGATTTAGTGACATTAACGCACCCTGTGTCAGTGGGGGCACATTGCACATGCAGAAGACTAACGCTCACGGGCTGGGGTTTAGGGAACACCAGATAACTCGCGAGTCACTTGCGCAGAGCCGTGGTCGTGTTGTACAATCATCACCTATAATCGTAAATGTACCGCTTCCTAACGGGGACCCCCGATGTCCCGGCCCTCTGCCCCCCACCGTTGTTAGGGGCTGCCGAGTACGAGGTAAGACAGAAGGACCCCGTGTGTAATTCTGCCCAGTCCGCACACGTGTCGTGAAGGGTGAGTCCGTCGGTGCAGCCGCGGGGTCAGGCCATCTCCTTGACGGTCTCCCTCTTTGCCCTGGTGTCCTCCTCCCGGCCTGGGCCCTCCTGTCCACATGTCCAAAGCACGCACGACGGCGTCTAAGGAGGAGTCCAGGTTGTACTTCTCCCGGGGCAGGTCTGCTATTCTCCGAGAAGCACACGGAGGTGCTTCAACATCCACCACGGTTCAGACACGTCAATCCGGAGGCCTTTACTCCTTGGCCTGTTTAAGTTGTAGGGACCCTTTATGTAAGCTGGTTCTGAAACCGCTCTCTGATACATGGTTCCCCAAGTCGTCCTCCCGGTCGCCAGGCTGTCTCTTGACTTTGCCGTGACAGTCCTTTGTGGAACGAGCATTTTTATTTTAATCAAGTCTAGTAGATTTATCTTGGTTGCCAGGCCCTGGAGCCTTTCTTCTTCTTCTTTTAAAAATCATTTTATTTGGGGTTCATATAATTCTTATCACAATCCATCCATCGTGTCAAGCACATTTGTACATTTGTTGCCCTCATCATCCTCAAAACATTTGCTTTCTACTTGAGCCCTTAATATCAGCCCATTTTCCCCCTCCCTCTCCACTCCCCCCTCTCTCATGGACCCAGGATAATTTATAAATTATTATTTTGTCATGTCTTACACTGTGCGACGTCTCCCTTCACCCACTTTTCTGTTGTCCATCCTCCAGGAAGGAGGTTATATGTAGATCCTTGTAATCAGTTCTCCCTTTCTACCCCACCTTCCCTCCACCCTCCAGGTATCCCACTCTCACCATTGGTCCTCAAGGGGTCATCTGTCCTGGATTCCCTGTGCTTCCCATCTGTCCTGGATTCCCTGTTTTTCCCAGTTCCTATCTCTACCAAAGTACATCCTCTGGTCTAGCCAGATTTGTAAGGTAGAATTGGGATCATGATAGTGGGGGAAGGAAGCACTTAAGAAGTAAAGTTGTATGTTTCATCATTGCTACCCTGAACCCCGACTGGCTCTTCTCCCTGCGACTCTTCAGTAAGGGGGTGTCCAGTTGACTACAGATGGGCTTTGAGTCCCTACTCTGCACTCCCCCTCATTCACAATATGATTTTTTGTTCTTTGATGCCTGATACCTGATCCCTTCTACACCTCATGATCACACAGGCTGGTGTGCTTCTTCCATGTGAGCTTTATTGCTTCTGAGCTAGATGGCTGCTTGTTTACCTGCAAGCCTTTAAGACCCCAGACACTATCTCTTTTGATAGCCAGGCACCATCAGCTTTCTTTACCACATTTGCTTATGCATACATTTTTCTTCAGTGATCGTGTCAGGAAGGTGTGCATCATGGAAACCCTGGAGCCTAATTCTATGGTTTCTCCCTAGAAACTTTATGTGTTTCTCTGTTTGTTTTACACTTAGATCTTTTATCTATATTCAGTTAGTTAAAAGAAAAATTAACAGCTTTATTGACATATAATTCACATATCCCACAATTTTATTGGTTTAAACCTATTACAGAGAACTGTGCAATCATCACAATTTTCTATATTTTCTTCCTTTTTAAAAAATCGTTTTATTAGGGGCTCATACAACTTTTATCTCAATCCATACGTACATCCATTGTGTAAAGCACATTTGTACATTCCTTGCCCTCGTCATTCTCAAAACATTGGCTCTCCACCTAAGCCCCTGGCATCAGCTCCTCATTTCCCCCCTCCCTTTTCTTCCTTATTATACTCATTATCATTAGCTCCTCATTTTCCCCAACACCCCCACCCCGACCCGCCATAACCCTGAGACACTATCAATCCAATCACTACCTCTGCAGATTTACCTATCAGGAATTTCATCTACAGAAAAACACACCCCAAAGCCCCAGCCCAACAGCAACACAACGAAACGGAGGAAAACCTCAGCTGGAGAAGAGGAAATGACCCAAAGTAGAACAAACTCAAAACGGGCCAAAGGGAGGACAAACGATAGTGCGCACAAGTTTAACCACTTTGCAACGCACTCTATTTTCAGTTAACTGTTGAGCGCCGTGCGACGGATGAGTCTAGCCTCACTCCTCTCATTTGAAGAGGCTGTTTTCTCCCTCACTCAGTGGACTCAGACAAGGAGGGGGTGTCTAAGAGTCGGGGCTGCTAACCACAAGGCCAGCAGTTTGAAATGAGCCGAGAGAGAGAGAGAGAGAGAGAGAGAGAGAGAGAGAGAGAGAGAGAGAGAGAGCGAGCGAGCGAGCGAGAGCGCTTTCTACTCTAGTGAAGCATTAACAGGCTCGGAATCCCACAGAGGCAGTTCTCTCCTGTCCCATGAGGTCCCTAGGACTCGGGATTGACTCGGTGGCGCCCGTCAGTTTGTTTTTTTTGGCTTGGTGGATGTACTTGGCATCCGTCCTGGTTAAACCAGCTGACCACAGAGGCGCTTATTTCTGGACTCTCGCTCGAGCCCATCGATCGATGTGTCTATTGCACCCTTAGTATCAGGCCGTTTTGAGAACTCTAGCCCTAAAACCGTGTTTCTCCACCAGGAGCTGTGTATCATCCTGTTGTCGTCGTCTTCAGAATTGCTTTGTGAGCCATGTCGACATGATACCTATTTATACATCATGGTGGAGAAAGTATACACAATACAATAGACACCATCTCGCCATTTCTAGACGGGCAGTTCACCGACACTACATCCCAACCATTCACATAAACTTGCTGCACCCTAAGCCAGAGAGCCCCCCCACCACACACACACACACACACTCTCTCTCTCTCTCTCTCTCTCTCTCTCCTCCCTTGGTAACCACCAATAACCTTGGGATGTTACAGCTTTGTTTGTTTCCCATAAGGCAGAGCAGAGTCTACGTTTCGGGGCCCAGGCTCCCCTGTATGGTGGCATGCCACCAGGACACCATTTCTCCTCCTGCTGACTGACACTCCCTGTGTGGCTATTACCCGGGGGTTGTTCAGGCACCCGACTGTGGGCAGTTTCCACCTTGCGGGCACTGTGGAAAGTGCTGAGTTGCGATCTCGCTGGGCAGGCTTGTGCTACGTCCCTGCCTTCACTTGTGGACAAAGGCCCAGGATTGGGATGGGCGGGTCATCTAGCAGTGCCGAACCACCAGCGGCCCTTCGGAAGAAAGAGCGGGCTTTCTATCCCCGTCCACAGTTAGTCTTGGAAGCCCACAGAAGGGTGCTGCGCTGAGTCAGCATTGACTTGATGACATCTCACTGCCGTCTCCCCCTCTGTCCTGTCCACTCCCCCAGTCATGGGTGAGGCCTCCAATCTCTCCACGACTCTTTCAACCCCTGTTTTTGTGACCACTGTGGAGGGGGAGAGGAAATGGCACTTCATGTTGATTTTAAGGTTCATCTCCCTAATGGCTAATGAGTGGCGCCCTGGTGGTATGATTATGCACTGGGCTGTTAACCGCAGGGTCAGCAGTTCGAAACCACTAGCCGCTCTGAAGGAGAAGGATAAGAAAGAGTAACACCAAGGGCTCAAGTAGAAAGCAAATGTTTTAAGAATCGTGATGGCTACAAATGTACAAATGTGCTTGACACGATGGATGGATGGATGGATTGTGACAAGAGTTGTACAAGTCCCAATAAAATGATTTTTTAAAAAGAGTTATGGTCTCAGAACCCCCAGGGGCAGTTCTACCCTGTCCTCTAGGGTCGTTGTGTATCAGAATCGACTCGGTGACAGTGAGTTTGAGTGAATGTGGCTAATGACCGGACTCTGGTGGCTGGGAGTTTCAAATCCACCAGCTGCTCTTTGGGAGAGATGTGGCTGCCTGCTTCTATAAAGATTACAGTCTTGGAAACCTTATGAGGCAGTTTCATTGTGTCCTAAACCCGTCCCTGGAGAAGGACATCATGCTTAAAGTGGAGAGGCAGTGAGAAAGGACGGCCCTCAACAAGATGGATGGACACTGGCTGCAGCGATGGGCTCAGGTTCAGGAGCAAGTGCAAGAATGACAACCGTAGGACCGTGCGGCGTCTCCTGTTGTGCACAGGGCCACCGTGGGTGGGCATCGCCTCGATGGCACCCGAGGCAACAACGGAGTCCTGGGGGCAGCGTGAATCACGCATGCTGAGCTGCTAATCGCTAGGTCAGCAGTTCAAAACTGCCAGCTGGGGGGGGGGGGGACGGGGGAGAAGATGGGGCTCATATAGTTACAGCCTTGGAAACATACTCTGCCCTGTGGGGTTGCTGAGTTGGAACCGACAGGGTAGCAGTGTTCCTGAGGAGCCCTGGGGGTGCTGTTGGATAAACACTGGACTGCTGACCACAAGGCTGGCGGTTCAAACTCGGACGGAGAACAAAAAGGCTGTGTGCTCCAGTAAAGACAATAGTGTTTCCTGAAGTGGGTGATACCAGCCCGTTTTTGTTTTTTTTTTTTGGGGGGGGTGTTTAGCAATGGAAAAGCAGATGCCTACACTTTATCCTGGAGGATGGGCTATAGTAGAAAAGGGGTCTTCTCTCCCCTTTTCAGGGAAAAAATGACTCGGCACACCACCCCAGCTGCCCATGGGCATTAAAAACAGAAGTATGGGAACCTATGATCCACAGGAGCCTATAGAGTCTATGTGGGAGCCTACATAAAGTCTCAGCAACTCTATATAGGCTCACTGGGAGTCGAAATTAATTTGATAGCAGTAGATTCGGCTTATGGGGGGGTGGGAAAGGGTCTCTCTGAGTCATAATCTACTTGGCAGAAACGCTTTTAGTTATTTCTAAGTTCTATTATCTATAATTCACAGACCACACAATTCAATGAGTTGGTGCAGTCATCGCCACCATCGACTTTTGGTTTGGTTTTTCACGGCTAATGATGTTGGCATCTTGGCATGTGCCTGCTGGCTAGCTGGAGAGCCTCCTTGGTACATGGTCTGTTTGAGCCCTTTGCCCGGTTTTTGACCCAGCAGTCAGTCTGTCTTGTTACACGGTAGACGTTTTGGATTAGACCCTGTCCGATGGCTACATGGCCCCTGAGACTTTTTCCTCCCCACCTCTGGACTATACCTTCACGGACGTTCAGTGTTTAGGGGCGCTGTAGCAGAGCTTACAGTCGAAACCCTTGGCTGGGGACAGGGAGGCTTAGTAATCCAGCCTTTCTGATGACTGAACAGTGTTTGAAAATGGAGGACTAGCTCTCTCCTGCAGGAACCCGGTCGGGTAGTGGGGTACGTGCTGGGCTGCTGCCCACGAGGCCAGCAGTTCAGAATCGCCAGCTCTGTGGGGGAAGGAGGAGGAGGAGGAGGCTTTGTCTAGCCCTGTGAGGAGTGACCGTCTTGTTCTACTCTGTCCCATAGAGGCTCTAGGAACTGACGCATGGCTGGGAGAAAGAAGAGTCCCCGGTCCAGTCCAGGGAGCGGCGGCCTTACTCTCAGGAACATGCCTGAGTGTGTCCTTAGTGGAACCTGGAACATCAGGTGCTCCAGTGCTCCAACCTAGAGGATGGGGGGGGGACCCCAAACCTAGCCTAAGCTTCTCTAGGGGCAACAGTGCATTGACAACCCAGGCATGTCCCTTGTCTGCTACAGTGATGGGCTGATCTAGATGTCATTCGTGAGGTTGGGAGAAATCCCCTTTGTGCTCCTCTCTAATTATAGAGTTCTATAATTAGCAACGTGGCCGTGAATTCCTTGGCCACCATAGTGACCTAATGCGGACGGCTGTCCTCATCGTGATTTGTCCTGTTTAAAACTTAATAAAAGGGTCTCTGTAGAATCATTTGGGGTCTTTTCTCCCCCTAGAACTGGAGGGATTTTGACTTTTGTTGCTGGTGCTTGTTGGTTCTGTCTGATTAAAACCACCACAACCTAGGTCCGGCAACTCCCGTGCCCCTGTGTTCCTCTCAGCATTTCATAGTTGTCTCACTTGGCCGCCGGTCAGTTTCTGTGCGTATGGAGTATGAGGCAGACATCCTGTGTCACGTTCTGAGACTCATCCCCCCCCTTGAGTGATCTTGGCATCCTCGTTAGGAATCACAGGGACCTAGATGTATGGTATAGTTTTCTTTCTAGGCTGTCGATTCTATCCCACTGATCGATAGGTCTGTCACTATAGCAGTTCCAGGCTCTTTTAATTGTTGTACAGTGGTTGTGAGTCCCCCACATTCTTCTTCAAAATTATGTTAGCTCTTTGGGGACCTCCTGCCCTTCTCCATGAAATTAGAGGATTGGCTTTTGTTTTTTATCAGCAGAGAAGGTTGTTGGAAGTTTGATGATGCTTTAGGTAGTATAGAGGAGCCCTGGCAGCGTAGTGGTTACCAGGTCAGCAGTTCTAACCCACCAGCTGCTGCTTGGGAGAAAGAGGAGGCTTTCTACTTCTGTCCTGTAAGATCGCTGTAAGTTGGCATCAACTCAATGACAGTTGAGTTTGGTTTTTAAGTAATATTGGCCACCATGACAAGTCTCTTCCCAGTCCATGGGCATGGGCTTTCCTTCCATTTATTTGGGTAGCTTATTTATTTATTTGTAAGATCAGGAAGAAGACAAAAATGCCTGCTCTTGCCACTTCTATTAAACATGTACTGGAAAAAAATTTTAAAAAATAATATTGGTGCTCGTACAACTCTTATTACAGTCCATCCATCCCATCCATCCATTGTGTCAAGTAGATTCATATGTTTGCTGTCATCATCATTCTCAAAACATTTTCTTTCTACTTGAGCCCTTGGTATCAGCTCCTTATTTTTCCCTTTCCCTCCGTCATGAACCTTTGATAATTTATAAATTATTATTTTTTCATGTCTTACACTGTCCAATGTCTCCCTTCGCCTACTTTTCTGTTGTCTATTGCCCAGGGAGGGGGTTATCTGTATATCTTGTGATCGGTTTCCCTCTTTCTCCCCAATCTTCCCCTTCCCCTCCTGGTATTGCTGCTCTCATTATTGGTCCTGAGGGGTTTATCTGTGTACTGAAAATTCTAATCAGGATAATTAGATAAGTAAGAAAAAAACATACTGGAAAGGAAGGCACAGAATCGCTTCTTTGTAGATGATGCAATCCTGCACACAGGAAACCCTGAGAAAGCTATTAGAACTATGCTCATAGATCAACATATTTAATATTAAAGTCTTTAATACTGGTCTACAGAGTCAACGCGATCGCTACCCAAACCCCACGTGGCTTCCTGACAAAAGCGGAGGAACTAATCCTGAGGTTCATGGAGCCCACACCAAAAACCATTTTGAAAAAGAAGAGCAAAGTTGGGGGCCGCACAGAGGCCAGACAAGAGACCACGTCTGATATGATTCCGCAGAAAGGTCCAGATGAGGCAAGTCTAAGGAGGTGGAAATCGGGGTGTGTGTGTGGGGGGGGGCGCACGGTGCCGGGGTTGGGAGGTACAAGCTAAAGGCGGTGGTGGGTGCACAACTCTGACCCCATTGAACCCACAGATGTGTACTCTCTGAGGCGGAATCCTCTGCCATGTGCATGATGATCTCAGGAAGGCTGTTGTGAAGGCAGGTGCTGGGGGCTCGTGGTGGAAATCTTGCCTTACACAGGGAGTCCAGCAGGGGCCTGGTGGCCCAGTGGTGTGACACAGGGGGCTTGCAAACCCACAGGGGCAGTTCTACCCTGTGCTATATACAGGGTTGCTATGAGCCCGCATCCTGGTTTGGCTCCCAGCCAAGGCACCTGTCTGTGGAGGCTTCTGTGCTGCTACGGTTCTGATCCGGTTTAGTGGAATTTTCAGACTAAGTGAGGGGCTAGGAAGAAAGGCCTGGCGACCTACTTCCAGAAAAAAAAAATCAGCCAGTAAAACCCTCTGGGACCCAGAACAACCGTCCCGTGTGTAACCGATCGTGAGGACGGTGCTGGGCAGGCAGTGCTCTGTCCCACTGAGTGCGGGTCATCATGGCAAATGCAATGGAGCTAATAACAACACAAACAGACGCATATCCCACAGCTGTGCGCCTCCCCCCGGGCCCCTCCTCCCCCGTGGTTTTCTTCCTCCCCAATTCTTTACACTCTTCCCTCTTCACGGGGCAGGCTCCCACTTTGAACCCTGGGGGTGGGAGGGGGCGGCAGTTATGTGGGTCTTTTGTTGTTTGGGGATTTTCCCTGCATTCTTTGGGCTTTGTTGGGGACGGGGCCATGATTGGATGCTCTGTAATGGATTAAGGAAGTTGCCCCAGTTGGTTCCTGGTTGGTTAAGAGCTGATTTGTGGCCTTTAAATTATACAAGGGGGCTAATTCTGTTGGGTCCTCTCATGCCTGCCCCTTTCTGGAGGCTTCTGTCCTCTCCCCAGGGACCCAAGGGAGGGGTGGCAGTGGGTCTCCTTGCGCGCCCCCAGGCTGCTCTCAGCAGCGGCTGCATAATCCAATCTGCTCAGCCAGAGCCCAGAGATTTGTTTTAAATTTTATTGGAAATTTCAGCGGCTTTGTTGCCTCCGTGTTCAGTGAATGTTGGTGGTAGCATTTGGAGGAATGCTTGTGGGGCGGGGGTGGTGGATCCAGCTTTTGAGGGTCTTGGGAGGGACTGAGAGATCTGCTCCTTGATCTTCCTAGGTGGTAGATGGACTCAACCCTGGACAGGCACATCTAGCAAGATGAAAGAAGGGCCAAGGGATTTTGGGGGGTGTGTGTGGATGCGGGTGTGTGTTGGGCTATTGTTTCTCTTTTTCTCACATCCCAGGGAAGGGAACTGAGGCCCAGAGAGGGGAGGCCATCCATTTGCTCAAGACCACATATCTGCTCAGCAGACCACAGCCAGGCTTTGAGCCTCAGATCCATGGCTGATGGGGAGGAGGTTAAGGGGGCTGGGCAGCTCCCTGGGCGACCAAGGGAGGAGGCTTGGTCCCAGAGTCACCCCACCCTCACCTCCCCTCTTTGCAGAGCCTGTATTTTTAGCAGCGCGACTCGGTGTGTGTATCAACACTGTACTGAGAAAGTTAAATATTGATTAAGCAAGGCAGGTCCTAGGCAGCTGAAATCAACATGCCTGGGTCCCAGGGTGGCAGGGGATGTGGAAACCTGGGCGCTCTAGCCTCCCCTAGTCTTGTCTCCAGTCACTGGGACCCACAGCCACTTCTGGTCCACCCGTCCTTATTTTAGCCCCTTACACTGACCCTGGAGGGCCTCTCTTGCTCACCACAGAGGCCTGCAGCTGGACGGCTTCAGCAGTCTATCTGCTCTGCCCCCTGCTCTACAGAAGGGGACACAGGTCCTGGGACTCCAACTTGTGTAAGGCCCTGCAGCTCTGGGCCATCCCTTCCGACCCAAGAGGAAAGGGCAGGGGCCTCCAGGCCAGTGTCCAGCCCCAGACTGGAGGCAGGATGCCCAATTCAATTTGCTTATCTCCCTTCCTGCCTCTCTCTTTCCTGAGCTCTTCAATTACAGGCAGCGCGGCTGTCTTTTCCAATCAGGGTTGAGATGTCAAAAGACCTGCATGGGCAGGGGAGGTAGGACGTCCTTGGGAGCCCATCACCCCTCTCGGGGCAGGAAGGAAGGGCCAGCCCAGGTCACAGGGCAGCGCAGGGGCCCGCAGACAGCTCGAGGCGATCCATGTGAGGCCAAAATGCACGGCCATTCCAAGTCCAACCTGGAAGGATGGTGGCTCACCACGTCGTCACTCGTGTCCATTGGCCTTCCTGGCTGTGACGGGTCAGAAGCTGATGGCCTGGCCCTTCTGAGCAACACCGGGGAGACACAAGCAGCCCACCTGAAGGTCAGTGGCCGACACACGGAGATTCCACACAGTGTCTTCATCCACGCAGGGTCGCCGCTGGGAAGAACAACGGCGGGCTTTTGCTCCCGAGGCAGAAGTTGCACGGTGTCCTGGTGACGGAGTCGGGAAGCGAGTGTTCGGGAAGTCTTGACTGCCCGATTCAGAGGCAAGGGCATTTCAGGAGTCTTGCAGAAACGGCTAACGCTGTTGTCCTCCGGGCGTCGAACTGCAGGACAGCACAGAACTGCCCCTGTGGGTTTCTGAGACTGTACATAAACCTTGGTGGGAGTGGCTGGTGGGTTTCAATGGCAGAGCTTGCAGTTGGCAGCATCCGCCCCCCCCCAGTGCTTAATCTACTGCACCCCAGGCCAAATTGGGGGTGGGTCCTTTCCCACTGTGAACTCACCTCCCAGGCATTAATTGTAGGGAGGAGGGTGGGATATTCTGCCGCAGGGAATGGCAGGGTGGGAAGGGGCTGGGCTGTGTACGGAAAGCCCTTCAAACCCACTGCTGCAGAGCCTGAGCCGATTCCTGAGCAGGATCCCTGTGGAGGGTTTTCCAGGCTGTAATCTCTCTGAAACCACCTCACCAGGCCCTGCTTCGGCAGAACCACGGAGGGGATCTGAACCACCAACCTTGCAGTTAGTCAACTACTGCCCACTGCAGCCAGGTCAGTCCCCAACTCACAGCGAGGAGGAGTGTAACTCTTTCCCCCAGGAGCAGCAGGTAAGTTTATACCCCCACCCCACCCCCCACCACTGCAAGTTCGCAGCCCAGTGCTTATTACTCAACAGTCATTAGGTGAGTGGTCACATACCAACCACTGGCACCACCAAAAAAATCTAAACACTGCCACTGAGTCAATTCTGACTCACAGAGACCCAATGGGTCAGGTGGCACGGCCTGTGAGTCTCCGGGGCTGTCACTCTGGGCGGGAGTAGAAAGCCTTGCTTTTGCTGGACAGAGCAGCTGGTGGTTTCAAATTGCTGACCTCGGGCTGCTGTGTGCTTCACAGCAGCCTCCCCGAATGAGGGACCACTGTTCTTCCAAAGCCCCCTCTCTCTGAGAGCACGTCGGTGGAAGCCCTCTTGTTTTGGAGCTGTTGGTACCACATCGGAGCAGGCCCTTCTCTTCCTAGGAATTCTCTGAAAGCAACATGGAATCAACATGCCGTTTCTGCTCCAAGGTAGGAAGCCCTAAACCATGCACACATGGAAAGGCTGCTGAGCATTGGGGAGAGCGGGCAGAGTGGAGGTGGGCGAGGCAGAGAAGAAGCCCCCAGCAAACACTTCCCAAAAGGGACAGGCCCCCTCCCCCTGCAGTCTAAACCCTATATCCCTTATTTGTCTCAGTGGAACCTGGGGGTTTCCCTAGACCCACTTGGTTCCACAGAGCTAAGGAAGCGGGGCCACTGAGGAATGACACAGACCAGACGCTGGTGCAGGTACAGCTCTGCGGGGACCACCCCAGGCTCACGCCCCGCGGCTCTGCTGCCCTCACAATTCACAGCCTTAGGAACTCTCTAGGGCAACCCTGCAGCACCACTCTTGACTCAGTGGCCAGGAAAGTGGTGTCCGTGTGGGCTAGGGCCCAAACAGTGGTGCAGGCAGAAAGGGCTAGCTGAATGCCCCGCAAGTGGAGCACCACTCTGCTCGGAGGGTGTGTGTGGCGTCTTCACAGGTTGCCATCGACTCTGGTCATGGTGGACGGCTGAGGCCATGAGCAAAATCAAGGACGCAGGAGCCCGTAATACAAGCCCTGAGTCTCCAGGAAAGCCCCACTTGGCCTGGGACAAGGTCCTAGTCGCCCCGCGCCCCCCCACAACCTGAACCTGCTCCGTCAAAGGAGGTATTTCTGAGTACTATCGAGTTGTTTCCGACTCAGAGCAAAGGAATAACAATGGAGCGAGCAGGCAATGCGATCCAAGGAATTTGAGAAAGGAACAGGCAAAGCATGCTTGCCACCAGGACAATGCGGCCGGAGAGAAGAACTGTGGCTAAGCCTCGTATCATGCAGGATAGAAACTTAATGAGCAACTGTTTCTATTTGTCAAAGACAAGGCTCCCACAACACTGCGGCGCTTCTTCCAAAAGTCGACAATAGAAACACGACATGACCCAGCAAACCCCACGCCGAGGAATACACTACGTCCAAGAGAAATAGGAGCCGTGACGTGAGTTAATACATGCACACCTATGTTCACTCCAGGAGCCCTGGTGGCGTCCTGGCTATGCACTGGGCTGCTGATTGCAAGGTCAGCAGTTCGAAACCACCAGCTACTCTTCTGGAGTAAGATGAGGCTCTCTATTCCCATAGAGTGACAGTCTGGGAAACCCACAGGGGCAGTTCAACCCTGTCCTACAGGGTCACTGTGAGTCGGCATCCCCGCCTCCATTCATAATAGCACAAGATGGAAACAACCTACATGCCCATCACTGGATACACAAACCACGGTACACACACACACACACACACACACACACACACACAACGGACCACTTCACAGTGTGAACGAGGAACATTGAATCCACATCACACCTCAGACCCTACTTGAACCTGCAGGGAGTCTTCACAGGTGCACAGGAAGCGGCGTGTGTGGGATGAGAACACAGGTAGAAGCTAGAAGGGTGAGTGGAGGAAATCGGGGCTGGAAAAGGTACGAGGGGACAGCAGGTGACAGAGGGTCCAGCACACGCTCAATTGAATCCCCCAAGAAGGAAGTATAATAACCATTCCCGACTCTCCACAGGTACCCTGGTGGCACAGTGGGCTGGGCTACGCTACGCACTGGACTGCCAGCCACAAGGTGAGCAGTTTGAAACCACCAGCTGCTTCTGGGGCGAAAGCTGAGGCTGTCTGCTCTCATGAAACCCAGGGGGCAGTTAGTTCTGCGTCCTGTAGGGTCGCCTTGAGTCAGACATGACTGGATGGCAATGAGTTTGGTTCTGGATCTACGCAGACTCTGCGGGCCAGCCCAAGGACCCCTGTCAGCACAGGGAGGGGCTGGGCAGGAGAGCAAGGAAGGGTCAAAGTCAGACGGGGGAAGAAAACCCGACTGCTTGCGCGTCTCCAAGGAAATGTTCAATATATTAGCGAGGAGAGCAAGTGACTCCGGACTTCTTTAAAACCTTCAAATTCAAAGGTAACAGACCATTCCAAATGGGCAGGAATCAGGACTACTGCTCCCAGGAGTCCTCGGGAAATAAACTATGGCTCAAGGGCTGGTGGTCTGTCCGAGCTCCTTGATGCTGACTCGTAATGACCTTGTAGGGCAGAGCGAACTACCCCTGTGGGAGCAGAAAGCGTCATCTTTCTCCCACAGAGCAGCTGGTGGGTTTGAACTGCTGACCTTGTGGGTAGCAGCCCTTGCCAAGCACTGGGAGAAATAGTCCTGGGATAGCTCAGAGCACAAGGCAGCGGTGCTTCGGTGGCAGCACTCTCACCTTGCATGTGGGAGATCTACGGTTCAATTCCCAGCCAGGGCACTATCTACCTGTGAGTGGAGGCTTGGATGCTGAACAGGTTTGGAAGTGGAACTTCCAGACTAAGGCGGACTAGAAAGACACTCCTGGTGATTCGCTTCCAAAACTCGGCCAGTGCAAACCAATCTGAAACTGATCACGAGGGTGGCACCTGGCGGGGTGGCAGTTCATACCTTTGTGCTCAGGGCCACCCTGAACAGAAGGGAGGGGGAGACAGAGAAACAGAAGTACAAGTTTACTGATGTCTTCAAACCAAACCCACACTCACTGCCATCAAGTCAATTCTGACTCACATCGGCCCCAGGGACAGAGGAGAACTGCCCCTATGGGCTTCTAAGTCTGGAACTCGTTAGGGCAGTGGTTCTCAACCTGTGGGCCGCGACCCCTTGGGGGGGTCGAACGACCCTTTCACAGGGGTCGCTTAAGACCACCGGAAAACACGTAAATGTTTCACAGAATTACATACTCTTCTGTGATGATTCACTATGATGATTCACTATGCTTTAATTATGTTTAATGATGTCCAATTTGTAACAATGAAAATACATCCTGCCTATCAGATATTTCCATGACGATTCATCACAGTAGCAACATGACAGTGATGAAGTAGCAACGAAAATAATTTTGTGGTCAGGGAGGGGTCACCCCCACATGAGGAACTGTATTAAAGGGTTGCGGCATGAGGAAGGTTGAGAACCCCTGCTTTAGGGGAAGAGGCAGCCTCATCTTTCTGTGGAGGAGCTGGTGGTTTCTAATGCTGACCCCTGGGGTGGGCAGTCACTGCCCTACTCCAGCCCCAAGGCAACCACTAACCCACTTCCTGCCCCTGGCAACCCACCGTGGTGTTTACAGTCGCATCACCAGGCCTGATCCGCCTGGTGGTGCAGTGGGTAGCGCCCTGGATTGCTAACTTGCAGCTGGGCGTCTCACACCGTGCCCACGGTGCCATGAGAGCTCCTCCTCGGCCTGAACAGCTGGGATCAAAAGATGCCACTCTCTGCAGGTGTAGGGTCAGAGAGGCAGGCTTAAAAGCACAGAATGATAGCAGAGGTAAAAGATACGCTAATCCCACGGCTGCTCGTCTCAGGAATTAGGGTTGCATTAAAGTTACACCCCCTCGAACAACGCCCCCTCAACCTCCCTTAGTGGAATTACACAAAGCAGTCCTTTAAAAGCTTGAAATGCAAGATGACCGAACGAAGACCAGACATCTGTCATCACAAAAAAAGTCCATGGCTAAGCTTTCCGGGGCTCGCGGAAATAACGGGAGACGTTCAGATTGGATCACAGAGGCGGGTGCCGCGCTACAGGATGAGTCACATCTAAACCAAGTGATTCAGAAAGGGGGAGATGAATGGGTCAGTCAAGGTTTCAGGAAAATGAATGAACGCAGAGGTCGCCACCTTAATAGATGGAGGTCAGCCCAGGCCCCAAAGTATCAAATATAACACCCCCCCCACCGCCGCCCCCACAAAGGAGAGTAATTCAGTTTACGATGAAGACTTAAGTTATTAATGGAAAGCAGACAAGAGGACTGGGGGTCATTAGCAGTTGGCACCTCACATGTTTTTCTGTCCATGGCAGGTAGGTGAGGCAACAGCAGACTTGCCCAGCATAATTAATGAGGCGCTGTATGGCTGGGACAAGTTTTTTGTGATTCTTGAAACCAAAACCCCATCTTGTTTTCCAGGTCCTTATTAAAAACATTTTTTTAAATCCCATCAATTTTTAGCACAAGGGAAACCTCAATAAAGACCCCAATATGTAGAAATGGTAAACCACATTCTCTGACCCAAAACGTCCATCCTACAGCAAAACACTGCGTGAGCCCCGGTGGCGTAGTGGTTCCGGGCTGAGCTAACTTCAAGGTCAGCAGTTCGAACCCACTAGCCACTCGGAGGGAGGGGGTTGAGGCTTTCTGCTCCTGTAAAGACTGACGGCCCTGAAAACCCATAAGGGCCATCCTACCCTGTCTCGGAGGGCTGCTGTGGAGTCTGAATGGATTCGGAGAGCAGCGAGTTGAGGTGGGGGGCAGTGGGACTCCAAACCACCGTGATACAGGATCTAGAAAATGGTCACGGGAAGACCGCCTATCAATCCCGTGGAATGCAGTGAACTCCGGGCTCAGAGAACGCAAAGCCTCACGTTTCCCGCTTTTTATTTATTGATACAGATTTGCCTCTAACTCAGGAAATTAAAAAGAGAAAACTAAGGCAGGCTGAAGATATTAATAAAGATAAAGACACAAATTAATGAACTAGAAAACCCAGAAAAATGGTAAGTGCAAATAAATACAATCTTTATATATATATATATATATTATATATATATATATATTTGCAGGGGGAATCTTATAGCTCGCTAACCTACTAAAGAAAGGGAAAAAAAAAAAAAGGAAAAGAAGCAGAAAAACCAATCCAATACATGGAATAATGTGAAATCACTAATAAGAATGGCAGGCAATGGTTTTGTTCAACTTTAGCTAAATAAATCCGAAAACCTAGATAAAAATGGGTATTCTGTGAGAAAATCATTAAAACGGACCAATGACTACAAAGAAATAGAGTGCACATCAAAGAGCTACTCCCCACCTCCGTCAACTAGAGCATCCCACAGACGGCTCCACGGGGGCTCAAGCAGGCTTTAAAGTACAGAGGACTATTTCTATGTAAACCGCTCAAACAGCACACACACACGTCTGGTTTCTTTATGAAATGGGTTTTGCTATCATTGCTACACTCAGGACCAATCTCACTGATGACATTGAAGCAAAAGTCCTAAATAAAATAATTTAATACAGCAGCACGCCATCTGTTATGAATTAAATTGTGCCCTTCCAAAATACTGGCATTCTTACCCCGGCATACAGACAGCCCCGGTGGGGTGGTGATTACCTGCTGGGCTGCTAACCGCAAGGAGAGAGAGGAGCTTTCGATTCCCCTAGAGAGAGACAGTCATGGAAACCCACAGGGGGCAGTTGGACCCTGTCCTTTGGGGTGGCTCTGGTCAGGTGATTCCATGGCAGTAATCCCACTGGAAACTGGCTCATCTTATGTTAATTAGGGCAGGTGCCAAGTAAGGTGTGTCTGAAATCAAGGAAGTGGGAGGCAAATGCTCACCCACCGCAGGCATGCAGTCTGCCCTGGAGCTGGGGAAGAGACACAAGCAGCATGTTCTTAGAAGGGAGGAGGGCAAGTGTGCCTTCTGTACTTTGCACACGTTATCGGGAAAGATAAAACTCACATCTTTCTCTACCAGCAGAGCAGTTGGTGGTACTGAACTGCTGACCTTGCAGTTAGCATCCCGTGGTAGTTCTATAATTGTCAATTTGAGAGGATGCAGAATGAAGGGGTGGAGTCTAGTCTGTCAATCAGGTCATAGCCAAAGAGGCCACTCACTGTCTGAGCATGACCTTCTCCTGAGGATTCTGGGAACTCCTGTATTTCTTCCTTGGAGGGGGGAGTCTCTCTCTCTCTCTCTCTCCTCTCTCTCCTCTCTCTCTCCCCTCTCTCTCCTCTCTCTCCTCTCTCTCCTCTCTCTCTCTCCTCTCTCTCTCCCCTCTCTCTCCCCTCTCTCTCCTCTCCCCTCTCTCTCCTCTCCCCTCTCTCTCCTCTCTCTCCTCTCTCTCCTCTCTCTCTCTCTCTCTCTCTCTCTCTCTCTCTCTCTCTCTCTCTCTCTCTCTCTCTCTCTCTCTCTCTCTCTCTCTCTCTCTCCTCTCTCTCCTCTCTCTCTCTCTCTCCTCTCTCTCTCTCTCTCCTCTCTCTCTCTCTCTCTCTCTCTCTCTCTCTCTCTCTCTCTCTCTCTCTCTCTCCCCTCTCTCTCCTCTCTCTCCTCTCTCTCCTCTCTCTCCTCTCTCTCCTCTCTCTCTCTCTCTCTCATTCCCCGAGAGATTCTCTACTGACAAGACACATGGCACTATGCTGATAGGCCTCATGCTCTAAGGACTGGAGGAGCCACGTGGAGACCCCTGCCAGCACTGAGATGCTTACACTGCCACTGGATGCAAAGACTTTTCACCCACTGGCCTGTGATCATCCTGCATTCGGCACCATTGCATGTGTCATGAGTCTGAAGAGGACGTTATAGCTTGGTATTGGGCATATGGACTAATATCGGATTTATGGACTTGAGAGAGTCCAGATCAATATCCCACTGCTCTTGTATATAAAGCTCTTTCCTATATACCTATGACACAGGCGTGCGTTTATAAATTTGTATCTCTAGTCTACCCAGACTAACACACATCCCAATGCATAACCACTACAGCACCAGGGATCCCCCTTCAGGAGGGACTACTCCCTGGAAAAAGGGCTCCAGCATGGCAAGAGCCCAGGTGGCGTAGTGGTTAACAGTTGGGCTGTAAACTGCAAGGCCACCAGTTCAAAACCACTAGTCACTCCGCGGGAGAAAAAGATGGGGCTTTCTACTTTGCCCTGTAGAGGTTGCTATAAGTCTGCTTAGGCTTGGTGGCAATGAGTTATTAGTATGCTTGAAGGGAAAAAAATCACAATTCTCTTCAAAGTGCAACCACCATAAAATGGGACTTATTTAAAAACAGATTTCAACCCCAGAGCCAGCAGTTTGCTGCACAGATAAACACTAGAAGCTTCTCTTTAACGTTAGGCACCAACCAAGAATGTCTGATTGCCACTCTATCTCTCATTGCTTCTGAAATAGTCGAGTGGATTTTTGCTATGGCTCTGCTAGCCAGTCATGGTCATGCCCCCAGAGAGGTTCGGTAACGTAACAATGTAACTACGGCCCGTGGGGTTGCTGCTGGGTCAGTTCTGTCCCGTGGGACAGAGGAGCACAGCCCTATTGGGATTCTCAGGCTGGAATCTTTCAGGAAGATGACTGCCACGTCTCTCCCTGCACAGCGGCTGGCGGGTCTGAACTGCCCACCTTTTGTTTAGCAGCCGAGTGCTGACCTACTGTGTCACCAGGGCTCCTTACAGACATGACAAAATGTCAATCCTTTCCTCACGTGTGCATTCGCTGCAAATCCCAGGAAGAACACACGCAGGAGTTGCTTTTACCTAGCTAAGCAGATTCTATAGCTCAGACAGAAAAGTATGCCACAGTCCAGAAAGTTCTAAGGCGCAGGGGGGCGGGGCTAGTGATTAGGACCAACTAGCACCACCCCACATTAAAATGTATTACAATGTTTCGCGAATTCTAACAGTATGGTACTGGTCTTTGAATACACTCAGAACCACGCCTTATACTTTGCATCATCTAAGTTACAAAATAACCGTAGATTGATTGTACATTAAATAAATAGTCTGAGCAGGAAGGACTTTCTAAGTATGACCCAAAAGCCGTAACAGGAAGCACAGGCAAATCTCTCTTGGCAAAAAAACCCACCAAATCCCACATGGCAGATTCAAAGATAAATGCCGTCCACGCCACAGACAGAGGTCTAATGCTGTTACACACACCCAGCTCTGGAAAATGGGCCAGACAAAACCAACAGTCCAATAAAAAAAGAAAGATGCTGGATCGATAGGTCCAAAGGAAAATCAAATGGCTCCATCTCACCCCCACGAGACTTACTTTAAAACTATGCAGTGACCTCATCTGACCCATCACCTCTGGTTCCAGTGCTCACATTCCAGTCGCCATGATTACCACTATATCTTGATTGCATGTTTGAACGAGTTCAGCCTGCAGAAGTTGATAAAAATCACCAGTGTCCTCTCCTCATTGGCATTAGTGGCCGGTACGACCCCTGCATGACAGTCCTATTACGTGGTCAGTGGAGGCACGAGGCGTCGTGGCCATGCAGTGGGCTGCAGACTGCCCAGGTAGCAGTTCAAAACCACCAGCGGTGCCTCGGGGGAAAGATGGAGCTTCCTACTGACAAAAAGAGTTAGTCTTGGAAACTCCCCAGGGGCAGAGCTACCCTGTCCTGTCACCACGAGCTGGCACTGACTCAACGGCAGTGCGTGAGCCGACGTTTGGATGTATTACCCTATCACCGACAGCAGCAGAGTTCTTCAGGATTCCTGGGTCTCCACACGGCAGAATGGGAGGCAGGAAAGCAGAGATATTTGTCCCCCGTTATCCACTGAAGAGCCATTCCCAGGAACCAAAAAGAGGAAACGACCCCACGTGCCCACCAACACCTATGGCCAAGGCAAATGGGCTACTGCTTAGTCCTAAGACATTCCACAAATGCTCAATGATGTCATGCACGGGTCAGATCCAGAAAGGCACCCGCAGAGACCTAAGTTCATCAGCAGCAGGTGCGTGGGAGGAAGGGAGGGAGGGGAAAAGGGAACCCGTGGCTCAAGGGACCCTGAGCTCGTGTTTATCAGCAATGGGAAGTTTGGGAAACATTTCATGGCGATGACTGAGCAATCCCATGAACAGGATTAACGTCACTGTCCTGCACATGAAGTGGTGCTTTTGTTATGTGCATGTTTACCACAATAGGATTTCTTGATGGGGTGGGGGGGGGGAGAGATGGTCCCCACAACCCTGAGACCAAAGGAATTAGATGGTGCCCAGCTACCAACACCAACGGTGCTGAGAAGGATGGCATTAGAAGGTTCTAGAGAGGGGAGGGAGGAAGGGGGAATGGATCCCAAGGGTCGACACATAACTACACACACCCCCTCCAGGGGGAAGAACAACAGAAGCCATGGTGGAAGGGAGACAAGTGGTCGGTGTGAGATATGAAAATAATAATTTATAATCTATCAAGGGGCCACTGGGTGGGGGAGGGGAAGGGGGAAAAGAGGAGCTGATCCCAAGGGCTCAACAGTAAATGTCTAGAAAAGAATGAGGGCAACGTGTGTACAAACATACCTGATACAACTGACGTGTAGATCGCAGTAAGAGTTGTAAGAGGCTCCAGTGCAATCATCTTTTTTAAAAACAAGAAGGTCCTCGATAGAGTGGGAGATAAAAATGTGGAACAAAACTCAACCAGGTGGCTCCTCCCCCCACCCCCCCCAAAAAATTTATTTCAAAGGATGGCATTGAGTCTGCAGCTCTGGGAGAGGGACGTATCTGATCAGAGCACACGGGAGCAGATGAAGGGGGAGGAGGAGAGAGTGGAGCACAGCCTGACCCACCAGGCCTTGAGGACGATGACCCCAATTAGAGCAGCCAGAGAGGACCACATGGTTGGCCCCACTATGAGATGACGTCCCTCACTGACCCATGGCCCTGCAGGGGACAGCACTGGAGACACTGTGCGAACTGCACCTGACCTGATCCCGTCACACCGAGGCAAAGCACTGGGGGAGTGCAGCGGAACAGCGAGGGAATGGAGCGGCAAGGTCCCCAGGGAATACTGACGGTGGACTTTGGGGCCAGGGCGTGGTGCCCCAACAGACTGGACTGGAAAATGCTCCTAAGGGCCAACAAACGATCCTTGAACTAACGACACACACATACAAATCAACCAGGTGTACTTGTTCTGAGACTGGCGGGACCCCAAGACTCCTTGTCTTTAAGATCCGCAACTGAACTCACTCCTACATTGATCACTGAAGATTGGGAGGGAGGGAGAATGGGAAACGGGGAGCAGGGGGCTCCATGGTGGTGCACATGATACATGCAAACTATAATTTTGTCAACCTCCCCCTAAGGCACAATAAAAAGCAACAAACGACACTGTGAAACTGTTTCCACTAGACAGAGCCTCCACCAGGTGCTGTCTCTGAAAGTACCACCAGAACGACCACATCTATTAAAGCTTCACATGCAGAGACCTCGGGGTGGGCGGGGGTGTAAACGGTGGCTTGTCCTCACTAGAGGAAGCCACGCACCTTCAAAGAAGGCTGAGCACCAGCCCGTCTCCAGAGGCTGGCATGCAGGGTGCACCCACGCCTGGGGAGCGTATGTGCACCTGCACTCTGTGCTGGACGTGCATGCACGTCTCCGAGAAGGGGTCCCAGGAGGCTGCCGCTGGGATGGGAGACTTTTTTGTCTGTCTACCCTTTGTTCCTTCTGAACACTGGCCCACAGGATTGCATTCTCAAGTCTAATCCGACACAATGATCCAAGCAGCACAGCTACCTCCGAAGCTCCGTGCTAAAGGGCAGCTGACTGGTGGGTGGCCTGTCCCACGGAGCACAGGAGCAAGGGGTTGGGTTCCAAGCTCCTTCCATTTTTCCAAGAGAGACTAGAAATCCCAAGTTTTATGCAAAGGACAGGCTTGAAGTTCCTAGTGAGTTTCTGAGATTAACTCTTCAACAGGACAGAAAACATCACCTTTGTCCCATGGAGTGGCTGGTGGTTGAGCTGCTGACTTTGCAGTTGGCAGCCACCACTGCCCTGTGACCCACCAATCCCTCTATACTTGGTATATGTCCTAGAGAATAAGGGCCAGACAGGAGCAGATTGATGCACACCCACCCGTGGTCAGTCACTACGCCAGGGACTAAAGATAATCGCCTAGGACAGGAACCCCAAGCCCTCGAACCTGATCAAGGGCAGACCCTCAGAGGTCACTGAGGTCAGCCCCTAATTCGATGCATTAAAGCAGCAAGGCCCAGAGCGGAGGGGGAGGCGCCCCGAGTATGCACGGTGGACCAGGCCCTGGGCTGGGCCTACCAGCCCCTCCAGGGCTATTTCTGTTTGCAAGTTATTCTCCCTTGTGCAAACAAGAGGAAACAAGAGCCAGTGGCACAGAGGGGAACGTCTAGTCAGAACTGGGTTACCCAAAGGTCCAGCGTGGACGTCGGTCAAAGCGGGTGTGCTGTGTAAGGGAGGGACTCCAGAGGGCAGCGGATCTGGGCAGAGGTCAGGGAACCCCAAAGAACCAGTGGTCAAGAGAGGGTGGTGGTGGGCAGAGAGGCTGGGTGGGAGTGTGCCCAGGGCACAGAAGATAACCCCCATGGACCCAGAGCAGACAAAGGAAGGGCAGCAGGCAGGGAGGTTGGGGACCGGGAGCGGATAGTCTACTCACACTTTCGCAGCTCCAGGCTCTTGCTCGGGCAGGCCAGGTGCTGGCTGGCCGGGTTCTGGGTCCTCTGTAGACAGGCCAGCATGGCTGAGCGAGGGAGGGGCGTGCTCGGCGGCTGGGGCCCTAGCAGGAAGAGACGAGGCACGTGTCATACAAGGCTGCTCTTTACCTGCCCCCCCCCATGGCCCTCCCTGGAAGAACATGAGGGCCATTCAAAGCAGACCCCTTTCCCTTCTTCCCCGTCCGACAGCTGAGGAGGCATCCTCTCCCTCCAGCGGTCCTTGAAAATTCCCCCAGAGCAGAAAACCCACCCCATGGGGGGGGGCGGGGGGAGGTGTAGACACGGGAGCCCCATGCACTCTGCGGAAAGCAGGAGGGCGAGTCCCCAGGAAGCCAGCACTAAGGACACCCACGGCCATCGAGGCCGTGCCCACTCAGAGTGACCCTCCAGGGCAGAGAAGGACGGCACCTGTGGGTTTCTGAGACGGTCGCCCTTTATGGGAGTAGAAAGCCTGGTCTTTCCCCCACAGGGTAGCTAGGGGTTTTGAACCGCTGACCTTGCAGTTAGCAGTAATCACTGCCCTATGACCCAGGAGTCGTGGTCACCCTAAGAGACCAGCCTTGCTGGTTGGAACAGTGACTGGTAAACCCTTGCCATTCACAGGCAAACAGCAGGCGGGTCTGTAAGGAGAACGGTTAACTCTGGTGAGCTTACAAAGGGGTCACGTTGACCCTAGGACAGCGGTTCTCAACCTGCGGGTCGAACAACCCTTTCGAACAACCCAGGGGTCACCCGATTCATTACAGTAGCAAAATGACAGTGATGAAGTAGCAACAAAAATAATGTTATGGTTGGGGGGGGGGGGTTGTCACCACCACCTGAGGAACTGTATTAAAGGGTCGCGGCATGAGGAAGGTTGAGAACCACTGCCCAAGGACAATAAGCACAGAGGGGGAATGGACACGGGAAGCCCAGGGAGGAAGTGGGATAAGTCATGTTACACGGAAGGGACTGAGACAAATGTGTATGACTTATTGAATATAAACCTGGCGATCAGCTCTGCACACCTTCACCTAATTCACGTGAAAAATTTACAGAAAAAGCTGGATGGGTCTCTGTCCACCTGGAGCGAAGACCACACGGGGAATTCACTAGTTCAAAGGAAGATCGAGCGCACAGACCCCAGCCTCCAGGACCCTGAGGCCAGAAGAACTAGATTGTGCCCCAAGACATCTGCTAACAGCTCCAAAGTGGGCCACAGGAAGAGATCTTGACTAGAGAGGGCAGGGAAGTAAAACCAAGAAGACCAGGCTTATTGGTCTTCTGGGGACTGGAGGAGCCCCCAAGTCAACAGCCCTTTACCCTCCAAGCCTGGAACTGAACTCACCCTGTGGTTCAACTTTCTGCCAAGCAACGACGGGCCTCTGAGGCGGCCAGTAAACCCCAGAGGGGTGTGCACTACTCCCCAGACCAATCGGCCCCAGGGACTCCAGAGGGGTACGTTTTCTGTTTGTCCGGGGACCTGGCACAGAACATCGGGAAGATGGAGCCTGCAAACAGGGGCAGGAAGTGGGAAGAGTGTTGTCGCCGTGTGGGAATGGCGATCAGAGACAGGAAGCTTGATTCGTGTGTGTGGACTGGAAAACCAATTTGCCCTGTCAACGACCACGCCAATCCCAATAACGAGACGCGGCGGCTCCTGGAGGCTTCATGCAGAGGATGAGTCCAGGGCTCTCCAGCGGCGTGCTGGCCTCCCACCAGAGCTGACCAGTCAGGCAGGCCCCGGGCCCCGCCTAGCATACCTGTCACTTCCCTCCAGGGGCTACCTCAGTGATGCCCTGGCCTGGCCAGGTGTCTGTTCACCGCCAGCTGGTAGCAGAAACCCAGGCCTTTTGTCACCAGGTGTGAGCAGGCCTGTCTGCTCGCCAAGGGTGAAGACCACAGCTGGTCACCTTCGGAGTCTGTGTGCACGGGGACCCAGGAAGTGCTGGGGGCACCTCAGTTAATCTAGCCATCCGTCTGGCTGGTCCTCCGTCTGGGTGTCCACCCAGCACCTCTGAGTGGGACATATCCAGGATGGGGTTTCCTGGTAGGATACGGGGCACTCTAGCCCTAACCCCAACTGAGCCTGACCTGGACCTCAGCCAGCCTGGAGCATGACTCCAATGTTGAACTGGACCTCAGCCAGCTTGGAGCATGACTCCAAGGTTGAACTGGGGCCGGCAATGCTGCCTCTCTGAGCTCCCCACCCACCCAAGCGGCAAAGGAGGTGCCACCGAGTCCGCTTCCCGGCCAGGCTGGGCAGAAGCCCCCTCAGGTGGTGGCAGCTCAGACTGGGCTCCAGCATGTCCACCGCTCTGCTGCCCTCACTCAAAACCCCCGCAGTCACCTGGAAGTGTGCCCTCAAGCTTCACAAAGCACCCCTTTCTGCTGAGGACCAGCGAGGGGCCGAGGAACATTCTAGAAAGCTCCTCCTGTCAGGGCAGGCAGGGTCTGGGAGACCAGGCTGAGAGGACCTGAGCTTCCCTACCAGTCCCCCCACTCCTTTGTAAAGGGAAGGCTGGCCCAGGCACTGTTTCTGCTCTGGGCGCCCCGAAGCCCACCTCTCCTCCCCACCCCGCGTCCTGTGCTGCTCAGCTTGGTAGGCATGCAGGCTTTCCTTTTTCATTTTTTTTTTAAAGAAGAAAGAGGAGTGGGAGTAGGGGTGGGTGTTTGAGCCGAAGAAAGGGTAGTCATTTAATACTAAACAGGTGTCTGGAGCCCCAAATTCTGCCGCTTTCTTCGAAGAATGAAGTATTCATGAGGAAAAGCCTTTTTTTCACTACTTTCTTAAGATACTAATTTCACAACAAGCTCCTTGTTACGGCCCAATTATTCCAATCTTGCACTTCCCGAGCTGGTGGCAGCCTCCCGTCTGTCCTGGCCTCCCGGTAAATGAAAGACAACCACGTAACCACCTTTCATTATACTCTATTTTACTTGCAGCAAAGGTGCCCTGAAAGAAATGATTTCCTCTGAAAGGGACTTTTATTCAGTTTCAAAACCAATTTTCTCTTATTACTGTCTCAGAGAGAGGGAGAGAGGGGGGGGTGGGGGTGGAAGGTGGGGGGTGGGGTAGGGAACGGTGGAGGGGGGAGGCGTGTGACTCTGCCCCCCTCCCCAGTCACAAGTCTGAATGCAGGCAGCGACAAAGCTGTAGTATCCCCTTTCCCGGCTTTGAGGCCTGGTAATTTAAAAATATGCCGTTACAATCAGGCAGAAATTAGACCGTTTAAAAAGGGAGTGGAGTGGGGCTGGCTGCAGGCGTGAAAAGCTCTTGCCTGCAGGGAGGTGGCAGCGGGGAGCAGGTCTGGGCTGGCCAGCCACTGCCACACTTTCTTGGCCAGGCTGCACACTTGTTTTGCCCACCTGGGGGACTTGGGGACACTGGGCGTTCGTACACATCCATGTGCCGGCCTCTGGGCACTCGGAGGCTCATGCCTGCGCCCGCCCTGGCACGCCATCTCACGCAGGCAACCCCTCGGGGCAGTCTCCGGTGCACTCTGCACACCTGGGAGGTAAGGGGGTCTGAAGCAAGACCCTCCCCATTGCTGTGGGGACTCGGAGTACGGGGCATGGAGGGGAGTCAGCTATGGGAAGCCCCAACAGGTGGGGAACCCAAGGCCAGAGGGCCCAGGCCCACACCTGGGAGGGGAAGAGACACCTGGGCCAGAAGCCGGACTCTCCAAGCCCTACTGTAAGGATGGGATCTTGGGAAGCGAACGCCCCTCTCTGGCCTTGAGGTGGTGGCTCCAGGACCCCTATGCTTGTCCATTCCAGGTTGGGGCCATGCTCAGCCCCACCCAGGATCACCAAACACCCTCGGGGCCAGGCCTCCCGCCTAGCCTGAGGAGCTGCAGCCCACGAGGGCTGCAGTGTTAGGGGAGGAGGGGCCTGGGCAGGGCTCCGGCTGTCACAGTGCTCTCTGATGGTGGGCTCCAAGAGGGGCCCCTGCCGACTTCTCAGGTTCTATGCCAAGGTTCTCCAGGGTAGCTGCTAGGCCAGTCCCTCCTCCCTTCCCCAGGGGGCCCAGCAGCCTGAGAACTACTTTTACCTGGAGGCAGCCAATCTCCTGGTGCTGTCCAGCCCCCAACTCAGTGGCCCATCTCCCTGCCCCCTGCTGGGCAGGTGGAGGGTCCAGCATGGCAGAGGGGCTGGGCGGGCCAAGTGACAAGATGTGGATGACCACTTTGTAGTCATCCCTGTTGCCAACAAACAGGACAAAGTCAGGTCCCCCTCCTTGGCCATACCAGCTCTCTGGCTTCAGAAGAGACGGCCACCACCCCACCCCTTCTCTGGCTCCCACCCAGCCCTCTCCAGGCCACCTGCTACCTTGACCTGTCCTGTTAAACCTGGGAACCTTTGAAAGCAACCCCTCGTACCTCCCCAAAGTCTGGGCCCACCACAAGGGGCCCACATTGAAGCCAACTTTCACATCCATCTCCCCACACAGGGTGGCCACGACCATGACCCATCTTTCTCTCTCTCCCCTGAGAGGCGGCTGAATCAACAGGCGTTGAATGAACCAACGGTTGGCTGCATCCATGCACCGGTTACTGCTGGGCGCAGTTAGCTACCACGGCCCAGAGAAGCCAAGCACCCTGCACAAGATCACACAGCGAGTATCACACAGAGGGCGCCTAAAAATGTGCACAGCTTCCCGGGGACCCTGTCCTGTCCCCACTCCCCCGAAAGCTGTCACTGTCCCATCTGCAGAGAGCCCCCACCCCCCTTTTCGACCCCCCACTAGAGCTTCTTACTCCCCAGGCCAGGAGCAGGTCTTGTGTGACTTTCATAAGAACAAGCTGGGGGGACGGGGGGGGGGGCGCGGCTGTGGGGGAGGGGAGAATGCAGGAACCTCAATGACAGGATGCTTTGGCACTGTCCCTGACTGGGGGGGGGGGGGCGATAAGACGCCTTATCTTAACGGTGCCCCAAGGAAAAGGTGCCCCCACCAGATAACGCCCCCAGCTGTCAACGTGCCCTTTCATAGCTGGGGATTTAGATAAAGGGAGCACGTGAAGGGGGTGGCGGGGGAGAGAAGGGACGCTCCCAGTCGGAGGAGGAATTGCGTCTGTGTCACTCGCCTTGGCAGAACAATGAAGAGCAGAAGGCTGTCTTTATTTTTTATTAAAAGAACGGGGAATCGGGGCCTTTGGCCTGGCCTACCATTTGTCATTTCTCCCCGCCCCCTCGCCTGTTGGCTGCAGGAGCGCCAGGGAGTCCCCCAGGCTGGTGGCAGAGAGAGCTCGGGAACGGCAGTGTCCATTAGCAGTCCTGTCACTGCCCCTGTGCACAACCCTGGAGGTGGCGTCACGGGTTATGATTTGGGCTGCTAACCACAAGGTTGGTGGTTCAAACCCACCAGCCGTTCCCTGGGAGAGAAACGAGGCTGTCGGCTCCTGTCATGATCGGCAGCCTGGGAAACCCACCGGGGCCATTCTACCCTGTTCTGTAGGGCCGCTGTGAGTCAGGATGGATTCGAAAGCAGTGAGTTTGGTTTGGGTTTGGGTTTGGTCCCTACCCTCACGTCACGGGCTGCACTGAGTCAGAGCTGGAACCAGCTACCACTACTGCTACAGCCAGCAGCCAGTCCTCACTGGGTGGTGCCTGGTGCATCGGCCCCCCCAGACCAGCTTCCAGGGTCCTTTCTCTCTCCAGTCACAGGTTCCGAGACTCCCTGCCACGGAGTGGATGCTGACTTATCGAGACCCTGTGGGAAAGGGGAGAACTGCCCCTGTGAGTGTCGGAGGCTTTAACTGATCCCAGGAGTAACTGTGCCCACATCATCATCAGAGACAGCCACCGGAAAAGCCTTGCCAGGGGGAACAGCTTCGTGTGTTACAGAGAACAGCTCCACAGAGCTCTCTGGGCGGAGTCAGCGCTCCAGGTCAGATTGGGAATCCCAGAACAACTTTGTCTCCTACGGACACCTGTGCACAGACCACGCTAACCGCATGGGAAGAGCGCGTGCTTGGAAACCAGCAAGGTGTGCGTCAGGGTTGCAGCCTCTCCCCGTACGTATGCAACCTGTGTGCTGCGCAGACAGTCCGAGAGGCCGGGATGTATGACGTTCCAGAACGTGGCAGCTGGGTTGGAGGGAGGCTCATTACCAGCTTCCATGAAAGTGCGGAGGGCCTGAGCTACTTACCGGTGCAGATCAAGGACGACAGCCTTCAATATGGCCTACGCCTCAACATCAAGAAAACGAAACTCCATCCTCACCACCGGATGGATGAGTGACACCGTGATAAACTGAGAAAAGGTTGGGAGTTGTCAAGGACCTGGCTTTACACGGATCCACGACGCGCACCCGTCGAAGCAACTGTGGGGAAATCAAGCTGCATCGGGCAAAGCTGTGTCTCTCTTGAAAGTGTGAATGAATCAAAAACGTGACTGTGGAGACTGAGCTGGGTATCTGCAGTCATCTCGTGCACGGGGGGAAGCATCCACGTATGCTGCAGGCCAGGAATCGAGAGCGTGCCAGGCACTGCCAGCAGAACATACCTGGAAGCAGTGTGGCCAGCACGTTCCTGGAAGCAAAGAGGGCAAGGCTCCGTCTCTCGCATACTTTGGAGAGACCAGTCCCTGGGCGTGGTAGTTACATCAGCTGGTGTCAATTTGGGACTTGAGCGGATTCAGAGCCAAGGGGTAGGGTCTGTCAATCGGGTGGGTCACAGCCAATGAGGCCTCTGTGTGGGCCTGGATTTCCTCCCTGGAGGCAGGAGACACACCTCTCTCTTGGCTCGCTCCCTTGGAGATTCTCTACTGACGAGACACATGGTGCTACACCCTGGGAGTTGGAGAAGCCACACGGACCTACCCTGATGCAACCAGGCCTCTGGAGCCGGAGAAGCCACATAGAGACCCCTGGCAGCGCTGAGATGCTTACAAGGCCACTCGATCCACAAGACTTCCAACCCACTGGTCTGTGACCCTCCTGCATTCGACATCATTGCATGGATTTCGTGAATCTGAAGAGGACTTTACAGATTGGTATCGGACATATGGGCTGGGACAGCTTCTCAATATTCAATTGCTCTTGTATATAAACTTCTTTCTTATACCCACACACGAGTGTCTATGCATTTGTTTCTCTAGTCTACCCGGACTAACACACTGGAGAAGGACATCATGCTTGGTCAAGCAGAGGGGACCCTGAAAAGAGGAAGGCCCTCGACGACATGGATGGACACAGTGGGTGCCATGCTTGACTCACACTCACAAGGACTGTGAGGATGGCACAGCACTGGGCAGCCTTCCTTCTATTGTAGGGGGGGGCATCGCTTTGACAACAATCGGGTAACCAGGCCTTTCCTCCGCGGCTGGGGGGTGGGTGGGTTCAAATGACCCCTTTTCATGTTAGAAGCTGAGCGCAAACTGAGTGTGCCACCCGGGCATGGGACTGTCATAGGACCGGGATGCCTGCACCACTACCACCACCGCCCACGCCAGAAGGCCCCTTCAGCAGGTAATAAGGGAGTGGACGCAAGGCTCCCTTCTCTGGTGCCTACATCCACTGATTCCCACCCAGAAGCTGGGCCATCCAAAGGCAGGAGATGGGAGGGGACAGGAGCGGGGAGGGCTCCCAGCAGACCACTCGCTCATCCCGTAAACATTTTTGAAGGACAAGGAGCAGGCGGGCAGAACCAAACCCAGGCACCGCAGGGCTGAAGGAGCCGTTCTGGGGAGCTGTCACTCACGACTCACGCAGCCAACACTTTCTTGTCTTCCAGGGGCCGGCCCTGCCCCATGTGCTGTGAATATGGGAATCGGCGAAATCGTCCGTGCAAAACAGGGACACACGGTCTGAACAAGGCCCCGCCAGCTCCTTATCCAGCCCTGGTGAAATGGGGCTTTCTCGTCTCTCCCTCCTGCCTCCATTATTCCCCTGAGATGGCCAAAGGGGATGGCAGTCACCTGTCTGCCCGCCCCAGGCCATACCCCCCCACCCCCATCAAGCTGCAGGAGTGCCCTTGCAGACCCACCTCCAGCCCCTCTCCGAGGCTGCACTCAAGGTCAAAAGCTTGGACCAGAGAGGAGCTGGGCCCTCCTTGTAGCCCAGTGGGCTGGAGCTCAGAGTTCACCTCAGAGCAGGGTCTGCCAGCCAGGGGCTAGGAGCCTGGGCTCTCTCTGGTGGCTGTGACCTTGAGGAAGTGACAGGGGCTCTTCTAGTCGGTGACTGAACTGTGATGGGGTTGGGGCAAGCTGAGCTTGAACATGGGAGGATATACAATTTGGTCTTCAAACACGATTCAGGGACCCGTTCTAGATGCAGTTCCTGTCACTGGGGGTTCCTGTCACTGGGGGTTCCAGACACAGCTCCCAACAGTGGTTTTTTTTTTCCTCCAGATATATCCCCCACCCTTGAGGGGCCCTAGACTCAGTCTCCATCATTGGGGGACCCGACACACAATCCCCATCCCTGGGGGCCCTACACACAGTCCCCAATCATTGGGGTCCTTAGACACAGCCTCTATCCTTGGGGGGTTCCAGACACAGCCCCCATCATTGTGGGGCCCTACACACAGTTCTAAACCCTAGGGGCCCTATACATAGCCCCCATCTCTGGGGGTCCTATACATAGTCCCCATAATTGGGGGCCCTGTACACAGACCCTGTAATTGGGGGGCCTAGACTCATTCTCCCATCATTGGGGTCCCTAGATATAGCCTCCATCCTTGGGGGGGCCCTCGACACAGTCCCTCCCTGTCACTGAAGGTCTTAGAATCTGGAGTGGTGGATGAGACAGGAGGCCGGGTCACCTAGCAGTTTCACATCAAGTGCTCCGTGAACGGGCAGGGTTCTTGAGGTCACTGATGGACAGACGGAGGGAGATGCTTGCCACTGCCTGGGCCTCCCAGCCTGGGAATGGGGTGGGAGAGTTCTCCTGCAGGTCCCCCTCAACCCCATGATGCCACTGAAGCTTCCCCCTCCTTCTCCCTGTAGACAGAGCCTTGCCCCACCCACAGGAAGGGTGCGTGGGGAAGTGCGTGGGGAAGAGGGCTGCTTTGGAGCTCGGGTGAGCTGGGTCCTGACCGGTCTGTGGGTCACTTCTCCAGGGCAGCGCCCCACGGTCACTGCTGCCGGGCACAGGGCAACACCCAACCCTCAGGCAGCCAGAGAACAGTTTTCAGTCCTGGCCCCCGACAGACCCGAGGTTTCGAGGGGACAGGTGACTTGTCAAAAACACATAGCATAAAACCAGCACCCTGCGCCCCAAGCTGCTCCAACAGGAAGCCTCCGCCAGCCCCACCCACCTGCCCTGACTAGTATAGCACAGCCCCCCTTTCTCCACCTCTCCCAGCACTCTCAGCTTGGTGGTGCCGCTGCCGCCCACCCTCCTGTCCCGTTTCCATCCCTGTCCTTGTCCCCACTGACATCTGCCCACCTGCCCCATCTTGATTCTCTCGCTTCCGGCCCCCTCTCTCCTCACCCCACCCTCTCTTCCCACACTATTCCAGGCAACCAGAGTGGGGGGGGGTGCCCAATCCCCTACTGTGCTCCCCCCTCCCCCAGTCTGCTCCCAGCCTGAGGGTTTCCAGAGGACCCTGTTAATAATTAAATGTTAATCTAAAAAGCAATTTGAGCTGCGGCTAGGCAGATCTGGTTAGAGATTACATTAGCATGGATGAGGCAGGGTAATTTCCTCTAACCTGCTCCTCATCTCCAGGCCCAGGAATCTGCCAGGGACACACAGGCCTGGCTTGGCCCTGTGGATAAGGGACCTGTGAAAAGTGATTATTTCCCACCGCACCGCGCCAGCTGGCTGCAGCACCACAAGGCGATTGTCACTCGATCTCTATTTGAAGGGCAGAGGAGGGGGCACTGCCCCCATCAATAGGAAACCCCAGCTCCTGCATGGATTGCAGTTTCCACGAGGCCCCCTCCAACCCATGCACCCAGGCTGTGGGTCTCAATTAAAATGCAAGGCTGGCTCCCTATGCTCCCAGGACAGGCGGCAGCCCTGGGGTGACCCCAGCATACCCCTTCTACACTAGCACCTCCTAGGCGTGTACTGGGCCCCAAGGACAGAGACACAGGGGAGACCGGAGGGGATTCCCCCATTCCTCACACACATCGTGACCTCTGCACTGTAGGGCCTCTGGGCCATTGCATGCCCCCCCTCCCTGAAAGCCCTTCCAGGTGACTTTCAGGGGAGCCCAGGCTTCTCCAGGACGTCTCCTGAGACATAAGCCTCTGCTGAGTAATTGGATGTGTACATGTCTGTGGAGGGGGGAGGTAAGGGGGGCTCCTCCACAACCCTCCCTGACCAGGGGCTACTACTATCAGTCATGGGCACTGGGACAATGCCCCCAGAGGATAGGCAAGAAGTTGGACTGGGTGTGTCAGGGTGCAGGAAGCTATTCTGGATCCAGTTAGAGGTCCCCTCAGAAGCACTGTGGACTTGAACCTGTGTGCCTGTGGTCCCAGTCCGTGGGGCAGGGGAGGCTTTGTTGTGGTGATGAGGTAAGATTAGCGTCTGGTTGAACTTGAGAAATAGAGTGTGAGCAGAGATGGGGGGAAGAGAGATGGGAATCCATAGGAAGATCCCCCACCCCCAAAAAAACCCTAAAAAGAACTAAACTCATGTACCTATATGTATATGGTAAGTAGTAAGGTAGCAAAGAGATATTGGCCCTCCACCCAAGTACTCCCTCGATGCAAGAACACTGTGTTCTAGTAACCTGGCATTCCATGATGCTCACCTTCCCAACACAATCGCTGAGGACAAACGGGTACATGAGCAAATGTGCTGAAGAAAGCTGATGGTGCCCGGCTATCAAAAGATACAGCATCTGTGGTCTTAAAGGTTTGAAGATAAACAAGCGGACATCTAGCTGAGCAGCAACAAAGCCCACATGGAAGAAGCACACAGCGTGATCATGAGGTGTTGATGGGATTAGGTTATCAAGTATCAAAGACCCCAAACAAAAAATAATATCATTGTGAATGAGGAGGGGTGCAGAGTGGAGACCCAAAGCCCATCTGTAGACAATTGTACATCCCCTTACAGAGGATGAGATGGGCCAGTCAGGGTGTAGTATAGCACTGATGAGACATACGACTTTCCTCTAGTTCTTAAATGCTTCCTCCCTGCCATTATCATGACCCCAATTCTACCTTACAAATCTGGCTAGACCAGAGCATGTACACTGGTACAGAGAGTAACTGGAAACACAGGGAATCCAGGACAGATAAATCCCTCAGGGCCAATAGAGTAGCGATACCAGGAGGGTAAGGGTAAGGTGGGAGAGAAAGGGGGAACCAATCCCAATGATCTATATATAACCCTCTCTCAAGGGGATGGACAACAGAAAAGTGGGTGCAGGGTGATGTCGGTCAGTGTAAGACATGAAAAGTAACAACTTATAAATTATCAAGGGTTCATGAGGGAGGTGAAAAAAATGAGGAGCTGATACCAAAAGCTCAAGTAGAAAGAAAATGCTTTGAAAATGATGGCAACAAATGTACAATGGATGGATGGCGATAAGAGCTGCTAAGAGCCCCCGATAAAATGATTACAAAGAAACTACACTCGTTTGCCATGGAGCTGATTCGATTCCTAGGACTCTATAGGACAGAAACACCCCTGGGTTTCTGAGACTAACTCTTTACAGGAGGAGAAAGCCTCGTTTTCCTCTTGGGGAGCGGCTGGTGGTTCTGAAGGTCTGACCTTGCAGTTAGCAGCCCAACACATAATCCACCATGCCACCAGGGCTCCTTTGAAGATCACTCGGGAGCCAGGAGCTGGAGAGAGGATCTCCTTCCCTGGGCGCCCAAGCTCTGGTCCAGAAACTGAGAGAGAATTCATTTGTTTGTTCAAGCCACCCAGGTGGTCTCTCTGTGGTGGCGGCACTGGGGGACACTAGGTGTGGGGTCTCTGGGGAGTCGAGTGGAACACAGGAGTGGGTTTGTCCCAAAGCCCTTCAGCACCACGGCCAGCTCCCAGGACACAAGTCCGGGGAACAGGGATGGGTGGAACCTGGGAATAAAGTGCCAGCTTGGACCTGGACTATTACCTGCCCCCTGCCCCCACACCCACCCTGACACTGACAACCCTGTGTGAAAGTCCACGTTGGTCACGTGGGCCAGCTCATGTCAGGCCACTGGGTCCGTGCCAGGCATCGGACCCCAGGTGGGCAAGTGGAGGGAGGCGATCGCCGAGCAGCATGTGCCCACAAGATGTACCCTACCTGGCCAAGGCGGGTCAAGGTATAGGACTGTAACCACTGCCTCCTGAAAGCGTGACGGTAACACAGCCCAGGCTGTGGAGCCGAGTGTCTGGGGGAGAATCCCAGCTTTCTCCCCAAACTCAGGCCCTTGGACAAAGGCATCCCTCTGCTTCTCTGAGCCCCACTTTGCTTGCTGGGAAAAGGGGATAAGGTCTACCATGAATCCACACAAGCCAAGTTCCAAGGTCCTAACACTAGTCCCTGAGGGGGAAATGTCCTCCTTAATAAGAGTTATCGACAGGGGACGGAGAAATGGCCACTTGGAGACAGTAGGGAAGGGGGTTCCCATCATGGGACGGCTCAGACGAGGGAGGGCGCAAGGACAGGAGGAAAGATGCTGGCCCCCAGTGAGGCCAGGTGGAGTCATTAGGAGAGGGGGCCCGGTCGGGCTAGGACAAGGACCGGCCCTTGGACGAGTGCTGGTTCTGGGCTGGGAGAGTCTCAAAGAAGGCGCTGGGTGGGGTGTAAATGAGGGTTCCTGAGCCCTCCATACTCGAGCAAAGCACGCAGCTGCTAATGGAAAGGTCAGCAGTGGGGGAGCTCCCGAGCTGCTCCCCGAGAGACAGGGCCATTGGAAACCCTTCGGGGCAGCCTCTCCTCTGTCCTGCGGGGTGTTAAGAGACAGCAAAGGCCCCGGCTCTGTGATCAACAGTGAAGTCCCAGCTCCAGTCACCTTCCAGGCCCCAAGGCCAACAGACATGATTGTGGGAGTGGGGAGCTCATCAGAAATGTCCCCACTCCATGGTGTGGGGTGGAGGCCATCCACGGGCCTGACAGGGAGAGGTGTCAGTGCAGAAGGGTGTAACCGGATGATGCCTTGACACCAGGGGTCCCCAGAAAATGACGCAGCATGAAGACAAAGGTGAGGCCCGTCACAGAGCCCAGAGGGACTTGGGGTTCTAGCCACCTTTCCACTTCCAGGTCTCTGCATCCATGGTTGCAGGCTAAACCCAGCAAGGGGGGCGGGAGAGACGCCAACAGCAAGGGAAGCCCAGGAGTGAGCTTTTATGGTGCGGCGTTCTCCACATGCTCAGCACTTTACACACGTCCCTTGCTCGACCCATCCCCTGACAGGGAGGATCAGAGATGCCTGTGCTGCTGTGTCCATGGGGCAGGGGGGCTGGCTAAGGCCCTGGGCTGGTGGAAAGCCCTGTGGGGTGGTGGGGCAGGGCCATACCTGAGTTTGAAGACTCAGATCCTGAGCGGATTGGCCCCTAGGCGGGAAGGACTGGGGGGGGGGGCTGTTGTGAAGAACAAGAGCCCAAGGTCGGGGTGGGGGTAGATAAAAAAGGCTGGCCAGGGGTGATCTAGAATCTGAGCTCTGAAGGCAGGTAGGAAATGCAGGTGCTTCAGGGGATCAGACTGAGGGAGAAATGAGGGGAGTGGTCGCAAGTCCATGATGATTCCCCACCCCAGTTTTAGGCCCAGCCAGTGCACACCCCACAGCCCAGACTTTTCAAGAGAAGCTGTGAGTCTTAAATTTTATGTGCACTGTCACACTTGCCGTGGGCCAGGCCTCTGATGTTGCCTCCCCCTTCTCTAGTTGAGAGCCACCTCCTTGTCCCCCAGCCCCAGGGTGCCCTGAACTCCAGGGAGAGGCAGACCATCTGCAGGCAGATTACCTGCCTCTGCTCCTCCCTAGCCAGTCAGGACGCCTGCAAGGGGGTTGGGGGGACATGAGGGGAGGGGCTTGTCTCGGTCTCTGTGCTTCTAACACTTCTTTTAAAAATTATTTTTAATTTTAAAAAATTTTATTTTTATCTATTTACTCTTTTTTTGTGCTTCTAACACTTCTACTATGACCATGCATCACGCTTTTGGGGGCTGAGAGAAGAAAATAGCTTTTCTAAAGGGATTCGTACCCCTGTGCCCCTGGAGAAGCAGGGGGCGGAGGTCACTGTATGGTCACTGCCAGGGCAGCGGGCAGCTGCTTCTGGAAGCCCTGAGGGATGGTGGGGGCAGATTGGATAAGAAGAGGCAGGAGGGCCGGAAGCCCGAGGCTTCAAGGTCCGGGAAGCAGAAGCAGAAAAGTTTCTGGAGAGGCAGAGTTGAGCCAGCAGGTGCTGCAGGCACCTCTTAAAACAGACCGTTCCCCCCCTACCTCCTCCCACCCTCCACAGACACCCTACTCACTCCTGCCTGCCACTCAGGGCTTTGCTGTGTCTAACCCGAACCCTCCCCATTGCACCCCAGCAAGATCGTGGTCCTGCATGGCCCTGACCCATGCCACTCATGCAGCTCGGCTATGCTGGCCTCCTCCCTGACCGACGACAGGCCGCCTGCCACAGTCAGGCCCCAGGGCCCGTGCATCTCCTGCGCTCCTCCTACTCACACCCTCTCCACCAGCCCAGCCAGTGACCATGACGCTTCCGTCACTGTCAGGTGCCCCAGAGGGACTCTGCGTACCACAGACCAAAACTTACACCAGCTTCCCCGCTTCACTTCGCCCAGAGGGGCAGGGACGTTCAGTCGTGTCTCTGAGCTAATCCCACCTGCCGAAAACGTCACCGTGTCAACACAGTGTCACAGGCAGGTGAAAGGCGGACACCGGATAAGGAAGAGGGAAGGAAAAATGGACGTATCTGAACGACGCTGCCGGAGAAGATTGCTGAGCATCCCCAGGATGGCCCAGAGAACCCGCACATCAGTCTGGGGTGAAGCACGGGCAGAGCGCTCCGGAGAGGTAAGGACGCCGAGGCTTCCTCTCACCTACTTCAGACATGCTGTCAGGAGTCCAGTCCCTGAGAAGGATCTCGTGGTGGGTAAAGGACAGTGGCAGCGAGGCCAACTGTGACTATGCTTGGCTAGGAGCGCCGAAGGCCGATGGTCCACGCCCTCCCACGAGGCTCCGCAGAAGACAAGCCAGGCCATGTCCTCCAGCAGTCAGCCCTGGGCACAACTCTGCTCTGAAAGTCACGGATTGCCTGCGTCTGAATGGACTAGCTGGCAGCTGGCACTTGTTGGGACTTCTCTGTCCAGGGTCGCCTCATTGCAAATGCCCGGGAACCCCAAGAGGCAGCATGTTGCACAACACCCGGATGCCCGAGAGCAGGCCCTTTCTGCGCCTTCTCCCTCTCCTCGAGGACAGCGCTGCCATTCAACCGTCACTTCTTCCAGGCAGCCCTCCTTGCCCACACCATCTGTGTCGGCAACCCTCTGCCCCAGTCACCGTGTAGTAACCATCCCACACCCTGTGGTTCTTACCGGGGTGACCCCGTTGTACAGAGGACTGGTTTGGAGGCTGTCTCTGCCCTTAGCCTGCAGGCTCACCTCTACGTAGAGCGCACAGTAGGTGGGCAGGTGGTGGTGGTGGGGACCGTGGGAGGAACAGGCCCAGGGCCTCGGTCTACTCATTTAGTTCCAAATGCCCTCAAAGCAATAAGAGGTGTGTGTGTGTGTGCACACGAGTGCACATGCACCTAATGGGATGTGTGGGAGAAACGTGTGTGCATCTGCACACGCCCCCTCCCCCCTCCTCCGAGCTCCAGAAAAGCAGCCCCAGAAGATGGGAAGATGGGCTCTCTTTCAAAACCAGCCCGGCGCAGAAAAAATGGCTGTGACAGCACAAAGCCAAGATTGAATCAGTGACGGCCCAACTGCCTGGTGACGGTTACAAATGACCTGACGTGGAAGAGACGGGATCAGATGTGTGCGGAACAAGCGCGGCGCCACGTCCCCACGGCCCCACAAAGGGTGGCGGGGTGGGTGGCAGGTGGCTCCCAGGAGCCCCAGTCGGGGCCAGTCCACAGCTCAGGCCCCGACAGACAGGCCCTTCTCTTCCTCAGGGCCCGGAGGAGCTTCCTCAGGGCTCTACCAGGAGAGTCCCAGCGCCGGCAGACAAGAACGCCCCACGGGCCACCAAAGCCGCAGGGCGAGGGCTGAGATTCATTTTCCTCATCAGGCCCGTGACAGCGAGACCCACTTGTTACCGCCGGGGGTGTGGGGGGCAAGACAGGCCGATTCCACCACACACAGTCCGATGGACTAGCCGAGCAGCAGCCAGCTCTCTGCCCCAGGCATGGAGCCGTCCCCCTTGGCCAATGAGGTCGGGATCTTGCCTGACACAGCTCCCCACGGGGTCCCCCTCTTCCTCACCCTCCAGAGACACAAAGCTTTGCCCTCCAGTCCCTGCTAGGGGCCATCTAGGAAGAACAGAACCGTGTGTGGCTCACCCCCACCCGGGGCTTGAATCCCAGCCCCCCGCCATTCACTGAGGCCTCTTTCTCCATCTGTCAGACAGAGTTAGATGGCACTGCTCTCGGGCCTCCGTGAGGATCAACCAGGGGCCATCACGGGCTTAATCCTACTCCAGTTTCAATCCTGCCAACACCCACTGGGGGCCCACAGTGCCTACTGTCCACCTCGGCCCTCACCGCTGTTTTTGCCACCAGAGGGGACACAGAGGGGCTCAGCGAGATGAAGGGGTCTGCAGGAGTCATGCCGGGATTCTTGCTCTCCCAGCCCTGGACCTCAACTCCTCCTGGACATGTATCTTTTAACTCCCAGAACAAGGTCAGGAACATGCCTGGGGCAAGAACATGCTTGGGCCTGGGAGGGGTGAGGGCTCGTGACAGAGCCTTGCCGGACACAGCACCGGAGATTGGCCTGTCACCCAGAGAGCTCCAGCTAGTGGGCAGAGCTTCCAAGAGCTGGGGACAGAGGGCAGCTCCCTGGACAGCTGAGGGCAAGGACAGTACCCAGCTTAGAGTGCATCAGGGTCCCAGCATACACCTCATAAGCCAGGCCTTGTGGGTCAAACAGATGGAGCAGTGGGAGGTGAGGACACAGGCATTTAGCCATGAAGTGGGCACTTGGCCTTCACGTACCTGCGGGCTCCTCCTTTGCCTGAAATCGGATTAATATTGGCCCCATTATCCAGGAGGGGAAACTGAGGAATAGGTAGGGAAGTCACTGAGGGACTGGTGGAACGGGATTTGAGCCCACATCTGTGTGGTCCCAATCACCTCGTGCACAGCCTACAGGGCAGGGACACGGTCTTCCAGTGACTTTGGCTGGGGCAGGGGCCGGAGTGGCCTCAGCCTTGCCTGTGTGCATCATCAACAGACCAGAGCTCCGGCTCTTCCCCTCACCACAGTGCATCCTTCCATAAGGCCACCTAACCTCTCTGTGCTTCCGCATCCCCACTGGACCCGTGGGATTCAGAATGCCCCTTCCTTACGTGCCACGGGGACTGGAGTGTAGCACGAGGAATCTGCGTGTACTTGTTCAATTTTGGGAGGGGGTACGAGGAGAAGACTTGGGGGCCTGGGCAGGTTTGGGGACAATGGCCTCTGGGTCTGCTTTTACATGTGTCCCCCAACCCCCGCCTGTGCCTGCGTGCCCAGGCCTGACAGCTGGGCATGAGGCCTGGGGTGCCCAGCCCATGCCGGCATGTACACACGTGCCTGTGTGTGTGGCTGCCGAGGCTTCTATGCAAACATGTTAATTTGTTTTCATCTTGTGTGTGTGTGTGTGTGTGTGTGTGTGTTTCCCCTCACGGGATAATTGGGTGACTTTGAAGTCTTGGCAAGGCAGCTGATTATAGCTATTTGGGGGGGTGCCTTTGTGGGGCTCAGGCCCTGCCTCTTGCCTCTGGCGCTGGAGGTGCCAGCTGGGGAGCACCTTAGGGGGCGAGGGGAGATGCGCCAGGTTGGGGGGTGCTCTTGCCAGGCAGGAAAGGGAATCGGGGTGTTCCATGGCTGTGCACCCCCATGCACTGTACATATAAGTTCGCTGATACCCTCTGCCCAGACAACAGCCCAACACCCCAGGGCATATCCCACCAGCACCTTTTCTTCACCTTGAATGTTGCATTCAAAATAAAGCGGGATTTATTTTAAATCATGGCATGGTTGCCAATAATAAAAAAAAAGGCAAAACCAAACACCTACAATGCTCATTGTTTGGGTTCTCTTGGGGAAAAAAGAAAAAAAAAACAAAAGGCTGGCAGCTCTGGGAAGCCACATGCTTTGTTTGCTTTATTACCCTCTTTGGGCCGTGGGCACGGGGCTGACCACCCTGGGCTTTGGGCACAGGTGGCCTGAGGCTCAGACTCTGTCCTCAGAAGCCATAGTGTGACCTCAGCCGGCACCTGCATTCGGAGTCTGTCTGTGGCGGACCCCCTGCCTTGCCGGGGAAGGATCGAGACGGAGGGTTTTCTAGAACATGGTAGGGGCTTGTCATCTTTCACTGACAAGGGGAGTTTCCTGTGGGGACACCTGATGTAACTTCTAGCCACTGGGCCTTGTCAGGGATCTGTATGTCTGCCAGACAAAGACCAGGTCCCTGAGGGCCGAGCTCATGCCTGCAGTTCAGACTGAAATGGAGTTGACCGCAGACTTTACTGTGTGTGGAGGTCTGGAGGCAGGCAGGAAAGGGTTCAGGGTCCCGGTGGAGGTCAGCGGGGTACAGGGTCCATCTGGACCAGGAAGACATCAGGGCAGGGGCATGTGTGTTGGGGAAGGGGGCGGTGGAGGTGCAAAGGCCCGGGGAAGGGGCCTACAACACTGTGAGAAGCCAAGTGGCCTTTGGGATTCTGGGCCCCCCCATAGGCCTGGGCTCAGAGAGAGGACATGATGATCTTTAGTGGATAGCTGCCTGTGGGGCCAGTGGAGGCCAGGAGGAGGCTCAGGCTGGCCCTCCCTGGACCACCCTCCTGGATCCCAGGCCTCCTGAGAATCTTGGCTAAGTCACCTGGGCTGAGCCTATCTGCTTCCCTGTAAAAGGAGATCATTCCATAAGTGTGGGTTTATGGCTCCTGGGATCCCACCTGGCCCCCAACCACTGCGATGCTTGTCCTCGCCACGCTCCCAGGAAGCCCCAGCCCATGAATGCAGGCGCCAGCTAGCAAGCCCCTTGTGTCCTGGCATCCA
Organism: Tenrec ecaudatus; assembly: GCF_050624435.1. Taxonomy (NCBI): domain Eukaryota; kingdom Metazoa; phylum Chordata; class Mammalia; order Afrosoricida; family Tenrecidae; genus Tenrec; species Tenrec ecaudatus. The sequence continues at coordinate 16,822,100 of NC_134545.1, forward strand.
CACCCCCCCACTGGCCCCAGGCTGGGTGGAGACACGTGGCTTATCAAGTGCAGCAAGTCCTATGAATCTGGCAGGTGGCCTGCCCTCTCTGAACCTCCGTCTCTTCATCTGAACTGTGTTCTGACCGCCCCTTGTCTGCAGGGTCAAGGGCAGGCACCTGACGATGCTTAGCATGTAGCAGGCCCACGACTGACGAGGTTAATGGCTGGCTGCGGTCCTGTGACCAGTTAGAGGGCCCCAGGACGCAAAAGGCAGGCACATCGTGATGGGAAAGGAGGCAGGGAGAGGGTGACAGGCTGGGAATCCCCGGCCAAGTGCCCTGGGGGCACAGGCAGACCTCTGCAGGGCACTGGGGCCTCCTGGGTCACTCAGGGAGGCAGCTGGCAGCAACCCTCCCCCAGCGAGAGCCACACAAAGGAGCCTCTATTCCCTGTTTCCAGTGTTTGTCCCTGGCTGGCCGGGCCGCACCACCCTCTCCCTACTCTGCTAGCTGCCCAGCAGGGCCCAAGCCTGCACAAAGGTCCAGATGGCCCTGCCCAAGTCTCCTGGCCTCAGAAGACCCTATCCACGAGGAGTTAGAACATTCCAGAGGGTTCTGCAGACGGGTAGGGGTGGGGGTATCACCAGGTATGGCAGGGCCTCCCACCCAGGCCACAGAGAGGTGGGGGGAGCAAAGTGGGGGGAGCTTCAAGAGAAAGCCTCTGGAGCAGATGCACCTGAGTTCAAATCAGACTCCAGATCCCCCCCACCTCCTAGGTAAGCAGCCTAGGGCCGAACCTGTGCCCTCTTTGGGCCTCCGTTTTTTCCTCTGTACATTGGGGATAAGACACTTGGGCCCAACTCTCTGGGCTGTCCCAGGGTTCAGTAGGTGATGCAGATGCTGGACTGACACACAGCAGAGGCAACAGGGAACAGGGAACAGGGAACAGGGCTGCGGGCTGGCAGGCCAGGTACTTGCCGCCTCTCTCCTCTGCCCAACCTGAAAACCCAGTGGATTCAGTCTCGACTGAACAGCATCACCTTCTACAACATCCCAATCCACCCCCTCCCCCTTCCATGCAGCAGGGCAAATCCATGCCTGCTGATGTTTAGGCCAGGGCATGAGCCCTCATATCTCCAGACAGAGGGAGCGCAGCCCATGAAATCAAGCACCTGCCATGTTTAAGACAAGGCCTTTGCGGGACATCATGTCCTTCCAGCCCTACAGGCAGCCCTGGGGGGCGGGGTGCAGGGGGGTACAGCAAGGTGGCACGCTGGTTATGGGTTCTGATGTCCCAGACCCAGATCCAAATCGCAGCTCCACACTGCCTCTGCACCTCCAGCTCTCCACGATCAGAGAGGTGCCGCCCTGGGTGTGTGTGTGTATTACGCACTAGCCAACTGAGGACCCTCCCGGTGTCCATGGCCGAGAGTCCAGTCTCAGCAAGCATGACACCCTCACCCAAATCACAGAGAAACGGAGGCCTGGGCAGTGGCAAGCAGTCCTGCCAGACTCGGGGCTGAGAGCCAGGGCGGGCGGGCAGCCTCTGACAGCCAGCATTCTTCACACATCTTGGCAGGTTTCTTCTCATTCCAAAGACCTCTTAGCTCCCTGGGCCCCACGAGGCTCTGAGGCTGACCCATCCTTCCAGCTGACCCCTGGGAGGCCTGGCCCCACCATGCCAAGTTCCCCCCCGAGGGCCAAGTGAACAGCAGAACACCGAGTGATTAAGCCCGGCGCACACCATCCGGGCGCCTGGGAACACTGCGGCGGAGTTCCCCTTTCATGTTTATAGCAATTGTATGAAAATGTGCAACACGGCGCGGCACCAGCTGACAAATGAGACGAAACAGACAGGATTCCAGGCCGGCTTTTTTCCGGGCCTGATTGGCATTAATTGTGAGCGTTTACAAAGCACAACTCGGCGCCTGACATTTGCTTCAAGCGAACGCTTCCTCTTAATAGTCTTAATGATTACACCAGGAGCGGGTGATCACTGTCGGCCAGGAAGGGCCACCTGCTGCCTGGCCTGAGCGCCCCTGGGTCCCAGAGGGCCCAGCCCGGGCTCTCTTTCCTGCTTTCCCTGGAGGGCCAAGGACACCAAGACCCTCACAGTGCACTGCCAGCTTATCCAGGTGACGGGGAAGCTCACGGGCACACTGGTGTGTGCGTGCGTGCGCTGGGCATGCAATGGGACACAGCTGGTCTAGCTCTGAGGCTGGGGTGCCTCAGTTTCCTCATCTGAACAAGCATGGGACTCAAGTAACTAACAAACCTCGCTGCCATCTAGTGCACTCTGACTCACAGGGACCCTTTCCGACAGGGTGGAGCTGCCCCTGTGAGTTTCCAGGACTGTCACTCTTTAAGGGCATAGAAAGCCCTTGACGTGGCTGCTGGGTTCCTCCTACTCACACTGCCTGGGCTCAACAAAGACTGCAGCAAAGACCCTGCCAGGTCTCTAACTGTGCTCACCTGGAATACAGGGGTGGGGGGCAGGGCTTAACAAGCGGCAAAGACCAGAGTTTGAGCCCCATCGCTGGCCTCTTTTCAGCTGCACACCCTTGAGAGAGAGAGAGAGAGAGAGGCGCCGACCTTCTTCTCTTGAGCCCCAGTCATCCTCATCTCTAATGGAATGACTCCTCCTCACAGGAGGGGCCCTGGTGGTGCTGTGGTGAGCTGCTAACTGCAAGATGGCAGTTCAAAACCACCAGCTGCTCCAAGGGAGAAAGAGGAGGCTTTCAACTCTGGAAATGTGTCACAGGCTCGGAAACCCACAGGGGCAGTTCTGCCCCAAGTTTGTAGGGTCTCTGAGTCAGAATCAACTCGACGGCAGGGAGGCTTAAATCCCCATGAGAAAGGGCGTAAAAACACCCTTAAGCTTAAGCCCGGTTCCTTCTCTGGACAGCACTTCTGCACGTGCACATGCATGTACTCGGGTGGTCAGCATCGGGGTCCCTGACTTGCAAGCTGGGAACGCATACATGAACAACGCCAAGACCCCACACCCATCCCGGGAGGAGAGAGAGAGGGAAAACAGGCCTGGAAGTGTTCCACGCACATCAACCCACACTGACATGTCTCCATTTTACAGACGGAGACACTGAGGCATGAAGGGAGAGAGACGACCATCTGACGCCAGCCACCCAGTTGGGATGAGGGGGCATTACCTGCCTGCACAGGGCATTATCTGGGGAAGGACGAGCCCACTCAGCCTCCAGGTGGAAGCCCCCTCTGAGGGCTAACCACTGGTCCCCACTGCTGGCATTCTGTCTTGATGGGGTCTCATCCAGGCTGGTCACTGGACTGGGAGGGGGAGGATCCTGCACCCACTGGGAGGAGGCACATTGGAGAGGCCTGACAGCCCATTCTTCAGGGGCTCCGTGTCTGGGGCTGGAAATGGGGGAGACAGCCTACACTGCTCATGTGCATTTTTTCCATCAGCCAGGTGTCTGGGGCCAGCACATGCAAAGTCTCCCTTCTGAGAGCCCAGCGGGTCTGGGAAAGTGCTGGTACTCAGCTGAGCCTAGAACCTTCTCTCGGCAGGCAGGCCCACGGAGACCTCTGGTCCCTGCCCCTCCTTGCCAGGCCTACCCTAAAGGGAGTCCCCAAGGTAGGGCCCAGCCCTGCGGGGGCTTGGCTCCAGCCTGGGAAACCTTGGCACCCACTTCTCTGGGAGCTGGCTTGGAGGGTGGCATGAGCATAAGAACCACCACCACAACACAAACACACACAAAAAAGGGGGGGATTTTCTTTCCCCTTTGCATATGGTGGCACAGATGGGCCCATGATCCGTAAAAACTGTTTGCAATTAAACTCCCACTTTGCATGGCTGCATTTGTCAGTTGTCAGAACCACGGGCTCAGGGCCCCACGCTGACAGGGAGGCAGGCCACGGGGTGAGGCCTAGGAACTGCTCAGAGCCCGGGCCCCTCGGCTACCAGGATGCCCCAGCAGTCACACCAACACTCTCTCTGGCCACCCCCAACTCCCGCCAGGAGTCGGAGCTCAGCTGGGCCGTGGCTTGGAAGGGCCCCTCTGCTCAGTGGGGGCCTACTCAGTGTCGGGTGCCGGGTTGTGGGGCTAATGAGGGTGGAGAGTGAAGTGAATCACCGCTCAGGCCCTCTAGGGGCCAGGGGCTGGGCAGGGTGCAAGCCATCATGGGGGTCCAAGGCTGAGGAGCCAGCACCTCTGGCCCAGTTGGCAGAAGGACTATTGGGCAGTGTCAGGCAGGGCTGCCAAGGATCAGAACTGGCTCCTTCCTGATCCCCAGGGGAAGTGGCCCGGCTTCCTCTTCTTCGAAAGCAGGCAGAGGGAAACGGAGGCAGAAACTGTCATTATGTCAAGGGCCTAGGTTTCCTTTGGGGTCTGGCGGCCCATCGGATTATGCATTGGGCTGCTGACTGCAAGGTCAGCGGTTTCAACCCACCGGTTGCCACGAGGAAGAGAGGGGAGGGCTGCCTGCTCCCATAAAGATCAACAGTCTCGGAAACCCACTAGGGTAGCTCGGACCTGATGGTAGTGTGTTTGAATCCGAGACTCCCCCTGGGCTCTCTGCCAGTCGAACCATTCAGGAAAGCTTCCAGAGAGGGAGTGCAGCCGTCTGCACCCCTTCCACGACCCTGACAGAAAGCAGCCAGGCCCTGGTCCTCCTTCCCCTTGGCCCCTCCAAGCCGGGAAAGAAGAGTCATAAAAACAGCTTGTTATCTCACCTATTGAGGCTCTGACTGGATGTTACTGCTAATTGGGTATAACATCCTTGTCTTGTTCTCTCAGAAGCTAAATCAAGAGAGCGCCACTGCTGCGAACTAATTATATCTCCGGCCGGCAGCCTGCAGCTTGTCTCTCCCTTTATTGAGTTAAAAAATGGTCACGAACCCTCATCCTTCATCCCTCCTCACCCCACCCTGCCCCCTTCCTAAGCACTGGGCCCATGCGGTCCATCAAGCATGGCCAGTAAGGCCCAGACAGCCTGGTGGGAGGACCCAGGAAGGGCCCTGGAGACAGGCAACAGGGTCAGGAAAGCTGGCAGGGGAGCCACTGTCCCACGACCACCCTCCCCAAGCCCCAGGCCTAGGGTGTCTCATTTTCTGGGGGGGGGACCCTCCAGGAGAGTTTCAGCCAGGGACCCCACATCTCATGGAAGACTTATAGTGACCCCCAAGATCAGGCTAGCATGTATCTCATTTTAGAGGTGGAGACGCCAACACTTGCGTAGGAGACAGCCCGCCACACCGGGCCCCTGGGCTCTTGTGCGGACCTGCTGAGCACACACGGCTCAGCAGGGAGCGCTCACCACTGAGTCACAAGGTCAGTATTTTTGCGTGCCCCCTGGGTAACAGGAAGGCCAGGGAACCCCAAACACAGGGGCTTGCAGAAATTTCCGGAACATCTGGCAACGCTGGGTCATTTATCTGTTTAACGAGCTTCCACCCACAAGAGGGCCACGTCCAAATGCCCAGGGCCACGTCCAAATGCCCAGGACGAGGCCCTGGCTCCCCCACATTGCAGCCCCTTCCGGCCATACGCTGGCCCCTCACTGGGAACACTCACCCGCCTGCTTATGAGTCACTTCTCATGTTGTCCCCTCCACCTACAAGGCTATCTGTCCCCTGCCCTGCCTGTCACAAGTTCCGCCAGTCTTAAGGCCTCTGAACCAAGGACACCTGCTCCAGGAAGGCCACTTTGCTGTCCTTCAGCATCTGCCTCCCACCTGCTCCACGCCGTGGACTTACAAAGCCCTGAGTTTGCATATGACAGCTCAACCCCTCCGGAAGGGCAGGGCCCTGCTGTTCCATCTCTCTGAGCCTCGGGTCCTCATCTCCAAAATGGGCTAAGACTCTTTCCTGGAGGGACTGGGGCCTTCTGTGGGCCTCAGACCATGCCAGCTGGTGTCCTCAGCCAGCCCACCAGGGTACAGACTGCACTGGTACCCATGTGCCAGCAGGCCTGGGCCTGCCCGGATCGGGACAGCATCTCTCTGCTGGTGGCAGGAAGGCAACACACCCTCATAGCCAAACAGCCCTCCAGCATAAAGGACCAGCCCTCTCCTCAGAGAAGACCCCACAGGCCCTGGGCCCTTCCTTATAAGAAGGGCTGCACATGAACCCTACAGAGTGGCCAGCAGGCGCCTGGGCTCAGTGAGGGCAGGCAGACAAGAGGACTTCAGCTCCCAGGCCCCGCTGATGGATTAGTGCTGCCTACCCAGAGCCCTGGAAAGTACCCAAGGTCAGGTCTGCGCTCAGCAGGGGGAAGAGGGCAGCAATTGATTAGCGATGTCTGCCAACAGCACAGCAGGGCAAGGTAAGCCAGGCTGACCACCAACGGGCCATCCTTGACATTTTATGGAGGACTTGGCTGAGGCTGGGGTGGGGTGGGGAGTGGCTTGCTCAAGGTCATGCAGCTCATAAAAGAAACATCTGGCTCATGCGTGGGTCCCCTCAGCTCCAACACCAAGACTCACATGGCAGCCCCTCTCAGCACAGCATACAAAGCTTGTGCAGGTAACAAAAGGGGTTTCTACTGACCTGTGTGGCTCTGGGGTAACCATTTTCCCTCTCGGAGCCTCGGTTTCCCCACGTACACAGTAAGGATAAAAACACCCTTCACGGAGCAGAAAGCAATGTGATGATGACACGAGAGAGCAGGTGCCCAAACAGGAAGGCACCCAATAACTTCTGTTGATTAGCATCCTGAGCATGCACAAGGACCGCCTCCTCCAGGAAGTCCTCTTTGGCTGCCCCAGCAGGAAGTAATTCCTCTGATTTCCCTGCGTGTTTTGAGAGGCGCCCCAAGGATAGGACTGGGTGGGTCTTAGGCAAAACTGTGTCCCCTGACTCCCTGTACAATCCTTGCACAGAGTGTGGCCATCCCCTACCCCACTCCACCCCCCACCGTCCTGGGTTGGGATCCCGAAGCCATGGTCTCAGGAGGGACCACCTTTCAAAGCAACTAGGGCTTCTTTTCGCTTCGTCCCCACGTCTCTTAATGGAGAGAAGTCAGGAGCAGAAGGGATAGTTCCCGTTCCTGCGGGGCCACCGGCTCCAGCCCATCCTGAGCAATTCTGAGGCAGGCCATTTGACAGTGAGGGCCCTAAGTCCCGCAGACAGAGTCAACACCTAGGGACTGCCAGCCAGCAAGCCCTGCCACCTCTGCTCCCCTGATGCTGGGGTTTGGGGGCGCTCCTGGAGTCAGCAGCTGGTGATTAGCCTTGGCCTCCTCCTTCCCCCACCCCCTGCCTCGGAGAGCCCCCACTCTAGACTCTGGGTCATTAAGTTCTGTGCCATTAAGTCTCCCGTCCTGAGAGCCTGTTCACAGCCAGCCTTACCCTCAACCCGACCTCCTGGGCCTTTGTCCCCGTGTACTCAGCACAATGGCAGGGGCTCCAAGGGCCCCAAACAGCTGCTGCGGCTGAGACGCTGACTGGCCATGGGGCAGAGAGGACTGGCCAGGCCCTGTGCCTGAGCCAAGCCCACCCAGAGGCTTGGCCACATCCCTCCCTCCGGGCTGACCAAACTCCCTGCCTTGAGTCAAGTCAGACACATACCATCCTACAAACCAGGGCAAAAGGGCTCTGCGGGTTTCTGAGACTGTCACTCTGTATGGGCGTGGAAAGCCTCTTTTTTTCTTACAAGGGGTGGCAGGTGGTACAAGCCAAGGCGTAACCCCTTCGCCAAAACTGGAGTTTATGGGACACTTCGCAATTCACACCCACCTCATCCAGGGGCTGGCAAGAGCACTGCCATTAGCAAGAGGCCCACAGGGGTCAAGTGACTTGCCTGAGGACACACAGCCCAGGAAGTCATTTCAAGTCAGGACTCTGCAGGCCCTAAAAAAGGCTGCCAGTGTGGTCTAGGGACATCCAGGTCTCCCTCAGGAACCTCCACTGGGGGTGGGGTGGGATGGGGTCCTGAGCTCTGCACTCAAGGCTGCCCTGCTAGTGACTTCTGCCTCTCCTAAGCTCCCCCTACCCTTCCTAGACATACCCCTGGTTTCTCCAACATCCACCTGTCAGTCAAACTGCCCTTCACTCCACACTGGGAAGACCCACCCCAGCCTCAGCGTGTAGGCAAAAGCCCCCTCCTCCAGGAAGCCCTGTCCGACTCCCCCATCCGACCACTCTCTCACCTCAGTGCCGCTCGCTCCGCTGGTCTGGCTTTGCTTCCAAAGCAAAGGTCCAGCATTCTGAGCTGTGGCCCTGATTCCTCAGAGCTCTGCCCCCTGACCGTGGCTGGCATGGTGCCCTAGTCCCCAATCCCCGCAGGGACCAGCCCATGTCACTGTGGTTGGAAAACAAAAAACACACCCGCTGCCTGGTGGTCAATTTAGATGATGATGGACCTCGTATAGGGTTGAACAAACAAACAAACCCCAAAACACACTGCCATTGAGTCAATTCCGAATCATAGCGACCCTATAGGACAAGGTAGAACAGAGCTGCCCCAGTGAGTTTCTGAAGCTGCAACTTGATGGAGCAGAAAGCCTATCTTTCTCTGGAGAAGCTGGTGGTCTGCCCCCACAGTGTTTCCTGGAGGGGCCATCTCCCCATCAGGACCACCAGGACTCTTGGTGGTTGCTGTTCGGGTCCTAAAACCAGTTGTGACTCCTGGTGACCCCATGGAGCAGAGCGGACCTGCGTGCTGCAGGGTTTTCAAAGCTGTGACCATTCCGAGGCAAACTGGCAGGTCTGTCTCCACTGCTGGGGGTGTGACTCCAGGTGGCTTTGAACTACCAACATTTGGGCTAATTGTCCAACGCTTAACCGCTCAACCCACCTGTGGACCCAATAGCTAAGGCTCCAAACACACTATAGTTCAATTCCAACTCACAGCGAGGGGCCTCATAGGACAGAAGTGCTCCATGGGGTTCCCCAGACGCAATCTTTAAGGGAGCATAGCATTCCTTCTCTTAAGGATTGGCCGGTGGGCTTGAATTGTCCACCTTGCAGTTTAGCAGCCCATCGCTTAATGCACCGCACCACCACGGCTTCATAGCTGGTGTGCAATATTTACCATTGCCCCACCCCCACCGCTGGGGCCACCGGCGAGCGCACACTCAACCAGGACCTACTCCACTACTTCTTGGCTGTGGTCCCGCCTCCCCCATTCTCGGCTCTGCAACTGGGGGGAACCGGGACGGTGATGACAGAAGGCCCTCTGCCCCAACCCTCAACCCCGCCCGAGACCTGCCCTGATTATTAATTATTCCAGTCTGCTCCCACCAGAATGACCAGCGGCTAAGTTTGGGGGTGAGAGCCACGCGGCGAGCGACCACTAATTGGCCACGCCTCCACCCACCCCCCATCTTTTAAGTGGTTCTAACTCCGCCCACCGGAGTGCAGGCGAGCTCCCCACGGCCGCGACCCTGTCTTTTGTTCGAGGCCCGCCGTCGGCACGCAGATCTTTTTCATCTAACCAATCAGTGGTCCAGGTGGAAGGAATCCATCCAGCCACCCCCTCCTCCCTTCCCAGCGCCCCCTCCCCCCCAGCGGCCCCCCCCACCCCAGCTTCCAGAATCGACCCCCCATTCCCCACCCCCCAGCCCAGGCAGACTAAAATAGTCATTAGGCAGATTTCAAAAGATGTCAGTAGCTTATAATTATAGTCGACATCCTCCGGAGATAAAAGTGATTACCTTGGATGCAAATCACTTAGCAACCAATCAGGGCGGCGGGCGGCGGCCGCGGAGGTGACCGGCCGGCGGCGCAGCGCTCCGCCGCCAGCCCGCACCGCGCCGGCAGAGAAAGCGCACAATAGCTCTTGACACGCAAATGGGTTAACACAATAAAGCCAGCTCCGGCCGCGGCGGGGGGAGCGCAGCAATTGCCGGCCCGCGGGAGGTAATAAAGCGGCCCTTTTGTGCGCGCCTCCGCGTTCTCACCCCCGCCCCGGGCCCCGAGGACTCGCCGCCTGATTGAATTACGGCTCATGAATATCAGCCGCGCTGCCCGCTTCCTCCGGCTGGGGGGGTACCCGAAGGCGGACGAGCCCCCCTACCCCCGCCCGCCGGGTCCAGCCCCCACAGGGGCGCAGATGTGCGCCACGTGCACTCACCGTGTGGGGTGTCCGGGGGCCCAGGCACCCCAGCAGAGGCGGTTGGAAGGATGGGGGTTTCTGCCCTGCAGCCTGGCCACCCTTAGGCTCCCCGAGGGCCCCGGAGAAACTAACCGTGGCCAACCGAGGCAGGAGCGTTTGGCCAGGCATGCTGTGTACCACACCGTGGGCTGCAATCCCAAATTACACGGCAAACCACTCAAGGTCAGCAGGTCTGACCCCCCAGCTGTTCCGCAGGAAAAAGATGAGGCTTTCTACTCCCCAGATTACCAGCCTCAGAAACCCAGCGGGGCAGTTCTACTCTCTGTGCTCTAGGGCGGCTGGGAGTCCTATCTGACTGGGTTACTCTTTGGATTGCTAATGCCCTCCGTCAGCGGTTCTAACCCACCAGCCGCCCTGCAGAAAGTGGAAGGTTTCTACTCCTGTCAAGATTTTGTTTTGGAAACTGGAGGCATCAGTTTGACTCTGGGGCACCAGTTGCCTGTTGGGCTGTGGTCAGCCCAGCATGCTTGGCATCTCAAAACCACCAATAGCTCCGATGGAGAAACACTGGGTTTTCTACTCCTGTCAACCATTACCGTCCTGGAAATCTACAGGGGGTTGCTATGACTCAATGAGGCAATTATAATTGACTCAGTGGCAGGGAGTTTGGCGTTAGTGGTGTAGTGAGCTATCACCAGTGTGGAGGAGCCCTGGTGGTGCAGTGGTCACACATCGGGCTGCCACAAAGTAGCAGTTCGAAGCCAGCAGACTCTCCGAGGGAGAAAGACTTGGCTGCCTATTCTAGTTAAGAGTTCCTGTCTTGGTAACCCACTGGGACAGTTCTACCTTTGCCCTATAGGGTTGCTATGAGTCAGCATCCACTTGGCAATGAGTGTTCGGTCTCCATGATCTGGAAACAGGCTCAGAGAGACAAAGCTACTTCCTCAGGGCCACACAGTCAACAAGTGGTGGGCTGGGGGACCCGGCTCCAGGGCAAGCCCACTCCAGTGCCCACTCTTAATTTTTCTAATGTTTTATAAAAATTTTTGGCAAAAGTTTACACAGCAAGTTAGGTCCACCCAATTGACAATTTCGGTAGAAACTGTTCCGTGATGCTAATTTAAAAAAAATTTTTAACAGTGTGTCAACGTTCTCTTTAATGATTTCCAGTGTTTCCCTACCTCCTTTATCTTCTCAGCTTTGCTTTTGACTGTTGACCTGTTGGTCTCCTACTGATGGTTTTTAAGTAGGGCACCGGTCTCGTGGGTAATAGCCTGTATTTTGTGTGCCACTCTGCTATTTCAATAGAAGGGGAGCTCAAGGAACAAGCTTGGTTCTAAGTTTAAAGAGTGTCCCTCGAGTTCGTCTCAGGGGGTCCTCTCTGTTCTGGTTAGTCTGACTGTTTTTGGTTGTCTTTAACATGAATTTGAGTTCTACTCCACCTTCTTCTCTTTGCCTCCTATTCTGTCTATGCAGGACCACCTATTGTGCCCTGGGCGGTAGCTGGGCACCATCTAATTCTTCTGGTCTCAGGGTAGATGAACCTGTCTGTAGCTCTTGTAGATTTGCTTCTTCCCAAAGCTAACCTTTAACCAGAAGCCACTGCCTACCCCTGGGGGGTGAGGGGGGGAAGCTTCAACTTCCTCATCTATAGATGAGGGTGTCAAACAGCCCAGCCTGGGTCTGGAGCCAGGCTCAGAGGGATGAGGCAGGATTGGCGGGCTTAGGAGGAATTAGACAAGAGAGAGATTACAGGAACGGAGGGGGTGGCAGGAATGAGAGGAAGCTAACCTTGAGAGAGGAGAGTGTTCAGAGAACTGAGAAAGACCCCTGATTGGAGGAGAAACCCAGGGTTACTAAGCACGGACAGGCAGGGGGTCCTCACCGGCTCCTCTCCCACTCTAAGGCTCCCCTATCACTCTATGCCAGTGATTCTCAACCTTCCGAATACAGTTCCTCATGTTGTGGTGACCCCCAAACTATAAAATTATTTTCATTGCTACTTCACTGTTATTTTGCTACTGTGATGAATCAGGCGACCCCATGTGAAAAAGTCGTTTGACACCCAAAGGGGCTGAGACCCACAGGTTGAGAGCTGCTGTTCCAAGCCTCCAGGGTGGACCCACTCAAATCTGTTTCACCCCCATTCAGCATTGCCTGGACCTGGAACCCCATCCTCACTGAACTAAGCAGCCAGCTGCATACCCACTGAGAGTCCCTGGGAGGGCTGATGGCAACCTTGTCCTCTGGTGAGGCCAGGAGAGCCAATGACCAAGAGCCTAGGGCCACCGGGTTTTATGCTCCATCACCAGGGCTTTTATGGCACACCACGCAGTGTTACAGAAAGGAGACAGCAGTGGGAGGCTGCCAGGGCTAATGAGGAGTTGGGCTCCAGGGCTCTAGTCTGTGCCCCTGTCCACTAAGTGAGGAGTGAGGTGGGGAGCTCAGGTGTTCTGCAGCCAAGGGCATTCAGGGCAACCCGGCCCCCCTGCAGCTACGGGGCCACATATACCCTTCCTTTCTCAGACCTCAGTTTGCTTCTCTGTAAAACAGGCCAGAGGGCCCCAGAGTTGAGCCGACACTTGCCAAACCTGCTTGTCCCCTGGCCAAGCCCAGAACACCAAGGGAAGGGAGCAGAAGGAGGCGCCCAATTCTGACAGCCTCGCCTTCCACCTTGGCTGCGGAAGTATAAATACTCGGCGGCCTCCAACTGCCTGTGTTTGTCTGTCTCTGGCGCGCGCTCCAAATTTGTTTCAAAACTGGGAGGCTTCGAGAGGCACTGCAAACAGCCTGTCTACCCACTGCTCCCCGTGCCCCCCAATCTGCTGCCACTGCTGCAGGGCTGTGCGTGGAAGGCAGGCTGTGCGTGTGTTTCACCGCAGCACTTAAGCTGGAATTATCTCCCTGCCAAGCCCCAAAGCAGCTTCCCTGGTATTTATGGACCTGTTAACCTAGCTGGAGAGTCTGGGAGAAGCCCGATCTGCCTGCAAATGCTCACTGCAGATGCTGGGGCCTGCTGCTCATTAGGACACCGGGACACAGAGAGAGTGACAGACACACACACACACTCCCCTCTGTCCTCAACTGCCCCCATGACACTGATCCCACAGACACTGTCTCATTGTCTCAGACCCGTTAGTAGCATCGCCCCTGCCACGGAAGCACTAACCCAGTTTTCTAACCTTTTCTTAGAAATGTGATCACAGCTGCTTCCCCCACATCCGACACACCTGGTGGTGATGGCTGGAAGGAACTTCCAGAAGAGCCAGCACAGAGCCAGCGGCCGCATGCTGGCTGGGGGTTCCTGCAGGGCCATCATTGGGAAGAGAGGGCTGACACCTGACCCCATCAAAGCTGGCCCTTAAGAGAGTCACACTTGACTCAGACCTTGGGATGGGTGGACCTGCCCAGTACCTTGCTCACCAGTCACCCACAGGCATCCCATTACTTGAGCATCAAAGGGACAGTGGCACAGTCAGGAGGCAGGGCTTGGCCAAGGCGCCCCTCACCTCGGGCTTGCACCTTCCCTGCCTAGTGGGGAGGTGGCCGGAGGGTGGATGGATCTACCACTGCTTCTCTGAGCAGAAGCGAGTGGCCTGTTTTAAGACTCGGACTCACTGGGGGCCTGGGATCGTCAGTCTGTTTCCTGGGTGTACTGGGGTTCAGGGAATGCCTCCTCTTTAGCATCCCCTGTGAAAGCATAGAGTCGCTCTGTCTGGGAGGCCAGAGCCCCAGGGCTCTGCCAGGCTCCACGGGCAGAGCTCAGAACACCTGTCCTTGGGGGGAGGGGCATCAGCAGAGACAGCTGGCACTGCCTCCCTCCCCCAACCTCGCGGGAGAGCTGGGGATTTAGGTCAGAGGATTGCAGTGGGGGGGATGGAGAGATCCAACCATCACCCCTCCACCAACCCATATGTATACGGTCCCAGCAGGGCTACAAGCCATGCCCCCACCGGTGGCCTTGGGTCAAGGCAAACCGAGTAGCCACAGCAACCTGGTGACGTCAGAGGCCTGGCCGTGACGTCACGCTGGGGGCCAGCACAGGGGAACCTCCGTCCAGTTGAGTTTTGTGATCTCGGAGGAACGCGAGATCGAAGGACGGGGCTGTGATTAGCCCTAGAGCAAGACACTCCCCGAATGCTACCACCTGCCTAGCAGGGACCCCACATTCCCTCTGCGCTGAAGCCCCTGGCGATCCCGCAGGAGACGCGGGGTCCCCTCTCGCTGTCACACGCAGCCTGTCTCCCCGTCTCCTTTCAGGGCGCAGGATCACAGCGGGGGGAATTTCGGGTAATGAGCCTCTCACTACCTTTGTCTGACAGCTTCAGGGTGGGGTGACCTTTCCTTTCTGGCGTCCGCCCCCCACCCGACCGCCGCCCGGGCCCTGCGGAACCACATCGTACCACCGGCTCCCCCAGCTGCACGCCCGCCGGATGGACAGTGGGGGTCGGAATGTGTGTGTGTTTATTTGGAGGGAGGCGGTAAGAGGGGCACGCGGTACCACTGTTTCTGGATTCCCGACAGGTCTGACTCTAGCAGTTTCGACCAGGCTGCCCCAACGCCAGGGGTGCCTCCAGCTCTGAACCCCGCCCCCGCGGTACTCACCGGATCAGCCAGGCAGTCGAAGGGCACCCACCGGGTCTCAGTGGCGACCTCGCTCCGCTCGGCGGGTCGCAGCCATGCAGCGGCGGCAGAAGCTGCCGGTTAAAGCCCCGCTCCGGGGCTGATGCCCCTCCAGCTGCAGGCGGCGTCCGCGAGGGCAATCACCGCGCCTTCCCAAGTCAGGGTGATGCTCTGCTCAGCGGGGGCCGGGCGCGCCCCGGGCTGGGGCCGCGCGGCGGCTCAAGCGGCGCATCCTCGCCGGGCCGGGTCTTCGCCGCGGCGGGCGGGCGGGCGGCGCGGTGACTCCCTCGGTGGCCGCGCTCCCGGCTGCAGCTCGGTCCGCGCCGCTCCCCCAGCACCCTCTCCGCCCGTGCCGGCCCCAGCTGGAGCTGGTCTTTGTTGCTGCCTCCGGCCCGCCCGCCCGCCGGCAGCTGACAGCCCCTGGTCCGCCGGGAGGTGGTGGCCTGTTCCTCCCGGGACGCGAGCGGCCGCGGCTCCCGGCTCCCTGCCGGCGGAGCCCAAGCCCGCAGGTCGCAGAGCGCGGCGACGGGGAGAA
The DNA here is from genome assembly GCF_050624435.1 of Tenrec ecaudatus. NCBI lineage: Eukaryota > Metazoa > Chordata > Mammalia > Afrosoricida > Tenrecidae > Tenrec > Tenrec ecaudatus. The sequence goes on from NC_134545.1 coordinate 16,837,268, forward strand.
TGCACCAGCCCCTCCTCCTCCTCCTCCTCCTTCTCCTCCGGCTCCCAGCGCCGGGCGTGGGGGAGGGGCGGCCGGCGGAGGCGCGGGGGCTGCCCCGGGGGCCTTGGCGCCGAAGTGCAGGCAGGCCGGGGGCGCGCGAGGCGGGAGCGGGCCGCTCAGTGCACCGAGCGCCGGGCGTGCGAGCTCGCGAGCTGCAGCAGGGGCGGCGCGCGCCGGGCTCTCACGCGCCCATGGCCCCGGACTGCGCGCTGGGGCTCCGGGGGACGCAGCCTCGCACCTCCCGGCGTGCGTCGGCGCCTAGTCTTAGGCCCGGGCGCCGCGTTCCGCAGGCGGCGGACTCAGCTCTCCGCCGGCCCCGGCCAGCGTGGGCAGCACCTCCGCAGAGCCACGGGCCCCGCTGTCCTGCTCGCAGCTCCGCTGCTCCGCTCCTCCGCTCCAGCCCGATTGACAGGCACTGGCCGCCGCCGGCGCGTCTCATCCCCTGCCCGCCCCCCGAAGCCTGGCCCAATCAGCGACGGCCGAGAGGCGGTTACCAGGGTGACGCGGCGCGGCGTCTCGTAGGGGGCGGGGCTGGGGGGCCGCCACGCGCGCTTTTCGCGGCAAAATTCAAAGGCCGGCAGGGCGGCTCTCCAACCACCTCCCCCAGCAGGGGCGAGGCGGGGCCTGGCCCGAGAGGACTTCAACTCCCGACATGCACTACGCCAGCACCGGGCGGAGGAACAGCTACTAGAAGGGCAAAGCATGCTGGTACCTGTAGTCCCTTTATCAGAGCCCCAGAGATGGAAAAAACCTGTCATTTACTTAACTGAGCACCTACTTGAGTCAAGACTTTGTGCTGAGTGCATTATCTGCATTGTTTCATTTAATGTTGGAAACCTTAGGAGGATGCGGTTAAAAAATAATAATGGTCACTAACATTTATGTAGCATCGCCAGGCACTGTTACAGGTATTTTACCTAACTCTCCTAACAACCCTGTGAATACCTACCTGGAGGTATTCATCATGGAGCCTTGATGGTGTAGCGGTTACGCTTTGGACTGCTAACCACAAGGTCAGCAGTTCGAAGCCACCAGCGGCTCCTCAGGAGAAAGATAAGGCTTTCCACTACCGTGATAGAGTTACTGTCTCAGAAACCCACAGGAACAGTTCTACCCTGTTCTGTAGAGTTTCTATAAGTCAGCATCCACTCAATGGCTGTGGGTGAGCGAGAGAGGTATTACTATGTTCCCATTTTACAGATACTAGAAGCCTGGATGGGACAGTGGCTAATGGCTCAGCTGCTAATGGCTCAGCTGCTAACAGAAAGGACAGTTCTCCTCTGTCTGATAACATCGTGGAGTCAGAAGCGGCTGTACATGTAGCAGTGGGGCTTTGTTTTTGTGTTTGAGTAAATGGAGAGGATAAGCCGGAAGAAGCGTCACTGAGCGCTCTGCTCCGCACTGTATTTGGGGCGGTGATAGGTTTTTGTCATCACGGCAGAGATCAGTGGTTACATTTCAGGTATTGTCTAGGGTTGCTAGGGATCCGAAACAACGGATGGCAGTGAGTTTGGCTTGAGTTTACTGCTAAGCTCTGAGCCACATGGAAGCGTCGCCACCATCTCCGTGGGAAGCAGGAATGGATCGTCTCCAGTTCACAGAGGGCTTGCTAACAACCTGTAGTAACAGATGACACAACCTGGCTTGCTGAAAGCGAGGAGCACTGGAAGCCCTTGCCGATGAAGAGCAAGGATTGCAGCCTGCAGTATGGATGACAACTCAATGTCAAGAAAGCCACAATCCTCACAATTGGACCCATAGGTCACGTCATGATCCACGGAGAAAAGATGGAGCTTCTCAGGGGTTTTGTCTTGCCTGGAGCCACTATCCATGCTCGTGGAAGCAGCAGTCGAGAGATCAAATGACGACACATCGCATTGGGTCAATCTGCCGCACAAAGTACCACTTTGTGGATGACAGTACAGCTGACCCAAGTCACGGTATTTTTAGGGGCCTCTTATGCATGTGACAGTTGGTCACTGAATAAGGACGACTGGAGAAAAATCGATGTATTTGAACGATGGTGTTTGACAAAGGCTGGATTGTCCAACACATCTCTCTTGGACGAAATACAATTAGAGTGCTCTTTAGAAGCAAGAACGGTGAGTCTTCTTGCATACCTTGGACATGCTGTCAGGGGACACCCGTCCCTGGAGAAAGGAGGGGCAGCAAGTCTGGATAGGGCAGAGGTTGTACACTGGTGCATATGGGAGCGGGAGGCACAGGGAATCCAGGGCGGATGATCCCTTCAGGATCAGGGGAGTGAGGGGCGATACTGGGAGAGTAGAGGGTGAGTGGGTTGGAAAGAGGGAACCAATTACAAGGATCCACATGTGACCTCCTCCCTGGGGGATGGACAATGAGAAGGGGGCAAAGGGAGACTCCGGATAGGGCAAGATATGACAAAATAATAATCTATAAATTATCAAGGGCTCATGAGAGAAGGGGCAGCGGGGAGGGAGGGGGGAAAAAAGGAGGACCTGATGCAAAGGGCTTAAGTGGAGAGCAAATCCTTTGAAAATGATGAGGGCAAAGAATGTACAGATGTGCTTTATATAATTGATGTATGTATATGTATGGATTGTGATAAGAGTTGTATGAGTCCCTAATAAAAGGTTAAAAAAAATGGAGGGGCAGCAAAAAAGCAGACGGTTTCAGTGAGATAGGTGGACACAGTGGCTGCAACAAAGGGTTCAGCAATAGGAACAATTGCGAGGCTGGCACAGGACTGGGCGACGCTCCGTTCTACTAGGCCACTATGAGTTGGAACGGACTTGACAGCAACGAACAATAACAAGTTACCAGATGAGAAGACTGAGCCACAGAATCCCAGGGACCTGGAGTCTAAATGCGAACCCATCCAACTATGTTCCGCTGGCCGTTTGCTTTCTAAACAGCGTCCATAGGCTTTCATTTGGTCTTTCCGATCACCCATGCATGGCCCGGTGAGCAGTCCTATTTCACAACTGAAGCTGAGCCCTTGAGCATCAAGCCGGCACCAGGGCGGAGTGGCAGTTCCTGAGGCTGTGCCCCAGCACTCCCTGGGTGAGATTCAGCCGTGCCCCTGCTCACTGATGTCTTAGACCACTCACTTTCCTGCCTCTGTGCCCCCGTTTCTCCTCTGTGACATGTGGTATCCTCACACCTACCTTACAGGGCGGTTGTGGGGACCAAGTGAATTGCCCTGCATAAGGGGCTCAGAATGTGGGGGGCTTTCAAGACCCTAGAGAGTGGGCTGATTATAATTTGGACCTAGCCAACTTCCAGGAGCCTTGTGGCCCGTCCCTCACTCAGAGCCTGGGAGGGGAGCCGGCAGGGTTGGGGTGGGGGGGCTCCAGGGCCGGCCCAAGTAGGTTACCTGCTGCCTTATCTAGGGCAGAAGCTGGCTGGCCTGTTTGAGAAGCCACACAAACCAATTTCCAGCAGCTGGGGCCTGCAAGCCCTGTTCTAGTTCTCAGCCAGCCTCCCAGCTTGGCCCAGAGTCCAGGTGGGGGTGGGGGTGGGGATGGGGGTGGGGATTCACCTGGAATCAAGATCCTATCTCCAGCTGCCTCTGCTCCCAGGCCGGCTGCTAGGGAAGCTGCTGGCACCAGAGCCCTTTGGTGAGAGAATGCCTTGTAGACAGGTGGGGACAGGGAGTGGCCACACTCAAGCCCGGGACAAGGACCACCAAAAGCCTGGAATGACAGAGAGGGACCATGGAAGATAGAGGCAGCCGGCCACATCCCAGTCTTCACAAAATTTGGAATTTTTTCCCCTTTGTAGGGGGTCATGATTTAAAAGCATTTATGTGCCGGGCACCTGCTCAAAAAGCAAGCAAACAAAACCAAAAACCAGCCATGGAGTGGAGTCTGACTCGTGGCCATCCTATCTAAGATTTCTGAGACACTGACTCAGTGGTTCGCAACCTGTGGGTTGCGACCCCTTTGGGGGCCCAAACAACCCTTTCACAGGGGCCTCTCGATTCATCACAGTAGCAAAAATGACAGTGATGAAGTAGCAACAAAAGTAATTTTATGGTTAAGGAACTATATGAAAGGGTCACGGCACTAGGAAGGTTGAGAACCACTGCTCTAAATCATCTTCCTCCCCAGGTGTGGTTTGAACAGCCGACCTTGGACTTTGAGGTGAGCAGCCCAATGCTTAGCTCACCCTGCCACCTGTGCTCCTGTGCTATTGCGATTGTGTCATGTTCTCTCACAACAACCCTATCGAGGACGTGTGAGGATTATTCCCTTTTAATGGAGGCTCTGAGAAGTTCCATGACTTGCTCAAGGTCACACAATATCAGGACAGGACACCCCACCCCCGCCTGACCTTAATGACGGTGCCGCTGGTCAGTTACTAATATAGTGTGTGTGACCTTCAGGAGAGGTTCCTTCTCCTTGGCCCTCAGTTTCCTCATCTGTAAAATGGAGGGTGGAGCCCAGGCCTCCAACGGTAGTGATTGAAGACAGTGTCCAAAGGCCCCAGGGCGTCCCAGTGTGCAGCCAGGGCCCACAGCAGGGGCCTAGGGGATGTCAAAAGCCCCCTCCATCTCGAAGATCTGCCAGTCCAAGCTGCGTGAATGGTGCAAGGTGGGATTTCAGGCAGTAGGAGCCTGTCACTGTCACTGTCTATTCTGACTCACAGTGACCCTACAGGACAAGGCAGAGGTGCCCAGTGGGTTTCTGAGGCCGTCGATCTTTACAAGAGCCGAAAACTGCATCATCTTTTTCCCAGGAGTGGCTGGTGGTTTCAAACTGCTGAACCTTATGGTTAGCAGCCCAACGAGGAAGCCAGAAGCCTAGGAGATGCTGTACAGGTGGAGAGAGGTCTTCCAAGTATCACTCACACTCTGCCAGGCAGCTGAACATCCCTTAAAATGCTCAGCCATTGGCCTTCACATCTACCCCCAAGGTGTCCACCTTGGACATGCCCAGGCCCCAGAGGCCAGATCTTTGTGGGAGGACACCACCTACCCCCGTCCCTCTCATTTGGCCATATCCAATAGCTGCGTTATGCATGTGGAAGCAGTGTCAAGATGGATTTACCATGGTCCACAGATCCACCAGGCGGTGGATGCTGGCCACAGCAAGGGATCCAAGAGGCTCCCAGAGACCTCCTGGCCCCTGCCTGCCCTGACTGTCCAGCCTTGCTAATACTTGCAGATCCCCCTTGTTTCTCACACCTCCAGACCTCTGCTCACCCTGGCCCCTCCACCGCGGAAATGCCCTCCCTCCAGGTTTCAGCTAGCATGCTCTCTCCTCCAGGAAGCCTTCCCTGAATGCCGCCGGCCTGGAGCTCTTCTTGCTTCCTAGCTCTGCCTTGCCTGAGTGATCACAGTCCACTTAGTTGCCTGTCTTGCCCGCCAGCTCTGAGTGAAGTGGCTAAGATCAGCCCCTTTTGTCTCTCTGCACTGGACTTGGCCCTCAATACAAGTGTGCTGAATTACACTCAAAATCTGTGAATGAACGTGGCCTAGTTGGTTGACCAGGAGCTCTGGTGGCACAGTGGGTTCCTCATTGGGCTGCTTTCCACCGGGTCAGCAGTTCGAAACCACCAGCCAGTCCTCAGGAGAACGATAAGGCTGTTTACTCCCATGAAGAGCTATAGTCTCAGGATCTCAGAGGGCCAGTTCTACCCTGGGCTACAGGGTTGATGGCAGTGAGTTTGGTGACTAAGCGAGGGGTGGGGAGGAGTGGAAGGAGACCCAGAGGGGTAGTCATTGAAAGCACTTGGCTGCTAACAAATTCAGTGGTTTGAACCTACCCATGGCTCTGCGGGAGAATGACATGGTGACAGTGCGCTTCTGTAGCTGACAGCCTTGGAAACTCGGTGGGGGCAGGTGTGGGGGGACAGGGGAGCAGGGAGAGGAAGAGGGGAGGGTGTCAGGCAGGGTTTGAACCCTTCAGGTTCCTAGCCATGTGACTCTGTGTCTTCGTTTCTCTTAGCTGTGAACCAGGAGTGATTGACCGGACCCTGGAACCTGGAAACTTGTAGCTCACCCTCCCACATCCATGTGCTTCTGTCTGTCAGCCCCTCCTTCAGCCATTAGTCAATGAAGCTGCTCGCTTTGTCCCTCTGCTCCTTCATTGGCCTTGTGGGCACTTCCTGAGCTCTGCCCTGTGCCAGGCCCCAAGGATCCGGCTGTGACCGGACACAGGCCGTGGCTTTGGGAAACCCAAGTCTCGTGGGAGCACAGAGACCGTCAGCTGACAGCTGTCGCCCACGGGGAAGCAGACATCTGAGCAGTCTTGGCTGGGCCGGGAGAGGGGAGGGCAGAGTGCTCAAGGCAGAGGGCACTGCCAAGACCTAGAGCCCCCAGTGAAAAAGCTGTTAGTGTCCCCCCCTCTCTCCCCCGCCCACTGTCAGATCAGACAAAGGTCAGAGGCAGAGCAGAGGAGCTGGCACGGGGGACAGAAACTAGGCCTTGTTCTGGATGGGGAACCAGGCCCGGCCCACCCGCCTGCCTGCCTGCCTGCGGGGCCCCAGTTGCCTTACCTGCCCTCCTTGCTGTATGTAATCTAGGCCAGAGCCAGGAGGGAGTCGAGCCCCCATTGGTGCAGACGACGTAGGTTTTTCAGAGATAATTTAATCAGAACTATTAATAAGCAGAAAAGAAAGAGCTCTTTATGTTTCTCCTGAAGAACAGGGGGGTGGGGAGTGGGGGGGGAGCACGTGCAACCTTGTTAGTCACCCAGCCCCCAACCCACCACCCCACCCCCACCCCTGGGACCTGCAGCCTCTCTCTGGTGGGCACATGGAGAGGAGAGCAGGCAAGGCAAGGTGGTGGGTGGGCCCTCAGCCCTTGGGGATGGCCCCACCTGACCACAACCCCCCCTTCCCATTTCCCTCTGCTCTGGTCCTTTTGGCGTCATCTTGCCTGTTTGAAGGTGGCGACCGCATTTCCCCACTTCAAGGAAAATCTTCCCACAGCTGGTTCATGCTCACGCTCGGGCGTGAGCCCTGCCTCCTCTGGGAAGCCCGCCGAGACCACCCCCTGCCCCCCTTGGGAGCGCTTCTTTTTGTGTCTCCCTTCCCAGCATGCACTGCTGTTGGCAGGCTGACCTGTCTGTCATCGGGTCTCCCTGCTGGACTGTGGCTCTGGGATGGGGCCAGGAGGCAAAGGGGTGGGAAGAGGAGGGGTGAGTGGGCTGTGCTTTGTCATTATGGTCACACCTGCGTCAGTCATTGGCACAAAGTATTTCCTGAATAGTGGATGGAGTTAGGGGGAGCCTGGAGAGTTGGGACATAGATCCCTTCCACCTGGGACGCCCCTCAGGGAACGTGGGAACATTAGCTATTCCCCTTCTTTTTGCCACTGGAGGGTCAGAGGCTCAGAGAAGGATGGGTACTTGGTCAAAGGCACCCAGCATGTTTGGACTTGAGGTGGGGGCATCATAGCCTCGCCCCAAAGACCAGCTCTGTGTTGAGGAGGCTTCTGAAGCCTCCCCCAGGTTTGGAAAGGCAAGAGAGCTGTGCTGCCATCAATTAGTGATGTCTGTCACTGACCTAGGTTGGATGTTGGGGCCCTAGCAGCCCAGACATCCCTCCTGGGAGCAGAGTTTGGAAGGGCGAAAGCAGGGGGCTGGGAGTCAGGAAACTTGGTTCTATTGCTCAGCACTGCCGTCTCAAGACAAGTCAGACGACTTCCCTGGACCTCAGTCTCCCCCTCTGTAAATTGGCACCATCTGCCTCAGTCCTAGAGCCCTGGTGGTGTAGTGATTACCTGTTGGGCTGCTGACCGAGAGGTGAGCAGTTCAAAACCACCAGCCGCTCACTCTGAGGCTGAGAACAATGAGATTCTCTGTTCTCATCAAGAGTCACCGTCTTGGAAACCCACTGTTAATTGGAGTCAACCCCATCGCAGGGAGAACTCCAGCTCTGGTAGCATCGTGGGCTACGCGCGGAGCTGATACCTGAAAGGACAGCGGTTCGAATCCACCAGCTGCTTCCGCGGAGAAAAAGGAGGCCGTCTGTTTTCATAAAGGTGGCCAACCTCCTCTGCCCTACAGGGTCAGCGGGAGTCAAAATGGACTCTGATGACAGTAAGTTTAGAGTTTGTTTGTTTGTTAGCCCCAGCCCTGCCTAGGTCCAGAACTATCCTAGAAAATGCATATTCCCGAACAGTAGGGGCTCTACAGACCCCTGTGTGTGGTTGCTGGTTCTGGGACACTGTGGGTACCACAGGATTTGGGAAGCAGAGCTCCAGGCCTATCTTCCCAGGTAACTCTGCGGGGGCTGCCCCTCCAGCTTTGGGGCTAGGAGTCCTGCCCTTAAGGGTCTGCACCTCCCAGGTACCCCTTCTACAAACATCTCAGTGCCATCGAGCCGATGACGACTCAGAGAGACCCTACGGGACAGGGAAGAACTGTCCATGGGAGTTTCCATGACTGCACCTCCTTAAGAGAGTGGAAGCCCCGCCTTTCTCCGTAGGAGCAGCTGGTGGTTTTGAACCGCCGACCTTGCTGACCGCAGCCCAATGCATATCCACTTTGCCACCAAGGCTCCCCATCTATAAACATAGCCAGTTATTATTGTCAACTGACTATATTATGGACATGTTGGGGGTGGGGGGTTGGAGCTTTGAAAAGTCTCTGGTATGTTGTCATATTTTATAGGCTAGTCTACCTCTGTTCTATAGTCTACACATCGTGATTGTTAGCTACACAAACAATAATGCCCATCACCCACCCAGGAAGATCCCAACGGTAGGCCAGGAGCTCCCCAGGGTCTCCACATCTGTCATTGGTCAGCTCTGCAGCAACCCCATGAAGAGGGTGTCCCGTCCTCAGGGCACAAACAGAGACAAGGAGTCTGAGATCAGTGACCTGGCTCAAGGTCACACAGAGCTCCTGAGTAGGTGGGACCAGGATTTGAACCCTGCTTCCCCTTCTCCGGACAGAGGGATTCTAGTGTCGCTGGAGACCTTGCTGGGAAACAAGGGCTCTGGACAGGGCAGTGGTCCCCTCCACCCTGAAAAGTCAGCTTTGATCTCTGCTCACAGTTAGGCCCTGAGTGACTGGGAGATGGCCAGGGATTAAAGCCAGCACACCCTGCCTCCCCTCGGGCCTGGAAAAGCCAGCAGTCCACCCCCAGGCCTGGCCAGGGCCCCCCTGGCAGATCTGCTTTTATCTAAGAAGTTATTGACTTATCAAGGTTAACATGCATTCAGTGCGGGCCAATAAAACAGGGATACCGCCACATCCCGGCTGTCATTTGCAGCCTGGTTTTCATGGCAACAGGCCCTTCTGCACATTAAACGGTTGAGTTGTGCAAAGTTCAGGCGTTACATAAACAGGGAGTTAACAGCAGCAGCAGAAATCAATGTCTGGCCAGGCATGGCCTGGGGAGATAGCATTGATTGGGCCCGTTGGTGTCAATATGCTGGGTCCTCGCCTCCTGCCTGGCTGGCTTGCCCTACCACCCCCTACCGCCCCCACTCACCTTTCTAGACCCCGAGAGCTCCAGGAAGGTGCTCCTGGCACCTCCCTGCCTCAGAGCCCCACCTGGCTGTGGTCCAACAGGGAGGGACCCTGCTAAGCTGGCTACAGCTGTTTCTCAGAGAGGCCTTAGGTTACAGACACAGCATGGTAAAGAAGCACCCTATAAGGCCTTTCAGTCATCCAGTCAGGAAGGAACAATCCCACAGAGCCTTTATCTTCAGCCATAAAAACCCACCGCTCTGTCACAGACGTGCCTTCCTGGGGTCAAAGGGAGCCGGAGAGAAACCCATGCCGGCCGCTGATCATGGGTCAGTCACCTTGCCACCCATCCTGAGACTCGGCTTCCTTTTCTTTCCAATGGGAAAAATAAACAGGGCAGGCCTTGTGGGGCTGCAGGAAGGAGAAAACGAGGGGGGTGTGTGTGAACCCCCCCCCCAACTTAGAGCATGACAGAGGAGCTTGTGCCAGGAAACTAACCTTCTGTGTCCTTGACACGCGATGAAGCATCCCAGAGCCGGGAATGATAAAGTGATAGCCGGGCTCAAATCCCTGCTCCACCACTAGCTGCGTGTCCTCAGGCAAATCACTCTGCCTCTCTGAACCCTGGGAGAAGTGGCCTTCCTTGTAAGAAGGACTGATTGTATGAACTCAACTGGGTAACTGTGCTGGGCACGTGGAAGGTGCTCCATCTACCCCACTGCCATCAAATCGACTCTGACTCACAGTGACCCTGGGACAGGACAGAGCGGAACTGCCCGTGTGGCTTTCTGAGACTGGAAATCTGTACAGGAGCAGAAAGCCTCATCTTTCTCCTGAGGAGCGGCTGGTGGAGTTGAACTGCTGACCTCGGTGTTAGCAACCCAACCCGTGTAACCCACGCCACTGCTGGGGCCCAGGAGGGGATGCCAAGTAAAGATTTCTTGGATCAGATTCTGCCTCCAATGCCCCGACGTCAGAACTTCCCCGCCCTTGCCAAACGGAAAACCTCACAGCTGTTCTCTGGAGATAAGCGGACCCAAGAGGAAAGAATTGTCGGTTCCGTTTACCAGAAGGTTCTCGAGGGCTGGGATCTTGTGTGGTTTGGATCGATCTCGCCAGCGCTGGCAGAGAGCACAAGTCCACAGGGAGAGACCGCTGTGGGTCGGTCAGTTTGTCCTCACTGTGGTGATTGTGTGCTGCTGTGAAGCGGGAGACTGTCCCAGAGGTATTTCAGACACCTTCGCAGGGTCACCCATGGTGGAAGGGTTTCAACGGAGCTTCGAGACTAAGAGTAGGAAGAAGGACTAGGTGGCTCCTTTCTAAGGACTCGTCCCCGTAAACCTTATAGACAGATGAACTCCTTAGGTTAGAGTCAAACCAAACCAAACTCAGTGGCTGCTGACTCATAGTGACCCTACAGGACAGGGCAGAACTGCCCTTAGCATGGAAGAAACCCAAAATACGACTGGGGGAGAGCTGCCACCTCAAAGTAGAGTCAACCTTCATGACGTGGAGGGAGCAAAGCTTCCAGGGCTTCCATTTGCCAACGTGGCACGACTCAGAGTGAGAATTAACAGCTGCAAACACCGTTCATCATCAGAAAGTGGGAAAAATTGTTTTATAAATGATCAAGGGTTTGTGAGGGAGGGAGAGGCAGGGAGGGGGAGGAATGAGGAACTGATATCAAGGGCTCAAGTAGAAAGAAAATGTTTTGAAAAGGATGATGGCAACCTATGTACAAATGTGCTTGACACAATGGGTGCATGGACCAATTGGGACAAGAGCTGTATGAGCCCCCAGTAAAATGATTTGTATTAAAAAAGGAATAATAATGTCATATAAAAACATGAATCTCGGAAAATTGGAAATCATCAAAAATAGAACACATCAGATCAATATCTCAGCATTAGTGAGCTGAAAGGGGATGATATTGGTCATATTGAATGGGACAGTCAAAGGGTCTTGCTAGGCTGAGAATGAGAAATTGAAGAGGCATCACATTCCTCATCAAATAACATTCTGGGATCTATCTTCATGTACGATACTGTCTGGGATGGGTTTTGATCGCGTCACCTAGAAGGAAGACCAGCTAATCCACAGCAACCACTAAAGCCCAGGATGAAGAATGGAAGCATGCCGGCAACTTTTGCAGTCTGAAATTGATCCGGCATGCAATCCAGAAACATTGATACTTATTGGTGATCGGAATGTCAAAGTTGAAAGCAAAGAAAAAGAGGTAATCGGGGGAAATGTAGAAATGAAGCTGAAGATCCCATGACAGAAGTTTGCAAGACCAATGACTTTCCATTGAAAAAATTCCTCTTTTCAACAACATCAATGACAACTATACCTGGGGGGCCTCGCCAGACTGAATACGCAGGAATCAAATCGACTTTAGCTTTGGGAAGAAGTGTAGTACTGTGAGCCAAAGCAAGACCGGAGCTGACTATGGAATAATCGATTGTTTATCTGCAAGTTCAGAATGAAGATGAAGAAGAGTAAAACAGAGGGCCAAAATATGACCTTGGGTCTACCCCGCCTAAACTGTGAGGACATCTCAAGAACAGATTTGACACACCGAATACGGATGACAAGAAGCCCGATAAGCTGCAGAATGACACGCAGGAAGAAAGCAAATGGAAAGAAAGATAAGATCCAAGCGGATGTCAGAAGAGACTCTGAAACTCGCTCCTGACCGTGGAGAAGCTGCAGCCAAGGGAAGAAATGAAAGAGGTGAACGAAGAATGTCGAAAGGCAGCGCGGGAAGACAACCTATTACAATGATATGTGCTAAGACCTGGAGTTTGCAAGCCCAGAAGGAAGATGTACAGCATGTCTCAAATGGGAAAACCTGCAGTAAACATTCAAGCCTCAAGTTGAAATACTGAGGGATCCTACGGGCACAATATTGAATGATGCAGAAAGTATCAAAGAAGATGGACGGAATACACAGTCACTGTACCGAAAGAATTGCTCGACGTCCAACCATTTTGAGAGGTAGCATCTGATCAATAACTGATAGTATTAAAGAAAAAGTCCAAGCTGAGAAGCAGGCTCCAGGAAATCACAATATACTAATTGAAAAGTTAAAAAAAAAAAAACACCCAAAAAACAGATAGGGCATTGGAAGCACTTGCTCATCCAGCCAAGAAATTTGTGAGACAGTTTCCTGGCCAACTGACTGGCAGAGATCCATTTTTGTGCCCATCCCCAAAAGGTGACTCAATAGCATGCAGAAAGCATAGAACAGTCTCAGTAATATCGCAGGCAAGTACAGTTTTGCTACAGATCCTACAACCATGATTGCTGCAGGACGTCGAGAGGAAGCTGCCAGAAATGCAAGCTGGATTCAGAAGAGGACAGGAGTCAGAGGGAGATCATTGCTGACGTCAGATGGGCGCATCGCGGCTGAAAGCAGAGAATGCCAGACGGATGTTTGTGTGTTGTTGACCGTGCTGAAGCACGGAACCGAGTGGAGGGCAAACTGTGGGAAGCATTGAGAAGAACGGGAATTCCAGAACACTGCCTTGTGCGTGTGGGGAACCTGTAATAGACCAAGAGATAGTCTTTTGAACCGAGCAAAGGGATGTGTGTGTGTGTGTGTGTGTGTGTGTGTGAGCGTGGTATCCTTCCACCATACTTGTTCGATCTGGACGTGGGGCAAATGAATCTCAGAAGCCAGACTCTTTGAAGAACAACCTGGCATCGGGATTGGAGGGAGAAAGGCCGAAGTGCGCAGCTGACACAGCCTTGTTTGCTGGAAGCGAGGCCTCGAAGCACCTGCTGATCAAAGACCGTAATCTGCAGTACAAATCGGATTGCAACTCAATGTAAGAAAACCACCCCCTCACAGCTGGCCCCATAGATCACATCATGATGAAAGGGAGACAAGGTTGATGTTGAGGATGCCAGTTCCCTTGGAACCACAATCAATGTCCATAAAACAATAGTCAGGCGATCCAGTGGCACATTGCAGTGGGCAGATGGACTGCAAAAGACCTCGTTCAAGTGCGAATGGGATTAAGCTTTTCCCAGTGCAAGCTGTGGTCATTTGAATTGCCTCATGTATATGTGAAAGTTAATGTGTTAGTCTGGGTGGACTAGAGAAACAAATCCAAGGAGACTCGTGTGTGTATAAGAAAGAGCTTTATATCAAGAGTAATTGTATATTAAGAAAACATCTCAGTCCAGTCCAGATCAAGTCCATAAGTCTGATATTAGCCCATATGTCTGATACCGGTCTGTAAATTCCACTTCAGACTCACGGAACACATGCAATGATGCCGAGTGAAGGAAGATCACAAGCCAGTGGGTGGAAAGTCTTGTGGATCCAGTGGCGGTGGAAGCATCTTAGAGCTGGCGTGGGTCTCCACATGGCTCCTCCAGTCCCAAGGCTCTGGCTGCCATCAGCATAGCTCCATGTGGGTTGTCAGCAGGAAGAGGAAGCAGAGAGAGTGGCTCTGGAGAGAGAGCTATTTATCTGCTTTGCACCTCCAACTGAGGTCATCAAGCTGTGCCCTGATTGCCAGGCTAAACTCCACCCTTTCACTCTTAATAGTCTCAAGTTGACACCAGATTATGTGATGAACACAGTCGGGCAATGAATAAGGAAGACCAGAGAAGAATGTGAAGCCTTTGAATAATGCTGTTGGTGAAGAATCCTGAAAGCACCTCGGACAGCCAGAAAAACAAACAAATCCATCTTAGCGGAAGGACAGCCAGAATGCTCCTTAGAAGCGAGGATGACAGGACGTCATCTCAGGTCCTTTGGGATGTGTTGTCAGGAGAGATGGGTCCCTGGAGAAGGACATCATGCTTGGTAAAGTAGAGGGTCAGCTAAGAAAGGAGAAGCTCTTCAATGAACTGGATCAACGCAGCGGCTGCAACAATGGACCGGAACATGACACCAGTTGTGAGAATGAGGCAGGACTGGGCAGGCAATCTTTCGTTGTTAGACGTAGGGCGATACCTGACTGTTAACACAAGGAGTCTCCTTTGCTGAGCTAGTTTGGTGCTCTCACTGATATGGCACGGGGCAGCTTGCTCTTAGGTGACATCGAGTTGGTTCCCACCCATACTGAGTGACCTTACGCACAACAGAACGAAACACTGCCCGGCCCTGCATTGTCCTCGCAATTATTCCTGTACCAGAGTCCACTGCTGCAACCACTGCCAGCCCATCTCCTTTCTGCTCCTCTACTTTCCAAGCATGATGTCCTTCTCCAGGGACTGGTCTCTCCTGACAACATCCATGTCCAACGTATGGAAGACGAAGTCTCGGTCGCCCTTGCCTCTAAGGAGCACTCTGGCCAGACTTCTTCCAAGACAGGTCAGTTTGTCCTTTCAGCAGCCCATGGCACTTTCCGTATTTTCCTCTAGTCCATGTCCAACTTGCACAGGCAGGCGATTGAGAACACCATGGCTTGGGTCGGGCACATCTTAGTCCTCCAAGTAACTTCTTTGCTTTTCCCCAGCCTCAAGCATCCTGTGCAACAGGTCTACCTAAGGCAACGGGTCTTTGAATCTCGACTGCTGCCTCCATGAGCATGACAGTGGCTCCAAGCAAGATGGAATCCTTGACAACTTCAATCTCTTCTCCATTGATGATGATGGGGGTAGCAGAAAGAGTCCATCTGTCACTGAAATCCATGCCCATTTTCATGGGTGATAAGTTGGGAAGCAGGGTCTACCACCTGGAGACGACATTTGTAGCCATGGTGAGGAGAGATGGTGAATGAGTGTGAGCAAGTGTTCCTTCTCCCTGTTTTCCCTTCTGCCCCAAGGCAGAGAATGATGCTTCTCAGGCAAGACATGACCCAAGGATGGATGGAGTCGGGTCCCCAAGTCAGGCGCCCGCCTGCTGACCAGCGTCACCCACTTGAAACTGTGCAGTAAGAGATGGGCTTCCAGCGTGTTGAGCCCTGAAAGGTTGGGTCTGTCGGTTACGGCAGCTGATGTTGTCCTCACCCACTCGCAGGGCTTCCCAGAGGGGCCCACACCCGCCCTGGCCTGGCCCCGTCTGACTCATGGAATTGTACAGAACTGGGAGGGGGCCTCTGTTCGATGAAGCCTGTGATCTTCCATGGGTATTCATGGTAGAGCTCAGGTGGTGGGTACTGACATGTACATGCCTCTCCACTTTGTGGCGTGTTTGAAATTTTTTGTCATAAAATGCTTGAAAAAGGTCAAGTCCTGTCCTTTCTAAGACCTGTGTGGGAATGTTGGGATTTTTAAGGTAGGGCCTCGGGGGCCACTAGCTGGTTTGTGAGTGGGGGTGGGGTGTTGATCAGAAGGGGGCACCTGCACTCTGCCACCCCCGTCCCACCAACCCAAACCAAAGCATCTCATAGGTCACCTCTTCATATTGGGGTACAATGTGTGTTTTCATTGGGAAAAACCACCCACTGTGTAATAAAAAAAAAGCTTGACACCCCCACACCACCACCAAGAAAAACCCCATCGTGCAGCAGATCAGGAAACTGAGGCCCTGAGAAGGGAGATGCTTATAGTCACTCAGTGTGTCAATGGCTGAGGATGGGTTTAAACCCGGTCTCCCGGCTCCCAGGGAAGCTTCTCTCAGTGGTATTCCTGAGGCTCCTTGGGGTACCCCAGTTTGATGGGCTCTGCTGGAAGCCAAGGAAGGGAGGTAGGACATCTGACCAATCTTCCCCACCCTTCAAATCCTACCAGCCTGAAGCTCTCTGCTTCCAGCTATTGGAAGCTACAACCCTGCATGTTGGGTCCCAAGGTGTTTGACCAAGGGGGTCTGCAAGCAAGAGACCCTGGATGGGGAGTAGAAGGCCTGGGGGCTGAAGGAGAAAAGCGAGAGGGACCAGTGGGGCCAGGAATTTGCTCCATCCCGCCATCCCTCCATGCCAGCACCCCAGCACTACGGCTTTCTCTGTGGCTCTATGGGAAGATGGATGGGGAGAGGCAGGGATGGGACAGACCGCTCAGGATGATGGATTGGGGCCCTGGGCAGAAGCCCCTAGGGTCATCTGGGGCCACAAGCTGAGATGAGAGGTCACCCAGCTGGGGTGGGTGGGTCAGCAAGGGACAGGGGTGGGGACAGGGGTCTGAAGGCTGGTGATGAAGAGGCTGGAGGCTCACTCCAAGCTCAGCATTAGCTGGACCACCCATTCCGCCTTTTGTTCCATGACTCCAGTGTATCAAGCTGGGCATTGGGCCTTTCAGGATAAATGGGCGGCAATCCTGCCGGCCGGGAGTCTCACAGGGATGGCGGGCGGGCGGGCAGGAAAAGAAGCAACATGGGAGGCTAAGTGTCACCCTACCTCACCCCTCGTAAACACCCAGCCATGCGACCTAGGGCCATCACCCCACTGAGCCTCAGTTCCCCCACCTGGAAAGTGAGGCTAATTACAACCTCAAAGGGACTGTACTGGGGTCCCTCTGGCACAGAGCCTGGTGAGGAGAAGGGGCAGTGCCCTTTCCCGGCTGCCAATTAGACGAGGAGGGTACCCGGTGCCTTCTGTGCTGTTTCAGCTCACAGTGTCTTGGGGTTGAATCCTGGCTCCAGCCCCTATTAAGCTCTGTGACCTTGGGCCATCTCACGTCCAGTCTCTGGGCCTGTACATTGAGAATGATAGTAGTAGTAATGGCCTTCACCTGCGGTTGGTTCTAAGGCTGCAGAACACTCCAGGAAGATCAATCAGTCTTGGTTATTAGTGCCACGAGGGAGTCTGAGCCTGGCGAAGGCTGAGCAGCCCTGGCAGAGTAGTGGGTTACGCACTGGGTTGCTAACCAGAAGGTCCAGCAGTGTCCAAAACCACCAGCCGCTCCCCAGGAGAGAGATGGGGCCTTCTGCTCCCGTCAAGAGTGACAGCCTTGGAAACCCACAGAGGCAGTTCTACCCTGTCCCACAGGGTTGCTATGAATTGGCATCGACTTGCTGGCAGTGGGCTCTTGAGTTTGGGTGAAGATTGTGCTAGAGGAGGACTTGATGGTCATCTAAACCCCACCTGCTGTCCCTGTGCCAACTCTGAGCCTTTTGGAGGGAATTCCTGGAGCACTGGATTGACAATGAGACTGAAATCAATTAGCAATGCCTGCCTCGGGCAAGGGAGGGAGAGTCTAGCAGGTCTGTCATTGATTAGCATTCCTCCTGCTGGTCCAAAGTCACTCCCTGTACAGAAGGCCACAACCTGAAGCCCAGAGGCAGGCTGAGGCTTGCCCAAGACCGCACAGGCAGTGCACCCATCTCCCCAGTTCCTCGCTGGGCCCTGCTCTGTGTCATTTTGTCCAGTGGAGAAAATTCATTATTTCCCCATTACATTTCCTAGCCTGTTTTCTGGAAGGGACTTAATTGATTTAAACTTTTCCTGGACGTGTCTTCCTCCCTCCGCCTCCCTGCCGGGCTCTCCAATCCTATTAATGCTCTGCTCACGGAAATGAGAAGGTGGCATCTGTGAGGGTGGGCACGGGGGAGGGGGACCTCTAGGCAGGGCCTCCAAGAGGGTGTGGCGCCTGCAGGCCTGGGCCTGCGCTGGGTCTTCTTGGGCTCTCCGCTGGTGGCTGTGATCCCAGCAGCTCTCTGTGTGCAGGGCTTGGCCACGCCCCTTCCTTGGTTGACCCTTCACGTCGGCCCCATTTACAGCAAGGGAAACTGAGGCCCTGAGAAGGGCCCAGAAGTGGGATTCGACCCCTTGACCGCCTGGCCACAATTCTGACATGTGTGGCAGTTCATCATCACGACTTCCTCACTTCCGGTGAAAGCAACCCAAGTGCCCTTTCAGAGGTTGACCTGGGGTGGGGGGTGGGGAGTGACCATTGCCCCCAGTCTGACGGAGGACTGAACAGCGCCTGAACCACCCGGCCAGCCAAGAGCCGGCCCTGCCTGTGCCTACCCGTCAGGCTCCCTGGCCGATTCATTTATTTACACACCCCATTTAATCAGGCTTTGCTGTAATTAGCAGCAGATTTGTGCCTCTGTCCCTCGGATTATTTATTTAGGGTTCCGGGGCAGCTTTTCCTCATGCAGAGCATGCACTGGGCCAGGATTTCAATCAGGCAGGGCCACAAGGGCATTCTTCTTGGGGTCCTCCGGGCAGAGATGCCCCCTGGAGTGATGAATGAGCCAGCAGACAGCAGAATGCCGCCCAGCTGCTGGGCGGAGTGTGGGGGGGGGGGTGCAGAATGGATTATCACTAATCCCAGGATCCTGTCCTGGTGTTACTCCCCCTCCCCAGTGCCTGGCCATCCCAACTGGGGAGAGGGCACCTAAGAAGGCCACCACAGGCCACACCAGGGCCCCACCTTTAAGGATCCGAAGCCGGAGGCACTCTTGGTTTTTTGCCATGATCCAGGTTCATAGCACAGCATCTCTTGGTCTTGACCTGGGTGGACACGCTCTTCGGCTCACAGATCCCTGCCCTGGCTGGGAAGTCCCTTTTGCTGTCTAACTTTAAACAGCCAAACGTGACCCCCTGCCATCCAGTCAAGTCCGAGTCCGGGAAGAGCCTGGGTGTCCGGTGCAATTGCACTTGGCGGGGCTTCTAGTGACCACAGTCTTCTGGAAGTAGCCTGGCAGGGCTTTCTGCGAGGCACCCCTGGGTGGACTTGAATGGTCGACCTTTCGGTTAGTCGTCCATCGCGTACCCACCTTCCAAACTCCAAACACACCGCCCTTGAGTCGATGCCAACACTCAGCCACCCTAGAGCTCTTCAAGGGCGTGGAGAGCTGAGTCTTTCTCCCGGAGAGCGGCTGGTCTGCTGGTTAGCTGTCTAACTTTACCACTCCGCCTTCCGGCCTCCTTGTCAAACCTCAGTCCAGGTAAGAGAAAATTCAGCTCAGTCACTGTGAACCCCACCCGCTGCCGCTCTCTCGGAGGGGCTGGGGGCATGCAGGGCGCATGGGAAGGGGTTGGTTTTGATTCTAGGAACAACAGAACAGAAAGGAAAGCTAACTTTGACTGAGGGTTCACTTGTGTAAGGCGGCCTCCACAGGTACCTGGGTGAAATCCTGTCCTCTCAGTACCTCTGCTTCAACAAAACAAAACAAAAAATGACCCGTTAGGACAGAGCGGAGTGGGCCCCATGAGTTTCTTAGGCTGTATGGGAACAGGAAGCCTCATCTTTCACCTGTGGAGCGGCTGGCGGTTTTGAACTGCCAACCTTATGGTGAGCAGCTCAATGAATAACAACAGGAGGCTTCTGGGGCCTCCAGTGAGCTCATCTGTAAACATGGTGACCATAGGCCCCTTTTCTAGATCAGGGACCTGAGGCTGAGACATCAGAGAGCTCCCCAGGGTCTCTGTGGGCAGTCCCTACTTTCCCTGGGACTCCTCTTTGGGGCAGTGGGTGCTGACCTCACAGGGAGCTTTGGGAGAGAGGTTCCATCCTGGACATGGCGCACAGAGGGGCTTGGCCTTCCGGCTACTGGGAGAGGAGTATTCCATACTTCCAAAGGAACACAGTGAACAGGGCATGGCTCCCGGGTGTCCCACACCAATTAGGTCAGAATCCTCAGGGGTACTCCCACCTCACCATGCCCCTGTTGGATGGGGGTTTGTGTCTAAGCCTCCCCCAAAGACTCTGCTTGCTTCCAGGTCACCCTCCTTAATGAGGCCAGTGGCAGCCGTAACAGATAGATAAGTGGGTGCAGCCCTTATCCAGGACTGAAGAGCCACATTGGGCTGCTAACTGCAAGGTCCGCAGTTCAAAACCACCAGTAGCTCCGAGGGAGAAAGATGAGGCTGTAAAGAGTTACCGTCTGGGAAACCCACAGGGGCAGTTCTACCCTGTCCTATGAGGTCACTATGGGTCAGAATCTACTCCACAGCAGTGAGCATGAGTCAGCCTGCCCGGTCCCATTTTTCAGGTGAGGAAACTGAGGCTCGGTAAGGGGAAGTGACACTAGGAGTGCAGCAGCCTGTAGACCCTGGAGGTGCTGGGAGTGTCCCTAATTCACAGATCCTGAAGGCAAGGATTGGAGGCCGGTTCAACTCAACTTTGCAGTGTGGCCTTGGAAGAGTTGCTCAACCTCTCTGAGCCTTTCCTTGCCTCAGAGGAAAATGGGAACAGGCTCTACCTGGAGATGGGGGAGGCAGTGGGGGTGGGTAGGGGGTAGGGAGACACTGAGGCATGAGGACCTTGGAATGCTGGACACACGGAAGCTCAGAGGACACACGGAAGCTCAGAGGATTAAAACAGGACAAACAAGAGTTGGGAGCAGGGGAGCTTTGGCCCTCTCCTGGGTCTACAGAGAGGAGCCCTGGAGGTACAGGGGTAGACATTGGGCAACTAACCCCAAGGTCAGCAGTTTGAACCCACCAGTTGCACCGAGGGAGAAGGATGAGGCTGTCTGCTCTCATCAAGATTGTCAGCCTGGGAAACCCACAGGGGGCGGTTCCACCTGTCCTACAGGCGCCGTGTATCCAAACAGACTGGAGGGCAGTGGGTTTGGGTTTCTCTCATGGGTGACCTCTCACCTATATCCAGGTTGTCCCTTCTGCCTAAAGCACCCCTTTCCACAACAGCTTCTACTCACTATCTGGGGGCCTGCTCACTTGTCACCACGTCAGGAAGTTCTCCCCAATGCTCCCCTGCCCCTACACACACACACACACACACACACACACACACACACACACACACACACACACACGTTCTCCATGCATGCCTCTGGCTTCACTCTGATCAGCCTGGACTGAGCCACCTGATCCTCATACACAGGGGTGAAGCTGTGGGTCAAGAGCCCAGGGTCTCAGGACTGCGAATGGTCTGGGCATTCAGAACCTTGTGCTGATGGTGTTTTTTTGGTTTGTTTGCTTTAAAATCATTTTATTGGGGGCTCCTGTAACAATCCATACATCAATTGTATGAGACGTATTTGTATATCTGTTGCCGTCATCATTTTCTAAACGCTAATTTCTACTTGAGCCCTTGGTATCAGCTCCTCTTTTGGCCCTCCCCCCACTCCCTCCTGAGTGCTGATGGTGTTTGTTCACTGAATGAATGAATGAACAAACTGATGGATGGATGGAATTCCCTTGCATGGCGTCCTCTCCCGCCTCACACACACCACCTCTCTCCATCACAGAGAACCAGAGGGTTGGCAACCTTGAGTGGCAGAAAATAAACCAGAATCCCCCTCCTCCACTCCCCACCCACTGCCCTCCCCACCCCTACCGAACTGGACCAGGACCTGCCCCTCTGTAAACCCTGGCTGTCAGCTCCTAGGAACTGGTTTACGTTTCCCAGAGTGGAGGGGCTGGGGAGAGGTTGGCTCTGGGCTGCTCCCCTTTGGGACCCAGGGCAAAAGCAGGAAAGGAGGGGATCTAGGGTCAGCAGGTCCCAGGGTTCACATCCCCTTACTGCTACCTCCTTACCCATCCCCCAGGGCCACTCCACCACCCTGAAGCCCACACTTAGGGAAGGCCCTTTGATGGGACAGCTACCAGGCAGGTGCAGTTCAGGGCCCGGGCCTCAGTTCTTAAGGAGCTGCCTGCCATTCCCAGCCCTCCTCCCACGTTTGCACAGTGGGGCTGGGAGACCACTGCCCAAGGGACCAAGCATCTGCGTTTGTTTGCTGAGCACCTATCTCGTGTGGCCCCTGGCCATCCTGCCCTTCCTGGGTCTTCCGCCACCCCTGGTTTGTAGACGAGGAAAGTGAGAGTCAGCCAAGGGCAAACAGCTAGGAAGTGGTGGACTCAGGACTCGAACTCACATCTCCTTGGCTCTCTTTGGCCAATGGCTCCTGGTTATTAGGACTTCACCCAAAACCCAAATCATACTCACTGCTGTCCAGTTGATGCCGACTCATAGCGACCCTATAGTTCAGGGTAGAACTGCCCCTGTGGGTTTCTGAGATTGTCACTGGTTATGGTGGTAGAAGGTCACCTCTTTCTCCCTCATAGTGGCTGGTGGATTCGAACAGCTGACCTTGTGGTTAGTAGCCCAATGTGTAACCCACTATACCACCAAGCCTCCTCGGGGACTCCGCAGAGAATGTAAAATAAATACTCATTTCCCAGCTCGGGCCTGGCAGCAATGAGCACAGAAGGGGTCGTTCTGGTGGGGCAGTGGGGGCCAGGAAAATAAAATAAGCCCCTTGGGAAGACCACCATTAGCTATTGTGGCTGCAGTTTGAGTCACAGTTACAAGAACCCTGCGCCATGGGCCGGGCTCACCCAAGCTTCCTGTTGTGCTTTTGAAATGTGCTTCCAAAACATATGTATTGAAGTCCTAGGCCAGCAGGTGTGGACACTGTTAAAATTACTGGGTGGAGGGGGGCATATGGGAAGGGGTATTCCTGAAGCTTATCATTTCAGAGTTCTGAAAAGAGCAGGCAGGAGTAACACAGAGACCCCCCTACACAGGGGGGAAGATGCCAGAGGAAGACAGACAGACACAAGGCAGAGGCACTGAAAAGCCCTGTCAGGCCAAGGCCTGATGGAAGGTTCTAGAAGCTGCACTGGACAGGGGAAATCCTGCAAAAACAGATGCCTACACTTTATCCCAGATGGTGGGCTAGCTTGCACAATTTTCAATGCAGCGGGTGGGAGGGTGGGGGCGGTGTGCTGAGTCATTTTGTTTCCCGGGAAAGGGGGCAGGCAGTAGGTCAAATGAGTTTGGGCCCCTGCATCCTAGACCTACACCTTGACTTTGAACTCCTACCATCATGGTCCATGAGAGCATGCAATCTGCTCTTTAGAAGTGGCCCAATCACAGAACCAGCTACTGACAAAACCCAGCCCCATTTTACAGATGAGCAGACTGTGGCTCAATGGCTGCAAGCTGGCTTGCACCCAGCTGGGAAGTGGCAGAGCTGGGATTTGAACCAGAAGGGCATGCTCCTTGGTCTGGGGTCCTTTGTTGATGACTGGCTGGAAGGATGGGTGAGTGAAGCGATCATGCTGGGAATGAGCGGCCAGTTTGGGGATGCTTGTGGGGGATGCCCGGAACTGGAGTCCAACTGAGGAGCCCCAGCCTGGCCCCTGACCTCCCCTAGGAACTGTGGACTGCCGCGCGCGCACACACCACAAGACACACACACACACACACACACACACACACACACCACACACCTTCTTCCACCGCTCACACTCTTTGTGCCTTATTGTTTAACTTGACAAGCCCCTTGGTTTTATGAGGGTTATTTATAAAGCTCTGGGCTTTGATCTGCAGCATAAAAAAAGCCAACTCCTGTGTCTGGAAATGTCACCCGGGACAGGGGAGCCTTTGATCTTTCATGTCCCCTCCTAGCAGGCCAGCCCCGCCCAGCTGCTCCCCTGAAGGCCTCCCAGCCAGGGAGCCTGGGGCCAGTGCTGGGGGCCCTTCCTTGGGGTAGATGGCTTCTGTCCAGGTGAGTGGCTGGTGTGTGTTTGTGGCGGGGGGGGGGGCTGGGAGGGACAGCTTTCCTCTGGAAGCTCTTCCTAGTGGGGCTGGGGGGTGGGGATGAGAGTGGGGATAGGGTTCCAGGCCCTGCCTTCCCACCCGGAACCACCCCACCCCCACCCTACCCCCCAGGTCTCCAGATGTAAGTTAGTATTTGTCTCCCCATGTTTAGTAGGGACACTGGGCTTTCAGAGACGGATGTCGTTGCTGGTTTATTGAGAAGCGAGCGGGGAGTATGCTCAGAAAGGTGGAGAAAACAGCTCTTCCTGAGGCCAGCAAGAGACCAGTCCCTGGAGAAGGACATCCGGCTTGGCTAAGTGGATGGGGCAGCGACAGAGAGGAAGACCCTCAAGGGGATGAGCTCTTCACTGGAGCATTGCGGGGTGGGGGGAGAGGCGAGCTGTCCCTCCTGCTCTTTTTTTTAGCCCCGTTTCCTTCCTCAAAAGGAGGTAAAGCTGAGGTCCATGGGAGGGGGCCGCCCAGTGCCCCTCGGCCCTCTCCCCCTGGCCCACCTCCCCAGAGGAGCTTCCTCCATCAGCACCGTGAGCTCCACTGCCGTCAAGTCCACGGCGACTCCCAGGGGTCCTATGGGACCGGGTAGAACAGCTCCTGTGCGTTTTCAAGACTGTCACTCTGCACGGGAGTAGAAAGCCTCGTCTTTCTCCCTGTGAGCGACTGGTGGTTTTGAACTGGCTGATCTTGTGGTTTATAGTGCCACGGGTAAGCCAGCGCAGTCCCTCGATTCTACAAGCAGATCCACTGTCAAGACACGAAGTGTCCGTGAATCGACACGAGCCTGACTCCTTGTCCTGGCACATGGAAGGTCTGGGGAATGCATCAGGCCGGACAGGAGGCAGTCGCAGAGAGAGCAGCGACAGAGGGACATCTGTGGTGAGCGCCTGCAGGCCCTGGGTGGTCAGGCCTCTCAAGTCACCAGAGAAGCTGGAGGAGAGCGGTCACAGCCATGGCTCCTAGGAGAGGGCCATTGGGGGTCTGGGTTGTGGTGGTGATGGTGGGTATTCTGGGGTGAAGTAGAAGGCCGCCCACAGAACCTGTCCATCCCTCCCTGGGAAGACAGTGTGGGCTGGAGCTCGGTAGTCCTTGTCTACCAGCCAGTTGTCAGCTTGCGTGGGACTGCGATGCTGTCAGCCTTCCCACAGTTGTTTCACGTGCCAGGAGGGACAGCTTTCAGCAGAGCTTCCAGCCAAAGCCAGGCTCAGAAGAAAGGGCTGGAAATCCACTTCCCCAAATGAGCCAACCCCAACAGGGCATCGCCTGATACAGCGTGGGAAGACGCGCCTCCTATTCCGAACGCACAATGGTGGCCGCCACCGAGGGTCGGCGCAGACCTGTGAGGAAGAGGGTGTAGGGCTGGGTAGTGTTTGATGCTGTGGCGGATGGAGCTCCGGTGGTATCGTGGGTTACGCGTTGAGCTGCTCACCACAAGGTCAGCAGTTCGAAACCACCAGGGGGCTAGATGATGAGGCTTTCTACTCCTGGGCAGAGTTACAGCCTCAGAAACCCATGGGGGCAGTTCTACCCGGTCCTAGTGTATGCCGGAGTTGGCTCATTGAGAAGTAGTTGCCAACAAACTAACACATTGGTGGCTTGGGAAACCATCACACACACACACACACACACACACACACACACACACACACACACAACTCCTCAACATCCTCATGGCCTGGATGCTTGCCTTCAACGCCTGGAGTGCTGAGGAGGTGAAGGGTGGGCCAGGTCAATCAGGAGCGGGTAGTCTGGGGGCAGCTGAGCAGAGTGAACATTACCCAGACTCAGACCCCTCCTTCTTGGCCCTGTCTTCTACAAGTGGAATTCTGGTGGCTATTTCTATTAGGGGGAGGGTCCCCTGGGTCCCTGCCTGGAAAAGCATCCTGGTGGAAAAATTCCCGAGCTCAGGACAATGTGTTCATTCTCCATGTACCATGGGCCTCCACCAGGATCGCAAGGTGGCTTTACCGGACTGAAATACCTTCTAGTACCCGCAGGGGGCAGCAGGTCAAACTTCAGGATGGCAGTTCTAGGCACAGGCTTGCAATCTGTTGGTTCTGGGGTGGGCAGGCCTTTCTTCCTGGGCTCTTTGGTGATGTTCATGTGGTGTGGCATCTGTCTTCTCCCGGCTTTGCCTCTTTAATCTTTTCTCTTTGCCATTTTAAAAGAGATGGACACAAACTATGTGAATCCTGCTTCCTTCACATGACATTTACAGAACAGATTCTCCAGAGCCACCTCACAGGTTCAATTCATATCCCAGATTCCCCAGAGGGGTTAGATACAGGTTCCAACCCAAATTCACTTCCATCAAGTCCTTTCCAACCCAGTGACCCAATAGGACAGAGTAGAACCACCCCTGGGGGTTTCTGAGGCTGTAACTCTTTACGGAAGTTGACAGCCTCCTCTTTTTCCTGCAGAGTGACTGATGAGTTTGAACCAGCAACCTTGCAGTCATCAGGCTCACTCATCATCCACTTCACCCCCAGAGCTCCATTGACACAGGTTAGGATTCCCATGGGAGTGGGGGGTGGGGACATAATTCAATCTATTTGGACACAAACCCTCCCCCCTCTCCCATCCCCCACCCTGCTGTCCCATGGCCTGGTTGTCAGCCACACACAACAGACTAGCCCATACCAAAACAAACCCAAACCAAACTCATTGCTATTGAGACCATTCTAATGCATAGAGACCCTATAGGGCAGGGTAGAACTGCCTCTTTGGATTTCTGAGGCTGTCGATCTTTACAGGAGCAGACAGCTTCACCCCTCTCCCGAGGAGTGCCTGGTGGGTTCAAACTGCTGACCTTGTGGTTAGCAGCTCAACACATAACCCCCCACCCCACCAGGGCTCTCCACAGTAACATTAGAGAGGCCCGCGCGCCGTGGAATCACCAACTACTGAAGCTCCTTCAGGCAGTATTGACCGAGGACAAAGTTCGGAGGGTTGGGAAAGGAGGGGGGGATGGCCCCAGGAGACACAGGGGAGATGTGGGAGACATGATGTGACAGCAATTGTCGAATGGAAAACTGACACCCTATTGACACCAACATGCTTTACAAGAGAGAAATAAAACCTTGCTCCAGGCTGAATTTCAGGTGCATTTCACTCCCCAGTGCTGCTCCCTAGAACAAGCATCTCTGTGCAAGACACAGCCTGAACAACTGTCCCCTGCAGCCCCACTTCCCACCTTCTGGTCTGGAGGCCACCCTGGGTCTCCCAAGAGAGCATGGACAGAGCGTACACTCCAGAACCAGTCAGTTAGGGGCCAAACCCCAGCACTGCTTCTAGCGCTGCTGTGCCACCTGATCCTCGCCCCAGGACTGGGTTTCCTCATCTCTGGCACGGGGACCATAGCTCTGCCCCCCTGAGGTTCGGGGACAGTTTCAGCCCTGTTGGGTGGTGACCCATCAAAGTGTTCAATGCATGCCTGGGCCTAGTCTCCTAGAACCACCCAGACTCCAGGCTGGACATGCCTCTGAGGGAAGAGCCAAGTCTGACTATTTCCCCGAGTCTGAGGCGGGAGGTGCAATCTCTTGTCAATTTGTGAAGGGGTGGAGTTTAGCCTGTCAATCAGATCGATGCTAAGGAGATAAGTAGATGTCTGGACGCGGGACAGACACTCCCTGCGAGACATTCCTGCTGACAAGAGGCTAGAGCTAGGCTAGAGCCCTGGAGCTGGAGGAGCCACGTGGAGACCCCTGCCAGCACTGAGATGCTACTGTCACTGGATCCACAAGACTTTCCACCCACTGGCCTGTGATCTCCCTGCATTCCGCATCGTTGCATGTGCTGTGTGAGCCTGAAGAAGAATTTATAGATTGGTATCAGGCATATGGGCTAATATCGGACTTCTGGATTTGATCTGGACTGGGTGGCATGTTTTCTTAATATACTATTACTCTTCATATAAAACTCTTTCTTGTGCTCGCTTCGGCAGCACATATACTAAAATTGGAACGATACAGAGAAGATTAGCATGGCCCCTGCGCAAGGATGACACGCAAATTCGTGAAGCGTTCCATTTAAAAAACAAAACAAAAAAAACAACAAAAAAAACCTCTTTCTTACACACATAGGTGAATTTATTAATTTGTTTCACTAGTCGACCCAGACTAACACACTGAGCTTCCTTGTATTGCCTCATCTAAGGCCCTGGTGGCCTAGTGGTTATGCATTGAGCTTGTAACCTCAAGGTCAGTAGTTCAAAACAACCTGCCACTCCACAGGAGAAAGATACGGCTTTCTACTCGGTAAAGATTTACAGCCTGTTCTGCAGGGTTGCTGTGAGTCAGCATCAGTTGGATAGCAGTGAGAAGGTTCTCAGCAGTGCCATCATGTACTTAATGACTATCGTGTTTTAGATGAGGAAACTGAGGCTCAGAGAGGCTCTGAGACATGCAAGGTCACACAGCTGCACAGAGACAAGGACAGCGTTTGTTTCTCATCTCAAAGTTCTTTCTATTTGACTGAGGGTTTTCTTCCGGTGGACTAAAGCTTCTGCCAGATGGAGGGAGAGAGGGAAGGAGAGTGGGGAGGGCTGGTTTTGTCTAGTCTCATCTAGAATCTGTGGGGAGGAGCTTCTTGTACTTAACTCTGACCCAGGTCCTGTGCCCTGCCCTGCCCCTCCCGTGGCTCTCAGGCCAGCCAGTCCTGTTTACTGCTGCCCCCATCGCTGCTGGAGGACACATCAGTGATCAGTCCTCCAGATCATCCGAGCTTTGTCCCTGGCTCAAGTCAGATCCGATTACCCTGTCCCCAGGAGGACTGTCCACCCCCCAGCCCCGGCATCCCAGGCCAGTGGAGTCAGCACTGGGGGGGGGGCAGAGGGGCAGGGGGGCCATGAGAAAGGACCCCAGGACGGCTGTTTCTGTGTGTGGCATACTCTCCAGGACACTGTCCACGGTCATTCTATGTCACACGGAGGCTAGCATGGTGCAGGGGACACATCTCGCCCAGATTCAGTGCCTGAGAGAAGTCTCTCTATCTCTTTATCTCAAGCCCATCACTGTGGTTCCTTTACCCTTGACTTTGGGAGGACAGGAAGAACTAGAAAAACCGAACTTGTTTGCCTCTTTGCTGGGGCTGCTAGGATGATGGAGAGCAGATTTGAACTTGAACTTGATCGAGAGCAGATTTGCACTAATCCACCCCCCCCCCCCGCCCCACACACACCCCACAACACCGGAGAAGCAGAGAGAGCATCACCAGGACGGATACCTGTCTGGGCAAAGCTCAGAGCCACAGGCGCCAGTCTGCCCCCAGCCCAGTCCTCAGTCAGGAGGGCCGGCCTACCTCCTGGCTCCAAGCCTCCTGGCATCTTATTGCTGGTTTTAATGGTCTCACACCAAATAGGCCAGTTCTGCTGCCCTTGATTTCTTCTGAATGTCAACAACCTCAGCTTGGTTTCTGGGCAGCAACAGCGGTATCTACGGAAACCACTCCCAGCGCGCATTCACTCGCTCAGAAGGACCACACACACACACACACACACACACACACACACACCCTCGTGTGAAGACCTGTCCCTTGTGCTTCCTTGGTCTCCAGTCTTGGAGTCTGGTGGGGGATTTAAAAATCTGCCCATGCTGACTCTCCTGTTGGGTCCCAAAGAAGAGCGTCACCAGGGCGGGGGGAGGGCGGGGTATGGGGGGGGGCGCAGCAAAGGGGAGTTGCTGCTGGGGATGGCTGCAGACTCAGGGCCACCATGGAAAATCCAGGGAGTGAAAATGGTTACTCTTCTAGCTGCCATCGCTCTTCCTGCAGGAGGACCTTGTCCAAGGAACTTGACTTCTGTGATTCTTTATTCCCCCCCCCCACACACACACACCCGCCGCCTTTTTCCCCATGGGACATAAGAGATAACTTCCATGGCCTCGTGGTTCTTTATCTCCCCCCACCACCTTCCCCCCCCCCCCCCCATGGAACATAAAAGATGGTAACTTCCATGGGCTCTGTCTGGAGCGAACAACAATCTCAAGGCCGAACTCTGGGAGATGGTATGGGGTGACGGATGGGAGAAAGGCATCTCTGTGCTTATAAGAACTACCCAAACCAGAAAGTCACATTGACTAACCCATTCAGCCATCCACCTCCCAAGCCAGCTATCCATCCATCCATCCATCCACCCTTTACCCATCTATTGATCCACCTACCTATCGATCCACTTAACCTCCTACCAATTCAACTATGCATCCATTTATCCATCCACCTATCAAGTAATCCATCCATTCACTTATCCACCTACCCATGACCACCGCTATCTATCCATTTAACTTCCTATGCATCTATTTACCTATCAATCCAAGTATCTACCTACCACCTCATCCATCCATCATCCAGCCAGCCAGCCACTCACTTACCAACCGATATATTCATCTGTTCAGTCACCCCCTACCAACTTAGGGTCATCTGCCAACCTGGCCATCTGCCCAGACATTCACAAATCCTTTGGTCTGTTTATCTCCAGGTAACTGTCTATTCATCTGCATAACCAGCCACTTACGCATTCATCCATGCAGCCATCCAGGTATCTCTCCTCCCATCCCCCCAGCCACTTCCTTTAGCACCCACTCTATGCCTCACTCGGTGCCAACCACTGGAGATAAAGAGGGGAATAAAGCATAATCTTTGCTCCTAAGAACTCCTGATTCAAAGCAGCCAACATGGACTCAGTGTGTGTCCCGCCCCATCTCCAGGGAGCCAGGAGAAGAGGTGTGGGAAATACTGCCTCTTCAATCCCGCGCTGAGTACTTCGCTACACACACGGTTAGCACGTTAAAAGATCTGACAAGTCCTGAAGTCCAGAATTCTTTGCAACCACTGCCAACCAAAACAACTTGCCCCAGACCCTATTTTAAGGGATTGCTGGTGAATGCCCTATGGAATGGGATGGTCTTGGTAAAAAGATTTTGGGAAACGTTGCTAAGCCAAGGGAGAAAAGGCTGTCATTTGAACAGCACCCAGTAGTATTGGATTGTAACATAACCCAAAGCATGAATGAGTCTACACCGATCTAAATGATTGAATCAATAAAGAGGGGGGGCGGGGTGCAGGCAGACAAACCTGCCTTGCAGATGTATTCCAGATGTATTCCAAGAAATTTATGTAGAAACTCTGATTTCAGGATGAACAAACAAACAAGCCAAATTCACTGAGTAGAACTGACTCTGTGGGCTTTGGAGACTATAATTCTTTACAGCAGTAGAAAGCAGCCTCATCTTCCCCCTGTGGAGGGGCTGGTGGTTTTGAACTGCTGGCCTTCCAGTTCGTAGCGCAACATATTACCACAATGCTACCAGGGCTCCTTCTGCTTCTAGACGTTGGAGCATAGCTTTCTACTCCAGGAAAAGCTTTGCCGGAGGGAGGGAGGGAGGGAGGGAGGGAAGGGCTGGGTATTGTAATAGTTACATAATCTGGTGTCAGCTGGAGACTATTAAGAGTGAAGGAGTGGAGTTTAGTCTGTCAATCAGGTCGCAGCTTGATGACCTCACTTGGAGGTGGGAAGGAGATAACTCACCGGAGACCAGATACGTTTTCTCCCTTCTAGACATTTCTGTTGATACGTGACATGGAGCTACGCTGATAGAGCCAGAGTCCTGGAGCTGGAGGAGCCATGTGGAGACCCACACCAGCGCTAAAATTTATCCACCACCGCTGGATCCACAAGACATTCCACCCACTGGCCTGGATTTTCCTGCAGTTGGCATCATTGCATGTGTTGCATGAGTCTGAAGAGGAATTTACAGACTGATATCAGACATATGGCTGATATCGGACTTATGGACTTGATCTGGACTGGGCTGGGCTGTTTTCTTAATATACAATTACTCTTTATATACAGCTCTTTCTGATAGACATGTGAGTGTCTATGAATTTGTTTCTCAACCCGGACTGACACGCTGTGTTTCTCTGGTCTCGCCCAGTGGGGAGAAGCTGCTTGTACTCCCTGTTAAAGAGCATAGGATTTAGAAAACAGAATGCCTCTGTTACTCAGAAAAATCAAACTCACTGCCCTGGAGTCGATTCCAGCTCATAGTGACCCTACAGGGCAAGGTAGAGCTGCCCCCCCACCCCCGGGGTGTCTGAGACTTTAAACCTTTAAAGGAGTAAAAGGCCTCATCTCTCTCCCAAGGAGTAGCTGGGGAGTTCAACCACTGACTTGTGCTTAGCAGCTCAGTGTAGCCCCTTGCACTACCAAGCCTTCTTCTGAAGGACTCACGTTCTCCATCTTCGCCCCTGTGTGACCTTAGGCAAATTGCTTCATCTCGCACAGTCTGAGCTTCTTTGATAAGATGCCATTTATAAAAATTGATTACCGGGGCCCTTGGTGGCTGTGTTAGTCTGGGAGACTAGAGAAACAAATTCATTGACACGCATATGTGTGGAAGAGAGAGAGCTTTATATCAAAGAGTAATTGTCTATCAAGAAAACATCCCAGCCCAGTCCAGATCAAGCCCATATGTCCGCTATTAGCCCCTATGTCTGATACTAGTCTACAAGTCCCTCTTCAGACTCACGCAGCACATTAAATGATCCAAATGTAGGAAGATCACAGGCCAGTCGGTGAGAAAGCCTGTAGAGTCAGTGGTGGTGGAAGCATCTCCAGGGCTCTGGCTGCCATCCGCATGGCTCCATGTGACTTGTCAACAGGAATGTGAAGCAGAGAGAGAGAGAGAGAGAGAGAGAGAGAGAGAGAGAGAGAGAGAGAGAGAGACCCACCTCCAGGGAAGAAGAGAAGTCCCAGAATCTTCATGAGAAGGCCACGCCTACAAGGAGGGATCACCAGGCTGTGACCTGATTGGCAGGCTAGACTCCACCCCTTCACTCTGATTTATCAAGTTGACATGAAATTGTGTAACTGCCACAGGGGCATTCTGGATCCCTGGTGGCACAGCCATTACACGTTGGCCTGGTACAGGCAAGGTCAGCAGTTCAAAATCACCAGCTGCTCTGAGGGAGAAAGATGAGGCTCCCTATTCCTATAAAGAGGAGTTACAGCGATGAAACATACAATTTTCCTCTAGTTCCTAAGTACTTCCTCCCTCCCCCCCGCCACACACACACTATCATGATCCCAATTCTACCTTACAAATCTGGCTAGACCAGAGGATGTACACTGATACAGATAGCAACTGGAAACACAGGGAATCCAGGACGGACGATCCCTTCAGGACCAGTGCTGAGAGTGGTGATAGCAGGAGTGTAGAGGGATGGAGGGTGGGGTGAAAAGAGGGACCGATTACAGGGATCTACATAGAACTTCCTCCCTGGGGGACAGACAACAGGAAAGTGGGTGAAGGGAGATGTCAGACAGTGTAAGATAGGACAAAATACTAATCATTTATAAATTATCAAGTGTCCATGAGGGAGGGGGGAGCAGGGAAGGGGTGGAGAAATGAGGCACTGATACCAAGGGCTCAAGCAGAAAGCAAATGTTTTGAGAATGAGGATGGCAATAAATGTACAAATGTGCTTGACACAATGGATGGATGGAATATGAAAAGAGTTGTATAAGCCCCAATAAAAGAAAAAAAAAAGGAGTTACAGTCTTGGAAACTCACAGGGGAGGCCTTGCCCTGTCCTATAGGATCGCTGTGAGTTGGACTTGGGTCGATGACAATGAGGAGGAGTGCAGTTGAGCTGATGTCCTTGGCTTGGCTTGAGTAAGGCCATGTCCACACAATGCTCTTGTGCCTGGGAGTCCTCAAGCTGGTGCTGCCTCTGAGAAAACCGGTGGGACAGAGTGGACCTGCTCCTTCGGGCTTTTCTTGACTGCCATCTTGAAGGAAGTAGAACTCGGGCCTTATACCAGTGGAGCCCCTGGATGATGACTTTGAACCACCGGTCTCGTCGATAGCAGCTGAGCCCTTCCTGGGCTCCGATGTCAGTCCTACGGCTGTTGTCGTTGTTGTCAGTCACGGCTCACGGCGACCCTGTGCACCCCACAATGAAACACGGCTCAGTCCTGTGCCACCCTCCCAATCATTGCGTGAGAGCCTGTGTCTGTCTGGGTGGACCAGAGAAACACATCCATAGACACTCCTACGTGTATAAGTGCGGCAGCTGCCTAATCTGGTGTCAATTTAAGGATTAAGAGTGTAGGGGTGGAGTGTAGGGGTGGAGTCAATCTGGAGGTAGCCAATGAGACTTCTGTGTGGGCATGACCTTCTCCTGAGAATTCTGGAAAATCTGGGACTTCCTCCTTGGAGGCGGAAGACACCTCTCTCTCCCCGCGACTCCCTGGGAGACATTACCAAAGACAAGCCACATGGATGCAACCGGACCTTGTAAGCCGGAGAAGCCATGGATAGAGCCCTGCTGGCACTGAGATGCTTACAGTGCCACTGGACCCAAAGACTTTCTACCCACTGGCTTGTGATTGTCCTGTATTTGGCTTCATTGCATGTGTTTTTGTTTTTTTCATTGCATGTGTTTTGTGAGTCTGAAGAGGACTTTATAGATTGGTATTGGACATATGGGCTAATATCAGACTTATGGCCTTGGACTGGACTGGGTTGGGGTGTTGTCTCAATGTTCAATTCCTCTTGTATATAAATCTCTTTCTTATACACATATGTGTGTCCATGGATTTGTTTCTCTAGTCTACCCAGACTAACCCAATAAGAGAGAGTTTTATATAAAGGGTACATTAAGAAAGCATCTCAACCCAGTCTAGTCCAAGTCCCTAAGTCCAATATTAGTCCATATGTCCAATACCAATCTATATAGTCCTCTTCAGACTCACAAGACACATGCAATGATGGCCGAATGCAGAACAATCACAGGCCAGTGGGTAGAAAGTCTTTGGATCCAGTGAATGTGTAAGTATCTCAGCACTGGCAGGGGTCTCCACGTGGTTTCTCCAGTTCCCAGAGCAGTGTCAGGGTAGATCCATGTGGCTTCTCCTCAGGGATGTCTCACAGGGAGTCAGCCCTGTCAGTAGAGTCTTCAAGGGAGTGAGCAGAGAATCTCTCCCGCCTCCAGGGAGGACAAACCAGATTCTCCAGAGAAAGCCAGGCCCACACAGAAGCCTCATTGGCTATGATCTGATTGACAGATGAGACTCCACCCCTTCACTCTTAATCCTCCCAAGTCCCTAACTGACACCAGATTATGTAACTACCGCAGAGCTCACGGCTGCAGCCACTGTGTCCATCATCTCATCAAGGGCCCTCCTGTTTCTTCGCCTCCCCCCCTATTTTACCAGGCACAATGTCCTTCTCCAGGGACAGGTCCCTCCTGACAACATGCCCAAAGTGTTTGCGTGAGACAAGTCTCAGCATCCTGGCCTCTAAGGACCATTCCAGGCTGTACTTCTCCAAGACAGATCTGTTTGTTCTTTTGGCAGCCCACAGTGCTTTCCCCAAGCCCCCCAGGGCTGTTAGCTTCACGATCCTCTTCCATTTGGCAGAGTAAGTGGAGGATCTTGGAAAGCTGCCGGGAACAGGGATATTGGCACCAAGCCTTGGAGAAATGGCAGGATCCATAAGGGGCTGTGAATGGGAGGCCAGCTCCACCCAAGGCAAGGAGCTCTCTTCTTCCACTCTAGATTCTCAGGGAATTCCCTGAAGCGAACACCTCTATCTTGGAAGCAGTCCAGGCACGGTGCTCCTTAGAGGCAAGGATGGCGAGACTGCATCTTACTTACATGTGATCCTGGAGAAGGACATCGTGCTTGGTAAAAGCCGAGGGACAGTGAAAGAGAGGAAGGCCCTCGGTGAGATGGGTGGACACAGTGGCTGCAGCAGGGGGATCAGGCACAGGAACAGGTGGGAGGGTGGCCCAGGACGGGGCGGTGTTTTGTTCTGTTGTGCACGGGGTCGCTATGAGTAGAACTGACACGATGGCATCTGTGGTGGTTACATAATCCTTTGTCACTTTGAGGATTGAGCATGGAGGGGTGGAGTCTCATCTATCAGGGGGATCATAGCCAATGAGGCCTCTGTGTTGGCATGGCCTTCTGAGAATTCTGAAAACTCTTGGATTTCCTCCTTGGAGGCAGGAGACTCTCTGCTCACTCCCTGAGAGACAGTCTCCTGACAAGACACATGGCACGACATCCTTGGAGATGGAGAAGCCACATGGATCTACCCAGATGCAACCAGATCTCTGGAGCTGAAGAAGCCACGTGGAGAACCCTGCCAGCGCTGAGATGCTCACACCACTGGATCCACAAGACTTCCAACCCACTGGCCTGTGATGCTCCTGCATTTGACATTACTGCATGTGTTTCATGAGTCTAAAGAGAACTTTATAGATTGGTATCAGACAGATGGGCTAATATTGGACTGATGAATTTGATCTGGACTGAGTTGGGACGTTTTCTCCATATTCAATTGCTCTTGAATATAAACCTCTTTCTCATACACATATGAGTGTTTATGAATGTGTTTCTCTAGTCTGCCCAGATGAACACAGCACTAACAACAACCAGCCCACCAGAAAGTTACCTAACCTCTGCTGTCCTAAGAAGGTACTCTGTGGGTGCAGTGGTTAAGCGCTCAGCTCCTAACCAAGAGGTCGGCAGTTCAAGCCTACCAGCTCCTCCTCCTCGGCTCTTTGTTTCTGTAAACATGTTCAGTTCTGGGAACCTCTGAGGCAGCTCTGTAGGGTTGTCTCAAATCTGAATGGCCTTGATAGGCAGTTCCCCCCACCCCCCGCCCCATTAAGTCCCTAAGGAGAACTGAGGAGGTCTCAGAGGAGACCTCAAAGATGGGCCACTGGCTTCCCACCCCAGCTATGGCCCTGGCTGCCTCTCTGGTCTGCTGGGGTCTCTGGGCTAAGTGGTTGCTAATTCCTCCCTGATGAAGCACCTGTATCTGTAAGCAAATGAGCTAGCAGGTGGCAGCCCAGATAAAATATGACCTGCTCAGCGGGGGCTTTGCCTGCAGCCTGGAGCCCTCTGGCTAAGGCATAAATCAGGTGTGCTCACAGGGCAGGCGGGAGGGCAAGAGGCACCGAAGAGCGAGTGCCTACCACCGAGCCAGGGGAGCAGGGGAGCAGGCGGTTAGTCCTTAGTTCTCCACAAGCTTAAAAGAAGGGGTCCTCTATCCCCATGGGTTTATTGACAGCAATCACAGGAGACAAGGGCCAGAAGAACAACAGTTTGGTTTTTAAGCACAACATTTGTTGCTTTACATTTTTTTAAGCACAATGATTGTTACATTTTAACACAATGATTGTTACATTTAGGCACAACTTTTCTTTCTTTCTTTTTTTAAGCACAATGATTGTTACTATGTTGCCCTCAGTGGACATTCCCACCCTGATCCGGCTCAGAGGCTGCTAACTTTCTGGTAGCTTCATGGAATTCCCTGCAAGGCTACATAGTATCTATTGGCAGAAAATGGATGGAAGGCTGAACCGAAGAGACAATGTCCTAGGGGTCAAAGCTGGCGTCATGGGTGGCAGCAGACATCTGCGATGGTTTGAAACCTGTAACTTCCATTTTCACCAAGTCCATTCCGACTCCCAGCAAACCTCTAGGACCCGCGTCTTCCTCCCTCAGAGAAAGGCTGGTGGTTTGGGACTGCTGACCCGGCCTGTGACAGCCCAGGTGAAACCCACTAGGTCGCCATCACCACCACCAACGCACAGCCCTCCAGTCCACGCTGACTGACCACAGCCCTGTAGAACAGGGCAGAACTGCCCAGGTGGGTGTCTGAGACTAACTCTTCACAGGAGTAGAAAGCCTCGTCTTTCTCCCTTGGAGAAGCTGGTGGTTTCAATCTGCTGGCATTGTGGTTAGCAGTCCACCTTGCAATTCGCTACGCCACAAGGGTTCCTGGCCACCAGGCACCACACCGCACCGCACCGCCTTCCTTAAAAGGATACCTCTGAATCTCAGTGAGCTCAACTTTAAAGGGAAG
Organism: Tenrec ecaudatus; assembly: GCF_050624435.1. Taxonomy (NCBI): domain Eukaryota; kingdom Metazoa; phylum Chordata; class Mammalia; order Afrosoricida; family Tenrecidae; genus Tenrec; species Tenrec ecaudatus. The sequence goes on from NC_134545.1 coordinate 16,874,955, forward strand.
ACTACAAGCTTCTAAGGAAGCAGTTCTCAATCTGTGGGTCGCGACCCCCTTGGGGGGTCGAACAATCCTTTCATAGGGGTTGCTCCATTCATCACAGTAGCAAAATGACAGTGATGAAGTAGCAATGAAAATAATTTTATGAAAAAGAAAATAATTTTATGGTTGGAGGGTCACCACCACATGAGGAACTGTATGAAAGGGTCGTGGTACGTGGAAGGTTGAGAACCACTGCTTTAAGGGGTGATGAGGTTTCAGGGGCGTCCTGGTGGTCTGGAAATTTAGAGCATGACGCTAGTTCCAGCCCATCGGTGACTGTGACAGAAGGAACATGGCCATCAGCTTCCGCCAGATGGCTTTTCTGGAAGCCCCAGGGGCAGGTCTACTCTCTGGGGTCCCCTCGTGAGTCCGAACCACGGGTCAGAGCCACGGGTCAGAGGGCTGGGGTGATTGTGTTGGAGAATACCTGGCTTACTGTTCCCTTCCTGTGACAGGGTGAATTGTGGGGTCCCTCCCCCAAAGTGTATTAGAATCCTAGCCCCTCTCATGTGTGGCAAAGCAGGGGGCAGCGAAAAAGAGGAATGCCCTCAATGAGATAGACTGTCACAGCGGCTGCCACCGGGGCTCAGACGTCAGAACAGTGGTGAAGTTGGTGCAGGGCGGGATGTGGGTGTGCGTGTACATGCGCGTGTGCGTGTGTGTGTGTGATGTCGCTACCTACCACCACCAATCCCCCCCCCCCTCACCCGTATCCGGGCCTGTGGTCCCTTTAGGGACCAGGGTTTTTACTTTGTTATGTTAATGAGCCCCTTATCAAGCTGTGTCCTACCTGTATGTAATCATTCCCCTGTGCCCCCAAGAGCAGATTAGACTCAGAAGCAGGCACAAACGGGAGAAGAGAGATGCTTGTGGGTCTGAACTCAAGAGAGAACCTGTTCGGAGGGCCAGGGCCCTAAAGGGGCACGTCTGGCCTCCGCAGCTGTTGAGACAAACCGTGGGCACGCACTTAGGGTATTTTTCCTTCTAGCAGCACCAGGGCACTCCAACACTCCCTCAGAAAGTTTGGGGCGACATCAAGTTTACAATTCCAATCTCCTCTCTTCTGGCTATTGGAGACTCTAGGCCTCTGTCTGCTGAGAAACACACACACACACACACACACACACACACACACACACACACACACACCCTCCCCCTCCCCCATCTGTCCCCAGCTTCTCACTCAGAGACTATTCAACCTGGCCCTGGAAGAAGACCCCTGGGGAAGCGCTCCAGCCCGGGGGAGGAGGCGGCTGCTGGCCCTGGATGATGAAGACAGAGCCATTTGCTAATACCATGTGGCTGCTGTGACAGTCTGCTAATACCATTTACAACGTGCTGTAATTATGTCTCACACATGCTGGTGGCCTAGCCAGCGGGAACATTCATTCCCTGGGAGGGGCCTCAGGAAAAGGAGGGTGGCTATGGGGGGGGGGTGTATGGAAGCCATGCAGAGGAGGAAGAATTCACCCTCTTCATCTAGCTTCTAGAAGGATCCTGAGAGGACATGATCTGTGTTCCTAGGAGTGGTCCCAGAGAGCTATGTCCTGCACAGCCTGGCCGCCCCAAGCACCTGAGGGTGAGTGCACACCTGCCTGGGCCAACGATTCCCACCCTGAATTGCTATGGAACTGTGAGCAAGTCACAGCTCCTCTTGGGTCTCAGTTGGCCCATCTGTACAATAGGGATGTGGGGAAGAATGAGCAACAGTTTCAAGGACACCATTTCTTAACGTCTTTCTAGAGCATCACAGCAGAAAAGAATGGGTGTATGCACCATCAAAATACAGCCTGTGCTTTCAGGGGCTCCCAGGCCACTGGAGATCACCCAGAAGCCCCGGAGAACCCTGGTCGAGAGCCTTAGTCTGGGTCAGTGGTCCTTCACCTTCCTCATGCTGTGATCCTTTCATCCAGTTCCTCATGTTGTGGGGAACCCCCTCCCCCAACCATAACATTATTTTCATTGCTACTTTATCACTGTGATTTTGCTATGTTATGAATCGAGTGACCCCCAAAGGGGTCGCACGACCCACAGGTTGAGACCCGCTGGTCTAGGTGATTTGGGAATCAATGCATTATGGTCTCTCTCCCCACTGGGGTGCAGAGCTTTGCGCCCCGCCTGCCCTTGCTGCCTTGTTGTTTGGGCCATAGGAGTTGATGACAGCTACCTTTCTTATGCTGGATTGGGCCCCTTCGCTAAAAGTGCCCAGGGGGGTGTCTTTCTGTACTTTTTGTCCTTGCTGAATTTAACAGGCCGGCTTCTGGCTCCAACGCTGCCCCCACCTTGCCCGCGTAGCACTCCTGCTCTTTGGCAAAGCGCAGGTCCTTGAAAATCCTCTGTTGTGTAGCGATTCCTGCTCCGAGCAGCCCCGCAGGGCAGGGTAGACTGCTCACCAGTTATCGAGACTGTCACTCTTTCAGGGAGACAGAAAGCCCACCTTTCTCCCGTGGAGCGGCGGGGGGTTTCGAACTGCTAACTTTTTGGATTGCAGCCCAACACTTAACCACTACACCACCCAGGCCCCTAAACTCTATACATCTCTATGGGAGTAGAAAGCCTCACCTGTCTCCCTTGGAGGGGCTGATGGTTTCGAACTGCTGGCCTTGGGGTCGGCAGCCCACTATGCTACTGGGACTAAGCATCCTTGAGGGCTGGCGGGAAACAGTCCAGTCGTGGAGTCAGAAAGAACTGACACAGACGCCCTGCACAGCCCCTCGCTGGTAAACCGCTTGGCTCACCTGTACCCCCAGAGCCTCAGTGTCTCCCTCCAGGAAGGGGGTTGCTGCCATGAGAGTCTGATGCATCAGTGCCCCCCCCCCAGTGGAGAGCACTCAGTTCTACCAGGTTTCCTGCTCCCAGACTCCCCCCTCCCGCTAAGTGCAGGCCCCCTCTGCCTTTCCTGGAGGGGGAGCTGTGGGATGGGCAGGGACTGCGGTGGGGGCCTGCCGGGGTGGCAGGGGTGGGGAGCTCATGGGACTGGGGAAGCCTTTTTCCAAGTCATTAGTCCTCCAGTGTCGGGCTGCAGGATGGATTTTGATCAAGAGCGGGGTGACATTTGGCAAAAGTTGCTGATGAGGGATTGAATGATTAATCGTCATGACAACGGGGCTGAAGTAATGACGGGATGCGATGGTGCCCGAGTTAAACACAGAGCGGGCCTGCGAGCCTGGGCGGTAAATTACTAGGCATGTCACCGCTGCACTTTTGGAGAAAGCGGCGGTGCGTTCCTAATGAGAGGTTAACTGTGTCCCCAATGTAATTACAGCCGATTGAAGAGGTGGTGGTAATTAGAGGATTAGCGGTGATGAGGCTCACCTGCATGGTTGCCATGGCGATGGAGGGTGTGGGTGGGGTGGAAGGCGAGGAGGGTCCTGACCCCTCCCTCCAGGCAGGTGTGCAGGGCTGATGGGACAACACCCGATGGTGTCCACTCCTGGGGAATTGGTGCGCAAGCCCCAAGGTTCTTCAGCTGGTGCCTGGGCCTCAGTCTTCCCATCTGTAGAGTGAGGGCTTGCGCCCATTCACAGATTTGGCATTCAGGAGCTGGATTTCTGGAGCCTGCCAGCTCAGCCAAAGGCCGTTCCTTGGGGAATCCAAAGGATCTTTAATTTGCCACCCAGCCCTCCTCCTCGGCAAGCCTAGCACTGTTGGGACCCAGGAAGTCCTCTACCTGGCAAGGATCAGAAACTGGTGCTCAGTTTCCTCACCTGGAAAAGGGGGCAAACAACCAAGGCTCCCACTGGTGAGGGTGAAATCGTCAGCCCTAGGGCAGTGGCGTGGAGGGTCAGTGGCCTCTCCCAGCATCCCACTGGCTGTGAAATGTCCCTTGTGGTGATTCCAGGTACAGCCACATGGGGCAGGAGGCAGAGGGTAAGAACAAAAGCCTCAGCCTCTTGTTGGGGGGAGGTGGGAGGGAGGATAGAAGTCCCAGTGGTGTAGTGGTTACATGTGGGGCTACCAACCATAAGGCCAGCAGTTTGAAACCATCGGCTACTCCTTGAGAGAAAAATGAGGCTCCCATCCAGAGTTACAGTTCCCCCTGGCCCCACCCAAGGGGGATGAACAATAGAAACATGGGTGAAGGGAGACCACGGAGGGTGTAAAATGTGAAAATAATAATTTATAATTTATGAGGGGTTCATGAGGTTTTTGGGGAGGGATAAAAGAGGAGCTGATACCAAGGGCTCAGGTAGGAAGATAATGTTTTGAAAATGATGATGGCAACCTATGTACAAATGTGCTTGATACAATTGATATAAGAGCTGTGAGAGCCTCAATAAAATGATTTATTACAAAAAAAAAAGAGTTAAAGTGTCGGAAACCCACAAGGGCATTTCTACCCTGTCCTGAGTCAGCTTCATTCAATAGCAGAGTTTTGTTGGGGGTGTACTGAGCCTGCCCACAAATGACAGATAACGGGGAACTCTGGGGAGTGTTTGGTTCTTCTCTGAACCTCCCAGTTCTCCTCCGCCTGCCCTAAGGGCTCAGATGGAATAAATAAAATGCTGGATCTGAGGAGCACTTGTTGTATGCTTAGGAGCCCTGGTGACATCGCGTACACCTTGAGCTGCTAACCTCAAGGTCAGCAGTTCAAAACCATGAGCTGCTCCTCGAGAGAAAGATGGGGTTTTCTGCTTCCATCCAGAGTTATAGTCTCGGAAACCCACAGGGGCAGGTCTATCCTGTCCTCTAGGGCTGTTAAGAGTCTGAATGACTTGATAGCAGGGAGTTTGGATTTTGTAATAAGTGTATGCGGGACCTGAATGAGGGGCTCTGTGGCTCTGGCTGTGTCCGCTGGTTCTCCTTGGGGAGACTGACTCACAGTGACCTCAGGGTGAACAGAACAACACACTGCTCGGTCCTGGACCATCTCCATCATCTCAAAGATGGACACAAGCGCGCTGCTCCCTAAGGTGCCCCTCTAATCCTTTGAACAACTATTGTTGATTTGATTTTAGACACACCAAAACCAACCAACCAAACCCACCCTTGTCATAGCGACCCTATGGGTCAGGGTAGACCTGCCGCAGTGGGTATCCTAGACGGCAACTCTTCACGGGCACAGAAACCCATGTTTCTCCTTTGGAACTGCTGGTGGTTCTGAACTGCTGACCTTGCAGGTCTCGGCCCAACGTGTAACCACTAGGCCACCAGAGCTCCCTGACCCCATCTCCAGAGAGTTCTTACAAGGAGCTGAACACTCAAGACAGACATGTTTGACTGGCCAAGCTAACCTAGTGTTTGGTTTTCACTGCAGTCACATTTTCTACCTTTTTTATTGTGATTTGGGTGAAAGTTTCTAGAGCAAAGCGACTTCCTAGTCAAAATACCGTTCTTGTTCGGTACTGTCCCCACAACGTAGTAGCAGCCCGCCCCCACTCCCTCCCCTGTGCTTATCAGCTCCTCTGGCCTTTCTTTCCTATCCCTGAGCCTTCTCAAACTCAAAAGCCAAATTCAAGGTCATTGAGATGATTCTGACTCATAGCAACCCCGTAGGATAGAGTCCAACTGCCCCGGTGGGTTTCCAAGGGCTGTGAATTTTGTTTGTTCATTATTATTTTATTTTTCCTACTCTCTCTCCTTACTTTCCTGCCCCTTCCTTCTCCCCGCCTCTTCTGCCCTCTGGCCTCATCATTGTCTTTAAAGTCTCATCCCTTTGTGTGAAGACCATTTTTCTTCTTCTGCCACCCCACCCCTTTATAGTAAGGGGGTCTAGAATATCTTTATGAGATTGACTACCTTTGCAGAGCAGGATGTCCTTTAATTTTGTCCCTGTCTTAAGGAATTTGACAGCCTCGTCACTGTTTTTTTTTTAGGATGCATAATATTCCGTTGTATAATGTACTAGAGTTAGTTTATGTGTTCCTCTGTAGTGGGGATTTTTTATTGTGTCCATCTTTTGTTGTTGTTGCTATTTTAGAAATTGCTGTAATAAACATCGGTGTGCATAGTACATATGTCTGTTGGTGTTTTGTTCTTTATTTCTTTAGGGTATGTACTAAGTAGATTGCAGGATTAGTAAAGTATTTATATTTGCATTTGTTTTAGGAAGCAGCATACTGGTTTGCATAGTGGTTTGTATAATTCTACAATCTCACCAGCAATGTCTGAGCATTTTAATCTCCTCACATCCTCTCCAGCATTTATTCTTTTGTTTTGTTTATGAATTTTGCTCAGTCTTGATGTGAGGTGGTATCTGATTGTTGTTTTTGTATTTCTCTTATGGCTAACGAACACAAATATTTCTTAAGGCTTTAAGTCTTGATGGGAGGAGAAAGCCTCATCTTTCTCCCACAGAGCAGCTGGTGGTTTTGAACTGCTGATCTTGCCATGAGTATCCCACTGCATAGCCCACCACCCCACTTTATTTCTGGGCAAATGTTGCCCTGTTGAGCTCATAAAATTGGTTGTTGTAAGGAGTGTATCTCTCCCTGGGTGTCATTGTTCATTGCACACTTGTCTATTGTTCGGTTGAAAACTGAGCAAAACTGAATTCAGTTTCAAGTTTGGAGACTGATTAAGGACCATAGTATGGGGTGTATTAGAGAAACAAATTCATAGAAACTCTTATGTATAAGAGAGCGTTTTATATAAAGGTTAAGTGCACATCAAGAAAATATTCCAACACAGTGCTGCCCAAGTCAACAAGTCCAACATTAACCCATATGTCTGACACCAATCCACAAAGTCTTCCTCCATCTTAGAAAACACTCACAATGATGCCAACTGCAGAAGGAAAGCCAAATCAGTGAATGTGTAAGCATCTCAGCGCTGGCAGAGGTCTCCACACAGCTGCTCCAGCACCCAGGGCTTCTCCTTAGGGATATCTTGCAGGAAGTGAGCCTTGCAAGCTGAAGCAGAGAACTGGCTAAGGCAGCTGTACTCTGGTCTGACCATCACAAAGCAAGAGATCCAAGAACAAGAAAGGCAAGGCTCACCGAGCCATTTATCTCTCCACCTTTCAATTAACCCCACATGTGTTTATCGGCCAGGTTGGCACAATAAACTAACTACCTCATGGGGGTTCCACTAGTCTCTATCAGCCCGGTAAGCCTGGCCTTTTATATTACGTTGTGGTTCACATTTCTTCTCCCACTCTTTCAGGGTTTCCTCTTGTCTTTATCAGAACAGTTAGCAGAGGTAGCTGGGCACCATCTAGGTTCTCCTGGTCTCTGTGCTGTGAGGCTGGGGCTCATGGGGACTAATTGTTTCCATGTGGTCGGTCGTGCATCTTTTCTCTACTTCACTTGTCTTTGCTCCAGGTGAGAGAAACCAATGTTCCTTCGGTTGACCACTCACAGTTTTTCAGGTGCCAGCTGCTCCTCGTCAAAGTAGGATTGTGCACCACAATGTCCCCCAACACTGTGACCCTGTATCCCCACATCCAGTGATTCATTCCCTCAAGCTATTTGGTTATTTTGAAGAATTTTAAAAATCATTTGTCCCCTGTATGCTCTACTGTGTGGGAGAAAGAGTTTCTCTGCTCCTTCCAGAGTGAAAGTCTGAGAATCCCAAAGGGGCTGTTCTACTCGGTCCAATAAGATCACTATGAGTCAGAATAGACTTCATGGCAGTGAGTTTTGATAGTTTATGCTCTACTGGAGTCTTGGATACATTTGCAGCACCTATAACAAAATCTGTAGCAATATCTGCCCAACTTACCATGTAATTTGTGATGTAATTTTTGTGTCAACTTGAAGATATAAAAGTGTAGGGGTGGAGTCTAGCCAATCAACCAGGTCACAGCCTGATGGCAGCTCCTTCTCATAAGGCGGATCCTGGGAACTTCCTCTCTCTCTCAGCTGTCACCTTTGGGCTATCCAGTCCCTCAGAGAGCTGCCCCGAAGCCACCGCCATTGGATCCACGGGACTTTGCCCCCAGCGGCTGGTGATGTTCCTGCATTCTGCATCATTGTGTGTGGCTTCGTGAGTCTGAAGAGGGATTTATGGACTCGTATTGGACTTACGGACTAGTAACAGATCTATGGACTTGATCTGGACTGGGCTGGGATGTTTGTTTGATATTTAATTACTCCTTGATATAAAACTTTTTCTTACACATAGACTGAATTTGTTTCTCTAGTCTACCTGGCCTAACTCACTTGCATACCCTGACCCTTTCCCAGCCTTGTTCAGCTTGTGTGCCTATGTATGTTATTACTATGGTTGCACGATTCTGTATCTAATAGTATAGTTTGGATGCAGGACTTGGTGGGATATTTGCGGTTGAGGGGTTAAAGATTGCCTTAGGCAATAGTTTCAGGGACTCATAGATCTACAATCTTTGACTTGAGCCTATCCACATAAACTATAAGACACCATTTGCCCATTTTTCAAGGCTCAGGGGAAGTGTCTAGCCCCAAGGGAGACAGCTGGAGCATGAGAGAACCAAGATGCGTACCCAGCAGAGTCCACATGTCTCCCACACTTGCTACCACCTCCTCCAGGCCTCTGAGTCCCAGAGCGAACCAGCCCCACCAACTCCATCTAAGAGGGTTGAACGCTTTCATGGGAGGAGCTTCCGGGGAAATCTCCCTCGGATTGGCTAGGGCTAGCATGACATGAGGGCAGGGCTTACAAGGCTATGGTGTGATCGATTGGTTCTGCAGCACCTAGTTTAAAATATTAGATGCGTGGGAGTTGATCCCAAGGGTCAACCCACGTTGTCCTGGCTGGGGTGCTTGCTACGCCTGGTACCCGGGTCCAGACCTCGGCGAACCTTGGAACACAGTCCCCTAACGATCCCATCCATAAATGATAAGTCTCGTTCATTTCCAGGCATTCATGACAAATTTATAACTCTATTTAATGTGCTCGCTACCCGACCCTCGCTGGGACTGCCGGGAAATTCGGGGGCCCTTTGGGGGCTATTTCTGCTCCTGAAGCTGCTGTTTCCAGTGCCTCCTCTCACAGCCCCCAGGCTCAGTAGAAACCTCAGCCCTCAGTCTGGCCAGGTGTCCCTCCACTCAGAACCTCCCCCCCCCTACCTTTTATCCCCTTGCTTTTCTTTATTGGTCATCCTGGACCCTAAACTCAGGTCAGGAGCTCTGAAGTTAGAAAGAGTTGGGTTCAAGGCCCAACCTGCCCATTGAGCTGCTTGATCTTGAACCTGTTCTGTGCCTGGTTTACTGGTTATGGGAACGGAAATGACATAAACTAAATGGAGAGGGTTTCCTATATAACCAATGCCCAATCTGGGATCATGGTTCTTGATGTTTTGATGTTTATTTGGTTACCAGAAATGCTGGCTGTAGAACCCTGCCCCAAGTTACAGGGCGTCTAGGCCCCAGTGTCAGTTACCACATCCATGCTAGGCTGATTTTAATGAGCCATATTCTTCATGGGCCTCATCTCTCTGCCACTCCTAACAAAAGGCTAAGTGGGATTCTTCAAATAAGGCATATGGTACTCCAGTGAAGGGGGATTGGTCAGGTTTGCTACTGCACTGGGTATAAAGTCAGCCCTCCCAGAAGTGGAGATGAGGGAGGGGGAGAATCTCATGACCATCAAGAATGAAGAGCCACAATCAGTGTGTCTTTTAGACTCTGAGAGTCCTTCACAGAGAGGCAGAAGAACAGTGCTGAGACCAGGAGACAGAGCAGCAGGCTTCCTGTCCCACTGAAAGAGGAGGAAGATTCCTGGCCCAAGGAAAGCTGAGTGCCTACGGGCAGGAGGCTGCCTTACAGAGTGGATGCCCTTTGGGCATTTGTTGGGTCTAGGGGAGCTTTGAAATACTTGTCAGCAGGGCAGAGGCCAAGAGGCCAAGTGGCGGAGAGGTGAAGGACCAGAGAGAGACATGAGTTGCTGGCACAACGGAGAAAATACACTGTGGAGAAAAGAACTGTATATTAGCATTTTCTGATCCTGACTTGCAACCTGTCAATGTCTCTAACAAGCGCCACAATAGTGAATACTGTCTGCGAGCCACAGCAGAGAAGTAGAGCATCATGGAAGGGATGGTTAATGTCAGGACAGGGTCAAGAAGGTTAGACAGTGGGAGGCATGGCTGACCTCCATCCGGTAGGAATTGGCCTTTGTAATTCCCTCTTGTGTGGCCAGGGGAACTCGGTTATTGTGGTATGAGTTGGGGGGACTAGCCCTCCACCACTACTCAGTTCAGTAAGCACAATCGTGTGGTTGAGACATATAAATATTCTATTAAAGTCATTGAGAGCATGAGAGATATTTCAATAATGGAGTCAGACACATTTCGTGGTAGCAATGCTCACCTCAGCCCTGCTTGGTGGTCCACGTGGGGAGAGGGGTAAGGGAAGGAGGGCAAAGGGAAAGGGAACAGAGGATGGGAGAGAAGAGGGGGAGCCAAGCAAGTGAGTGAGATCTCTATTGCTAACCCAGGCCTATATACCTTTTGGGGGCATGCAAGCCCACTAATTACAGGTAAAGACACACGTCACAGGAAGGGGTTTCGCTATAGGTTATACAGCAATGGAAGGGGGGTGGTCTAGCAATAGGAAGAGGAGAGATCGAGATGGGGGGGGTATACATGTGGCAAGATGGGCAGATCCTAGATTTAGGATGGCAGCTTAACTTTGACCTGTTCTCTGGATCTCCATAGGAACCATTATCAGTAGGGTGTAAACCCCACTTACAGGACCCAAATAGATGACTGCAGACCTGTCCATTGTCCTTAACAGCAGGGAGCGGGGGCCCACTGCAGTCTGGCAACTGATCGCCCAGGGAGGATGCCTGTGAGCATCTGACCTCCCCCCACAGGTTCTGATCTCCATGCCATTTCCTCAATTAGTGCCAGGAGTGGGATTTACTGTGATGCCTCCAAACTCACGGAAACGCGGTTCCATGGAGAAAGAACAGTGGCACGTGGGAAGTGACACTTTTTATTCTTCGATGCTACTTTGGTGGGTTTTGCAGGTAATGCCTCCAAAGGAATGTAAAGGATGCTAAATTGCATCTCAGGGCAGAAAAGCCAGGTTGATTAAGCAAGATGGCAGATAGGCCCAAGGCTACCTGCAATATAAATGGAGATAGTTCAAGGGTGGAGAAGAGAAAACAGAACTTGAGTTTCTTAAAAAGGATTTTTTGTGTTTATGTATTGAGCTGACTATACTGTGGGTATTGGTTTCTGTTGCCTAATAGTGTTGTACAATAGGCATACATATGTGATAGACATGAGTATTGAAAATTATGATTATAGAGAGGTTGTAGGGGATATTTGCATTTGGGAAGACCTGCAGACCCACCCAGAACTGCTGAAAGGCTAAGAGACTTACAGCAGAAGGGAGACCCAGCAGGGGCGAGAAATGACTTTGCATTGTGAGTAAGTGGTTTGCCTTTGGAGGCCCAGAGCCAGGAAATGTGCATGCCTATCAGACACAACTCCCTTCTAGGACTTGAAGTTCAAGGGTGCCAGCCAGTGGGCACTCTGGTATGCTCACTGTGGTGACCCCCTGGGTCCACTTGGAGGAGCGCAGCAATAAGACCCACAGTTGCTGTATCCTGAGTGCTTCTAGTCCACAGTGCCCCGTGGTCCTGGCTAACCGTCTGGGTTCTCCTTTCCATCCTTAACAGAACCAGGTAGGCGCCAAGCATGGCTCACCCTACTTTGTTGTAGGAGAAGGAGACAAAGGCATAGAAGGTACAGAGACTTGGGGGAGGCCCCACAGCACACGAGAGGTGGGCCTCCCCCTGTGTGGCTGCACTGTGGCTGCTTACATGCATTCCCATGTATGCACATGCTTATGGGGATGTAGACACACATGCCATGCCTGTGCACATCGTGCCTAGTGCTCACCTCTGACTCCCAGCCAGTGCTCTTGCACCTTTACCCCAGTGCCTTTCAGCAAAGAGCTGGCTGGGACTGGGCCCTCTGATATCTTAGGACCTTGGGGAGTTAACCTTAATTTTCATGCTCATTAAAGAGCATCTTGTGAAGCCACTTCCCCTTCACAGCCAGCTCCCAGCAGGACCCGGGGCACAAATGAAGGCAGACCTTTACCCTGCCTGAAATTCCACCATTCGTGACCCATTGGAGGTTTCGGCTCGGCAAGGCTGTCCCTGTCATTACCGACACGGGTAGGTCATGGAGCAGAGAATTCAGAGCTGCCAGGCCAGGATGGCAGCCAGCAAATTGCAGAGCGGAGGCCTGGGCTGAGGACTCTTTCCACAGTCCCATCTACTGTGCAGGCTCTGGTTGGGATGTTGGGGTGCAGCCAGCCAGGAGGAGGGACTTTGTGGAGGAGTGGTTGCCAAGCTTGTCCTCAAAGGCCAAGGAGGCATTGAGGACACAAGGGTGGGGGAGGGGAGGAGCAGGGAGGTTTGTAGTTCATGCGAAAGGAGGTGTGTGTGTGTGTGTGTGTGTGTGTGTGTGTGTGTGTGTGTGGTGAGCACAAGGTTGCCACAGAATGAGTGTGTCACATCATTCTGTCAACCAATAGCCATGCGGTTCTTACTCTGTAACCCTGTGAGATGAGCCTACTTCTTGATCCTGTGGTATGTGCAGTGGGACACACACACACACACAAACACACAGCACAGAGGGGGTGAAGTAACCCGCTCAGTGTCACAGAGCTGGTAAGCTGCGGGACCAGGAATTCACACCCAGGTCTCAGGCTTACCATCTTTCCAATCTTGGATGGCAAGACCTTGGTAGTGTGTGCATGTACTGTACCCATATGTGTGAGTATGTGTTTGGGGATACACGCAGGCATGTGCACATCTGTAGGAAGGTGCCTGTGGGTCTATGGGGAAGCAAGCATACGTATGTGGGCGCCGTGCTCTGCCGGCCCATATGAACATCTGTGTGTATGTGAACAGTTCTTATAAGACCTTGGGACACATAAGCAGAGCCTGGCTTCTCTGGTGAAGGCCAGGGCTCCCCAAGGAGGGGTGCAGTGCTGATAAAGGTGAGGTGGGCTTCGGGGGGGGGGGGAGCCAGGGCCTCAAAAGGTAGCGCTCCCTGGATGGAGAGGGGTCCTCTCCAGCTGTATGTCCATGCCCATAGAACCAGGTCTCCGGAAGACATTAATAATAGATCAGCAAATTCCAAATGTAAATAGGGCAATCAGGCCCGAAAACACAGGCATTCATCACCCAGCTACAAATTACACTGCGGGCCCTGACGCAATTACTGGAGTTCGGCTCAATGCATTGAGCTGCCCCCACTCTGCACCCCCTACATGTTATTCCCCCACCCCACCCCCACCCTACCTGCTCCACAGGCTCCGCTGGGCCACCTCCGGCTCTCTTAAGCAGTTTGAAGACAGAAGCCCTCTGAGCCCCCTGTGCTTTGAAGGCAGAACTTTGAAGACCACGTGGTGAACAGCAGGCAACAAGCCTGCCTCCTGGATGTCGGCTTGGCTCTAGAATGACTTGCTGTCTGAACCTGGGGAAGTCCCTCACCCCTTCTTCCTGTACCCAAAGTTGACAATGAGGTAGCTAAGGGTCAGAGGTACCTGCACTGGAATCCCAACCTTACTACGCTGCCATTTGGAGACCTGGGACCAATCTCTTCCTGACACTTCAGCATCTTCCCCTGTCAAATGGGGACATGGGGTGAGAGTAAGGGAAGAATGAAATCATACCTTTTCATTTATTTTTGAAATTCAGTCCGTTTGCACTTATTGTGGCCAGGTTGCTATGTATCCCATAAAAATACATACCCTATTGTATGTGTGCATATGGTGATTCTTTGATTACCCAGAAGGACTTGCTCCTGTCATATTTCTTTGTGGGTTCCCCCCTGGTTATACTGCTTTCTTTCTCAGTGCAACTGGGTTGTGACTGCAAAAGGCAGTGGCTTCAAACAACAAAGGGTTAACAAAATACCATTGGTGGTGGTGGTGGTGGGGTAGTGTGATAGTTATGGTTGAGTCAGTTTAGCTGGACCAGGGGTCTCTGGTTTGGCAGTGAAGATGTAGTCAGCCCCTACAATGGGGTCTAATACAATGTAATCACTCCCGTGGTGTATTACAGTGTAATACAATGCAATCACTCCCGTGGTGTATTACAGTGTAATACAATGTAATCACTCCCGTGGTGTATTACAGTGTAATACAATGTAATCACTCCCATGGTGTATTACAGTGTAATACAATGCAATCACTCCCTTGGTGTATTACAGTGTAATACAATGTAATCACTCCCGTGGTGTATTACAGTGTAATACAATGCAATCACTCCCATGGTGTATTACAGTGTAATACAATGCAATCACTCCCATAGTGTATTACAGTGTAATACAATGCAATCACTCCCTTGGTGTATTACAGTGTAATACAATGCAATCACTCCCATAGTGTATTAGAGTGTAATGTAATGTAATGTAATCACTCCCATGGTGTATTACAGTGTAATACAATGCAATCACTCCCTTGGTGTATTAGAGTGTAATGTAATGTAATGTAATCACTCCCATGGTGTATTACAATGTGATACAATGTAATCACTCCCATGGTGAGATCGTCTACGAGCAGCCAACCATTTGAGAGGGAGTTTCCTCGAGGATCTCACCTGATTCTAATGTGTGGAGGCTCCGTAAACACTTGCTTGGCCTTGAGCTGCCTATGGACCCTCTACCTGGCTCATCACCTGACGTCCAATCCTTTGGACTTGAGTGAGAGGCCTGCTGCACTGCCTACCGGTCCTCGGAATCTCTAGCAACCGGCCGGCCGGCTTGTCGACCTGAGATTCATTTTCCTCTGCAGCCAGCAGCCTGCTACACTTCACCAGCCTCTACAGCAGTGGTTCTGAACCTTCCTCACCCTTTCAGACAGTTCCTCATGTAATGGTGACTCCCCACCATAACATTATTTTTGTTGCTACTTCATCACTGTAGTTCTGCCACTATTAGGAGTCGAGTGACCCCTGTAAAAGGGTCATTCGACCCCCAAAGGGGTTGCAACCTACAGGTTGAGAACCGCTGCTCTACAGCTACCTGAATCAATAGAAGCTGCCAGCCTGACATCTGATCCACAGTCTTAGAAATTGTCGGTCTCTACCACCGTGTGAGCCATTTCCCCGAGATAAAGCTCTCTGCATGAATCCATATGGAAGCTTCACTGGTTCTACATCCTTAGAAAACCCAGCCTACATTGATCAGGAGGATGAGAATGGCTTGCTGGGTGTCCTGGGCCAGTGTCTATCATGAGATAGCGGCTGAAACCAGCCGGAGCTGCCGCTGAAGGTTTGGCTGAGCTGGAGGATCTAAATCCTTGGTAGAGCTTGCTATACGGCTGCTTGAGTGTCTCCACCACATGGCACTAGCTTCCTCCAGAGGGATGCCCTCAGAATGCAAGGCAGAAGGGTTTGTGAGGGAAGGGGGAGCGGGGAGGGAGGGGTAAAATGAGGAGCTGATGCCAGGGGCTTACGTGAAAAGCAAATGTTTTGAGAACGAGGAGGATAACAAATGTACCAATGTGCTTTATACAATGGATGTATGGATGGATTGTGATAAGAGTTGTATGAGCCCCTAATAAATGGTTTTTTTAAAAAGAATGCAAGGCAGAGACCACGTGGCTTTTATGACTTAGTCTCTGAAGTCACAAGTTGTCACTTCTGCAATATCAGTTACCCAGGTGTGATAGCTAGGCTTATTGTGCCCACTAGGCCAACAGGAACACTGGACAGAGTTTAACCAGGTTGTAGCTTGATGGGAGAGCGACCAAGATAAATACAGTCAGCCAGCATCCCATCCCCCTCTTGCTCCCTGGTGATCGGACTAGTGTGCAGCTGCTTTAGCTAGTGTGCTGCACTACCTGTGGGATGAGCCATGTGGATCCTGTCACTAGAGCTTGAGGCTCCTTCGAGACCTGCTTCACCACGCTGCTGGTGCATCCATTGCTTGAGCTTGAGGCTGGGGGATTCTGTCACCATGCACCCCTTGAGTTTGAGGTCTCCTTGGGCCTGCTTTGCTAAGCTCCCGTGATACTGACTGTTGCTGACCCACTCTGCTGTCTGCTGCCTGCAGGGAGACTCTGCCTGTCTTGCCTGAGGGAAGACTCCATTGTCTACTTCCTTGACCTTGGGCCCAGTGTGGGAGGGAACTCCAATAAGGGTGTAAATCCAAGGTGGGAGTCAGCGTGGATACCTGTCTTATGCTGGATTAAAAGATAACATGTGTGATGCCCTTAGCCAAGGCCCGGAGAGAAACTCATGCATCACCACGACCCAAGCACCTAGCCTGGTCTATGTGAGGCACGAACAATCATGCAGAAGCCAGGAAGAGGGCTGGCTGGAGGAGAGTCAGCCACCATGCCCCAGGGTGGTCTCGGGTTGCCAGCAGGCCAGTCACTGACTGCAAGTTCATGGTCTCAATCCTTCCTCTCTAGCTCGCCGGGATGGGCTGAGCCACAGGGGCGGGCCAGAGCAGCTGCCTTCTCTCAGGCAAGTCTAGACTCAAGGCAGTTTCCAGGCCTGTCTGGCCCTAGCTTTACATTGATCAGTAATTAAACACAGCCTCCAATTACTATAACGTTTGGTGCGGCACCCAGTGCATGTGAAACCTTGCAATAAACATCTGCTTTATAAATTGCTTCACGGTGCAGTGCACCAGCGGGGTTCTTGAAGCAGTGGGGGGTGGGGGCGGGGTGCTAGGGAGTGAGAGAAGAACAACAGAAAGAGGTGAAAGGGAGGGGAGAGAACAGGAGGGGGTGGGGAGGCGGAACTGTCCTTGGGAAGCATCCTGAGACACGGGCAGTCCATTTAGTCCTATAGAAGCTCTCACCACCCTCCAAGGTAGAGGGGTAGCATGACCCCCAGGGCTGGGGAATCGTTGTCTTCGGAGAATTGGTCAAGGGCTGCACACACGTCATTTCCCAAGGACGCCTGGGTTGTGATTTATCCTGACACCACCTGTAACCTCCCACCTACCTGCTCTTTACGCTTGGAGGAAGAAAGAGTTCTTGGCTCTCCCATAGCCTTGGGCTGCAGAAGAGGGCACTCAGGGGGTTCCCACCACAGGCCCGAGTTCAGCAGGGAGCCCTGGCCCCTGCCCACTGCACTCACTGTTCCCCACAGGCCCCACGTCAGCTCCCACTTGGGGGGGGGTGTCTTGCTCATTTAACCTCTTTATAGGCTTAGAGGTCAGACAGAACTGAAGTGAGGTCTGACTGGGCTAATGTGGAACTTTGATCAAGATGCGCTGTGTCTTTGGGCCTCTGTTTCTGCACCTGAGAAATGGGGTACAGTCACCCTCGGGGGTCCAGGGGAAACCTAAGCAGGGGTCAGAGTGAAGTGGCAGGAGCTAGGAAGGGAGGCCAGCCTGCTATCTGGCAGAGCATCTTGTCTCTCTGGACCTCAGGCTTCTTCTCGGAAAGTAGTCGGACAGGAGTCTGGTCTCACGGAGGCAGGGTTTATGAGTCGGGTACTTTGTAAACCCCAAGCCCACGGACAGCACGTTGAATCCGACTCACAGCAACCCTACAGGACTGAGTAGGCAAGCCCCTTTGGGTTCCTGAGACGGTCAGTCTTTCTGGGAGCCGAAAGCCTCATCTTTCTCCTGTGGAGCAGCTGGTGGGTTCGAACTGTTAACCTTGCACTTGGTCCCTCAAAGCACAGCCCACGGTGCCACCAGGGCTCCTTGCTACACTGTAGCTTCTTAATATCTGTCAAGTCTTTTCCTCTTTTAAATAAAACTCACTGCCATTGAGTCAATGCTCGTAGTGACCCCCTGTGGGTTTCTGAGACTGTAGCTGGTTTATGGGAGTGGAAAGCTCCGTCTTTCTCCAGTGGAGCTGCTGGTGTTTTTGAACTGCTGACCATGAGGTCACAGCCCAACATGTAACCGCTACACCAGCAGGGCTCCACCAAGATCTGCCGGTTTCACCATTTTTGGGCGGCGCAAATTATTCACCCCCGTGAGTAAGCTGGAGATGGCTGGCTCCTACTCACACAGCTGTGCCACAGGAAGAAGGCCTGGCCACCTGCTTCCCCTAAGAGGACAGCCCCAAAACTCGTGCAGCAGCAGTACTCTGTAACACACGGGAGACGACATCATGGCAATGGCTTGGTTTGGTTTTGGGCCAATTGCTGTTGTCATTATTGGGCACCCAGAAAGTGCTCAATACATTGGAGACTTTCTTACATTCCAAGAAGTGGGGTCACATCCTTAATCTCACCCCACTATGGGGGGGGCCCTTCACTCCCTGCTAGGCTCCTCTCTCATGTTCTGTTCAGCAACAGGGAGACAGCAGTGGGGAGCTTCCGGGAAAATCCAGGGAAGGGATTTTTCCACCAGTGTGGTAGTTACATAACCTGTTGTCAATTCGAGAGGATTAAGAGCAAAGGGGTGGAGTTTAGCCTGTCAATCAGGTCGCAGTATGATGACCTCATTTGGAGGCGCTATGGAGATAAATGGCTCACTGGAGGTAGGACACAGGCTGACTCCCTGGGTGACATTCCCGCTGAGAAGACACATGGAGCTACACTAGTGTCCTGAGCTGGAGGAGCCATGTGGAAACCCTTGCCAGTGCTGAGATGCTTACACCGCCACTGGATCCACAAGACTTCCCACCCACTGGCCTCTGATCTCCCTGCATTCAGCATCATTGCATGTGTTTTGTGAGTCTGAAGAGGAATCTATAGATGGGTATTGGATATATGGACTAATATCAGACATATGGGCTAATATCAGACTTATGAACTTGAAGTGGACTGGGCTGGGATGTTTTCTCAATATTCAGTTGCTCTTGTATAAAAAGCTCTTTCTTATGCACATATGAGTCTCCCTGGATTTGTTTCTCTAGTCTACTTGGACTAACACAACCAGAGACCCTGAAGGAAAAGAGTGGATGGATCTGCTGCCCGCTCCACCCGGCCCACCATCTGCCCCCCAGCAGTGGAGGGGACTGAGGACTTCGTGTGTGGATGTGCATATGGAGGAGAAAGACAGGGCAGCAGCTGCTTAGCTGTCTGCCTAGAGAACACCATCAGACGGTCTGAGCCAAGCCGCCCGAGGGGACCTTAGAGAAGCTGAGATGCAGTAAGATCAGATGTGTTGCCCGCTTCGTGCAGAGCTTAACCCTCCGTGAGAGCCAGGTAACCAGTCACATGAAAACTGCCACCATGATCTTAAATGACTTACGGTCATCCACGATGGTCACCCAAGGTGTGAGGCTGGTGTGCAAGGTGAGGGGCTGGGCCCCACCTCTACGCCCACCTGCTGAGAGCCCAGGTCTGCGCTCACTGGGGACATGTGATTGTCTTGAAAACTAACGTGCCCCCAACCCCCAGCCCCCCTACTCCCCGGGGAGGCTGGAAGAGGGCATCCCTTGAATGCCCTCTCATCAGCTAGAAATAGTTTTGTGCGTGATGGGTGACATTCAGCCTGCTGCCTGGATGGCCACTTCTGGGGGCTGTTGCCAGGGAGACTCCACCTCACGGTGACCGAGTGGGCAGAAACACGACCCACTGCCCAGGCCGCGGCATCCTCCCAATTGCTTGAATGATGGATTGGAACATCTTGCAAAAGCAAAGCTGTCTCAGGATGGGCTTCAGGAAAACCGAGGGAGCAGGCAGAGTTTTGTCCCCGGGAATTATCAGGCCAAGAAAGCCCATGGAGGTTCTAATGCATGAGACCGTAGCAGAATAAAGATCTGTCCTTGGCCACAAGCACAGGGATTGGTAGTTTCATCTACCGCTACCGGCCCTCTGATGCTGTCATTGCGTCAATCCAACTCATGGAGACCCCGTGTGTGCAGGGCAGAACTGTGTACCAAAGGGCTTAGGAGGATGGGACATTTGGGAACTAGAGGAAAGGTTGTGTTTCATCAGTGCTATCCCGCACCCTGGCTGGCTCGTCCCTTCCTCGTGACCCTTCTGTGAGGGGATGTCCAATCGTCTACAGCTGGGCTTTGGGTCTCCACTCCGCTCTCCCTTGTTCGCATCGATGTGATGGTGTTGGGCCTCCTGATGCCTGATCCTGTCAACACCTCATCACCATCCTCACTTCTGAGGAGCATGCTGGCTGTACACCTCAGACAAATCTGTTTGTCCTTCTGGCAAGAGGAGCCCTAAGCGGGTCTGTGGTTAAGCACTCGACTGCTAACCAAAAGGTCGGCGGTTCAAAGCCATCTGGAGGGAGCTCTTTCCGAGAAAGAGGCGGCATCCTGCATCTGTGAAGATGGCAGCTGTGGAAACTTGATGGGGCCGCTCCACTCTTACAGGGTTGCTGAGCATTGGAATGTAGTCAACTCAACAGCAATGGGTTTAGATTTGGGGAGGGGCTGGGAAACTGAGACTTGGAGGGGGTAAAGTGATTTGTCCCAGGTCCCCAATACTTGGTGAGTATGGTAATTACATAAATTTCATGTCAACTTGGAGATAGAGACCTGTGTAGGCGGGGTAGTCAACCTGTCAGTCAGGTCACAGTCTGAGGGCACCTCCTTGTGGGTGTGGCCTGCTCATAAGGAGGGACCAGGGAACCTCCCCGTACCTCTTTCCACCTTGACCTTACTGCTTGCTGGCCACCCTGAGAGCTGCTGGAGCCTTGAGATGTTTCCACCGACATTGGATCCACACGACTTTGCACCCACCAGCCTGTGGTCTTCCTGCATTCTGCATCATTGCACATGACTGTGCGTCTGGAAAGGAACTTAGGGACTAGTATCGGATTCATGGACTGGAGTTGGACTAGACCGGGATGCTTTCTTGATATATAATTATCTCTTGATATAAAAAGCCCTGCCTCACGCATCTATGAGTAAGACAGTGAGCATCAAGTCAGGGACCTAAACCCAGCCTGTCTCTGTCCAGAGACTTGGCATCTAAACTCTACTAACTCCTGGCCGGTGAATCAGAATGTAAGTCTCTATACTGGGCCACCAAAACCACATGTAGAGATGAATTGGATGGGGAGCTGATGAAAGACAGCAGCTGCCATCTCTAGCGCCTGCTCTCTCAGATGTCCGCGTCTGTCAGAGCGGCTTCATTGTTCTCCCTAAACTGACTGTATGAATAAATATATCATAGCGGTTAGCTCTCTTTCGATTTCAAGTGACAGAAATCCGAACCCAACCAGCTGGAGCATAAAGAGCGTATAAACCATTTCACCAAAGAGAGTCTTTGAATGGCCCACAAGCACTTGCGAGGAGGCCCAAAAGAGTCCGTAGCCCTTACTCACTGCTGGTGAGTCAGTTCAGACCCATCGTGACCCCACAGGATCACGTAGAACTGCTCCTGGGGGTTTCTGAGACTTTAAATCTTTACAGGAGCAGAGAGCCTCGTCTTTGTCCCTCCAGAGTGACCGGTGGGTTCGAACTGCTGGTCTTGTGGCCAGCAGCACAATGCACGACAAACTACACCATCAGGTCCCCTTCATTTGGTATTAAGGCAGCAGTTTTCAACCGCTCAACCCCCTTTGGGAGTCGAATGACCCTTTCACAGGGGCCGCCCGATTCATAACAGAAGCAACATGACAGTGATGAAGTAGCAACAAAAATCATTTTATGGTGTGGGGTCACCACCACATGAGGAACTGTATGAAAGGGTCACGGCATGAGGAAGGTGGAAACCCACTGCATTAAGGAGATGCACATCAAAACCACAGTGAGATACCTTTTCACTCCACTGGAATCACAATGGTCAAAACGACAATAGCACACATTTGGTGAGGACGTGGAGATGCTGGAGCCCCCTCCCGTTGGTGGAAATGCAAAATGGTGCGGGTGCTACGGAAAAGAGGTCTGCCACACATCCTAGTGCTAGATCTCGATTCCAGCCCCGAAAGCAGGACGTTTGATACTTGCACCCTGATGCCGCCATGCCCCCTGATTCACAGTAGCCCCAAGGTGGACACCACAGAGGTTCCCATCAATAGGCGAGTGTCTAAACTACGTGTGGGACAGCTACACACTAGCATACTACCCAGTCACACAGGGAGATGAGGCCCGGACTTGGTGCTGAGTGGGAGCAGTTGGTTCAGAAAGAACAGGTCTCTTGGGACCTCACTTACATGCAAGAGGCGACTGAAGAGACACCAACGTTTATTCCCGATAGAGCCAGAGAGAAGAGGGGTCTGTGCTCCGGGGACAAGGAGGTCCTGTTCGTGGCTATTTGGAAAACGACGGTGGTGATGGTTGTGCTATTTGCTGAACATAATCGATGCCACGCAATTGCCCCTGTTAAAAATAAAAGGAAAAGCCAAATGGGCACAATGCTTTGTCATAAAATGAGCGGACGCATGCACACATCTTCCAGAAAGACGAGAACTGCTTGTGTATTAAAACACGCCAGCGATGGCTCAGGCTTCCGGTGCAAGTGGGACCTGGGGTCTCGTCCCAGATCACCAGAGCTGCTGGGTTTCGTTCTCTCTCGCTCTACCTCCGACAGTCCCGGCTCCATTCTTATGATGTGAGCATGATCCCTGCCAGCTCGATGTGAACCCCCACCTCCATCCCAGGCGCAGAACAACGGGAAAGAGAACCCCCTTCCCTCCATCATATGGTAGGACGCCCAGAGCACAGTTGGTCTTCATGGGTCCCAGCCCCGCCTCTGAGCCACCCCCTGTGACCTGGGACACGGTTCTTCGCTGGTCCTGCAACAGGATGGCGTTCTTTTTCCTCGCTGCATACTACTCCACCTACAGGATGGGTTCTCCTCTCCACGGAACCAGCCTCCTTCTGATGAACATTTCCGTTGTCCCCGATCCTGCGTGTCTTCTCTCAGGGGTTGCTATGCCTGTCCCAGGGCTTCTCTAGTTGTCCATGGGCACAGGCGGCCCATTGACGCTGTGCTGGTTCTGGTGCAGGCTGGGAACCAGCGTCCTATCTGTAGCCCCTGCTAACCTGCCCTTGGCCGCACTCTCCCTGTCATGATTGGCTTTCCCACCAGGACCCATGGGGTGAGGGTGGGTCAAGGTGGGAGTGGGGGTGGGAGTAGGGGTGGGAGACGAGGTGGGGGTAGGCATGGAGGCTATGTCCTCCCGCCCCGCCTCACGATCTGTCCAGCATCAGTGCCGCTGTCCCCTCTGGACGCTCGGCTCAGGGCTCTCAGCATCTCTCTGTGATGAAACCATTTACATTTTTTTCCCTTTTTCAGCAAAATGGGGGCACTTAACATGAAATATCTCTCGCCGTGTCGTTAACAAGGATTCATAAACATGAACTGCTCACCTCGTCTGTCGGTGGCGGCTATGAAAAATCAATAGTGCAGAGAGGCCTCACTGATCATGGGTGATGTCTGCTCAGGGCGAGGACTCCTGAGTCACCTCAAGCCCACCCCAAGAGCCAGGCTGGGCCCCGGGGGCCATGCAGGTCAAAGATCAGTGCACCAAAATGCTGCTCCAGCCCTGTTGTGGCTGGCTTTCTCCCTAAGTCCAACCAGGAAATGTGCTGGCATGCCTCCCCGCAAGACCGATACGCTCACTCAGTCACTCAACAAACACAGACCGAGGTTCCTGCACCACGGCACACCTGGGCCGGACTGTGCTCCTCTTTGTTGCTGGCTTTCTACAGAGGAGAGGACACACAGGTAAACAGGGACTTATCACACAAGACGAGGCATGCTTCAGTGGGTGGCGCTCGGGGACCGGGGGCCTAGATGGGGACCTTGGCTCAGCCTGAGAGGTAAGGATGCTCAGAGGTGGTTCCCTGGAGGCCTGAGGTCTGGGCCGAGACCCCAGGGAGCCCAGCACAGGGAGAAGGACGTGCCAGGCAGAAGGAACAGAGTGTGTGAAGGCCCTGAGGCTGAGAGAGTGGGCACTGTGACCGGGGCATCCAAGGTCTGGTCTGACTAGGTGGGAGAAGAGGGGATGGGCAAGTGGGAAGTCAGTGACTATGGAGGGCTCTGCAGCCCCTCGCCCCCCTTCTGAGGAATGGGGTCCAAGGGGGGGTGGTAGCTGTGGGGCTGGCACTGGGGGGTGAGGTTTACTTATTTCTTTAAAATTGATTTCTCATGTCTTATTTTTCTACGATGATGAACATGTGCTACCTTTGTAATAAAAAAATGCTAAAACAACAGGAAGCCAAACGTGCCAGGGTGGTTGAGTGTAAAATGGATGATCTGCTGTGTAAACCTTCATCCAACTCACAGAGGGAGTGGGGCTGGAAACGAGGAGCCCATACCAAGGGCTCAAGCAGAAAGCAGATGTTTTGAGAACGATGATGGCAACAGATGTACCAATGTGCTTGACACAATGGATGGATGCATGGATGGTGATAAGAGTTGTAGGAGCCTCCCAGTAAAATGATTTAAAATAAATAATGAAATAACTTGTAAAGAAAAGAAGTTAAAAACAAAAGAAGACAGGGCAATGTGAACCCCCCAAATTACAGCCGAAGCTAAAAATAGAGAGGGAGAAGTATAACGAGGGGTCGTAGCAGTAACCGGGGTCATGGTACTGTGGATAGCAATAGTAGCTACAGTAAAGTTATGGTGGTGATAGTGCAATCGTAATGGTGATGCGATCTTGAAGCCTTGATGACATAGTGGTTATGAGTTGCACTGCTGACCAAGAGGTCCGAAGTTCAAAACCACTAGCCACTCGGAAGCAGAGAGATGAGGCTTTCTACTCCCACAAAAAGTTACAGCCTTGGGCACTGATGAAGCATACAATATTCCTCTAGTTCTTTAATGCTCCCTCCCTCCCCCCACTGCCATGGCCCCGGTTCTACCTTACAAATACAGCTAGACCCGAGCATGCACACTGGTACAGAGAAGAGCTTGAAGCACACGGAATCCCAGGAACAATATGGGAGTAGCGATACCATGAGTGTAGAAGGAAGGTAAGGGAGAACTGATCGCAATGATCAACGTATAACACACACACACACACACACACACACACGGTGAAGAACAACAGAAATGTGGGTGAAGGGAGACAGCGGATGGTGTAAGATATGAAAACAATAACAATTCATACTTTATAAAGAGTTTATGAGGGTAGTAGGAGGGCAGAGGAGGGAGGGGCAAGATGAGAAGCTGCTACCAAGGGCCAAGTAGCAAGAAAATGTTTTGCAAAGGATGATGGCATCCTATGTACACATGTGCTTGATACAAGGGATGTGTGGATCGTTCTAAGAGCTGTAAAAGCCCTCAGTAAAGTAATCAACAACAACAACAGAGCATGACAGCCTTGGAAAACCCACAGGGGCAGTTCTACCCTGTCCCATTGGCATCGACTCGATGGCAGTGAGACTACTGATATTGATAGTAAATATAGTACCCATAGTGGAAATAGCAACTATTGTCAAAATAGTGCTGGCAGGAATTAAGTATCAGTAGTTTGGACTTCAACTTGCACAGAAGAGAGAGGACCGAGGGTGTTTAGAAAGGCAGCCAGGACAGAGGGCACCCACATCCTACCTCTGTGAGGCGACGAACCCCAGGTCCCGATCCCCTCCTCTTAGTGAACTTGCCAAAAGGAAATGGACTTTCTCCAAAATATCCCACCATCCCAAGGTGACCTGCCTTCTGTAGCCACTGGGATTCAGTCATGGCTGCTTCCCATCCTTCCCCCAACATCCAGAGCAGCTCAAGTGGTTCTTTCCCCAAGTCTTAGAATCCGCTAACATCAATATTATTTTATTGCCTCTAACATGAGTTCTTGACCTACCTATCCATCTACCCACCCACCCACCCATCCACTCACTCACTCATCCATCCATCCATCCATCCATCCATCCATTTACCTACTTATCATCTTATTTATCTGCCCATATTTGTAGGAGTCCATGACTAAGATCCATTAAATGTGAATGATAAGTCATTTCTGAGTGGAATTTTGAATGATTTTTTCTTTAATCTTTGCACTTCTCCATATTGTTTCAAGTTTTGCATCACATCACACAGCTGTGCTTCCTATAAAAACCATAAATTCACAAAACAAATTAAAAAAAACAATTAAAAAAACCAAACAAACCATCGATCACAAGGATCAACCTAGAACCCTCTCCCAGGGGGATGAATAACAGAAAAGTGGGTGAGGGGCAATGAAGGATGATGTAAGATATGGACAAAATGATCTATAACTTATCAAGGGTTGATGAGGGAGGGCATATAGGAGAGGGAGAGGGGAGAAATGGGGAGCAGATACAGGGGCTCAAGTGGGAAGAGAATGCTTTGAAAATGATGATGGCAGCATATGTGCAAATGTACTTGACACATTGGAGGACTGTATGGATTGTGATAAGAGATGGAAGAACCCCCAATAAAAGTATTAAAGAAAACCATAGTGAAGACCTGCAATTCCTTCTCCAGTCGAAGCCAGCTTCCAGGAAAGGAGGCTGACTAC
Source organism: Tenrec ecaudatus (assembly GCF_050624435.1). Lineage (NCBI taxonomy): Eukaryota > Metazoa > Chordata > Mammalia > Afrosoricida > Tenrecidae > Tenrec > Tenrec ecaudatus. The sequence continues at coordinate 16,901,194 of NC_134545.1, forward strand.
TCTGAGGAAGCCCAGGCTGCCGAAGGACAGAAGCTGGTGGTGGGGAGCCCGGGTGGGTGGTAGAGAAAAGGACAGGACCCGCCCTCTTGGACATCTCCACCCCAGAATATGCAATGTGGAGAAGAGCCAGAAAACCCAATAGAAACCAACGCTGACACTCCAAACATAGATGCTGTCATTCAGAACTCACTGCTGACCCATCGATTCTTACTGGTGGCCACCTCATGTGCTAGAGTGGAGCTGGTCCCAGGGCTTCCTTGGCTGTCATCCTTATGGAAAGGAGCCGTGCTGGCATTACGTGTTGAGCTGCTAGCCCTAAGGTTAGCAATTGGAAGCCACTGGGCGCTCCAAGAGAGAAAGAGGAGGCGCTCTATGCCTGTACAGGGTGACATAGGGGCAGTTCTATCCCTTCCTGTCGGGTCACTGGGAGTGAGGTTTGGCTTGATAGCAGGGAGTTTGGTTTTGGTTTAAAACTTTAAGGAAGCAGGTCACCAGACCTTTCTTCTGCAGCACCCACTGGATGGGTTTACCTTTGGGTCAGAAGTTGCACTTCACCCACCATTCAAGCCATCTCCAAGCGGAAGCCAGGCATCTTGGAACCAGAACAGGCTTGCTTGCTGTGCCCAGCCTAAATCCCTGACCCACAAAATAGGGAGCATAAATACAAATCTAAGAAGTGGTTCTCCACCTTCCCCATGCCACAACCCTGTAAAACAGCTCTGCATGTTGTGGTGACCCCCCAACCATAAAATTATTTTCCAATTGATGTCTGGTTTGTGATAAGAGTTGTAAGAGCCCCCAGCAAAATGATTTTTTAAAAATTATTTTCGTTGCTACTTCATCATTGTCATTTTGCTACTGTTATGAATCGGGCGACCCCTGTGAAAGGGTCGTTTGACCCCCCAAAGGGGCCGTGACCCACAGGTTGAGAACTGCTGATCTAAGCCAAACCCACTGCCATCCAGTTGATTCTGACTCAGGGTAACCAGCTGCTGTATTTCCAAGGTTGTAAATCTCTACGCGGACAGTCAGCCTCATCTTTCTCCTGTAGAGTGGCTCAGGAGTTTGAACTGCCGACCTTGCTTACCCAACAGCCTAATCAATGCTTCTCTGACAGCGCCACCAACACACACGTGCACACGCCCGTAGACACACACAAAGACCTGCCTTTTAATGCTCACTCGACTTTGGTTTTATAGCTGACTGAGGACAGACTCTTCTCTTGGCTGCCCCGGGCTCCCCTCTCGGAGGAATAGCCAATCAGACCCAGTCTCCTCCCAACCAACTGCCGTCTTCCTCCATCTTCCCAGAAAGGGAGCAGGGGAGAGAGGCACTCTTACCTGGATCTGCGACCCCGAGACCCGAGTTCAAGCCCGGGCTTTTCTATTTCTGAGCATGGTGCTTCAATTCCTGGTACGTGGTCTTTGCCTGTTTGTCTTTTTCTCCTATCTTGATGGGAGAGTCCTGGAAAGGTACTGGTAATGGTTGGCCTGTCAACTGCGTGGTCAGCAGGTCGAAACCACCAGTCGCTCCTCGGGAGAAAGACCGGGCTTTCTATTTCTGTAGATGGTTACAGTCTCAGAAACGCCCAGGAGCAGTTCTTTCCGGTCCTTTAGGGTCGCCAAGAGTCGTCATTGACTCGATGCCAGTGAGCTAGTTTTTTTTTAAATCTTCATGGAGGGAAAAAAGGTGATGTCTGCAGTCCCCACAAACAGAACTGGGCGACGGCTGCATAAATTATATCGCGGCTTTCAAGTATGTCAATGGTGCAAACACATCACGGCAGCATGGTCAAATAGACTGCTCTTGGGAAGTTGCTTGGTGCGGGGGAAGGCAAATGTCTATCAAATGTCTATTAAGACCTTAGGCCTAGGCCTGCGACCCCATACTACACTCTTGGGCAGTCCATGCCCAGACTATCAGTCCTAACCAGGAGGGAGGGGGGTGAAGAGCTTGGCAGGGTGCCCCCTCTGCTTTTAGTGCGTGCACGCGCGCGTGCACACACATACACATACACACACACACACACACACACAGAGTCAAGCACATATGAGGCCTGATTAGGAGTCAAAAGGACGAGTAAGAGCCAGATTAAATATGTGTTGATTATGCGAGATTGTGCTCCTGTTTATTTCTCATAAATAAGACATGAGCTCTGCCCTCACCCACCCCCCGCCCCAACATACATACTTCCTGGGGATGATATTTATTGTATGCAAATCAGAAAATGAATTGGGAGAAGTAATGCCCTATTTATCAGATGGCGTGTGGATCGGGAGGGACCTCATGACCCTGGGTCAGGACTCCATACCCATTTGGAGGGAGATGCCACAGACATGCACTGGGATTCACGTGGAGGAGCCCTGGTGGCACAATGGTTTTGTGTTGGGCTGCTAAGCTCAAGGTCAGCGGTTCGAAACCACCAGCCCCTCTGCAGAAGAAAGATGAGGTTTCCTACTCCTACAAAGAGGTACCGTTTCAGAAACCCACAGGGGCAATTCTGCGCCATCCCATGGGGTTGCTATGAGTTGGCATTGACTCGATGGCAGTGAGTTTGGTAGAAAGTCGGGGGGGGGGGTTGGGCATGTGGACCCATTGTCCTCCTGTTGGCTTCGCCTCATGGCCTTCACCTTGTGACAGGAGGACAAACCACTCAGGAAACCGCGGGATCAGAAGGCGCAGACGCCTGGCTGCCTGACTGTGCCGGGGCTTATCCATTTGCAGAAAAGCCAGCAGCAGGCTGGCTTGTGACCTGCAGCCTGCGCCTTGACTTCTCTGAGCCCCTAAGTCTTCCTCTGTACACCGAAGGCCACCCCTAATTCCGTCTCGTAGCACGCGGGGAGCATTAGGAGCGTCCGGTGGATTTGGAGCAAGGATCTTGAGCCCCACTGCGGACACCAGTGAGTTGGTTCCGATTCAGGACAACCCACACGCGACAGAATGAAACGCTGAAGTCCCGCGGCCCTCTGTCCAGGCGTGGGCATGCTCCCGCTCCTCCTTGGGGCGGGGGGTGGAGGGGAGCTCTGAATGTCTCTGGGGGTGCTCATCTTCCACACGGTAACCAGACAATCCACCCCATCTCTGGAGAGATTCTTGCCCATCAGGAACTTACAGCTCAGAGCAGAGCTTCGCCTGGACAGTTTCCAAGGCTGTAACCTCTCCTGAGAAGGAGCCCTGGTGGCAGAGTGGTTACACATTGGGCTGCCAACTTGTAGGTCAGTGGTTCGAACTCACCCTCAGCTCCACGGGAGCCAACTGAGGCTGTCTGCTCCCGCACAGATGAACAGCCTGGGAAATCCTGTCTAAGGCTCGCTCTGAACCAGAACTGACTCGATGGCGGTGGGGTGGGTGGGTTGCCCAATGCACATCCTCTCTGGAACCTTGCCAATGTCCTGTTGACACAGGTCACAATTGGTCACCCTGTTGCTCATGTGTGAGCCTCAGAGAGGTGGCCCCAGGCCTGGGACAATGGCCAACTAGTGCAGAACTGCTGCTTCCTGGGTGTCCCTTGGGGGTGTCAAGTGGCTCCAGGTTTAGTTTAGGGGGACACAGGGGGGGCAAAAAGGGGGGGTGCTCTGAGCTGGGGAGCTGTGCACTCCAGAGGCAAGGGGGCTGAACACTGCATTCGCCAACTCCCAGCTCACTCTAGACTCACCCCCAGGAGACGTTTTCCGGCTTCTCCCTAATAGCCTGACACCCAAGGTCCCCGTGACAAGCCTCCCTCTGATAAAAGATGCAAAACTAACATCTGGTGCTTAATTAATAAAGAGCAGCGGTGTCTGGCAGGGGCACGGAGCGTGCTGACGCCGGCACTTTCTCCGCTTGCCCCAGGAGACGCTGACATCGGCTGTGAAAATGGGGAAGGATCAATTTGGAGCGGGCCCTGCTGACGAGGCTCCCAAGGGAAGAAGGGATACCCCCTTGTTGCTTCTTCGGGGGGCTGATACTCTATCAGGGACAGCTTCAGCCGCTCTGTCCTCCATGGAAGGAATTTGAGAACCCAATTGAATGATTACCTATTGTGTACCAGTGGGGCCCACTTACGGGCCAGGGTTAGAATTCTCATCTTCCATGCTGGAAACCCAGTAAGATTCCCAGCCAAAGCACCTCATGCTCCGCCATGCCACCCCCCCCCATCTGTCAGTGCAGACTTGCTAGGATGCAACACAGGTCTCAGCGGAGCTTCCAGATGAAGACAGACTAGGAAGAAAGGGCCCATGAGGGGCTTCCAGCTATCAGCCAAGGAAAATACAATAGAGCAGAATTCTGGGAACTGAAAGGTGGGGGAGGATGGGGTCCTGCTTGTTCTGTTAGGCATGGGGTCAGCCTTGAGTCTGGGGCCCAGCTGGATAGCAGCTAACCACCACCACCACCATATGCCCAAGGAGCCCTAGGAGGTCCTTGAGGTTCCTTTGAGACATCTCTTGCCTGTCTCTCAGCCACCACCACACCCACCCCACCCCACCCCATCCTCAGTCCTGCCTTCCAGAATCCTTTCCTAATAACAACAGCTAACACCCACTGCTTCTGACCCAGATACTGTTAGGGAGCTAGATTTAGGGACTGGGGGTTGTCCCTCCTCTGCCTGCAAAGGCCCCCATTAGAGGAGGTTGGGAAGAAATCAGGCAGCCATCAGACACCTATGAAGACCTGTAACTGAGCATGCATATACTCAAGCCCCTCCACCCCCCAGCCAGGTGGAAGGCACACCTGGGGGGTCCAAACCAGGCCCAGGCTCGTGACCTCACCCAGGTAGGCTCAACCCAACCTATGGAGTCAACCAATACCTGCAGCCACGCCTTCCCCCATAAAGGCAGGGAGCACCCTCTGGGGCTCCCTCTTACTCTCCCACCCTGCTCCTCCTGGTCAGTGGCAGGTTGGAGGGTATGGGTGCACACGCACTGCCCAAACATGCCCCCTCAGGGCCCACAGCCTCTGGCTCCCTCACTCTCTGGCCTCTTGCCCCTTGGTTCCTAGGTCCCTGGGAACACCCTCCCACCCACCCCCACCCCCACCTAGGTTGTTTGTGCAATTGTGAACCCCTTTGAGACTGTGAAACCTGAAACTTGTCCCGTCCTTCAATAAAAACCCACATGGATGACAAATGTGTGAAGAAGCCAAGAACCAAGGTGTTATCCACTCGAGAAACCTTCCAAGCCCTGCATCAGGCCCCCTCTTCAGCTGGGGAAACTGAGGCTACCAGAGGCTTGATCACAGATCCAAAGCCCACAGCCAGGCGGCGTCAGACCCTGTAGTTGGTCACGCAGGCCTGTCTGTCTGTCTGTCTAAAACCCGTGGTCTCTCCCTTCCTGTGCTCCCAGGTCATCTGCGCCATGGCCCCGGCCAGAAGTTGCGGGTGGATGGAGCCCCTTCCCCAACCCCCCTCCCCCCCACACCCAGCTATCTCCTTCCTCCCCTCCCCCTTCTCCTCCTCAGGCCTGCCCTGGGCAATCAGTCTCCTCCAATATGATTTGGGAATCTAATGAAGGGAATGATTTGGTATTTAAATAATTATCCACTCTCTAACTGTTAGCACTGCTGAGTGAGGAGAAAAATTTCCGTATCATCTTTATGAATCTGGCTTCCCCCACTCACCCCTGCTCATTTGGGGCCGGGGAAGGGGGAGCGTTCCCAGCCCACCCTGCTCCTGGGAGGGAGGGCGGGGCCTCCTGGTTTAAATGCCTTTTCAGCATCTGATGCCAGTGGCAGGACTCTCAGCCCCACACAGGAGCCCCTATGCCCATGAACAACTCTCCCCTTCCAGCACCATGCACACCCCTTTTTTATCTTTACATTTCAAAACTATTACAAATCCTAGTGTTATTCAAATTCCATCAATTATTCAATTTCTCCTCCACAGGAGAGGCAGCTTCGCTCCCCGGGCTGAGCCAGGGAGAAGGCCAGACCTTCAGAGAAGGCTTTGAAATGTAGGGGGGCCCCCTCCCAATTATCACGATCCCAATTCTGCCTTGTGGACCTGGTTAGACCAGAGGATGCACAGCGGTGCAGTAGGGATCTGGAAACACAGGGAATCTAGGACGGATGGACCCCTCAGGACCAGCGGTGAGAGTGGCGACACTGGGAGGGAAGGGGGTGTAGAAAGGGAGAACCAATCTTGGGGATCTATGTGTAACCTCCTCTCTGGGAGATGGGCAATGGGAAGGTGGGTGAGGGGAGACGCCAGGCAGTGTAAGATAAGATAAAATAATTATTTATAAACTATTAAGGGTGCAGAGGGGAGTGGGGAGGGAGGGGGAGGGAAAAAAGGAAAATGAGCTGATTCCAGGAACCCAAGTGGAAGGCGAATTTTGAGAATGACGCGGGCAACGAATGTATAAGGGTGCTTTACTCAATTGATGTAGTATGGATGTGGTAAGAGTTGTATGAGCCCCAATAAAAATATTTATAAAAAAAAAAGAAATGTAGGTTGGGGGGGGTGACTCAGTGCCTCCCACTAACCTGGGCTCTTGGCCGCCCGCAAACCGTGGAATGGATGGCAAGAGCTTGCCCACAGTTTTGGGTTGGTGTGGGAAAATGGGGCAGCAAGCCTGCAAACAGAGAGGCCCTGGGTGGGCAGGGGGTGGGGGGCGTTTGGGGAGACCAGATGTTTGGACTGCCTTGAGATATGCCTGCATCAGACATTTCAAACTGAGTCCCTGCTGTCAGACGGGCTGCCCGTATTTCCTGCACACCTATTGTGTGCCTGACCCCACACCAGGGACCTCGTAGGAGATGCTACTCCTCATCTGGAAAGCAGCCACCCCTGGGTAGGCTACTCCCTCTGTGACCTGTGATGAAGAACTGAGCCACAGGGTGGTCTAGGTGGGAAGTTTTGAGGAGGGAGCCTGCAGCAGTGGGAAACCACGAAACCACAGCAGAAAGGTCTCAGAGACCCACGGGGGCAGCTCCACGCCGTCGACTCAGTGGCAGGACGAGTTAGTTGTTTGTCGGATGAATCCATATGGGAGCAGCTCACCAGGCCTTTCTTCCGCAGAGCTGCACGGTGGGCTGGAACCGCCAACGTCTCGGTCGGCAGCCAGGGGCTTAGCCACGGCACAGGAGAACTTCAAACCAAGGGCTCGGGGAGTGTGGGAATGGAGCCATCTGAAGGTGGGGCCTTAGCTCCCTGTGGAAGGCTGGACCCGGAGTCTAGAGCCCGTGTAGGGATGGGAAAGCAGCCCTCTATGATGCTGGCCTAACCATCGCCCCCCCAAGGAGACCCCTCCTTCTCTCTAAGGCCCGGCAGGGGCAGGAGGTCACCATCAACAGAGGGTCTGCCTGTGAGGTTGCTCAGGTGGGAAATGCCTAGGTTCTTCACTTCGCACCTTCACATGCAAGTCTGGTCTGTAATCCAAATGCTGTAGGTTTGGATGTGAGAGGTTTCAGGTTTTACAATCTCAAAAGAGTGCACCCCTAGTTCAGGGAAGAGTGCCAAGCTGTGCGGAAGCCGCCCTGGGGCCCAGCACAGAACACAGGCAACTGTGTGGGGCTGTGTGCCCACACATGCAAAACCGAGGCCAGATTCCATGATGCTCACCTTCCCGACCTGATCGCTGAAGACAAATGGGTGCATAAGCAAATGTGCTGAAGAAAGCTGATGGTGCCTGGTATCAGAAGATATAGTGTCTGGGGTCTTAAAGGCTTAAAGATAAACAAGTGGCCATCTAGCTGAGAAGCAACAAAGCCCACATGGAAGAAGCACATCAGCCTGTGTGATCATGAGGTGTCGATGGGATCAGGCATCAAAGAACGAAAAATCATATCATTGTGAATGAGGGGGAGTGCAGAGTGGGAACCCAAAGCCCATCTGTAGGCAACTGGACATCCTATTACAGAAGAGTCATGGGGAGGAGATGAGCCAGTCAGGGTGCAGTGTAGCAACGATGAAACATACAACATTCCTCTAGTTCCCAAATGCTTCCTCCACCCCCCACCTCCACCCCTGCCCCACTATCATGATCCTAATTCTAGGTTACAAATCTGGCTAGACCAGAGGATGTACACTGGTACAGATAGGAACTGGAGACATAGGGAATCCAGGACAGATGAACCCCTCAGTGGTGAGATTGGCATTACTGGGAGGGTGGAGGGAAGGTGGAGTAGAAGGAGGGAACCAATTACAAGGATCTACATGTGACCTTCTCCCTGGGGGACAGACAACAGAAAAGTGGGTGAAGGGAGACGTCAGACAGTATAAGACATGACAAATAATAATAATTTCTAAATTATCAAGGGTTCATGAGGGAGGGGGTGGGAAGGGAGAGGATGTCAAGGGCTCAAGTAGAAAGCAAATGTTTTGAGAATGATGAGGGCAACAAATGTAAAATTGCGCTTGACACATTTGTATGGATAGATTGTGGAGTTGTAAGAGCCCCCAATAAAATGATTTAAAAATTAAAAAACAAAAACTGAGGCTAGAGAGAGAGCGGCACAGCCGAGAGGGCACAAGGGCAGGAGCAGGGAAAAAGAGATCTGCCTTCCCGCTGCCAGGGTATTTTAAACCTCTGGCTGGGGAACTCTGTTTGAAAGTCCTGGTCAATGCCATTGGCTGAATGAAGCCCACCTGGGTCTAGTTTGGGCAGCCCTGATGTAACGCCCACCTGGCTTGGGGCCTAAGGTCTTCATAGGTGCCTAAGGCTTGCCTGATTCCTTCCCAACCTTCTCCATGGGGCCCTTGCAGGCTGGGAGGGACAACCCACCTGTTTCTGTCCTGGCTCCCTAACCTCTCCCCTGGGGCCAAACAGTCGAGAGGTGGAAGCTTACACCTGAGGGGGCTTGATGCCTTTTCACCTTGGACCCTCCGGAAATAGACCTGATGGAGGAAGCCATTTTCATGGCACGTTCCCAGGAAAACCGGACCCATCCCCACCTGGTGGCCACCTGAAGGACATGAACCTTTGATCACTCATGTCACCCTACTTGGGTTTCAGCACCTATTTCTGCTAACACCTATTTTTGCTTCTAGATGTCCTGCCTTTGAGTTCCCTCATGGTCTTTGAGCCAAATATGATTCTGGACTCTCCCACTGGTTACACATGGGGCTGCTACCCACAAGGTCAGCTGTTTTACCCCACCAGCTGCTCCTTGGGAGAAAGATGAGGCTTTTTGCTCCTGGGGAGTGAGTGACAGCCTTGGAAACCCACAGAGGTGGTTCTGCCCCGTTCTATCGGGCTGTTCTGAGTCAGAATGGGCTCAGGGAACGAACGAGTTCTAATTGTCCCTTTCCTCCTTGTCTCGTGGAGTGGCTACCTTTCTGCTCTGTGAATTTGGCTGTCTTCCCGGCCGGGACAGCCTCCATCTCTCCACAAACCTACGTGGCTAAAACTTTAAGCTGATTCCACGATACTGCCCCCAAACCATTATACAGATGGGGAGACTGAGGCTCAGAGAGAGGAGGGCTCTAGCCTAAGGCTACCCAGCAGGGTTTTGTCTGCAGAGCCTGGGTCTTCACTGTGATGGTGCCCATGAGTGGTGACTCTGCAGTTTGGTAGCCCCAAGGAGTAGCCGGGTGGTTCCAGATGGGAGACCCCGGTTCGATTCCCGGCCAGGGCATCCCACACACAGCCACCACCACCTGTCACTGGAATCTTTCTTGCTGCTGAACACGTTTCAGCAGAGCTTCCACAGGGTGGCCAGGTCTTTCCGAAAGCTGGCCCATGGGGAACCTGTGCCTCACCAATGTCCAGATCACAACTGCCCTTGAGGATGATGTAGGGCTGGGCAGCAAGGCACTGCTAACTTCAAGGTCGGCAGTTCAGACCCCCCAGCCGCTCCCTGGGAGAAAGCTGAGGCTGGCTGTCTCTGTGACGATTTACAAAGCCTCAGGAACCCCATCCAGGGTCACCGTGAGTTGTGGGAGAGTGGGGGGTGGCTTTGGGTTTAACAGCAATGAGGGGGACACAGAGCAGAGGCCGAGGGAGTGAGCCGGAAAGAGAAAGAGCATCACATCTATGGGGTTCATTGTGAGCCCTCCCTCCATTATGCAGAGAAGCCCACTTTTCCCAAAGCAGTGATTTTTTTTCCCCAGCAAACAGGTGCTTGGAGAGGCGGGGGGTGGGGGTGTTGTCCCTGTCACATTTCTCTCTTTGCTCTGGCTGCCAGGAAACTCAGGGCCAGCCGTGCAGCACGACTAGCAATCATACAGGACCTCACCCTACACATCCTGCTCCGCCCTGGTCCCCTCATCCGGGTACTTCCTGCTTGGGCATCAGGCTCTCTATTTGTGAACCGCCTATTATCCTTTCTGGAATGAAGCCAGCTATAAGCACATGCAACAGAGAGACAATTCAGCCACCCTCATGGTCTGGGCTTGCAGCATTGCTTCTGATGGACCCTTAGCCAATGATCTGTTTGCACTTGACAGATGATGGAGGCTCAGAGAGGAGAAGCTACCTGCCCCAGGGGGCACAGGAAGGGGCAGGGCCAGGCTGGGAACATCTGCGGACCTCCCAGGCCAGTCTTGCTGCAAGACCCTGGTGAGGCAGGAGGTCAGCAGGGCCAGTCCTGTCCCAGGAGGGGATGCCCTGCTCCAGATCATGGCCAGCTGGAGGGTACCATGGCTGGAGCATCCAGTTGCAAATCAGCAGCCATGGACCCCTCCCCCCTCTGGGCCTCAGTTTCTCCAGCAGCCACTATTGGGCGGCTGATCTCTGCAGATCTCGCCCAGCCCTGACCTCGTGGGACACCTTTTCTGCCGATCTCACCGTGAGTCGTCAGAGCCTGGCTTCACCTCTGAGTCACAGGCAGGGCCCCCTGAGGCAGGTGCAGTCCCTGGGGAGCTGCATCACCTGGTTCCCAGGGTTTCCTGATGCCACAGCCAGGAGGAGGGAACAGCCAATCAGGGTGACAGGACTGCGACATGTTGCTCCCTCACCAGCCCCTTGAATGAATCATGATCCTGGGCACGTCGGGGCACCTCAGGATGGGGGTGCGGGCGGGCCGAGGAGGGTGGAGATGGTCTCAGGTCCTTCCTGAACCCTAAGGTGTGGAGCCCCATCTCTAGGTCCTTAAGATGGGGGACAGGGAAAGAGAGGAGGGACAGAGGTTAAAACACACGAACAAAAAAAGACACTGGAGACTGAGGGCCAAGAGAGTCTCCAAGAGAGAGGGGGACCCCGTTTACTGAGGACCCACGTGAGCACGGCCGACGTGCATCACAGGCTGCAAGCTGCTTCCAAGCCACACGGAAGCCACAGCCTCACGATTTCTTTTGAGGTCATGACTTCTTTGACCGGCTCTGTTTTCAAAAGTAGGGAACCATTTCTCACACTTGGCGGTGGGGCAGACCCTACAGACAGTCAGGGTGTGGGCTTCTCTTGGGAAGTCGGGCTCTCAGGTCATGCTGAGCCCTCTTCCCTGGGGGGTCGCCAAGGGTGACTGTCCCCTTAGCTGGTGCTCATGTTCTTCTTCCTGCACGGTTCCCAGCCACCCTGCCCTCTTGTCTCCTGGGCTTGTCTTCCTGGTACCCACAGGAAGCTGGAAGTCTGAGCCTCTCTTAGAACTACCAATGCCCCCCATAAAAGTAATTAACAAAAAGAACTACCGATGTCTTCTGGCTCGGCATTCTTAGCCCTGTGGGACAGATGAGCAAAGCGAGGGCCCGGACATTGCTCCCATGATGCCCAATCATATCACACATAAGCTCTGGTGTCAAAATGTGGACACCCCTCCCCCCAATTCCCCTAAGTCCCTGTGCTGTTTCCACTGGCTCCAGCTTTCTTCTGCCCCAGGCCGCCGGTGCAGGCAGCCCAACTGCCTCTCTTTGTAGTGCACCACCCCCCCTCCAGCTCCTTCTCAGAGCCCCTCTTTGTGCAGTGCATGGTCTTCAGCATCCTTTCGGGGAGTCCTGGTGTTGTAGAGGGTGATCATGAGTTGCTAGCTGGAAGGTCGGCAGTTGGAACCTGTCTGCTGCTCCTTGGGAGAAAGACGAGGCTTGCTGCTCCCGTGAAGATGGACAGCCCCGGAAACCCACGGGGACCGTTTTAGCCCCTCCTACCTGGTCACCGGGAGTCAGATGGACTTTGCTGCAGTGAGTGAGGGATGCTTTCTGGTTTCCGTGTGGGCTGTCCTGGGGAGAACCAGGAGCAACCCGTCCTTGCCCCAGTCAGCGCCTCCCAGGGACCAGGCTCTCTAGATGCACCACCCCGTTTGATCTCTTGGTTTCTGTGAGCATTGACATTTAACAGATTAAGAAACTGCGGTGCTGGAGCATGTCCACCGGCCCACCTCTGCTGACTGGCTCACCCATCGTGCTCCACATTTAGCCCCCATGTCTTCCTCCAACCTCGGTGCCTTTGCCCAGGCTGTCCCCTCTGCTTGGGATGCTTTGCGCTCTCCTTCTTGCCAGCCTCACTCCTCCTTACTCTCCCCCCACCTCCTCCTGCTATGCCCTCTCCCAGCTGCCCACAGGTCCTTGCATGAGTCATGGCAGCAACCCTCAGACCCAACTCACTGCCAGCAAATTGATTCCAACTCATAGTGACCTCACAGGGCAGAGCAGAACCGCCCCTAGGTTTTTTCCCCCAAGACTTTACATCTCTACAGGAGCAGGCAGCCTCCCCTTTCTCCTGAGGAGTGGCTGGTGGGTTCGAACGTCTGACCTCTGGTTTAGCAGCTCAATGTGTTAGAAGCTATGCCCCAGGGCTCCTGGCTTATTGAGGGGTTGCCAATGAGCTGAGCACTGCACTGTGCCTTTTAATTCCATGCACTCCCTTTTGTCCTCCCACAGCTGCAGGGAGCCAGCCACCAGGATGACTCCCTATTTCACAGCGGAGGACAAAGAAGCACAGAGAGGTTAAGTAACTGGGGGCAAGGTCACACAGCCAGTGCTGAAAGATTTACTTTAGGTTGCTGACTGATTTGATCGATGTCTTACAAGGGCAGGACCTGTGTCTTGGGGAATCCAGTCTGGATAAATAAGCATCTTCCAAGTAAATGGAAAGGCGCCCTGGGGGTGGGGGTGCACAGTGGGTGACGGGCTGGGCTGCAAGCCACGGGGTCAGCAGTTTGAACGCAGCAGCCGCTCCTTGGGAGGAAGACAAGACCTTCAGCTGCCCCTAAAGATTGATAAGTCTGGGACACCCACAGGGGTCAGTCTGCTCTGTCCTACAGGGTCACCAGGAGTCAGAACTGGCTCAATGGCAGGAGCGTTCTGTTGGTTTGGGAAGTGAACGGGCCCACCCCAGGATGGTGACTCCAAAATGCATGCCATCAGCACCACCTGTGGCGTATGACTGTCAGTGCCCCCCACTCCCTGCTGATGAATTGGGGCTCCTCCAGGTCCCAGGATAACCCTGAGCTGCCTCCCCCTCCAACTCTGGATGGAAGGTTGGCCAAGAGGAAGGGGAAATGGCTGTGGGTTCAGCACCATGGACAGCAGCACTGCTGCTTTGGGCTCTCACCCGTGCCCACCCCCACACCCCTGTGCAGCTGTGTAAAGCTCCCCACCCACCCACATAGGCTGGGGGGTTCAGGCTGGCCTCTGGGAAATTCCTAAGAACACCCCGGTCCTCAGGGGCCCCCTCCCCCCTTGCCAGTTTACTGCCAATGACATTCAGATAAATGGCTGCTGTCAGCCAGGCCGGCCCCACGGAGAGGCATGTCGGGTGATGTATGACACCATCTTTTAGAACCACGGGACTCATGGCTCAGGCGCTCCAGGGAGGGGGGGGCGCGGGTGGGTGTTCCACTACCCCCGCCCCCACCCCTGACCCGGGGCCACAGCTGGGCTTAGGGAGCCTGCTTGGGTTTCTCAGGCTGTGGGGATAAGCCCCCATCAGACACAATTACTGGGGTCCTTCATCACAGGCTGTTAAGACCCACCCCACTCTCCTACCCCTTGGGGCTCTGTGTTCCCCTAGACCAACCTCCATTCCTTCCCGCCCTGCGCATTTCCACCTGGGATACCCTGGGGCTCCGGCCGGATGAGCAGTGAGCACCTGACTCCCAGGTCCAGAGCAAGGACATCTGGCCGGTCACCAGTAGGCAGCTGATGAAGACCTGCCTTACAATCCACTGCCCGCCGCTGGACTCAACTGTTGTGAAGAGATTGGGCTGGTGATGAGGTTTCTGACCCACTAACAGCCCCAGGGAAGGTTAGCCCCACCCCTATCCTCACATCTCAGGGGGCACCGACCTAGCCACTCCTGTCATCGGGCATCTGACAGCTGCCAGCCCTCCCACCCCAATCTGTCATCTTTAAATTGCGATTAACAATCATCACTGCGAACACTTACAAGGCTGTGCTTGCTTTACAGACAATAAAATCCCCATTATAACATTAAAATACAAACCACTCACTGCCGGGCAAGGTCGTTCTGGCTCAAGAGTGGCCCTGTAGGACAGGGTAGCATGGCCTCTGAGACCATCACTGTGTATGGGGCCAGAAAGCCTCCTCTTTCTCCTGTGGAGGGGCTGGTCGTTTTGAACTGCTGACCTTGTGGTTAGCAGCCCAAAGTGGAACCACCATGCCACCAGGGCTGCTTTATCGCATGAAAAGTGGGGCTCGAGGCGTTTGGTTGTCCCCAGGACAAAGTCACTAGTGCAGCTGACTCCAGTGGGGGAGCTTCCCAGGAGTCCTAGAGGAAGCACCCCAAGATCCAGACCCATCAGAGGTCAAGTCTCACAGCTGCCTCAATTCCCAGATAGGGCAGACGAGGCCCCCTAGGGCCACTGTCATCCTTCCTGACTCAAAAAACCCAACCCAACTCATTGCCACTGAGTGGATGTCACTCATGTGGTGACCCTACAGGACAGGGTACACCTGCCCCTGTGGGTTTCGGAAGCTCTCACTCTTTATGGGAGTAGAGAGCCCTGTCTTTCTTCCTCAGAGCAGCTGGTGGTTTCGAACTGCTGACTTGGCAGTGAGCAGCCCAACGCGTAACCAGTACACCACCAGGCTCCTAGCCTAATTCTCCCTGTCCTGAGCTAGGGTGAGGGGTTGGCTTGGCACCTCCCCGCACCCCGGCATCCCCTTTCTTGGAAGTGGTGGAGCATTAGCGAAATGCACTTCCACAGGGGTGAGCTTCCCAAGCCAAAAGCAAAGGCAACAAAAGACAGAGGGCCCCACGACCGACCGACCGGGGCCTTCCTTGGTAGTGACTTCCTGAGCACCTGCTTTGTGCCTGGATGGTGCCACCCATTTTGAAACACCCCCCGAGACCCGTGTGGTGTAGGAGACCAAGCTTTCCCACGGGGAGCCTGATTCTGCCCTTGGTGGTGTGAACCCAATACAGGAGCGCTCAAGGCAGAGCTGGGGGCGGGGAGCCAAGCAAAGAAGAGTCCTTCCTGCCTTCCAGGTTCCCAGACAGGGAGGCGACCTAAGCAAGCATATGAGAGAGCCCAGACTCAGTGCCCAGACGGAAGCAGGACAAATGACCAGGGAGGATGTGGGAGCGAGACCTGCGGATGGGAAGGAGCCAGCCCCTTAAAGAGGTGTGTGTGTGTGTGTTAACAGCATGTGGGAGCGAGACCTGCAGATGGGGAGGAGCCAGCCCCTTAAAGAGGTGTGTGTGTGTGTGTGTGTGTGTGTGTGTGTGTGTGTGTGTGTGTGTGTGGTAACAGCCCTCCAGGCTGGCCGTGCAGTGAATACAAAGATCTTGATGTGGGAAGGGATTGGGGAAACTTGGGGAACCGAGAGAGGTTGGGGTGTCTGGACCGAGAGCCGGAGGGAACCCTCAGCCAGCAGCGAGGGCAACAGGTCAGGAATAAGCGAGCGGTGGCAGGCCTGTTGTCACCCCCAAACCCCTGCCCTCACCTTCTGGGTGCAGGTCAACCTAGCCTCTAGCTGCCGATGCCTGGCATCGCCAGGCCAGGAGCTGGGCAGGGCCAATGGGAACTGCTCTGAAAAGATGGCAGCTCCGCTCACTGCTGTGACTCAGTGCCCCTCAGGGGGCGTCACTCCAGGGACCCCTGAGTGAAGGTCCCATAGCTAACTGAGCCTATCCAGCAGAGCCATAGACACAAGCCCGGTGGACTCCATGGAGTGGTTCTGCTCTTTGATGACTTCCTCACCATCCTCCCGAAGGGTAGCTTGGTGGTTTTGAACTGCTGGCCTTGAGGTTCGTGGCCCAACGCATCCCCCACTACACCACCAGGGCTGCCCACAGTGGTCTCACTGCAGCTGAGTTGATTCTGACTCACGTGACCCTAGAGGACAGGGTAAACCTATCCCTGTGGGTTCTGAGGCTACAACTCTTCACAGGAATAAAAAGACTCCCTTGTTTTCTGAGCAGCGGCTAGTGGTTTCGAACTACGGACCTTGCGGTCATCTGCCCATCAGTAACTGCTATGCCCCCAGGGCGGCTCCACCCACAGTGATATTCAGGCCTCATTGGCTGCCTCCCGCCCCCTCCTTTGCTGCTATGTCCTTCATCTTGGAAACACACCCTTGTCTGGGGGAGTCAGCAGGGGGGCAGGGTTGGGACTTGTCCTTGTATGCCCATAGGACTGCCCTTGGAGACGGGGCTCTGGCAGTTAACACAGGGCTTGGAGCTGTGTTCTCCCCTCTACCCCACTCTCTGCCCAGCACTTCCCCAGCCTCTTCTTAAACCCCCTTAGCCCCAACAGCCTCTGGGAAGCAGCTGCGTTTACAGATGTGCACGATGAGGCTCAGAGAGGCCGAGCCAGTTCCCTGAGGGCACACAGCCAGGCTCTCCACCAACACCTTGTCCACCTCCCTGTACGGCTGGAGCCTCCAGCGCCTCCTGCCCAGAGTGGCAGCTGCCCAAGGCCCCCCGGGTGCTCTCTGAGGCCTGTGACAGCCCCCCGCCCCACGCCCCCCCGTGCAGCCAGGACCTGTTATCTGTTTTGTGCATGGCCTGCGCCCGTCAGGGTAATGGACTATGCTTGTCCTAGCAGAGGTGGCCTCTGGCAGGGATGATGTATGAGGCGCTATTGTTTGATATGAATGCATTAGGCGACATCCCAGATAAAGACTTTACCAGCAGAGCTGCACCCGCTGGCAGCAGCCCCCCTGTAGGGTGTGTTGAGAGGCGGGGGGTGGGGGTGGCAGAGGCAGCCGCTCATGTCCTGCTCAAGTGGGACTCCCTGGAGCCAACCACCTTCAGGAAGGCAGGGACCAGTCAACCTGGCCTCCAGCACGCCTGGGTCCCCAAGTCCCTCTCACCTTATGCGAGGCAGGGTGTAGACCGTGGGTCTCTGACTTCAGAGGGGGGCGGGACCGGTTTGGAAGCCTGGTTGAAGAAGCCGAGTCCTGAGCCCACCCCCCACTCCCTGACCCATTGATACAGACCCTCCAGGGCAGGGCCTGGGTTCTGCCTTACTACCATGCAGACCAAGAATTAAAAGCACCCCAAATGCATTGCTAGTGAGTCAATTATGACTCCCCGCCACCCTATGAGACAGAACAGAACTGCCCCCTGTGGGGTTCTGAAACTAACTCCTGACAGGCACAGAAAGGCTCGTCTCTCTCTTAAGGAGAGACCGGTGGCTTCAAACCCACTCAGTCACCAGGACATAGACACCCCCCACCTCCCACCCATGATGCGGATGCCGAGCAAGGGAGGTGTGAAGCAGGTTGCATTGAAACTCCTCTCAGGAGTGACAGCGCTGCAGGCTCCTGCACGAATGAGCCTCCGTGTCTCAATCTGAAACACAGGTACAACCACCGGGCCCTCGGCCTCCCAGGGGGACCCACCTGTGCTCACCTGGGGCCCTGCCTTGTCTCCCCCTGGGGACCTGCTGAGCGTGCTCAGGCTCCCTGCAGACGGATGCTGCAGGGGCTCGGGGCCCTGCAGAGGGAAAGGGAGCCCTTCTGGGGAAGACGCAGCTTCTGAGCACCCACCCTAAGATGCTGTGTGCGTTTCAGGGCCCTGGGGCAGGAAAGGGCAAAGGCTACTGTTTGCAAGGAAAATGCAAAGCAGGTTGTCCCCCCACCCCGCCCCCCAGGAGGCCAACAGGGGAGGACAGTGCCGAGGGGCCGACAGAGAGGAGTACTCCACTGGGGGGCTCTTCAGAGAGAGAGGTGGTCCTCTTAGGAAGCCAAGAGGCAAGCGGGGGTTTCTTTGCAAGGAGGGGGGCTGGGAGCAGAAGGGTCCAGGACACAGACATGAAACCTCTCCAGCCCCACCGTTCGTTTGTTCATTCGTTCACTCATTCATTCATTCAACCAGTGTGACTGAAGCCCGGACAGTGTGCTGGGCACTTTCTGACATCCTGGTGACCCCTTCCCCGGCAGAGAGAGCACATAAAAGTCTTAAACACATGGTCCAGAGTGCAAGAAGCCACCCAAAGGCCACTTCCTGTGTGCGTCCATTGATATGAGACGGCCAGGACAGGGGAGAGCAGACTGGTGGTCTAGTGGGTGACACGTCGGGCTGCTAACCATTAGGTCAGCAGTTTGAAACCACCCGCTGCTCCTCCTTGGGAGGAATGTAAGGCTTTCTTGTACAATCGTGAAAAGACCGACAGCCTCAGGAACCCCGGGGGGCGGTTCTACTCTGCCCTGGCCTGTAGGGTGACAATGACTGGGCACTGACGGTTGGCACTGAGTCTGGCGGAGGGAGCGGGGAGAATCCCTGGAGTATAGCTGTCTGGTTGCCGGGGTGGGGTGGGGTGGGGTGGGGGGTGAAGGGGCAAGGGGCTGGGGAGTGACCATTTGTTGGTCCGGGGATTATTTCTGGGGTGATGAGAATAATTTGGAACTAGATCATGGGGAGGGTTGGACCACTTTGGGACCATTTGGTACCTCCAAGAGGGATGCGTGATATGGTATGCGAACTACCTTTCCATTTTTACAGGCACTTTTTAAAAAGAGAGTCACGGGTTTTGAAGGAGTGAGGAGGCAGCAGCTAAGGGAGAGAGGAGAATGTAACCAGGCAGGGCCAGGGGCCGGGGTGAGTTCGCTGGCTTTTCACCAGGGAGAAGGGAGCCATGGCGGGTTTGGACACGTGCCCCCATCTGGCTCCCCCTGGTGGATGTGTTGAGACTACACTCGGGGCAAGATTGGAGGCAGAGAGACTGAGACCGGTGGACAGAGGATGGTGGCTTGGACCAGAAGGGTGGCCAAGGCAGAGGTGGTGAGGAGAGGTCAGGCTTTGCACGTGGGTGTATGGTGACGTGTAGACAGGGCCATCTGAGAAATTGGTGAGGGGTGTGGGTGTAAGCACAGAGGGCCCAGGGGAGCCCCACGGAGAAAGATGCCAGGCGAGGAGGAACTGGAGAGGGATCAGGGATGATGCACGAGGCTGCCGTTGCAGCAGCCCTAGGAGAAGCTTTGAGAACCGCTGGACACGGGGGCCTGGGACTTGGGGGCACTGCCAGCACACATCGCTGTGTCGGCACTGGGAAGTTAGTTCCAGGGCGATTCTCCAAAGGTCTTGGGAATGCAGGAAAGAAGACTGCCTCACAAGAATGAGCTGGTCCGACACGTGGGGCCCTTGTGGATTTCGGGGCAGAACTCTGCTCTGCGGGCTTTTTGATGGCTTTTCAAATGTAGATCACCAGGCCTTTCTTCCTAGGTACTTCAGGTTGGACTTGAACTCCAACCTTTTCATTAGTAGCGGAGCATGTTGGCTCTTGGCAACATCACCCCCCCACACACACACACAACGGGGGGAGGGGGATTCCAATATGTGGGTGATGATCGCTCGTT
Organism: Tenrec ecaudatus; assembly: GCF_050624435.1. NCBI lineage: Eukaryota > Metazoa > Chordata > Mammalia > Afrosoricida > Tenrecidae > Tenrec > Tenrec ecaudatus. The sequence continues at coordinate 16,920,806 of NC_134545.1, forward strand.
GCCCTCAGGTTGTCCCTGTCTCATAGTGACCTCCTGTGTAACCGAAAGGGACGCGCCTTAGTCCTGGGCCCTCTTCATGACCCTCGGTGTGCTGGCTGCCACCACCTCTGTCCACCCATCCCATTGAGCGCCTCCCTCACCTCCGCCAGCCCTCCACTCTACCAAACATGGCCTCTTTCCCCAGCACCTGATTTCCCAAGGATGGGTCTTGGACAATGGGCTATGATCTATAGGGTTTTCATTGGCCTCTGCCCTGTTTGGGAAAGTGTCACCAAGCTCCTTTGGCATTGCCAGTAAGCACCCACAGGGCAGTCCACTTCGCCGTAAGCCTCAGCGCAAAGAAGCTCAGCTCTAGCTCCATGGGTCAGCCAATTAAGCTCTGCCAATTAAGTGCCCTGGCAGCACGCTACTCTGCAAGCAAACCTGCCCGAAGGCACTCAGCGTTCTCTGAGTGGGCCAGGAAGCTGCTCTTGAGGCGCTGCCTTTGCTGCCATCCCGTAGGAGGCTCACAGTCTTCTGTCTCCTTGATTGAGGAGGCTCAGTGCCTAGCGGTCCCAGGGTCCAGAGGACATGCTCCACACCTGGCTCTTCTTTATGGTTGGTCGTAAGATCCCCTCTTTCCTGCTTCCCAGATAGCTCATTTTATATCCAGCAGGGTGGTAAAACTGACCCATCCCCGAGTTAGAGTGGCACGCCTTTATAACCCTGATGAAGCCTGTTAGCAGTCATCCACAAGGGAATCCAATGACCCTGTCCGCATTTCTCCCCATCTTCTCGTGGCGGCACAGGTGGGCTGCTAACCACAGGGTCAGCAGTTCAAACCCACCAGCCCCTCTGAGGGAAAGATGAGGCTCTCTGCTTCCCTGGAGATCGACAGCCTGGCACCGAGGCCCAACCTGGCAGCCAAGCGGCAGCTAGCTGGGGGAGTGGTCCCTGCCGTGGGCCTCGATGTGGGCAGAGAGAGCCATTCCTCCTGTCCTCACGACCTCAGGTTCTCCACCACTGAAAACACCTTCGAGCCCGCACGAGCAGAACATCGCTAACGGTGGAAGTGAGAGGAGGCGTCCGTGGGCATTCATTATTCGAATCCTTTCTGGTTTTGACCTTTATTTATTTATCTTTCTTTTTAAATATATGCTTAACATGAAAAACGAGAAACACACCCCCTGCTTCCTCCTGTAAAAAGAGTCTATAAAGCCCTGCAAATCTAGGTCCCTTGAGGTTCTGTCTGTTCAAATGGTTATCAAACCCGTGTCTGGCACAGCAATTGCTGGTGTCATATGGTTTTGGGTGGCGTTACAATGTGCCCTCAACTGGCGGCTCCGTCTGGGGCATGAGAGAGCAGACGATCAGAGAGGGAAAGACACCTGCCTAGATTTGCCCAGCAAGCAAGTGGGTGCTGGGGTCAGGATTCTCTCAGACCCAGCGATGTGTTCTTCAACCTGCCTGCCCCAAATCCTGCTCCTCTGGACACCTCCAGGCCTCTCCGGCTCCAGGCCTTGGGCCATGCCCAGTCCACCTCTACTGTTGAGAACCGGCCCATCTTTCAATCAATAGTCACTCATCAAGCACGTATGTGCACCAAGGTTGGGGTTCAGCACAGACATCAATTCTGTACCTGACAGATATCAATTCTATATCCCGGAGAAGATTCCCCAAGGCCACCTCCTCCAGGAAGCCTGCCTTCCAGCACCATGACAGCCTCATCACGTATTTCTCAAGCAGGGCTCCCTGGAACCAGCCACCTTCAGGGACCAGTCAACCTGGTCTTCAGTAAACCAGGCTCCCAATTCCCCCTCACCTTATGCATGGCAGGTGTAGACCGTGGATCTCTGACTTCAGAGGAGGGAGGGACCTGTTTGGGTGCCTACCGCTGTCTGCTACTGAGGTCTGCTGGGAAACATGCATCTTGGGGACCGGTACTATGTCTCACAGGTCTTGTGTCCCCAGGCCACATGGTGGGTGTTCCAGAAATGGCCTGTTAAATGGAATGGATGGATGGATGGTTAGATGGATGGATGGATGGAAGGTTAGATGGAAGGATGGATGGATGGATGGATGGATGGATGGATGGATGGATGGATGGATGGATGGATGGAAGGTTGGATGGTTGGATGGATAGATGGGTGGATGGATGGATGGATGGTTGGATGGATGGATGGATGAATGGATGGAAGGTTAGATGGAAGGATGGATGGATGGATGGATGGATGGATGGATGGATGGATGGATGGATGGATGGATGCATGGATGCATGGATGCATGGATGGAAGGTTGGATGGTTGGATGGATGGATGGATGGGTGGATGGAAGGTTGGATGGTTGGATGGATAGATGGGTGGATGGTTGAGCAGCTATGACTGTAAAATCATGGGCACTGTAAACAGCAGGTGCTCAATCCTGGGTGACGCAAATCATTGGTGGCCCCACATATTGCACCAAGAAGGTAGGGGTGGTCTGGACCCCCTATATCACGCCCTATACACACACTCACATGCGTACTCCCTCACATACGTAGTCACACACACACATCCATGTGTGCACACATGTGTGTGCGCTGTTTTGTGTTGCGGTGCAGAGAGTGAGGAGGCAATGAGGAAGAGGAGTCCGGGCACCTGGTTCGGGTCTGGTCTCAATTGCCTCTTAAAGGCATGGTCCCTGCCCTCTATTTCACCGTCTGTAAAATGGGACGTGGCCAAGGTTAGGGGAAGTCAGAGATGTAAGGGTCTGGCCTACTGAAGCTCCTTCCTTTCCTCAAGCCTTTGGGGCTCCCTCCCCAGCTTGTTCAAGCCCTTGATCCTGAGCTCATTGTTCTATCACCTCAGGAGGTGTCCCACGCCCACATCTCCACCTGTCCCCACTCCAGGCCCCCATCATATCCCTCCACCCCGACTCCCACAATCTACCAAAAGAATCCTTGAGTCCCTGTCCATATGTGGCAAGAACCTAGCTGAGCAGAAACTTCTAGAGACAAAACGATGCTTACGGCAGGCGTAGGGGGTGGGGTAGGAGGTCTCAGGCAGGTATCAGGCCAGCTTCTGCCCTGCCACCCCACCTACCTGCGCCCACCCAGTGGTGGGCAGGAAACAGATTGCAGTGTGTGTGGGGGGGGGGCGCCCAATGTGCTGGTGACGAGTTCTCATATCTGCTCTGTCACAGAGGCTCAGGGCACCTTTGTGGTTGTAGCCACACACAGAAGGAGGGTGAGGGCACCCCTTCCCCAAGCCTGCTCCCTTCCTCAAGCCCCCTTCCAAGGATAGACATATGAAGTGTGTGCCCCCCCACTACCACCACCAACCCAGGTACCTTCCTGTCCTGTGGAACCCCTCCCATGCTCCCCCTTGTTTGCCCTGTGGTTTCATCATTGGCTGGAAGCTCAGTGTCTGCAGAGCCCCAATGCCCACGCCAGCCCCAGGGTGGTCAGATATCAGGTGCTTCCAATCGACTGAGGTCTGGGTCCTTGCCAACGCTCTGTCCTGGAGCCTTCCAGGTGGCTGCCCCGCTGAACCTGTTTCGGTCCAGCTTCTAGGCGAAGGAGGACTAAGAAGCAAGGTCTGGCCATCTGTTTCTGACACACCCCCACGGAAAGCAGAGGGGTGCCAGCAATCCAATCAGCCAACAGCCATCGGGATGATGCGGGGCCAGGCAGGACCATGGTGCGTGGGGTCCCCATGGGACAGCAGTGGGGATGGGGTGACAGGGTGGCAGTGGCCACGAGAGCGAGTTGACCTATGGGGCAGCCTTACCAAGGCTTCCTCTCTCATGGCTGTCACATCCCCAGCTCCACGGGCTCTGTCTCACTTGGGACCACCAGCCCCTCCCAGCATCCTCACTGGCTCAGTCCAACTCTCCAATTCCTTCTTTCTGGCAGCTGGAGACATCTTTCCAAGAGGGAATGCTCTCCCAAAGGCCGGGCTTCGCCCCACAGGGGTACCAGCCACGGTTCTAACCCCCTCCCTGCACTGCCTTCTGTTCCAACTCCCCACACACCTGCCTGGCTTGCAGGACACGTGGACACCTCCTTTTCCAGCTGCCTCTGGGACACAGGTGTCCCGCAGGGCACTGCCCTTCTCCCCACAGCTGTCTGGAGACGGTATCTGCCACACATGGTTCTCAGCTAGCTGTCTTCCGTCCAGCTCTTGCCACTGCGTTTTACAACTGGATACTCAGCTGCGTGTGGTCATCTCAACGTGGGTTCCCCCCGGGCCAGGCAGCATCAACATGACCCAGTCTGAACTCATTAGCTGGTTAGCAGAGCTGGAGGGCCGAGGGAGAGGCAGGGGCGGTGGCGGTGATGAGGGAGACAGTCTTAATGGAGGCAATGATGGTGATGATCATGGAGGGTTGATGGCAGGCATGGTGGTGACTGTGGTGACGGATGGCGGTGGTCATGATGAGGGAGACAGTCATGGAGCTGATGATGATGACGGTGGTGATCATCACAGTGGTGGTGGTCGTGGTGATGAGGAAAAGGGTCCTTATAGAAATGGTGACAGTAATGAAAGTGATGGTGGTCATGGTAACAATGGAGGTGGTGACGGTGGTGGTGATCTTGCTGCTGCTGTTCTTAGGGGGTGATGCCACTGTTGGGAGACCCTTTCAACAGGGAGAGTGGCGGTGATGATGGCGACGGCCATCGTGGAGGCAGTGATGTGATGACGGTGATGAGGAAGGTGCTGATGACGGACGGAGGTCTTGGTGCCGTTGGCCTTGAGGGGTGGTCCCATTGCTAAGCGATCCTCTCAACATGGTAAGTGTGCCAGGCCAGCTGTGCTGCGCTTCTCTGGGCACTATCCCCACTGTTTCTTGCATGTCTATTTGCACTCCCTCCTCTTCCCTTTCTTACACACGCACGCACACACGCTTCTCTGCACCTTTCGTTCCTTATACTGTTAGACATCCGTTGCTCTAATTCACTGACTAGCCCTCCCTCGCTCCTTCCCTTCTTGTACCCTTTAGGCCTGCTGCTTTCTTCTCCTCTCCTCCACCAGGCTACCTCTCCCCCTGCCCCCCTCCACCTCGAGGACACATGAAGCTTCTCAGCTATCCACCTGCCTGTGCCTTCGCTCATCCCGTCGGGTCAGGGCAAGCTTCTGGGTCACCGAGTCCCGAGGCGGACTGCCTCTCTCTCTGTCTGTCTCTCATGCCCACCTCTTGGGCCCTACCTCCGGCTCCCTTGGTGTATCTCTCATTAAAGAGGCTGCAGATCACCCAGCCCATCCCTGGGCCTGACGCTGAAAGGGCTCCATGATATGCTGACACCTTAATTACACCCACTGTCACAGAGCGCAATGGAAGTCACCTCCAGGTTCCCCAGAGAAGGGGCTTCACAGGCCTGGCAGGCCCTTTGATGGCCTTGGCAGACTGGAAAATGTCACCGGTGGGGGCTTGCTCTAGCGGCTGTCCCCAGGGGTACCTGCAAGCTGCTCCTCTCATGTTGGGGTTACCACCGCCAAGGGGACCCTCACAGCTAAAGAGCCCTAGCCTGGCCTCTCCTGCGGGACTGTGTCCTGTCTGGGGTCTTGCTGCTGGGTAGGGATGAAGATGCTGAAGATGCACACACACACACACACACACACACACACACCCTGCTAACTATCCCTCACTTTGAGCTAGAACAAAGCACTTCCACTTTCTCAATTACCGATTCACCCCTCACCATCCTGGGGTCCCCCTACAAGGCTCAAGGCCAGTTGCAACATTTGCTCATATGTGCTGAGTCCCACATTGCCCCATGACACAGACACCCCGATCCCTCCCGCCTCTCCCCACCCCCCCAATTTCACAGACAAGGAATGGAGGCTTGGAGGATTGCAGTCACCTGCCTAGAACCAGTAGTTTGGCACCCAGCCTGGGCCTTGGCTCCTGCGAAGCCCCCGCCAGGCCCACTCCTAAGGGACAGGCGGAAACTTCAGGCCCAGGAAGCATAGGTCTTCCCAGGCTCATTTGGCCAACTTCCACTCCACCCCTTTGCCACCAGGGCATCGCCAAGGCTGGCACAGCCAACCCAGGAGAAGCCCAGTTCTCAGCCACCTCTGCTGCCTTGGAGAGAACGGCATGGACTGGGGCATGGATGGGAGGGAGACCTTGTGCCTTCTCCCCGACAGCCCACTACCCACAGCAGGCCAGGCCACCCGGTCCCTAGCTGAGCAGTGTCCCTCACCCTGTGGACACCCCTCCTTTGTTGCCCGCCCTGGGCCAGGGGAGGGGGGGTGCTGGAAGCTGGAGAATCTAGGCTTTTGAATGAGCTCCTCTCAAGAGCGTCCTCAGCTCTAGCTACTATGAGGGAGTCACAGGTGAAAGGCCCTCCTGACGCCACCAATTGGTCCTGTCCGCTAGAGAATGAGCCAGGACGCCCCTGCTCATAGAGACACGTGTGGGGCCCCTCCAGGGCAGGCAGCACAGAGCCCATGATTTGGTGGCTGTGTGGAAGCTGACCTGAGCCTGGCCTGGGGATGAAGGCAGGCCAGCAGGAGGTCCTCCATATCCCTCCCTCACAGGCTCTGGGAGGGAAAGTCCATCCTGGCTGTGGCTGCGCCCCCCCCCCCTTCTCCTGCCAAGGGCCGGTGCCAGGTAGGAGTTGGTCTGCTGTAGACATGCTCCCAGCACGCAAATGACCCAGCAATTCCACTTCTCCATGTGTGCCCAACATGTGAACACCCATGTCTGCACAAAGACTTGTAGGTGCACGTTCATGCCAGCCTAATTCATAATGGCCCCAACAAGGGAACAGTCCGAGTGCCCATCAACTCATGGATGGAGAAAATAAACTATTGTTTATCCATATGTGTTAATCTGGGCACTATAGAGAAACAAATCCACAGAAACTCATATGTATAAGAGAGAGTTTTATATAAAGGGTAAGTGCGCATCAAGAAAACATCCCAACCCAGTGCTGACAAGCCCACAAGTCCAACATTAACCCATTAACCCGTCTGTCCAACACCAATGCACAAAGTCTTCCTCCATCTCACAAAGCACACGCAATGATGCCGACTGCAGGAGGGAAGCCGAGTCAGTGAACGTGTAAGCATCTCAGTGCTGGCAGGGGTCTCCACACGGGTGCTCCAGCACCCAGGGCTGCCTCAGGGTAGGTCCGTGACCATGTGGCTTTTCCTTGGGCATGTCTTGCAGGAAGTGAGCCTTGCCAGCTGAAGCAGGGAACTGGCTAAGGCAGCTGCACCCTGGTCCGACCATCACAAAGCAAGATACCCGAGAACTAGAAAGGCGAGGTTCACCGAGCCACTTATCCCTCTGCCCTTCAATGAACCCCACATGTGTTTATTGGCCAGGTTGGCACAATAAACTAGCTACCTCACCATACACGTGGCTATGGCTCAGCCATAAAGAGCAATGATGGTCTGGCACCTGCTATAAGATGGATACATGAACCTTGAAAACAGCATGCCGCGGGAAAGAAGTTTGACACCAAAGATGGGCCCCTGTTGGATGCCATTGGAAAGGTGCAGAATAGGCGAATCGACAGTGGACTAGTAGTTACCTAGGAGTTGGACAACCTTGACTCAATGGCAGTGGACTTTCGGTTTGAAGCTTGGGGGAGAAGAGAGTGACCGCTCCTAATGAAACTATTGCTTTGGGGGGAAATGAGGAAAATGTGCTAACACTGTGCCTCGGATGGCTGCCAACCCTGACTACACGAAACACCATCGGATTGTACACTCGAACAGAGTGAATTGTATGCTGTGTGGATTACACGTCAATAAAGCTGTTACAGAGACCAAGTCAAACCACCAGCACACACTGTCCCGATCCCAAACCTCTGAGATTCGTGCCCAGCACCTGCCTGCTGGGAGGGAAAAGGCTCCGCTGGGCAATCCTAGGCCCCAGACAGGCAGGGTGGCATGGACAGCTCTGGAGGTAGGGAGAGCCGCTGTGTCAATCCCTGACCCTCATCCTTCAACACGCCCTGACTGAGGGCCCCACTACAGAGCCTTCCAGACTCTGTGCTGATGCTGGAGACAGATGGGGGACCAAGAAAACTTCTCACACCCAAGAAGGCAGCAGAAGGTGGGGGCCCAGGACAGCCTCTGAGGAAGGGACCTGAAGGAAAAGAAGCCAAAGTAGAGGCGGAAAAGCATTCCAGGCAGAGGGATGCTGGTGCTGTGGTGTGGACACTCAAGAGTGTGGCCTATGCCAGTGGGAGACCCCTCTAACTCTGTGAGTCCATCAATCATCTGTCCATCCAGTCATCCAACCACCAGCCTGCCCGCCCATCCATCCATGCATCCATGCATCCATCCATGCATCCATCCATGCATCCATCCATCCATCCATCCATCCATCCATCCAACCATTTATCTATCCATCCACCTACCGATCCATTTATCTTTCCATCCATCCATATATATAATCATCCATCTATCCACCATCTGTCCATCCTTCTATCCATCTTTCCATCTATCCAACTATCTATTTCTCTATGCATCCACCTATCTATCCAATCATCTATCCAATCATCCATCTATCCATCCATCCACCCATCCATCCTTCCATCCATCCAACCATTCATCTATCCATCCACCTACCCATCTATTTATCCTCCCATCCATCCATCTATCTAATCATCCATCCACCCATCTGTCCATCCTTCTATCCATCCTACCATCTATCCAACCATCTAACTCTCTATCCATCCATCTATTCATCCAACCATCTATCCAATCATCTATCTATCCATCCACCCACCCATCCACTTATCCTTCCATCCAACCAACTATCTAATCATCCATTTATCCATCCACTTACTGACCCACCCATCCTTCCTTCCATCCCTCCATCCAGCCAGCCAGTCAGCCACCCACCTATTCATCCAACCACCCACCTCTCCATCCAACTACCCATCCAACCATCTATCCAAACATTCATCAATCCATCCATCCATCCATCCATCCATCCATCCATCCAACCACCTCAGCCCTCTCTAGTCACCGGAGTATCAACTTATTTGAGACCGAGCCAGCTCCAGGTCAACTCCCAGACCCTGGCAGCTTTTCCTTGGGACAGGGCACCAAAGACCCCAGGAGGGGTCCAGACACACACACACACACACACACACACACCAAAGACCCCAGGAGGGGTCCAGACACACACATTTGGGGTTCCCTCACCTCCCTGCACAATCCTAGTTCCCTCTCCCATGTCCTGTGCATGATAAACCCCACCACAGAGGGAAAGGCAAGATAAAACGCTAATGAGAAATCATTGGAATGCCTTAAGCGGCATTTAAAAGCCCCAAAGCTCCCTTTGACAGGGGCCCCATATCGGGAGGGTAAATATTTACAGCTCCACCTGAAAAGAGCCAGAACCATTTCTCTTGGCGGGCTTTTACAGTATAGATCATGCTGTGAGTGAGGTATAAATAGAGGCTGCGGCGCCGGGGCCCTGAATTATGGATATGAACCTGTCCCCAACTTCTTGTTTTTAATTAAAAGGCCTTTTTCAGTAATTCCATTAAGAGGCAGCGGGGCCTCGAGAGACTCTTACTCATTTTCTTAAATGATGAAGTATCCCATTGGCCCCTTTCTGTCGCGGGGACTGGCAGATGGGAGTTGGGGCCAGATCAGGATTCAGGAACATTCTCAGCCGTGACCTTTGCCCCGTCAAGACTAGTTTTCTGAGCACCTTTGCTGTCATCATCTCTCTCGCTACCTGTAACTTCATGTCTACCTCACAGCGGAGAGGAAACTGGGGCTCAGAGCGAAGCTACCTGAGTGAGTGGCAGAGCTGGGGCTCAGACCCTGGACCCCCCTGGCTTGAAGCCTCCTGCTCTTGCCACCTCCACCAAGGTTGGGAAGGGGCTGGAGTCTTCACACTGAGCCTTGACTGTGCCGAGCTGTTGTCCAGGGTTGGGGAGGGCTTGCCTTGACTTCTGGCCGCAGTTCATGTGTGAATGTCATAGATGATCTCGGAGCTGCTGTTGTGTGGAACAGGAGTTGGGGAAGCGGGGCTGGAGCAGCAGGTAGCACGGTCCTCTCTGCTAACCAGCAGCCTGCCTCTTCCTGTAGGCGTCCCTGGCCACCCAGTCAGCATACCTCCTTCCACCCACCACCCAGCCACTCACCTCCTGTCTGTCTCCCCAATTACCCAATCATCCATCCATTGCCCATCCCCCCAACCATCCATCTGTCCATCCATCCACCCATCCATCCATCCAACTGCCCATCTATCTATCCAGCCATCCATCTATCTATCCAGCCATCCATCTATCCATCCATCCACCATCTATCCATCTGTCCATCTATTGCTCAAGCATCCATTTGTCTATCCACCCTCCCATCCATCTACCCATCCACCCATCCATCCATCCACCCATCGATCGATCCATCGATCCATCAATCTATCCATCCATCCAATCCAACTGTCCATCTATTGTTCGTCCGTCCATCCATCCATCCATCCATCCATCCATCCATCCATCCATCCATCCAATCCAACTATCCATCCAACTGTCCATCCATTGTGATGAAGGGGAACTACTGTATATACTCGTGTATAAGCTGCCTCGGCTGATATTCGGGTCAGCTTATACTCGAGTATATACGGTAACACGTCTCAAGCCATTAACTATGTGTCATCAATGTGCGTCCTTCATCAAATTTTCACAGCCCCTCTGCCACGTAAGGTCTGTCATCGCCACTTTGCCAATGAAGATGGCTAAGTCGGAGAGCTAGCTGTGCACTTTCTGGCGTAGTGCCAGGACACTGATGGAAGTGCCAGGACCAGGAAAGGAAACTTCCCATCACACAGAGTGGGTAGGCTGCCCTCTCCCACCAGTACCATGTGGGGCTTCCCCTGCCCCATCCCTTTGCTCCTTAGCTGTCAAGCCACCTCCTACCCCACAAATCAATGGGGAGGGATGGGCCCCAGACACAGGGTGTCTATTGGGCTTTCCCAGGGGCACAGGCTCTCCACTGTCTGCAGGAAGCTGCAGGTGGGCTTGGGCTGCTCCTAAAGTCCAGAGTGTCACCATGGGGTGACAATTGTGAGCCTATTAGTTGTCCTCTGATGGCCCCCCTCTCTTTCCTTTTCCCTCCCCAAACCCAGGTCATGGTGATTTACACCCCAAATAGCAGAGGAATTGGAGAGAACACTGACGTGGGAGTCCAGTAACCCAGAAACATCATGTATCCTCTACGAGCCTCAGTTTCCCTCTCTGAAAGAAGAGCGGTTTCCTGCCATGCCTCATTCGTATTGGGAGTTGGTCCTAGCTTGGTTATTCCAGACAGGGTCCTAGATGATGATACACAGCGTCACACAGACCTTGACTAACACGGTCCGTGGAAAGGGACTCCTCTTGACTCACAGGGTCACCTGGACCGTGCCATGCAGGCAGAGAGCGACCGTGTTACAGTGACACGCACAGAGCCACACACAGCTGACAGCGCCCCACAGGTGCAGACGGCCTCAAAGCTACAACGAGAAACACTTGGACAGTGTCATGCACGTGTGGACAAACATGGTCCCAAGACACAGTGTCACCCATTCCAGAAGCCACCATGGCCTGTTGCATCCCAGTGGCCCGATTTCCCACACATAGCGTCATGTGTAGTCCTGGCCACAGCCTATTGCCTGGGGACACAGGTGGCCACAACCGCATACCTGCACCCATGTGCACACGTCCCCTCGCATGCTCTCGCTCTCACACCCTAAGGGCTCTCAGACCCAACAAGGGGTCCCGCGGACCCCAAGCTCTCCACCTGCTCCCAACAAGACCAAGCAAAAGGCTCGTGTCTGCTTCACAGCCAAAAGGGGGCTAAGGAAAAGGACCTTGAGTGCCCTTTTGGGGTGGGGGTGGGGGTCCTTGCACACATGGTCCCACCCAGCTCCTCACCCTGCTCTGGGTCACGCTTGCCTCTGTGGCAGCAGATGACTAGCAGTTGGCTTCCCGTGGGTGTTGGGGAGCCCATGAGCAGGGAGGGCTCCCTGCACCCAGCCTCTGGCTCTCTACCCCAGGCCTGCATGGTGTCCAGAGGGGAACCCTCTGACATGGGCCTCAGGGGTGTGCAGAGCCTGCACAACCACAGCCCTGACTTACCAAGCCCATGAAAAAGACTGGCAGAAGGTGGCACCCCCTGGCCTGCCAGGCCCCTGCCTCAAGCCATGCCAGAGTACCCTGTTCTGGCCATACCCCTTCCCCCAGGGTGAGGGATCTGTGTGGGGCTGAGGAGGGGCCTGCCATGCTAGACCACACTCAGGATCCCCAATCTTTGAGCCCCGAGCTCACCTCTGGCAGGCCCAGGGACTCTTCTCCACCCCAACCTCCAGGCAAACCTGCTGCCTGGGGGAGCCTGCAGGCCTGGGTGGTGGCCAGGGGGCAGTGTGTGAAGAGGGCTTGGCTGGTCAGGCTGGTGTTCACAGGCATGTGTGTGAGGTCGCCTCGAGTCCTGCCCACAGGGGATTCCGGGCCGAGGACTCCATCTGTACCCAATCCAGACCCAGCCATTGTCAAGGGCAGGACTGGGGAGCTGGGCCCCAAGACACCCATGGTCTCCTTTAAGTCACTGTCGCCAAACAAGAAACACCTGGAAGCCCGCTTCTTCAGGATGACCTCACCTCTGATGGGAGCCCCAATTCTGAGGGGGCAGCCCCCAGCAGGATAAAGAGACTCCGAGCCTGGGGCTCTGTGAAATCCCATTGGCTTCACAGACCCAGGCCAGCCCAGCCAGGTGGTGGACCCCAGTCTCTGGGTGAGTCCAGGGAGCACCCATTACAGACGGCACAGCGGGTCTGAGTCTGAGCTTAGGGATATCCTAGAACCTGGGTCTCCCGGAAGAAACGCCCTCCGGCCTGGCAATCGGGTCCCTGCTTTGTGGCCATCCTTAGGAAAGTGACCAAACCTCTAGGAGACTGCTAGCGTCCCTCCATCTGAGAACTGCAGGCAAAACCTGCCTGCCTGCGATGCTACAGTTGCCGGGGGCGTCTGTAACGGGTGCTCCCTGGACCCACCCAGAGACTCCTAGGATGCCCTGGGTCAGCACTGGGGACTGTCTGCTGAGCCAACGGGGTTTCAAAGGCCATCGGAGCAGGGGCAGGGATGGAAGCCCTCGCAGGACCCCTACTCCCGAATCCTGGGTTGCAGCCCCGGGGGGCGGGGATGTCTCTGCCCCCAGCAGCTGCAGCCCCTTCTCAGGGTGGGAACCCCTGACCCCCCACCCGCCACCCCCCTCCCCACGCCACGGGGGCGCAGACACATGTTTGCAGGGGCATTATCTGTGCTCACTTGACTGTAAACGTTTAAGCGGAATTGACTGTGTACTCAGCCACTTTCAAACACAACTAATCTTCATCGGGGCGACGGGAAGTGAAATATGTTATTGTCTGCGGCAGTAAATTACGCGTGCCAGACCTGCCGCGTGAAGCATGGCGGGACGCGGCCGGCGCCCTCCCTCACCCGGCCATTCTTTACCGGGCAAACGGCCAGGCACCTCCTCCAGGGCCGGAAGCGGGGCCGGCTGCCAGCTGCCCAGGACGAGAAGGGAGCTGGGGGAGAGGGGGCTCTCTGGCCTGAGGCAGGACACAGGGAAGACCCCCTGCCCACCGAATCTTGGAGGCCAGTGACCAGAGGGGTAAAAAGCCCAGCCAGAGGGAGGGATTTGGCTGCAAGCCCAGCATGGCCCCCTTCTGAGCCTCAGTTTCTCCAGCTGTATAATGGGGGCTCCTTCCTGATTGGACATTTTGGCGAAGCTCTTCACTGCCGGACCTCATAAGAGAGAGCTGGTTCTCATTCCTGACTGCGCTCAATCCATTCCAGCACACCCTTTCCATGGAAAGAAGCAGTAGATCTTGCATGGGGCTGCAAACCACAAGATCAGCAGTTCGAGCCCACCACCTGCTCTGAGAAAGATTCTTTATGCCTGTCAAGAGTTACAGTCTCAGAAACCCACAGGGGCAGTTCTATGCTGTCCTGTAGGGTCGCTGTTAGTCGGGATTGACTTGGCAGTGAGTACTCCGGTAGAGATGTCCCCTGGGAGGCACTGACATACGGAGTATGGAAAAGGGAGGTGTGAATAAACAAGTGGCCATCTAGCAGGGAAGCAACAAAGCTCACGTGGAAGAAGCACACCAGCCTGTGTGATCATGAGGTGTCGATGGGATCAGGTATCGGGCACCAAAGACCCAGAACAAAAAAAATCATATAATTGTGAATGAGGGGGAGTGAGGAATGGAGATCCAAAGCCCATCTGTAGGTAACTGGACATCTCCTTACAGAAGGGTCGCAGGGAGGAGATGAGCCAGTCAGGGTGCAGCGTAGCACCAATGAAACATACAACTTTCCTCTAGTTCGTGAATGCTTCTTTCCCCGCCACTATCATGACTCCACTTGTACCTTACAAATCCAGCTAGACCAGAGTGTGTACACAGGTACAAATAAGAGCTTGAAACACAGGGAATCCAGGACAGATAAACCCCTCAGGACCAACATTAAGAGTAGCCATACCATGAGGGGAAGGGGAAGGTGGGGGGAGATAGGGAGAACCGATCACAATGATCTACATATAACCCCCTCCCAGGTGGATGGACAACAGAAAAGTGGGTGAAGGGAGACATTGGTCGATGTAAGACATGAAAAAAGGAAAAAACCTTGATAAATTATCAAGGGTGCATGAGAGAGGGAGGGGATAAAATGAGGAGCTGATACCAAGGGCTCCAGTAGAAAGCAAATGTTTTGAGAATGATGATGACAACAAATGTACAAATGTGCTTGACACAATGGATAGATGGATGGATTGTGGTAAGAGCTGAAGAGCCCCCAATAAAATTATTTTTTTTAAAAAAGGAGGTGTGTCTTTTAACGGGAGTCCCTGGCTGGTGCAAACAGCACGTTTGACTGCTAACCAAAAGGTTGGGGGTTCTAGTCTCTCCAGAGATGCCTCTGAAGAAAGACCTGGTGGTCTCCCCCAGGAAATCAGCCACCAAGAACCCCTGGAGCTCAGTTCTCCTGCGGCCCCCCAACGCCACGAGTGGGAATGCACTGGACTGTAAATGCTTGTTTTTAATAACCTTCTTGGATCATTCGGGCGGTCTTCTCCGGTCCTAACCCCACAGTTCATGAGCAGTAAGTATCGTCCTTTCTCTTCCTGCTCAAAGTGTGTTTTACTTTGTTCTCGGTGGAGGTTTACCCAGCAGCTTGGGTTCCTGTCCAGCGGTTTCTAACACACATTATTCGGTGGTCTGGATTCCATCCTTCACAGTGCACCACATTCTTAGGGTGTCTGTTCTCTGGTTGCTGTACTTCCATGAGTCAAGTTTCCTTGCTCACTTCCCTTCTTATCTTTGTTTTAAAGTCATCGCTGGCCATTGGATCTCACCTTGCTGCCATGAAGTCGATGCTGACTCATAGCAACTCGATAGCATGGGGTAGAACAGCCCCTGTGTGTTCCCCAGCCTCCTCTTTCTCCCTTGACATGGCTGGTGGTTTCGAACCGTGGACCTTGGGGTGGCAGCCCAATGCGTAACTCACTATGCCACCAGGGCTCCATTGGGTCTCACTGAGGCGGTTTTTCAAAGGAGCCCAGTGCTCATGGGTAACATTCTTTATTTTGTGGGATCATCTGTCTTTGAGTTGACTGGTGACCTCAGGGATAGTTTGGGGTCAAGGCTTAAAGAGAACCTCATGATAACAGTCTCCAGCGTCCTCTAGTCACCACTTGTCCTGTAAGCCTGCTTTGTTATTTTTTAAAGACATGTTGATGGACAACGGAAAAGTGGGTGAAGGGAGACATTGGACAGTGTAAGATATGACAAAATAATAATAATTTATAAATTATCAAGGGCTCATGAGGGAGAGGGTGGGGGAGGGAGGGGGGAAATGAGGAGTTGATAGCAAAGGCTCAAGTAGAAAGTAAATGTTTGGAGAATGATGATGGCAACAAATGTACTTGACACAATGGATGCATGTATGGATTGTAATAAGAATTGTACGAGCCCCAATAAAATGATTAAAAAAAAAGACATCTGGGTTCTGTTCCCCTTTTTGCTCCCTTCCTATCAGGATCCACGTCTTGTGGCCCGATTCAGAACAGTTGATTGCGACTGTCGCCAGGCACCCTCTAGAAGATCTGGTCTCGGGGGAGATGGGGCCATGACTCCTGCAGCAGTGGAAGTTTCCTAAAGGGGACTTGGTGACATGAAATCTGAAACTGTGTCTATTCACTCTTCAGTCTACATTTCGTTCAAAACCGCTGGTCGGTTTCCACCTGGTGAGGTTCCCCCTCCCCCCTATGCCCCCACAAGTATCTAGTAGCATCCTGAGTTGACCCTTTGGAGAATATATTCTCACTGGTCCCTGCAGCTCTTCCAACTGCAGACCTGTTTCATCACATGATTATATATATATATATATATATATATATATATATATATATATATATATATATATAATTCCTTAAGATCACCACCACCCCCTCTCTTCGGGACTGTCTCTGACTGGGAAGCTGTCAAACTCTTGGTGACGGATACACACACATGCTCCAAAAATTCCAGTTTTCTCTAGCAAGTCAAATTTTTATCGCTGGCAACAAATACTTGTCAGTTGACGGGCAACTTGGTTCAGTTTGGAGAAAAGAGCTGCCGAGCGACCAAAGCTGCACTGCTTTTGCTTGTTTGCCAGCTGCTCTGTGAAGTCAAAAGGGTGCTTCCCTGGGAGGTGGCTAGTACAGCTGGTAACTCTGTGTGCACTCACACTTCTCCTGACTCGTATGCCACAGATATTCGGATGTTAGAAAGGCGGGCACTCCCAGGTGGGGGTTTCCAAAAGCAACCATTCATACTTGTCATCAAGGACCTTCTTGAGTGATACTGGATTTTATTTTATTTTTTTGCTTGTTTTTCGCTGGTTTCTATGACGGATTGGTGCCACAGCTCTGATTTGTGTGAGGAGGCCAGCTGTTTTGTTCACTCGTTGTGTTTGCATCATCAGACACGTGTTGGAATCATGTCCTCACGGCGGTAATATTATGGTGGTGTCATGGCGACTCTGTGATCTGCATGGTCGGCAGTTCAAAACCACCAGCAGCTCCTTGGGAAAGAGCCTGGGTTTTCTACTCCCATAAACAGAGTCTCAGAAACCCACGGCAGCAGGGGGAGGGGCTTGCTATGAGTCAGCAATGACTCGATGGCACGGAGTCTGGTTTGGCTTTTTCAATCGCTCTTTGGGAGAAAGATGAGACTGTCTGCTCCCGGAAAGATTTATAGCCTTGGAAACCCTGTATGGGGTCACTCAGTGGCAATGGGATAGGAACCCCGGGTTCCTAGTGGGCCCGGATTATGGGTTACCTCTAGGTGCTGAGCATGGTGGACCAGAACACTAGGTGCTGGGATTAGGGGGACCTGGAAGGAAGGGAAGGGAGGCATGTAAGTGCTCCCAGGGCCCGTCTAGGTCAGGGGTCCGTCACCTGCGGCTGGAGAGCCCTATGCAGCTCTTTAACCTACCTGTGCCTCTGGAGTCAAACTGAAATTGAAAATCAGACTACCCAAGAAAGGAAAACTACCATCGTATCGTTTATGATACTACTTCAAAACTTCCCCATCAGTAAAGATATACTTCATGGCTTTAACAGTTATGGTTAAATTGTTGTGAGGGATACTTTATAAATTATTAAGGGTTCATGAGGGAGCAGGGAGCAGGGAGGGAGGGGGAGAGAAAAAAAGGAAAATGAGCTGATTCCAGGAACCCAAGTGGAAGGCGAATTTTGAGAATGATGAGGGCAACGAATGTATAGGGTGCTTTGCTCAATGGATGTATGTATGGATTGTGATAAGAGTTGTATGAGCCCCTAATAAAACGATTTATTAAAAAAATTGTTGTGAGGGACAGGATCGGCTCTTCCTTGTCAAAAGTTGTCCGACCCTTGCTAGATAAAACCTTGATAAAGCCTGCCGTCGGGCTGGGTGACCTTAGACAAACTGCACCACCTCTCCTAGCCTCAGTTTCACCCGTCAAATGAGGAGGCTGCACGCATCTCTGGCATTCTTTAGACCAAACCCCAGACCCATGGCTGCCTTCGAACCGCCGACGTTTCAGCATGCAGCCCCACAGTGAACCACGGCGCGACCACCCCAGGGCCCCTTCCCCAAACTCTGTGAGTCACCGTGAGCTGGAGGCTGACTCTCCAACTTCCCGTGGCAGGGACAACTCACCTGTCCGGGTGACTGCCCTGGAAGGTAGCCCGCTGCTGACACTCAGCTGTTCTATGACATCATCTGACAACACTGATGTGACACCTTCTCCCCTACGAGAAAAGGCCCGGGAAGCGGACATTCTAATGCGCCGTGGCTGACAGGGGACAGACTATGACATCACTTCGGCGGTGGGAACGGAGTGCCGGCTCCATGCCAGCCGGGCCAACACACCGGGAAAACGGATCATCCCAGCGGTAGCCCTTTTCCCGAACTCCACTTGCTGGGCATCTAGGCTCTGGGGCAGCGCTGGCCGGGCGGGAGCGTGGGGGTGACATAGGCTGTACCCGCCTATCCCCTTCCAGGAAGAGCTGATGTGGGCTCACAACACGAAGAGCAGACCCCTGTTCCTGAGTCAACGCAGGGCTGTCTCCGGCCCCGCTGTGGCGCCAGAGCCTCAGACTCTGCTTCCCCCCTCCCCTCCCCTCCCAGGGCGCTCTGGCTGCTGTTGGCTTTGACTCACAGGGGCCCCCCTCCCCATGGTGTGGCTGCTGAAGTGCTCTGTAGGGTTTTCTGGGCTGTCCTCTTTGCCAGGCCTTTCTTCCACTGCGTGGTCTCGAACCGCCAACCTTCCTTAACTTATCCCTTTGCACCACCAGGGCTCAGGGCCAGAGCCTTTTGGTGAGGACCTTGGGAGAAGCATCCTTGGGACTGAGGTTTACTCTGCTGCCTCCCTCCTTGTTCGTTCCTCCCGAGTCTGGGGCTCTTGGGGGACCTTGAGCGTGGAGAAGGCAGAAGCACACCCACAGCTCTGGCCAGCTCCTCTCCCTCAGTCCCCCTCCGCCCCCGTTTCGGGCCACTGCCCAGGCAAAGGTTCCAGCCCCCTCTCGCCCAAGAAAAGAAGGAGGGAAATTCCTGCAACGTGAACAATCGTTGTGTTGGATTTGGGAGCTGTTATTCCTGGTGACAGACAAGGACAATTATCTGCAATCCACCAGCAGTTTTAGCCTAATTTCATTACTGCTGTGCAAGTCTCCCCGAGCTGCTAGTCTATCACTGTCTTGCAGAACGGATTAGCGAGCACTTTGCTCATCTTCCAGTGAATGTTCCCTGTCATGCCCTTGATGCATAGAGCAGGGGACGGGCGGCTGACCTGGGCCAGGGTGTGGCCAGGGGGCGACAGACCAGCACCCTCGAGGTCCAGAGGACACGGGAAGTGAGTGGGGTGGGTGGTATTGAGAGCTATCCCCGAGCGCTGCTGGACCTGCCTGCCGGGGCCCTGCACCCCGAGCCACTCCATCTGGGGACAGCTGCTCAGATTCCTAGCTCCCATGTGGGAGGGGGCTCTTTTTTTCTGATAGAGCTACTGAATGACATCTGTGCCCCCTGTGGTCCCTTGTACTGCCAACCCCCCCCCCCAGATCTGGACTGACATCTGGCCCCTCCTGCTGTCCCCTGCACTGTCCCCCGACCTCCCAGATCTGCCTTGCCGAGTCACTCTGGACACCCAGAGTGGTCAGAGAGGAGGCCAGGGCTTCATGGAGCCCCTATGCGGTGTCAAGCCCCTCCCCAAGGCCAGGCTGCTGATGCCCCAGCCTGAATACTTCCAGGCCAGCTCCCCAGGGACACTGTGGAGGGGGCCCAGGAGCTGAGCCAACAATCTCCTGACTAGGCAGGTGGGTTCCTTGGG
Source organism: Tenrec ecaudatus (assembly GCF_050624435.1). Lineage (NCBI taxonomy): Eukaryota > Metazoa > Chordata > Mammalia > Afrosoricida > Tenrecidae > Tenrec > Tenrec ecaudatus. Next base: position 16,940,634 of record NC_134545.1, read on the forward strand.
GAGAGAAGAGGAACACCCAGGAGACATCACCTGTGTCTGGTGCTGGCAGTGTTGGGAGACCCTTAGGACCCCAGGCCCACATTTCCACTGGAATTCTCCCCTCCAGAACCCCAAAGGGAGTGACTGGGGAGAGACTTTTCTGCCTGCCTTGTCCACCCCCTTCCTCTAACTTCCACCGGTCCACCTTGGGCAGGCCCTGCTCTCAGGCTTCCTGCAGGCTCAGCCAGGAAGGGGGCCTGGAGGTCCGGCGGGCAGTGGCTATTGGCTGCTGTCTAGTCGGCCCCGGACTCCCAGTGGCTTCCTGTCTAATAGACCGCAGGCTGCCCAGTGCCATGCCATTTCTAGGTGGGCGGCATTCAGTGTTACGGCCACCATGGCCGGCTGGCCCTGTTCCTGCTGACCCCCTACTCTGCCAAGCATGCCGCCCTTGCCCACCACTGTGCCTCAAGATCAGGGCGTGGGAGTCTTACATCCTCCGTTCTGAGGAGAGGGGCAATGCTTCTGCCCACCTGCATCCTGCTTCTGGCACCAACTTCCTGGCACAATCCCTCTTGGCCACACCTCGCTCACTGGTGGTCTATTGCCTTCTGGTAGTACACCGCACCCCCCCCCCCCCCGTCTGTCCTCTCAGGCCCAGGGAGCTCTGCTGACACCAAGCCCGGGGGTCTCAACGGCCCTTGTTGGTTTGCACAATCTCTAATCCCATTCTCCACACGGATGCAGTTCTGGCCCGTGCCGTGTGCTGGCAGGCTGCTCGGGGTGCAGGGGGAGCCGGGGCTCAGTGTGCCTACTGAGAGCAGCCGAAGACACGGACTGAAACAGGGAAGGAGACAGGCCCGAGGACTCAACTCACCAGGGAGGTAGCCAAACAGGGATTTGAACCCCAGTGAGCCTGACACTGGGGCCCGTCATCTTGGCCACGCTGAGCACACACCACTTAGCTCAGACCAGAAACCAGAGCCAGCCAAGCGCTCTTTGGGGCTGTAGGCGGTGCTTTGGGAAGATAGGGCGTTCTCCTGGACCTTGGGGTGACTGCTTCAGGACATCCTGGGTGCATCCCTGGCTCCCCCCTTGGTGGTGACATCAATAAGAACAAAGTCAAGCCCAAGAGAAGAAGGCTACCTCCATTGGGGCCGCCCCACAGCCCCCTTACACTTTCCAGAACATAGAGGAGCAGCTGCCCCAGCCTTCCATTTTATATGTGGGGAAACTGAGGCACAGGGAGTCCTGCGAGCTAGGCTCCAGTCCCCAGAGTCCAGCAGCCTGGCCAGGGCAGGCAACTTGGCTCAGGCCGGCCACGGCCTCCACCCCACTGTCAAGTTCTGTTGTTTCCTCCAACTCCCCTCCCCCTCCCAAGTTTATTGATCGCCAGGGCAGCCTTGAGTCAATGCGGTACACTCTGCTAATTAATCTTTCCCAGATAATTGCGGGAAATGATTGGTTGCTGCGAAATGAAGGTGGAGAGGCAGGCCGGTAGGCCCCAGGGTGCTGGACAAGCCTGCACGTCTAGCCGTCTGCTGGCCCCTCCCGCTCCCACCCACCTCCCTGCTTCCACTCTGGGTCCTGAGACCCATCGCCCTCCTCTTCCCTGCCCAGCCCCCTCCTATAATCCGCAGCCCAAGACTCACACGGAGCCAGCATTCCAGGGTCCCAGCCCGGATGCAGCAGGAAGCCCTGGGAGCAAGAAGGTCCTGGGTTCAAGCCCAGCTCTGCCATGCCACCGTAGCCAACTCGCTGTCACCTCTCTGGGCCATGTCTGAAAATAAAAAAGAAATAGCTTGTCCTCGCTCTGTCACAAGCTGCTTCTAGAGGTGACACCAAAGAGGGCATTTTAATACCAATTTAACGCAACCCCTCCGACTGGGAGCCCTGGGGGGTTACCCGTTGAGCTGTCAACCTCAAGACCATCAATAGTGTGAACCCAAAGAGGCTCTCTGCTCACCAATCTATAGGGGCCTCACCAATCTATAGGGCAGTTCTACCCTCTCCAATACAGTCGCGATGAGTCGGCACCAGTGAGTTTGGGGTTTTGGGGTTTTTTTGTTCCTTGTATTTATGATATATAAAGCAAATCAAGCCTGAATCCAGTCACAGTCTGGGCTGTGTCCTTGAGCCCGGCAGACAGTGGCCCCAGCAGTAGATGTCCCCAGAGCAAGGCCTTGCCCATCTCAGATGCCAAGGGACCCAGCCCCAACAGGAAGGACATGGAACTCAAGCCCACCCACCAAGGCCCCCTGGCCCTGAACCTGCAGACCCATCTCCAAGAGCCTGGGGGAGTGGTCGGGCCTGGGTGGGCCCTGGGTCCCCCCAGTGGCTTCTCCCAGGCCCCATGTTAATTAACACTAACTGGATGGAATCCCCTCTTTTCTGGGTTTGCAAGGGGGCCGGAAAGGAGGATTTTTCTCTCTCTGGGACATCATTTTTTCTTATCGAGCCTCACCGGGCTGTATCTACCTGCTCCTAATAAACCTTGGAGCCTTTAATGAACTAAATAGCAAATGACTTTTTTTATTCAAGAATGGAATTTCATCATATTCATAATTCATATTTTATTTCAGACATCTGCCGCTGATTACATTACATTTAACTAAAATTAGATGATGCTCAGAATGCAATTAAGGCACTGCCAAATTCTCCGGCCCACCAATGCCGGCGGAGCTCAGCGGGGGCCGCTAGCAACCTAATATGTAATTAGGAGCTATTTTCTAGCTGTTTTTAAAGTCTGAAAATTAGCTGCCTTTATTAATCACACAGACAAATATAAAGTGGAACCAACGCTCGCTGAAATCTCTAAAAGGGATTTTTTGTTTAATTATACACCGCGGCACGCCGCGACTCGTTCTGCATGTTGATTTGTTGTGCGGTGACATTTTGACAACTGGTTCTCAATTTGTCTGTCGTAGTTAGGCAACAACAAAGCCGACGGTAATACTTTAACTTTCAAAACCTTCAGTGTGCCAGGGAGGCAGAATGGCACCCCGCGCCGCGGGGCCCCCGGCTCGGGCTCCGAGAGCCACGGGGACCCTGGGAGAGACGGGGAGGGGTGCTGGGCGAGGGGAAGAGGGCTCAGAGGAACCCTTCCAGAGCTGGAAGAGCCCAGAGCACCAGGCCAAGGGTTAAGAGGCCCGGTGCCTGCTGTGTGACCTCAGGGGAAACTCTTGCCTGCTCTGGGCCCTTTCCCTCCTGCATGGTCCCTTCCAACTCCCAACCGTCACGCACACCACATATCAAAACTCGGCCCTGCCCTGCCCCATTCTCACAGTTGTTCCCATGGGTGAGCCGAGGGTGGCAGCACCGTGTCCATCCATCTTGTTGAGGGCCTTCCTCTTCATCACCGGCCCTCCACGTTCCCAAGCACATTGTCCCTATCCCGTCTCTGCGGGCACAGCCCTGTCCTGATGGGTCTTCTCTCCAGACACATGGCCAACGTCATGTGAGAAGGCTCACCCTCCTTGCTTCCAGGGAGCCTGCCGCTGTACTTCTTCCAAGACAGAGGTTGGCTCTTTGGGCAGCCCGTGGGACCGGGTAGACTTGTGGGTAAGCCGAGTTTTGCAGCACATTTTGAATGTGTGGTAGAATCAGGTGCCGCGGCTGGTATTCGGGTCGGCTTGTACTCGAGTGTATACGGTACCTTTTCATCCTCTTTGGCAGCCGCATCCTTCAAAGCACAGACTCTCCGGTCTTCCTGATTCAACATGCGACTTTCACACGCATAGAAAGGGATTGAAGCTTGGGCCAGGGGCACCTTAGTCCTTGGAGTGACAGCCCTGCTTTCCCACGCTTCCCAGACGTCTGGTGCAGCAGACGGACCCAACACAATGCGCTGGACTTCTGCTTCCATGAGCACCGAGTGTGGATCCAAGATGAAATCCCCAGCCACTTCCACCTTTTCCCCATTGACCGTGATCAGGATGTTACCTGTGGGTCCAGTTGCCAGGATGGGGGTCTTCTTGACCTTGTGTTGTGATCCGTCCTGAAGGCTGCGGCCCCGTGATCTTCATCAGCAGGAGCCTCCAGGCCTCCTCGCTCTCAGCAAGCGAGGTTGTGTCATCGGCATATCACAGGTTGTTGACAAGCCTTCCTCCAGTCCTGGTGCCGGGTTCTTCCTCCCAGAGCCCAGCTTCTCTGATGTTCCGTTCAGCATCCACACTGGATACCTGTGGGCGAGAAGGCACACCTTCCTGACAAGGGTGACTCCCGCTCCCAGGGGGCCTTCTTTCCCTGGGGAGCCTGCCCCATGCTGCTTCCTTCTGCTGCCGTACCACCTGGCCCCTCCACCTGAAGAGGGGTATCCACCGGGTGGCTTCACAAACTCCATGGGAAAATCCCAGGATCTTCCGATTCCGATTTTGCCTGGGACATTGTAAAGTCCCCCCGCCCCCATTCCCCTCACCGACTTGGTACCCACAGTTCATTTTACAGAGGATGAGACTGAGACCCAGTGAGGATTGGCCAGCAGGCGGCAGGTCTGGCGCCAACTCCAGGACTGTGATGGTGTCAGCTGCTGCGTCAGCCTGCCAGGGGGTTGGAGAAGGAGAAGTGGCCTGCCACACCTGTGTCTGACCCTATCCCCCGCTGAGCTTGCTCCTCACAGCTCTGCAGGAGGCCCAGCAGAGGCTGCAACAGCATTGGCCTGAGGGTCCTGAAACCCCACTGGGTCCAACCTCTGAGCTCACGTCCTACCCTGCGGTGTCCTTGTGGACAATGCCACCCAATAGCAACAATGACAAAATCAGCCCCATCCCCACCCTGGAAGGAACCCTGGTGGTACAGTGGGCATGTTAGACAGGGTTCTCTAGAGTAACAAAACCAGGACACTCATGATTTTATATATATTTATATAGGTAGATAGATAACATAAGAAATAATCTATAAAGCAGTACAAATGGCTCAGTGCAACTCACTCCCGTGAGACAGTTGTGAGACACTGGCAGTCCTTCAAGTCATGAGGGCCATCGGGTAGTCCTCTGTCGAGCAATTCAGGCAGCAAACAGCAAGTCAGGTCACCAACGTTCAGCCAGATGACACGGTCCGACAGTCCCTAGCTCAAGAGACGTAAATTCCAATGGTGCGGCGAAGCAGGTCTTGAAGGAACCTCAAGTGACAGCGACACAGTCCACGGGTTAGGCGTCCCACAGGTAGTGTAGCTTGTAAATGGAGGCACGGAACAAGCAAGGCAGCCGCACACTGGTCTGATGATCAAAGAGCAAGAGACAAGAGAGGAGAGGCTCACCAAGCCATTTATCTCTCCGCCCTTCAATTAATCCCACATGTGTTCATTGGCCATGTTGGCACAATACACCTACCTATCACAGTAGGTTAAGCAAGGTGTTGAAGGCAAGGTCGGCAGTTCAGACCCACCAGCCACTTGCAGGGAGAAAGAGGAGGCCCTGTTCCCAGAAGTCAGACAGTCTCAGAAGCCCCAGGAAGCCAAGCCGGTCTACTCTGCCCCAGGGGGCCACTCTGGTCACAATGCCTCCGTGGCGGCAGTGGTGGGGGGGTGGGGGGGTGTCCCTTTCTGTAATGCTACTCTATTACCTCCCCTTCTCCCAGCCTATAAGAGGGGTTCACAGCCAGGCTGGAAGGCGCATTGCCCAGGTCCAAGCCCCGCTCCTGCCACGTCCCTGCTGTGGTTCCCTGGGCAGACTGCTGACCTCTCTGAACTTTGATGGACTTGGGTCCTGGGGAGAACTGACCAGATGGATTGGAGCTCAGCTTCTATCACCCCACTTGACAGATGGGGGGGCACCAAGGCTCTGCTGGGGGACATGCTTGGCCTCGGTGCATATCCCGTGAGCCGCAGAGCAAAGGCCCTACAGCCCATGTTCTCCCCTGGTGCCATGATGCCTCCCAAGGGTCCAATAGAGGAGGCTGACAAAGGGCCTGAGGACCCACTGAGGGGCCTGGGCTACATCAGAGACCTCTCTGCTCTCTCCTTTCTCATGTGCCCCTGAGAGGCCCCAGGCTGGCATCAAGGTACAGTAGGGACTGGAGGGTTGGGGGACCGGTATCTGCCTCTGCTCACCCCTGGGCCCCAGGCCAGCCAGGCCAGCACTCATCTCCCGTGTCGTCCCCGTCCCCAGACATGCCACTGCAGTTAACATGCCAACAGAGGAGAAGGAGGGGCTCTGCCAGGAGAGAAGGGAGGTGCCAATTGACTGCCCAAGGCAGCGACGGGGGCGCAGCGGCTAGTTCACTCATGCTGACAGTTGAGGCTTTGCCAGGGAGGTAGAGTGACAGGCATCTGCTGACGTGCGCGCCCTTCTCTCAGAGCCACCCATCGGAGAAGCTGCCCAGGACCCACTGCCAGAGGGGCTGGGCTCAGCCACAGGGAACCTGGACACCCACCTGTTCGCTTGACAACATCCCTCTGAGCAAGGGCCAGGAGCCAGAGTCTGTGGGCACATACCTCAGTGCCAATGAGGAGGAGCCCTGGTGATGTCATGGGTACTCATTGGGCTGCTCACCACAAGGCCAGCAGTTCGAATCCACCCGCCTCTCCTCAGGACAGGGACGAGGCTTCCTGCTCTCATCAAGAGTTATAGTCCCTTTGAAACTGACTGTGGTAGCAACTGCACAGCATTGCTTGGGCTGTGAAATGATATGATATCTGTATCAACTCCCAATAAAATGATTTTGGGAAAAAAAAGAGTTATAGTCTCTGTACACCAAGTTTGGGGGATTTACTGTGAAATGAGAATATATAAATCACTGGAAAATTAAGTTTTATGTAAATATGTGTCTAACTACTTGAATTCCCATGAATATATGAGAAATAAACATATATGTGTGTGTACACATGTCTTACAGGGGCGGTTCTAACTTGTGCTGTAGGGGTGCTTTGAGTTGGCATTGACTTGATGGCAATCCAATTAATTGTCTCATGAAGCACCCAATGTTCCTCTGGTTCTTTGAGACTTCCTCACCCCCCACCATCATGACCCCAGTCCTGCCTTTCAGTTCTGGCTAGACTGGAGCATGTACCCTGGTACAGATAAGAGCTCAGGACACATGGAATCCAGGTCAGATAAACCCCTCAGGAACAGAACTAGGAGTAGCGATACCAGGAGGGTAGGGGGAAGGTGGGGGGGGGGGAACCAATCACAATGATCAACACATACCCACCCCCCACCCACTCACTGAGGGGGATAAACAACAGAAACGTGGGTGAAGGGAGACAAAGGTTGGTGTAAGATATGAAAATTATTATTATATAATCATCTATACTTTATCAAGGGGTCACGAGGGTGGGAAGGGGTGGGGGGAGGGAAAAAAAAGGATCTGATACCAAGGGTTCAAATAGAAAATCAATGTTTAGAAAATGATGATGGCAACCTATGTACAGATACACTTGATACAATGGATGCATGGAACGTTATAAGAGCTGGAAGAGCCCCCAATAAAATGATTTAAAAACATAACAATTAGTTGCCTCCTCTCTACCTATCCCTCATGCCATGATCCCTGTCCAGCGTTGCCACCTCTCACCTCCTCGCTCCCCTGCCAGCCCCACTCCATCTTCCGCAGGGCATTCTGAAGCCTGCCACTTAGCCCAGCCTACCTGCCTAGGACCCACCTTCAAGGTGAGCCCGGCCTTACAGGAGCAGCCAGTGGCTGACAGAGTCAGCGCCAACCTGGAGGCGACCCCCGTGAGTGTTAGAGAATGGAACTCTGGCTGGGTTCAGAAGAGCACCGCTTTTCTGCAGCAGCACCTGCTTTGGAGCCCCCACCGACTCACAGGGACCCTACAGGACATGAGAACTGCCCTGGGGCTCCTTCACCACTTGGATTTACTGCCCTCTTCATTTGCTAGGCTGGCTGTCCCGCTGTGAGTCCCGGAGGCCAGGGCCAGGTCCCTGTTTGCCCCCGAGGCCCTGGCAACCAGCACACAACATGATCTCAGGCAATAGATCTTGGAGCTGCCTCAGGCTCAGACTGTCCTGGGAACCAGTGCTGGCTCAGCCCAGGAGCCTCGGGCCAGTCCACCTCCTGCCTGTGAGCCTGTGAGACCATGGGGGCTGGAGGAGAAAAGCCAGGGCCCATCCCTGAGTTCCTCTCTGTAACTGCCTTACCTGGGCCACGCTGCATCAACATCTCACCTCAAGGAGGGGGGTGGTGTTGCTGTGGTTGGGTCAAAGCTCATTCTGAGTGACAGTGACCCTGTGCACAACAGAACCAAGCACCACCCGCCTCACCATTGTTAGGCTTGAGCCCACTGTTGCAGACACTGTGTCAGTCCACCTCTTTGCTGTCCTTCTACTTTACCAAGCACGACCTTCTCCAGGGACTAGTCTCAGAGCCTGGCAACAGGCCCAAAGTACCGTGAGATGAAGTCTGTCCAACCTTGCCGCTAAGGAGCATTCTGACTGTACTTCTTCCCAGACAGATGTTTGTCATTTTGCCAGTCCAGGGTACTTCTTCCCCAGCACCTTCAATCAAATGCATGAATTCTTCTTCTGTCGTCCTTATTCAGTGTCCAACTTTCACTTGCGCCTGAGGCGGTGGAAGATACCATGGCTTAGGCGAATGAGGGGGTTCGGAGTGGAGACCCAAAGCCCATCTGTAGACCATTGGACTTCCCCTCACAGGAAGGGATGAGCCAGCCAGGGTACAATATAATGCCAATGAAACACATAACTTTCCTCTAGTTCTTTAATCCCCCCCCCACTATCATGACCCCAGTTCTACCTTACAAATACGGCTAGACTGATACAGATAAGAGCTCTCAACACACGGAATCCAGGACAGATAAACCCCCAGGAACAATAATGTGAGTAACAATACCATGAGGGTAGGGAGAAGGTGTGTGTGGGGGAGTAAGGGGGAACCAATTGCAATGATTGACCTACAACCCGGTCCCCAGAGGAGCAAACAATAGACACGTGGGAGAAGGGAGACAGCAGATGGTGTAAAATATGAAAATAAAAATAATTTATAACTTATCAAGGGTTCACGAGGTGGGGAGCATGTGGAAGGGATGGGGGAAAAGAGGAGCTGATGCCAAGGGTTCAAGGAGAAAGAAAATGTTTTGGAAATGATGATGGCAACCTATGTACAAATGTGCTTGGTACAACTGATGTATGGATTGTGATAAGAGCCCCCAGTAAAATTAGTTATTAAAATATATGTATTTTTTAATTTTTAAAAAGAAGTTACCATGGCTCGGGTCGGGTGCACCTTTGCCCCCAACACTTTAAAGAGGTTTGGGCCGCAGATTTACCTAATGCGATGCGTTGTTTGCGCTCTCGACTGCCGCTTCCAGGAGCATGGATTGTGGAGCCAAGCAAGACGAAATCCTGGACAACGTCGCCCTTTCCCCCATCTATCCCGATGCCATCTTTTGGTCCAGATTTGTGTCTTCTTGACCAAAACTGCAGGCCGCAATCCTTGATCTTCATCAGCAAGGGCCTCTAGTCCTCCTCACTCTCAGCAAGCAAGGTGGGGCCATCTGCATAATGCGGGTGGTGAACAAGCCTTCCTCCAATCCTGATGCAGCATTCTTCCTCATGTAATCTGGCTTCCCTAATCATTTGCTCAGCAGGCAGATCCAATAAGTCTGGTGAGAGGCTAGGACCCTGAAGCGCATCATTCCTGATTTTGTTGCGATGGTAACGATTACGAATGCATTTCACCTGCGATGCTACTGATGCTACTTCTGTTCTCCAAATCAGTGGGCCCTTCAAGGTCAGCTTCCTGGAGAGAGTCCCCAGAACTGTGGATCAATCACGTCCTCGTGAGACTATTCAAAGCTATCTCTTGGTCACTTGACTCTTGTAACACTTTGCCTATTTGGGTTTCATCCTCCCCATTGGCAAGTCCCAGGACCCCTGGAGGGACTGGGCAGCTGTTGGGTGGTTGAGCTGACCATTCGCCTCCTACCCAGGGCCTTACACCATCCGCAACCATCTGTGAACTTGACCTGAGGCGGACACTCCGAGATCGATGCTGCAGACTGGATATGGAGTCAGGCACCTCTGTGCTCGCACCCAGCCATGAGGTGAGGACCAGCCACTTCATCTCCCCATGGTGTTCCCTTCTGTAAAATGGGAAGTTGAGCACTGCTGGTTCGATTGTTGGGAGACAACACACAGGAGAGTGCCGGGCATGCGGGGAGAGGGTGGAAGCACGGGGCATCGGTAGCTCCACCCATCCCCAGGTGGGTGACCGCAGCCTCCTCCTCCTGTGGAAAATGGGCGCCGCAGCAGCTACCATGGGAGCTGTGGCATGCACGGTGTGATGAAGTCGTGCATGGCCTGCCCCAGAGCAGGTGTTCAGTGACGGCTGTTATTGTTGGTACTGGATTGTAGCCAACTTACACCTTTCCAAAGGAGCCCCAGAGGCAAGGTGGTTATGCATGGGGCTACTCATTGCAAGGTCGGCAGTTCGAAACCACCATTCGGTCCGAGGAAAAAGATGAGGGTCTCTACTCCCGTAAAGAGGTACAGTCTTGGAAATCCACAGGAGCCGTTATGAGACACAATCGACTAGATGGCAGTGCTTTTGGTTGATCTTGTCTTAAATTTGGGTTTTTTGTTTTGTTTTGTTTTGGAGAGATGCTTTTCCAGATGTGAGCACCTTTGCCCAAGGTCAGGAGCCCACTCCCACCCTAACCCCGACCTAAGTGTGTCAACTGGAATATGGAAGGGGGTGTCGATGGGCACTGGGCAGCATCCGCCCACCTTAAAGACACCCTGCCACACCCCTTTTCCCAGCCTGCCCTTCGGGTTCTCAAGGAGTTTAGAAACCCCTCCATCTTGAGGAGGGTCCGCGGGGACATCCCTCCCCTTTGAATGAAGAAAGTAGTAGAATCTACCCTCTTGTGACCATGCCCCCCACCTTCTCACCCCCAATTCCCACTCGGCCTTCTCCACCACTTCTCCACGTCTACTTCGCCCCGCCCACGAGCCAGGCACTGTGCACCCCTCAAAGGAGCAGGCACGCGCCAGACAGCCATGGTCCCCGCCCCCGGGGAGCTGACCACTTACTGAGAAGGCAAATCAATCACATCAACTACGGATTGGACAGTTTGGAAAGAAAACAAATGGCGGGGTGGGGTGCAGGGGAAGAGAGGGCTGGTCTGGTAAAGTGTGTGTGTGTATGGGGGGGAGGTGTTCCAAGCAGAGGGACGGGATGGGCAAAGTGTCCAGTGTAGGGTTCGCTTCCATCCCCCCTACGTCATTCATCATCACGGGCTACTCGCACTCCTGGAGCGCATGCAGTACCTAGAAGGGGGCACGGGGGCGCTGTTGGGTAAGTGGTGTCACTTCATGGTGACTATTTGAACCCACTAGCTAGACTCCTTGCTGACTGTACTAAGGAGCCCTCACAACGTCCGTGGTTCAAGTACCCCAGTCGCCACGAGGGAGAAAGATGAGGCTTTCTGCTCCCGGAAAGATTGACAGCCTCAGAAGCCCTAGGGGGTTGCGATGAGTCCGAAGTGACTGGATAGCAGCGGGTTTCTGAGTGATGACATGATTGCTTTCTGTCCCCTGCAGTGGGGGGTGGCTTCTTAAAGGCAGGCCCTGCTTGGCCCACCATTTCTCCACTGTGACAGAACAGCCCCTCCCCAGCGTTGTCACTGTCACTCAATACTATGTGTTAAGTGAATATTGTGAATGAAGACCCAGGCACCCTGGCGGTGTAGGGGGAGCTGCTAGTCCCAAGTTCAGCAGTTCAAACCCATCAGCCGCTGAATCAGAGCAAGATGAGGCTGCCTGCTCCCATGAAGAATTACAGTCAAGTGCCGATCCACCCTGCCCTATAGGGTCGCTATGGGTCAGAAGTGGGCTTGTTTTCTGGAGGGGGGGGCACTGGGCCGCTAATCTCAAGGCAGCAGTTCAAAACCACCAGCCACTCCTCAGAAGAACAATGAGGCTTTCTACTCCCTTGAAGGGTGTCAGTCTCAGAAACCCACTGGGGCAGTTCTTCCCTGTCCTACAGGGTCGTGGAGTTGGCGTCGACTGGATGGCAGTGCGGTGATACAGGCTGCCGGATTATCACGGGAGCCAGCAGCCGAGGGCCCACGGGGAGCAGGCCCCGAGTGCCGTGTGTCATGCGAAGGGCGCTAATCCCCTGTCAGTTACACTGCTGTCAGAGGAGACGGGCTCCTGAGCGGGAGGCCTAATTGAATCGAATGGAAAAGGCGGATGGGCGGCCAGGACGGCGGAGGCGGGATGCACGAGTGGGCGCCGGTGGTCCGTGCAGCTGTCTGGACCCCCTGCCCCCCCCCCCCCCCCGCGCCGGGCGGTGCTCCAGCCCCGCACCCCAGCTCACACCGCTGCTGCTGCTGCTGCTGCTGCTGCTGCTGCTGCTGCTGCTGCTGCTGCCGCCACTGCGGGGGAGCTGGGCCCTGGGGGGCGGATCGCAGTGCAGGTGGGGGGAGTGCCTCCGCCAGGGCTCCCCGCCCCCTCCGGCCTCCCCTTTATCTGCTGGCTCTGCCATTTTCTCTCGGGCGCTGACCCTTTTTCTGTTCCCTTCTGTTATCTTGAATAATGTCACTGCCTCTTTAGAATCTATTCATCAGAGCAGAAAGAAAGCAATGCTGACACCAATATCTCTCTCTCTCTCTCTCTCTCTCTCTCTCTCATCCATCTGTGGACCACTGGAAACAAGCTCTTGGTCTAAAGCCTGCCCCAGGCACAGCCCCAGTGGGGGCAGGTGGGTACCCCCCATTTCCAGACTGGAACCTGGTGGCCCACAGCAGTCTTGGGGCTACGGGCGAGTTTGAACTGGTCAACCGGTGCTGGTGGTTTGTGTTTTAATTGGTTTTTCTTTAGTGTTTGGCCCTATTTAAAAACCAGGGAATATGACTTCCTCCTGCCCACCTGCCCCAAATCCAGATGCCTGAATTCTCTTTTAAAACGAGATGGCTGTGATTTGGCCGGATTTGGAAGGGGCTGCCCACACCCACTCAGCCTGGCCAGCCCCAGGAGGCCAGGAGTTTGAGCCCCGCATGGGTCCCCTCTCTGCAAGGTGCTAAGGGGTCGGTGGAGCAATACCCCAGCATCATCTGCCCCCCACCCTGTGATGGAGGCTGGCGATGCCAAGCTCCGTGAGGCTCATGGGAAAACGGGATGGCAGAGTTTCCCCAACTAGCTTTCTGAAGCCCCCTGGGGAATGCTAAGGCGAGTGAGGCTCAGAAGTGGGGTGTCTCCTGCCTGAGTCACACAGCATGGCAGCTCTCCTGAGTCCAGAACAGCGCTCCCCTGGACCACCCAAGGCAGATGGGGAGACAGGGTCCCTCATGTTTCCCACACACACATGCCACCCCTTCTCATCAACGCTCTGTAGACACCAATACCCCCTTCTACCAGCCCCTGCATCTGTGCAGGCAGTGGTCCCCGGGGAATCCTGGGAGCCTTCCCTGCCCTGGTGCTGGCCCAAGAAGGCCCCTTCTCCACTCCAGACCCTCAGCCAGTCTCTATTGTCTGAAAGGGATTAATAAGATGAGGGGGTTAATAAAGCTGGGTCTGAGTCTCTTCTGTGACACAACATGTGGAGTGAGTGACCTCAGGCAGGTCACATCCTGTCTCTAGGCCTCAATGTCCCCACACTTTTGTTCTAAGAAACCGAGGGCTGGAGCAGGGTGGGAGCTCACCCCCACTCTGGCCCCGGGGGAGTCAACCACAGCAGCAGGAGAGGGGCACTTCCAGGGGAGCATCTTCCTCCAAGACCCTGTCCCCCAGCTCCACAGGCGGCTCTGCCCAACGTAACCTGGCACCCAGGGTCCCAGGGCCAGGATTGGCATTTCCACCCAATCCACTCCCTCTGGGTGTCATGTCTATGAAACTTGCTCCAGGTGGACTGTGAAATTGGGGCGGGGGCGGGGGTGGTAAGCCCAGGGTATCAGAGGCTGTGCTGAAAACCCTACTAAGTATTGCCACGTTGCTGCGCTGCCTCTCAGCGCCCGTATCCCCATCGCTGTCAACAGTACCTCCATTACTGGCTGCTTACTCCAGGCCCCAGGCTCTGAGCTCGGCCCCAGTGGGCACTAGGTCTGGTGTCCCCATCACAAGCCCATTTTACATATGGGGAGCCCCAGGCCCACTGCTGGGGGTGGCCTGCCCCAATTCCCACGACCAGGGGCGGTCTGGCCCAGGTCCTGTTGCTAGGGTGGTCTGTTCCAGAGCTCACCAGAAAGGGCAAGCACACAAGGGCAGGAGGGCAAAGTTCTTGGCAGAGTTATTTCCAAGGGATGGAGGAACCAATGCCCAGAGAGGGCCAGCGACCTGCCGAAGGTCACACAGCAAGCCACTTACCCTCTTCCTGCCTTTTGGTTGTCTCCTCAAGCCCTTTCTCCGCCTCCTGCTCACTCCTCTCCACCCACGCCTGCCCCCCCCCCCCACGCCGCCTCTCCCCCTCACACCTGGAGCAAAGGCAGCCCAGGAATCCTGGGAAGGACATTGGACTTGGAGCCCACAGAGGCGTCTCAGATCCTAGCTCCTTCAACTTTGGACTGCCTGCCTTTCCTCGTGGGCTTCGCTTTCCCCGTATGCACAATGGGCTCAGTGTGGTGCCCGTGGAGAAATCTGTCATGAAAGGCAGCGTGGGCCCTCCTCGTGACTACCTGGCTTACTCAGGGCGCATGGCAGGTCTGCACGGAGCAGTTGCCAAAGACTGGAAGCCATAAAGGAGCACTGGTTGTGCACTGGTTGAGCGCTCAGCTGCTAACCTAAAGGGCTCTACAGGAGAAAGACTTGGCCGTCTGCTTTCATAAAAATCCAAACTTCAAGCTCACGGCCATTGAGTCCATGCGGACTCTAACCCCTCTGGCACCGGGGCTTCTTCCTCGGGAATCCCATGAGGCTGTTCGAGTCTGTCCTGTCCGAGAGCTGAAATTAGACTCAGTGACAGTAGGTAGAAGTCATAAACCGAGGGGCCCAGAGCAGCCTACAGCCCTGAGCCAGAGAGGGCAAGCTCTCTTCTCCCAGGGCAGGGAGGACGCCCAGGAAGCCTTGGGCAGGCCAAGTGGGTCCCTGGCAGTCCCCCTGTCCAAGTTCGGGCGGGGACACCTCGGTCTCAGCCAACACGGAATGCAAATGCCTTGAAATGGATGTTTTTCTTATCCGATTGAAAACATTGCCACTGAGAACAGCCCCACTTAATCTCCGTGCTGGCTTGGCAGAGCAGCCCAGCGCGGGGGAGTAATTAGGAGGCTCCCCTCTACTAGCAAGCGGCCAAGGTAGTGGGAATTGATGCCTTCCGGCCTCCCTACCCCTTCCTACTGTTTAGAGGAGGCGGGGGACCCACGAGGAGGGGGGGACCCTGACACCCTCTTCCTGGCCCTGCATCTGCAAAAGAGTCCCAAGACCCCACCCCCAGTCATTTTCGGAAGCTTGATTCGTGACATTAGAAGCTTTAAAGTGGGGTGGGGGTGGGGATGGGCGGGGCGATAAATCCAACAAATGATTCCCGTCTGATGTGAAAGCTTGAGCCAGGGTGTCCAGGGCCAGCGTCCATCCATCCACCTCCCGGCCTGGGCCTGGGCAGGGCCTGACCAAGAGGGCCACTGAGCCGGCCTCCGAAGCAGGAGAGGAGAGGCTTGTGTCCAGCCAGACGGGCAGGGTCCAGATCCACCCCCTCGCAGCTCTGTGAGGTTCTCAGAGGGCCGTGTCTCTGTAAATCAGGAACGTGACTGAGGGGACACAACCAAACCCAGGGTCCTGGCGCCTGAACACAGCACCGAGGGAAACCCAACGGGAACGGAGAGATGCGACATTTGCTCTTCCTACCTTCCACTGTGGAAACTGTGGGGGTCTAGGGGGAGGGCTGAGGGTGCCCCCAGGCATGGAGTGGAGGGTGTCTTCCCCCCCCCCCACCTAAGGGATTCTGAATTCCAACACACACCCACTGTCCCCGCCCCCTCCCCAAAGCTGTGGCTGCAATGAATGTAGCCATCCCTGCCTAGAGGGGACGCCTCGTGGGCAGTGTCCAGGAAGAGGCCGCATGGTACAAGTGACTTGAGTGAGCCTTTCCAGGAGAAGCGGGGTATGGAGGATGTGGAGAAGAGCAGGCAAGGGGGAAACCAAATGGTAAGTGGACGAGACAGCTTGCTGTGTGACCTCAGGCAGGTGTCTTGCCTTCTCTGGGGCAAACAAGGTGTGCCCTCAGCAAACAAGGTGTGTTAATCCCGGTACACTAGAGAAACAAATTCATAGACACTCATATGTCTATAAGGAAGAGGTTTATATATACAAGCGATTGAATATTGAGAAAATGTCCCAACCTAGTCCAGATCAAGTCCCTAAGTCCACTATCAGCCCATATGTCCGATGCCAATCTATAGGTCCTCTTCAGACTCACAAAATGCATGCAATGATGCCAAATGCTGGAGGATCACAGGCCAGTGGGTTGGCAGTCTTGTAGATCTAGTGGTGGCGTTGTAAGCATCTCAGTGCTGGCAGGGATCTCTACATGGCTTCTCCAGCTCCAGAGGTCTGGTTGCATCAGGGTAGGTCCATGTGGCTTCCCCAGCTCCCAGGGAATAGAACCATGTGTCTTGTCAGTAGAGTATCTCCAAGGGAGAGCGCAGTGTCTCCCGCCTCCAAGGAGGGAAATACAGGAGTTCCCAGAATACGCAGGAGGTCATACCCACACAGAGGCCTCATTGGTTATATCTTGATTGACAGGCCAGACTTCACCCCTTCACTCAATCCTCTCAAACTGACACCAGATTATGTAACACAAGGTGTTGGGCCGTGGGATCTCAGAGGACCCCCGTGACCCTGATGGCTGAACCCCTTTAACAAGTGACTGATGTGTTGGTTAGGTTTGGGGTGGAGACCGCATGCCCTTGACCCTTGGTTTTGAGAAGACAGGTGTGGTGGTCGCTCCCTCCACCTGGAGTCCCTGTTTCCTCCCACATAAGGAGGTGGCGGCTTGCTTGTCCCATGACAAGGCCAAGGAGCTCACAGGGGCTGCACAGACTTGAGCTCAAGGCCCCATTCTGCCACTTGCTTGCTGTGAGGCCCTGGGAAAGTAATTTCCTGCCACCCTTCCCCCTGGGTCTCAGTTTAATGCTGTGGCAGCCAGATGTGCAATCCTGGACAGGACTGTGGGCATTTTGGAGATGACTGGGGGCATGAGATGAAGGACTGACCAGTCGAGATGACAAAGTATATTGACCGAAAAACAGAGGGCACAGGGCAGCACGGGAGGAAACCCCGCTTCACAAGGACAGCACTCCCACAGCCTCTGAGAAAGGGCAAAACCCCTGTGACCCCTTCTTCCATCTTTAAAACTTCCCATTGTCCGCATTGCCTTGTCTCCACTGCGCTCGGGGGGGGGGGGGGGAGCGGGATTTTAAAAGTGCACGGGAAAATGGCATGGACCTCATAGAGCTCGCTCACAAAACGCTGGGAAGCTCCCTCCAGTGCACGTCTTTGCAATCACACACAACCAAACCAAACCAAACTTCCTGCCATTGAGTCTGACTCAGAGGGACCCCTCCACCCCGCAGCCCCCACCCCCGGGGGTTTCTGAGATGGTAACTGTTCACGGGAGAAGCCGAATGCCCAGTCTGTCTCCTGAGGAGCTGCTGGTGGTTTCGAACTGCTGACCACCACAGCTCCTTCGGCGATCATCAAAGACAAATCATTTTTCAGCGTGCCGACTGAAGGCCAGGGAGCTGGCCTTGAAGCCTGGCCCCTCCTCCTCCTGGCTGGGTGCCTGCAGGCCCATCTCTTTCCCCCCCTCGGTTCTTCATGACCTGGCCTGGCACACAGCAGATGCTGACTAAGGGACAGGGAGCCAAGGGAAAGTGGGGTAGGAGGGGCCTCTTTGCAAGGATGCAGAGTGAAAATGCAGGGCGTGGTCATGGGGGTCTGAAGGAACAGGACCCTGAATCCCCACAGGACAGACTTGGCCCTGGCACATGCCACTCAGGGAGCCAGGATCTTCGCCGGCAGTGCCCACCCAGCACAGCCCTCTCGGGGTCAGTCACATTATTGCAGCCTGTTTTCCCATGTGAGACACAGCCAGCACTGGCAGAGGGGGCGGGGTCGCTCTGTGAACCAGGCAGTGAGGGTAAGTGTTGGACCCGCAGCCAGCTGGAAAGGCTGACTCCAAATGAGAGGCTGCTGGCCTTGGGTGGCAAAGAGGGGGCAGCTGGGAGACAGGAAGGCAGGGGTGTTAGCTATTCCTCAGCGGTGACCTCGCGGGCCCCAGCTGAGGGGGATTGCACACATGTCCCCCACTCTGAGCCACTCCTTGCCTCTCAGCCTCAGACAGACCAAAAACCAACCCCACTGTTGGTTCCGGCTCATAGCAATGCTATGGGGCGGGGTACACGCTCAGTGGATAACCACTATATCACCTGAGCTCAGTAATATTTGTTGAGCACTTACTGTGGGCCAGGCGCCCTCTCTCATCCAATCTTGGAGCCTGTACCGGTGGGTACTGTGGTCATCTCCATGGTCCAAGTAAGGAGGCCTCTCTGCCTACAGGGTGGCTTCAGAGGGAGATGCAGGTCTGGGGGCTCTGACTTGCAAAATGTCCTAGAGCCTGACTGCCCATGATTAGAACATCCTGGAAGCTTTTGAAGAATTGGGGATGGGGGTCCTGCTGAGACCAATGCCATCAGAAATTTTGGAGTGGGAACAGGATCTGGGTGCTTTTAAAAAGGCCCCCTCTCCCAGTGATTCTTAGGTGCAGGTGGAGTGGGGGGCAAGGGAAGAGAGGGGCCCATCTGACCTGGAAATACAAATAATCCACAAATGGGTTATCAGCCAGGCAGGTGGTGATGTATGCTGGTGTGGAGCTGTGTGGCCCTGGTTAGAGCGAGGAGGCCATGTTGGCTCAGGCCCACAGGCAGTCGCTTCAAGGGGGCAGGTGTGACAGGTCACCTCTGCCCCAGGAGTGACATCCTGCTCCCAGGGAATGAGGGGAACAGGGAGGTTCTTGGGGCTCCAGCCTGTGACCCCTGCCCCTCCTCACACAGCACCACCCCACTTCTATAGCTGCCGCCACGGGCAGCTACGGGGAGATCCTAGGGGCTTCCCAGGACCACCTTCTCTGGCCGGAGTCAGCTTTGTGCTGGAGAACAGCATCTCCCAACCCGGACTGCACTCTGGTGCTGTAGCGGGTCACGGGTTGGGTTGCTAACGCGAGTTTAGCAGGTTGGACCCACTAGCTGCTCTCCAGGTGAACGACAAGGTTGTCTATTCCACAAAAGATGTACGGTCTCAGAAAACCATAGGGGGCAATTCTACCCTGTCCCATAGGGTCGCCGTGAGTCAGAGTGGAATTGATGGAAGTGAGTTTGGGTTTTTGGAAGGGGCTTGAGAAAACATCCGAACCAAGTGCCCAGCCCTGACCAAGCACATCGGAATCCAGAGAAAATAAGGAACCGGAGCCTGGAAGGTGAGGCAAGAATGCTGACAAAGAACCTACCAAGCTCACTCCCATTGGGTCGATTCCAACTCCGAGTGACCCTGCGAGGCAGGGAGAACTGGCCCTGTGGGTTCCGGGTCCGGGCGGGGGGGCTCTTTACCACATTAAAAAGGTTCATCTTTCTCCAGGGCATAGGGTCCCACACCTACTTGGCCTACCATTTTCTTTCCAGAAAATTAAAGACTGAGTGCTCCCTGGCAGTTAAAAACCTTTGACCTATAGCCCCCAATCCAAGTTAAAGTGTAGGTATCTGCTTTGGCAGCCCCTCTGGATTACTCCAGTGCCCCCAAGGAACGATCGAATCACCGGCTTTGGGAGACACTGATGTTGAGACTCTGGTTACCTGTGTGGCTTCAGGCGACTTACTCAACCTCTCTGGACCTCCATTTCCTGGTCAATAAAATGGGGAGAAGTCTAGCACTGGCCTTCTAGTGTTGGGAGAGAGATCCAAAGAGATGATGTATTGCCTGGTGTCTGATGCGAATCTTTTTGTTTGATGCGTGATTTGTGCTTTGAGGTATAGGGGACCCCACCTGTGAGGCCGGGGCCATTGGCACTAGTTGGTGACTGATAACACCCTCTCCACACGTTGTGTTCCTGGCAGCAACCCCAGGTAGAGCCCAGAGGGAGGTTGGCACTGGGGCTGGAGAGCTGTTCTTTTTTTCTTTAAAAAAAATATCACTTTATTAGGGGTTCATACAACTCTTATCACAATCCATACATACATCAATTGTGTCTAACACATTTGTACATTTGTTGCCCTCATCATTCTCCAAACACTTGCTCTCCACTTAAGCCCCTGGCATCAGCTCCTCTCCCTCCCCGCTTCCCCCTCCATCATGAACCCTTGATAATTTATAAATTATTATTTTGTCATATCCTACACTGTCTGATGTCTCCCTTCACCCACTTCTGGTTTAAAAAAATCATTTTATTGGGGGCTTGTACAATTCTTATCACAATCCATACATCCATCCATTGTGTCAAGAACATATGTACATTTGTTGCCATCATCACTCTCAAACCATTTGCCTTCTACTTGAGCCCTTAATATCTGCTGCTATTTCCCCCCTCCCTCCCCACTCCCCCCTACCTCAGGAACCCTTCATCGTTCATAAATTATTATTTTGTCATATAGTACACTGTCTGACGTCTCCCCCCGCCTTCTTCTCTGCTGTCCCTCCCCCAGGGAGGAGGCTAAACGTAGATTCTTGTCATTGGTTCCCCCTTTCTACCCCACATTCTCTCCACCCTCCAGGCATCACCACTCTCACCACTGGCCCTGAAGGAGTCATCTGTCCTGGATTCCCTGTGTTTCCAGTTGCTATCTGTGCCTATGTACATCCTCTGGTCTAGTCAGATTTGAGAGGTAGAATTGGGATCATGATAGTGGGGGACAGGGAGGAAGTATTTAAGAACCAGAGGAAAGTTATATGTTTCCTCGTTGCTACCCTGCACCCTGCCTGGTTCATCTCCTCCCCACAACCCTTCAGTAAGGGGTGTCTGGTTGACTACCATTGGATTCTTAGCCCCACTTGGTCCACCCTCTCCAGGAAGATGCTGGGGAAAGCGCCGCTGCCCCCTAGTGGCCAAGGGGAGGCGTGCATAGGACCCAGTTAGATCCTACCATCCTTGGCCCGGAGCCTGGCTCTGCGCCCGGCCATTTGCTGCTGGAGCATCTGTTGGCAGTGGCCTGAAGGAGCGGGCCTTGGGATGGTTAATGCCATTTCCGAAAGCGCCAAGTTCGTGGTGATATGAAGTTCAAACAGGGCCAGGGAGGTGCTGGACTTGGGGCTGCGAGCAGGGTCTGTGCCCTTGTGTGTGTGTCTTCATGGCTGATTAGCATGCATGTGTGAGCAGGGCGCTGGAAAGACTGGGAGCCCAGCACCATCATGCTCCGAGGGAGCCACCTGCAAAAACCTTTCTCAAACACGAAGCCAAGTGACATTACCCTTTTATTTCCTTCGGTTCCCAGGAGAAGGGGCTGCAGACGGCATAGGGGCTGGCCTGCAGTCTGCGGCTCCTCAACCTTCCACCTGGATGTGGAGGGACACGCTGGCTGGCCCTCCAGGGCCCCTTGCCCTTTCCCGCCAGGGGGGGTTGGAGAAATCACAGATCAGTCTTGCCCTCACCAACCCTCGCACCCTTGCACCCACCATGAGCAGGGACAAGCAGGCAAGGCCACCTCCAGAGGTCCAGTTGGTGGGGGTGGGGGGACAGTCACATGGTGCTGAGCACTCAGAACAGATTGCAGTTCCCGGGAGGTCCAGGGGGCACCCTGTCATCCAGGGTGGGGCCTGGGAGGTCAGGGGACAGATAAGGCACGCTGCTGCAGACCCCAGACAGCCTGCACCCGAACTTCCACCTAACGTGGCTTGAACCCTGAAGGTGAAGACAGAGGCCCAGAATGGATGGGCCTCTCGGTGCTCCTGGGCGGTCGGCCAAGCAGCTCCTCTAGCTCAGGTCTCACGTCTCAGAGCCCTGCTGCTGATTCACCCAGAGGCGCATTGAAACTCCCTGGTGACAGCCCACTGTGGGCTCAGCCACAAGCTGGTGTGCCCACCAGCTGACTCCAGCACCCAGGACCCAGCCTCTGGCCAGGGCTGGGGGGTGGCTGCAGTGGCTTGGCTTGTCTCACAAGCCG